>NC_060076.1:71039178-71735652 GCF_922984935.1 Meles meles
GTGCAATGGATGGGCGGATTCCAAATGAAACCACCAGCTTCTTTCAAGTTGAGATCAGGAAGCACACTGAGCAAATCTGTGACAAGTTCAGCTAGTCTTTCTTGTCTTTATTATTTATTTATTTATAAACATTTTATTTATTTGAGAGAGAGAGAGAGCATGAGCAGGAAGAGAGGCAGAGGGAGAGGAAGAAGCAGACTTTCCTCTGAGCAGGGAGCCTGATGTGGGGCTGGATCTCAGGACCCTGAGATCATGACCTGAGCAGACAACCGACTGAGCCACCCAGGCGCCACCCCTCTTGTCTTGACTGTAAAAAAAATTACACATAATTAAAAGACACACAATGTAAAATTGACCATTTTAACCATTTTGAAGTGTACAGTTCAGGAGCTTAGGTACATTCACATTGTTGTGCAACCAATCTCTAGAACTTTCTATCTTTTGAAGCTGAAACTCGGTACTCATTCATCGACAACGCCCCTTCCCACCTCCCCTGGTAGCCACCATTCTACTTTCTGTCTCTGAATTTGATACCTTTAGATACCTAATATAAGTGGAATCATACAGTATTTGTCTTTTTGTGACTGGCTTATTTATTTCACTTAGATAATGTCCTCAGGGTTCATCGATGTGGCAGCAGGTGACAACATTTTCAAGGTTAAATAATATTCCATGGCATGGCTATATCATACTTGTTTGTCCATTCATCTGTCGCTGGACTGTTGGGTTGCTTCCAGCTCTTGGCTCTTGTGAATAATGCTGCTGTAAACATGGGTGTACACATCTCTTGGAAATCCACCTTTCATTTCTTTTGATATATACCCAGAAGTGGCATTGCTGGATAGTATGGTAGTTCAATTTTTTAATTTTTTTGAGGAAACTCCATACAGTTTTGCAAAATGGCTGTACCAGTTTAAATTCCTACCAACAGTGCATGAGGGTTTTTTCTCCATATCTTCCCCAACACTTATATCCTTCCTTTCATCTTTCCCTCCCTTCCTTTTTCGATAGAATCCATCATGATGGGTATGAGGCAATGTCTCATTGTGGTTCTGGTTCCCATTTCCCAAGGGATTTGTGACAGCAGACTTCCTTTTATATGCCTGCTTGCGGTTGTATGTCATCTTTGGAGTAATGGCTAGTCAGCCTTCACTTTGCTCATCCTTTCTCCATCTGGGTGGACCACCTCCCTCTTCCTGGTACATCTCCTTTCTTGTTTATTTATACCCTACCTATATCCTAAAAGAGGAGTTGTGGCAGCCTCCAAAGATAGGTATAAGAAGACAAAATGCAATCGCTGAGGAAATGGGGTAAAGGGAAGCACCCGGAGGAAAAGAAGGTGAAGTTAGCAGGAGGGAGAGTGCACAGGTGCATTTCGAAATCCTTTCTAGTTGTTGTGCCTGCAAGTTCCTTAGCACCCAGGACAAAGTGGGCAAAAAGAGTTTACCATAAGGTAAACCCAAACCAGCTTCTCAAAAGAGCCCAGTCTTTCCCATCACTGCGCCCAAGAGAGGTTTTCCCGCTGGGTCCTTACCCAAGGGCCCCTGAGAGATGTGAGGACCATATCCTCCATTTTTCATCACAGACGGTTCAATAGCAGTTTTCACAAGGCTCTTTCCTAAACATCCCTTCAGAGCAGGCGGTGGCAGAAGACTGATCAGCTCATTCAGTCAGGCAGAGGGAGCGAATTCAAACTTCCTCTACCTGTTTGGACCCCTGAAGAGTTGCGTGATGCCCACCCCCTCTTGGTGAGGGCCATTTGTTTTTACCAAGTGCATTGATTCTAATGCAAATTGCTTCCGAAACACGCCTGACAGACTGAAGAGCATGGACATAATGTTTATGCGGCGGGGCGTCCTGTGACCCAATCAAGCCGGCACATGAAATTGACCATCACACCTCCCTTGGCTTACTGCTTCCCCAGTCCAATCCCCAGTACACTCTGTCACTGGTCCTCTTGCTACCTAACTGGCTTCTTATTACCCAGAGCAGGGGTTTCAAGCCTTTCCATGTCAAGACACGTAGAGGAAATGAAACATTTTTATTGCACTGAAGTGTTAACTAGAAGGATTTGAGGGTGTATGCATGGGGTTTAGTGGAAAAAAATTACTTTTTCATTATAGAATTATAATAAGAAAATAAAATCCTAGACCTTTGGGAAGATATGAAATAGTTAACTTGTGTAAAACTTCCAAATAATGCCTCTTCTTTTTTTAAATTTATTGAGACACAGCTTATATACAGTATAGTGTACAGATAAATCTGATGAATTTTTACACAAATCTACATCCATATATAATCACTGTATCGCCAGATAGAGAGATGGAGCATTCCACCATCCCAAGAGACTCTTCTGCTCTGCTTCTAATCCCTTAAGGGTTAAATGCCATTCTGACCTGTTTCATCATATATCATTTTTATCTATTTTTGAACTCCATGTACCCAGAATCATAGAATATGCACTCTGTAACTGATTTCTCTTTCACCATCACATCTTTGTGATTGATGAATGAACCTGAACTGTATTGCCTTTTCCTTGTTATGTAATATTCTATTAACATAATACAAGTCATTTAGCCATTGCTGCTGAGAACCATATAGGTTTTTTCAGTTTGGGGGCTATTCTAATTAAAGCTGCTGTGAATATTCTTGAATATGCCTTTGGGAGCACAGAAGGTCTCATTTCTTTGGAATATACCCAGGAGGGAACTGGATTATTTAAACTTTCTATTATTGCGTTTTTCTTTCTTTTGTTCTTTCTTTCTTTCTTTCTTTCTTTCTTTCTTTCTTTAAGATTTATTTATTTATTTGACACAGAGAGAGAGATCACAAATAGGCAGAGAGGCAGGCAGAGAGAGGAGGAAGCAGGCTCCCTGCTGAGCAGAGAGCCCGATGCGGGGCTTGATCCCAGGACCCTGGGATCATTGACCTGAGCTGAAGGCAGAGTCTTTAACCCACTGAGCCACCCAGGCACCCCTATTATTGCATTTCTTTTGTTTGTTTCCTTGCTTGCTTGTTCTATCAGTTACTAGGAGAAATTGTTAAAAACTCCAACTTTGATTGTGGATTTGTTTATCTCTCCTGGTAGTCTGCCAGGTTTTGTTTTATTTAATTTGAAGCTGTGAAGTACATACACATTTAAGATTTTAAAAAATCTTCCTGGGGGCACCTGGGTGGCTCAGTGGGTTAAAGTCTCTGCCTTTGGCTCAGGTCATGATCCCAGAGTCCTGGGATCGAGCCCCACCGCATTGGGCTCTCTGCTCGGCGGGGAGCCTGCTTCCTCCTCTCTCTTTGCCTGCCTCTCTGCCTACTTGTGATCTCTGTCAAATAAATAAATAAATAAAATCTTTTAAAAAAAGTCTTCCTGATGAAATTATTCTTTTATTATTATGAAAGCTCTCTCTTTATTCCTGATATGCCATTTGGGATATTCACTATCCCTTCCAACAAAACCCAGCATCAATATCTAGGTTCTCTGTTTGTGTTGTTCACACATAAACTTAAAAAATATTAATTAGAGAACTTACTTGTGTCAAATTTCTGTATAGTTGGGATTACATGTCTCTGCCTGTACCAGAAGAGCCAAAAATAACAGTGGATTAAATAAATTGCCATTTTATTTCTCTCATATAAGAGAAATCTGGAAGTAGGCAGTTTAGGAGAGGATGGCAGTTTCACACAGTCCTCAGGGACTCAGGCTCCTGTCTCTGTTAGCAGAGGCTTCCAGACTAAGATCACCTTGTGGTCCAATATGGCTGCTTGGAGCTCCAGCCATCGTGCCTGCATTCCAGGCAGCAGGGAAGAAGAGAGTGTAAGCGCACTTCTGCTTACATTCATTGGTCAAAATTTAGGTGCCTAGCCACACCGAACCTCAAAGGCTCCTGGGAACTGTCATCATCGTTTACAGGCATATACATAACCATTTCTGTTACCATGTTTATTTGGCATTTCTTTCAGGACTGCTCCCTTTCTTGTTGGGTTCTTTTGGCCCTCAGGCTTTCCATCCTGGGCCACTTGTCTTGCTGTATGAGAGGACCACCTCAGTCCTCGTGGGTGGGAGAGGTCTGTGATTTATATATAATGAGGCTGACGTGTGGCCAACTGTAGGTTTCCTGACTTGTGCCTCCTTCACCTGTGAGGGGATCGGCAGGCCACCCTCCACACCTCCACACACACAGCTTATAACCAACCATAACATGGGAGGACCTGGGATGTTGCCAGGCCCCTGAGACGCTCCAAATGAGAAAAGAAGATCTTTTCAGGGTTCTATTGTGGTTCTAGATTGAGAAACCCGAGACATAAACACGAGGTGAACTTGTTCCCAGGTTGCCCCTATCATTCAGTGGCCTGCTGTGAAGTCTTGACTCATTTGATTCAGTAACAGAAGTCTCGATGCGATAACAGCTAACCCTTTCTGCAGGCTGGGCGTCTTACTTGTACTGTTATTGCCCCATTTCACACACCAGACAACTGATGCACAGAGAAGTTAAGGAACTTCTCGAGCTCAAACAGTAAGTGGCAGACTCCTGAGAGAATCGCTGGTCCTCCTCCATCCTGCCTCTTGAGGAAACCTGGAAGAGTTCTGGTACAGCTTTGAAAGCAAAGGGAAACTTGCTTGAAATTTCCCAAGATCCTGGTTTCGAGCAACATAACTTTCTAGCTTCCGTCCTAGTGTTCACACTTTCATCCCCCATGGAAGGTTTAGAGTTAAGGAGAAAGCAAAGGAGGTACTTCACGTGTCTCTGGTCCACCTTCCCTTTCAACAGTTCGCCCCGCCCCCTCTTGTTCCTCAGAGGACCTTGCTCTGGGCTCTCAGACACTCTCATCACCACATAGCTGTTAGCTGACAGGCATTGAAGCCGACTTGCCGGTTGCCTGGCAGTCTCTGAGATAGGCACGCCCATTGGCTGGCAGTCTCTGGGGGTGGATATGCCCATTGGCTGGAAATCACTGAGATGGGCATGCCCATTGGCTGGCAATCCCTGAGGTGGACACGCCCACTGGTTGGCAATCACTGAGATGGACATGCCCATTGGTTGGCATTCTCTGAGGCGGCCATGCCTAAGGAAAAGGGATCCGGCCATAGAACTGTAAGCATGGATGAAGCCTGTGCGGGTAGGCGTTGTTTCTTCAGAAAGTCCCTTCTTAAATCTTTCTGAATGAGGACTTCAATTATTTCCATTTTGACCTCAGTTTGTACTTTCTAAGTAAGTACTTCTGTCCAGCAAATGACTGCTGGCAAAGCACCCCGGGAACTGAGCTACCCCCTCAAGCAGCAGGGACTGCCCGATGCCAGCAAGATCCCGCGTCATTGACCCAAAACAGTGATCCTCTGACCTTCACTCTCCACCTGCACGTACCCACCGACCTGGGTCCCACATTCTGCTTGGATAAACCTACAGGTACCGTCAGCACCTTGGAGACAATCTTTGAGACACTGGTCTGCTGCCCTCCCGGTGCTGGCCTCCTTGAAATGAACTCCTTTCTTGTTTCGCCACCACTAGTCTCTCGGCCTTTGGGTTTCGTCAGCGGTGAGTGGCCAGACCTGGTCTTTTGGGGACCCCGGGGCCAAGTGCTCTTGCATCCTTGGGCTCCGGTTACAATCTCAGATCCAACTTTCCCTCTTACTTGCCTTCTCTAGGCACATTTTTCAATGGTTAAAAAAAAAAAAATCTGTACTTTTCTTTATTGTATATCATAATGATAAGGCTCCAAAGTCCTTGAGTTACAAATTATGGAACAGCCAAACAACACAGCCAGAATATACCCTTTCTCACCCAGATTTCAAGGGGGGAACTCATTTCCTCTTAGAGAGTGTACGGGCCAAGGGCAGGCTGCCCCAAAATGTGCCACTTTGGCATATTGGTTATTTTAAAAGTTACTCAAGAGATACTGAGTATCTCTTGCCTCTCCCCTGGGAGCAGGCAAGAACTCTCCCTGTGGAAGGTGCACCCCTGTACCAGGAGGTAAAGAGACATTCTCATCACCAGAGGTGGGAGATTTGGAGCCAGAAAGTTGGGTAAACAACACCTGTTACTGTTTTTTTCCCCCTTAAAGATCTTATTTATTTATTTGACAGAGAGAGACACAGTGAGAGAGGGAACACAAGCAGGGGGAGGGGGAGAGGGAGAAGCAGGCTTCCTGGTGAGCAAGGAGCCCGATTCGGGGCTCGATCCCAGGACTCTGGGATCATGACCAGAGCTGAAGGCAGATGCTTAATGACTGAGCCACCAGGGCCCCTACACCAGTTACTTTTTACTAATGTACTACTCCAGCCCAAATTCTGTGTAGTTTCTTACTCATGGAAGCTCCCAGAGTTTACTTGTCTTTGTCCTGTCAGTTCCTTCCAGGCTTATGGTGTCCATGTCTAAGAAACACAACAGCTGCCTCCCTTGGTCATCTGTTTCGGTCTTAGCTGCATTATTGGGCCCCCACGAACATGTAGTAAAACTTTTTTCTCCTGCTAATCTGTCTCATGTCAGTTTAATTCTTAGTCCAGCTGGAAGACTTTGAGGGTAGAGAAGAATTCCTTCCTGCCCTTCAAGAGCGAAGAGCTCTTTGGATCCCACAGAGGGCTCCTTCATTCAAGGGACCTCCAGCAATGGATTGCCTTAAAAGAAAGCAGATGTCCCAAGGTAGAGAGATTCTCAAACTTGCAAGGATCAGAGTGCTCTGGGGTGGGAGGGGGTGCTTGTCAAAACACAGATTGTCCCACTTTTGGACTTGCTGATTCCACTGGTGTGGGGTCTGAGAATTCACAAGCCTGGCAAATTCCACGGGAGGGTGCTGTCCTGGTCCAGGGGCCACACTCACAACAGTGCTGCTCTGCAGGCCGCTGCCCTCACTTTCCAAAGCCGTGGCTCAGCTTCCACGGGCGGCCAGGCTCAGGGCTTCAGCCAGCTGTTCCTGTTGTCTCCAGCCACACAGGCATCCCAGGGAGACCGAGGGATTCCTGGAGCATGGCCCAACTTTGTGGATGTTCTATTTTACCTCTCCAGAGGGGAAGGGAAGGAAAGGTGCCAGGGTGAGAATTTTCAAGTGTCTTTTTCAACATCTTGCCACTCAGCTTAAGTTACAGAAATTCAGTGCTTACTTAGCTGGCCCAGAACTTGCCTTTCTCTTTGTTTATTCATTATTAATACTGTTGTAATTGGGGCTCAGGGAAGCAAGAGCACCTGCTCCAGGGGTCCCCAAAAGACCAGGTCTGGCCACTCACCGCTGACAAAACCCAAAGGCTGAGAGACTAGTGGTGGCGAAACAAGAAAGAAGCTCATTTCAGGGAGGCCAACACCGGGAAGGCAGCAGACTGAGTCTCAAAGACTGTCTCCAAGGTGCTGAAGATACCTGTAGGTTTATCTAAGCAGAATGTGGGACACATGTCGGTGGGTACGTACGTGCAGGTGGACAGTGAAGGTCAGAGGATCACTGTCTTGGGTCAATGATGTGGGATCTTGCTGGCATCAGGGCAGTCCCTGCTGCTTGAGGGGGTAGCTCAGTTCCCATCAGGGGATGCTTTGCCCACAGGGTCATTTGCTTGAGTTAATAGACTAGCTGGACAGAAGAAGTTAATTAGAAATCACAGACTTGAGGTCAAAACATAGGTGGGTACTTGAAGTCCTCTCTCACTATGATCTGGAGCAGTCCAAGTGTGGATCTCATATTTTATACAATGCCCTGTTAGTAATTGACTGGGATCCTGGGATGGTCTTCCAGAAGATGATGGAAAGCAGTAAATCTTTGCCATTTTTGCTAGGTTAAAAAAGAAAAAAATCACACAAAGTAGAATACGTTCAGTGTAAAATATTCAACTGGTATGAGCCTCTAGCGCATACAATGAGTTTCCTCTCCCCTTGGTGCCTGCTGCTAAAGTCTAAAGGTGTTTCCTTTGGATCTGTCTTTGAGCACATATTCAAGAGCTGGTACCTGGCTGGTTCCCAACTCTAGGGCTGCAGCAGTTACTGAAGTATTGAAATGCTTCTAAGAGCATTGGTAGGCAGGCTCTGCTGAGAACCCCCCCTCCCCCGCCCTGCCCCTGCCGGAGAGCTTTGTCTTCCAGGTTTCATATGCAGGGCATTCATTTACCTTGGAGTTTTTTTGTGAACTCAAGTCAAAGGAAATCTGGAAGGGTGGCTGGAAGCCCATAGTACCCACAGGTGTCTGAAGAATAGACTGGGAAACTG
This sequence comes from Meles meles, assembly GCF_922984935.1. NCBI lineage: Eukaryota > Metazoa > Chordata > Mammalia > Carnivora > Mustelidae > Meles > Meles meles. Next base: position 71,047,359 of record NC_060076.1, read on the forward strand.
AGAGGAACCAGAAGGCTCTGGGGTCAGGAACCAGTGGAAAATTCAGGTAGCACTTAGAGAAAATGATTTCAACCCTCCTCCATTGGTCTTGTCCCTTTGCTCAAGGGTCTGATCCCAAAGACTGGGGTGTCTGATTAGCCTAGCTTGCACCAGGTGCCCTCCCTTTGGCTCAGGTTGGACAAGGTACCCTAATGAACCCATAAAGAGATGAGTTCCCAAAAGCAAACAGGTGCTGTTTCCCTAAGAGGGGAGAATGCATGAGGAGCAAATCAACCAAACCCTAGCATATGGCTTAATTTTCATAATTGTTTACTTAAACATTTATATGGAAACAGTTTTTCAAAAGATTTTATTTTTTGGAAAGAGAGAGTGCAAGAATGCGTGAGCTGGGAGAGGGAGGGAGAGTTCCAAGCTGACTGCACTGAGCACAGAGCCAGACGTGGGGCTCGATCTCATGACCCCTAGATCATGATCTGAGCCGAAATCAAGAGTCAGACCTGCAACTGACTTGAGACATCCAGGTACCCCACCTAACTACTTTTAAAAAAGAGATGTGAGATGGCTTACAAGAAGGAACATATTGTGAACAATCGGGTGGAAAAAATCAGAAAAACCAAGATAATTAAAATGAGGAATAAAACATAGTGGCAAATGTTTAATACATTTGATGTGACCAAGCATCCTTTTCTTCAAGTTCCAGGTTATAGAATTCTTGCTATCAAGATGACTTAGAGCAATTGTTAAAAGAAAGTTCTATGTGGAAAGAACCAAGATGCCCTTCAACGGATGAATGGATAAGGAAGATGTGGTCCATATACACAATGGAGTATTATGCCTCCAGCAGAAAGGACGAATACCCAACTTTTGTAGCAACATGGACGGGACTGGAAGAAATTATGCTGAGCGAAATAAGTCAAGCAGAGAGAGTCAAGTATCATATGGTCTCACTTATTTGTGGAGCATAACAAATAACATGGAGGACATGGGGAGATGGAGAGGAGAGGGAGTTGAGGGAAACTGGAAGGGGAGATGAACCATGAGAGACTATGGACTCTGAAAAACAACTAGAGGGTTATGAAGGGGCGGCAGGGGAGTGGGGGGGTTGGGAGGTTGAGGGACCAGGTGGTGGGTAATGAGGAGGGCACGTACTGCATGGAGCACTGGGTGTGATGCCAAAACAATGAACACTGTTATGCTGTAAATAAACAAATAAAAATTAAAAAAAAAAAAAAAAAGAAAGTTCTAGAAAAGCTTAACAGACATCCCTCCCCCCCATGGAAGAAATACTGACATGATAACACTATCTTTGAGAGCAGTTTGATATACAGAGGAGAGATTAAACATGGTTATTTCTGGGAAGGATTCTGGTGAAAGGCAAAGATGTCACATTAGCGAGCACTCTACTGAAAGCAATTCTGTAGAGAAGTGCTTGGAGACTTTATTCATTCATCTAATAAATGCTGATTGCCTACTTACCATATTCAGGTACTTGCTAAGTGCCGTAGCTTCTATGGGGAGCAAAGCAGACATGGTCTTTGTTCTCGGTGTTGACACAAAATGAACAAACGTTTTAGAATCTCTGAGAGTAGGAATGCATTTTATTGGAGCCCAAGATAAAACAGCTGTCTGGGAAACCCTTTTCACAGGGAAGAAAGTGCTCCGGAGAATGAACGGTTTTTAGAGGGTTATGTACCTTTTTACATCTTCTAACAGCTCAAAAGATTATGGATTAGGAGATAGGCAGGGAGTAGGAGCACTGATGGATATCTTAAGGACAAGATGGTTTTCCTTTAGGCCACTCATTCACAGAGCAGGTATACAAGGCTTGCAGTGTGGGCTACAAATTGGGCTTTTGGCTTAAACAAAGTTTATGAACAAGCATGCTGACTTAGAAATCGAAAATGGCTTCCCTCCTACCTTGGGACTTTATTTTTTTCTTGTGTCATTAGGGAGGCTACAGTCTAGTTTCCAATATCGTGGCCCTTAGCCACAGGTGACTATTTGAAAACTTGATTTTGTCTCACCCACACTGAAAAGTGCTGTACATGCGAAATACACAACAAATTTTGAAGATTTAGTACAGAAGTAGAATTAAGGTATTCCATTAATAATATTCATATTGGTTATAAGGTAAAATGGTATTTTGAATATAGTGAGTTAAAGAGGAAGGATTAAAATTAATTTCACCTGTGGCTCCTAAAGCACTTTAACTCACACAGGTGGCTCACATTCTGTTCCCTTGGATAGCACTGGTATAGAGAAAAAAGCAATCGTCAAACCAAAAACAACAACAACAAAAGCCCACCTTGTTTTATTACAATTTATAATAAGAAGTATATATTTGGTCTCTGTCTCTGTTTCTGACTCACAGCTCCCCGAACCTTTGGAATTTTCTAAGTGTTGAGAATGGTAAAGTGTCTTTTCTCCTGTTAGTGACTTTTGGAAAGCACCGCAGTCCGGGGGCTAAGGGCTGGAGATGGAGTTCAGTCACCAACTGCCAGCGGCTTAATCAACCATACCTGTGCAGTGAAGCCTCCATAAAACCGCCAAAGGAGCAGGGCGGTGCTGGGAGCTGGTGTGCTTGGAGGGGGCGTGGAGATCTGCGCCCCTCCCCAACACCGTGCGCCACGCATCTCTTCCACCTGCGGGTTCCTGAGTTAGTATCTTTTTATAAACCACTGACCGAGTAAGTAACATGTTTCTTTGAGTTCTGTGAGCTGCCCTAGCGTTTTCATTGTACCCAAGGAGGAGGTCATGGGAACCTTTGGTTTAGACTTGGCCAGAGCACAGGGGATAGCTTGGGCTTGCGACTAGTATCTGAAGCCAGGCGTGGAGGGCAATCTTGTAGGACTGAGCCCTTAACTGTGCTCACCTGTGGAATCTGATGCTGTCTCCAGGTAGAGTGGGTCCGAACTGAGTTGAATCCCCCGAGACCTTGCTGGAGTCCGAGAGTTGTTTGTTTTGGGTGTGGGGACCCCGGAAACTACTTGTACACTTACTAATAAATAGAGATTGGGTGCAAGAGAGGTAATCTAAAGTTAGGGGCTCAAAGTTGGAGATGTTGAGAATGCGATGTCTGAAGGAGGGAGGATTAGGGCTGGGGTGCTGATGATTTTGACCTGGGGGGTGGCAGCGGAGGGAGAGAAAATGGATGCATTTCAGATTCATTCAACTGGATGATTGGTTGGATGTGGAGACCTTAAGTGAAAGAGAGGACTTCAGAATGACATCCCAGTTTCTGCTTTAAGAAACCAGTGTGGGCGGAGATGCCTTTTATTGAGACACGGAAGAGTGGAGGAGGAAGGTCGTTATGAGGAAGGTCAAGAGCTCCATCTTGACCTGTGGGGTCCCAAAGAGTCAGAAGAGAAGTATTTTTCAAAGGAGACTGAGGAGGTGTGGCCAGAGAGGTAAGAGAAAAAGGAGAATCTTCAAGGGAGCTGCCGACCTTCTAAGGTGTGGACCAAAGCATGCCCAGTGGATCTGGTAACACGATTTAAATTATTCTTTGAGAAAAATGATAAAAGTGTATTTTACCTTTGGAAAACCTATAATAGAAATATGCTCAGGACTATGGGAAAATTTGAAGAAGAAGAAAAAGCTTTTGTATTTTAAAATTGCTGAGAGTAAAAAAATAACTTTGCAGAGAGTGTGGCTAGAAAGGACCTGTGCTTCTCCCTCTAGTGGTAGGGATCGGGCATGGCGGTTCTATGTTTTGGGGGACCGAGTGTGAGTAGTGCGATTAAGTTAAATCCTTAACACTGACGTTTTCCAAAGTGAAACTTAGCCAGCATATTCTTTTTTGGGAGATGAATAGTATAAGCAAACCACATTTTTTAAGGACAGTAAAGGCAGTAAAAATAGGAAAGAAGGGGCGCCTGGGTGGCTCAGTGGATTAAGCCGCTGCTTTTGGCTCGGGTCATGATCTCAGGGTCCTGGGATCGAGCCCCGCATCAGGCTCTCTGCTCTGCAGGGAGGCTGCTTCCTCCTCTCTCTCTGCCTCTCTCTCTGCCTGCCTCTCTGCCTACTTGTGATCTCTCTCTGTCAAATAAATAAGTAAAATCTTTAAAAAAAATAGGAAAGAAAATTTTCACTAAAATGACTTCTCAAAAATAGAGGAGATTTGAAAGTCACAGAATTATTTAAGATGGAAAATAATTACTCTTGGCTCTAGAAAGGAATCCTCTAAGTCATGGCAAGTGAGGATTCTAAGTATCAGCTGAAAAGGACTTCGTGTTTAGCGGAACAATTTCAGTTTGTGTTCCATGTTCAAAGCTTTTGTGGGCAAAGAGGCTACTGGCTTATCTCAACTGGAATTTCTCTTACAATTTGGGATTGATTTTCTGGATATGTTTGAGAAACTTTTTACAGTTGTAGCTAATGTCAGCTCTAAATCATAAAAAGAACTTAAGTTTGAGAAAGTGGCTGGCACTATAAAATCAATTTGGGAAGCTCTCCAAAACTCTCCAATTACAGGGCCTTGAATTTAAAACCTAGCATCTCACCAGCATTTCATTTAACTACTTAACTCACCTTAAGTTTATTATCAATGACTTATAACATGAGTAAATTTTGTTGTGTTTTTGTTCTTTTGGGTTAACAGGTTCCTTCTAGAAAGTTCTGCAGCTCCTCCAATTTTATTGCTAGAGCACATATGTGAAAGTTGGTGATTTGGGGGTCCCAGTATAAGGCTTCTTAATATCTTTTCCTCTCCTAAAATTTTAAAATAAAAATACAACTCTTTTTTTCTCACTTTTTAAAAATTTCTTTTCAGTGTAACAATATTCATTGTTTTTGCACCATACCCAGTGCTCCATGCAATACGTGCCCTCCCTATTACCCACCACCTGGTTCCCCAACCTCCCAACCCCGCCCCTTCAAAACCCTCAGGTTGTTTTTCAGAGTCCATAGTCTCTCATGGTTCACCTCCCCTTCCAATTTCCCTCAACTCCCTTCTCCTCTCCATCTCCCCATGTCCTCCATGTTCTTTGTTATGCTCCACAAATAAGTGAAACCATATGATACTTGACTCTCTCTGCTTGACTTATTTCACTAAGCATAATCTCTTCCAGTCCCGTCCATGTTGATACAAAAGTTGGGTATTCATCCTTTCTGATGGAGGCATAATACTCCATCGCGTATATGGACCACATCTTCCTTATCCATTCAACCGTTGAAGGGCATCTCGGTTCTTTCCACAGTTTGGTGACCGTGGCCATTGCTGCTATAAACATTGGGGTACAGATGGCTCTTCTTTTCACTACATCTGTATCTTTGGGGTAAATACCCAGCAGTGCAATTGCAGGGTCATAGGGAAACTCTATTTTTAATTTCTTGAGGAATCTCCACACTGTTCTCCAAAGTGGCTGCACCAGCTTGCATTCCCACTAACAGTGTAAGAGGGTTCCCCTTTCTCCACAACTCTCCAACACACGTTGTTTCCTGTCTTGCTAATTTTGGCCATTCTAATTGGTGTAAGGTGATATCTCAATGTGGTTTTAATTTGAATCTCCCTGATGGCTAGTGATGATGAGCATTTTTTTCATGTGTCTGATAGCCATTTTATGTCTTCATTGGAGAAGTGTCTGTTCATGCCTTCTGCCCATTTTTTGACATGACTGTTTTGTGTGTGTTGAGTTTGAGGAGTTCTTTATAGATCCTGGATATCAACCTTTTGTCTGTACTGTCATTTGCAAATATCTTCTCCCATTCCGTGGGTTGCCTCTTTGTTTTGTTGACTGTTTCCTTTGCTGTGCAGAAGCTTTTGATCTTGATGCAGTCCCAAAAGTTCATTTTCGCTTTTGTTTCCTCGGCCTTTGGAGACATATCTTGAAAGAAGTTTCTGTGGCTGATATCGAAGAGGTTCCTGCCTATGTTCTCCTCTAGGATTCTAATGGATTCCTGTCTCACGTTGAGGTCTTTTATCCATTTCGAGTTTATCTTTGTGTATGGTGTAAGAGAATGGTCGAGTTTCATTCTTCTACATATAGCTGTCCAGTTTTCCCAGCACCATTTATTGAAGAGACTGTCTTTTTTCCACTGTCTATTTTTTCCTGTTTTGTTGAAGATTATCTGACCATAGAGTTGAGGGTCCATATCTGGGCTCTCCACTCTGTTCCACTGGTCTATGTGTCTGTTTTTATGCCAGTACCACGCTGTCTTGGTGATCACAGCTTTGTAGTAAAGCTTGAAATCGGGTAACGTGATGCCGCCAGTTTTGTTTTTGTTTTTCAACATTTCCTTAGCAATTCGGGGTCTCTTCTGATTCCATACACATTTTAGGATTATTTGCTCCAGCTCTTTGAAAAATACCGGTGGAATTTTGATCGGAATGGCATTAAAAGTATAGATTGCTCTAGGCAGTATAGACATTTTAACAATGTTTATTCTTCCAATCCAAGAGCATGGAATGGTCTTCCATCTTTCTGTGTCTTCTTCAATTTCTTTCATGAGTGTTCTGTAGTTCCTTGAGTAGAGATCCTTTACCTCTTTGGTTAGGTTTGTTCCCAGGTATCTTATGGTTCTTGGTGCTATAGTAAATGGAATCGATTCTCTAATTTCCCTTTCTGTATTTTCATTGTTAGTGTTTAAAAAGCCACTGATTTCTGTACATTGACTTTGTATCCTGCCACGTTACTGAATTGCTGTATGAGTTCTAGTAGTTTGGGGGTGGAGTCTTTGGGGTTTTCCATATAAAGAATCATGTCATCTGCAAAGAGAGAGAGTTTGACTTCTTCCTTGCCAATTTGGATACCTTTTATTTCTTTGTTGTCTGATTGCTGTTGCTAGGACTTCTAATACTATGTTGAACAAGAGTGGTGAGTGTGGACATTCTTGTCGTGTTCCTGAACTCAAAGGGAAGGCTGCAAGCTTTTTCCCATTGAGGATGATATTTGCTGTGGTTCTTTCATAGATAGATTTGATGAAGTTCAGGAATGTTCCCTCTATCCCTATACTTTGAAGCGTTTTAATCAGGAACAGATGCTGGATTTTGTCAAATCTTTTTCTGCATCCATTGAGAGGACCACATGGTTCTTTCTTCTCTTATTGATTTGTTCTATCACATTGATTGATTTGCGAATGTTGAACCATCCTTATAACCCAGGAATGAATCCCACCTGGTCATGGTGGATAATCTTTTTAATGTGCTGCTGGATCCTATTTGCTACGATCTTGAGATTCTTGAGAATCTTAGCATCCATATTCATCAGTGATATTGGTCTGAAATTCTCCTTTTTGGTAGGGTCTTTGCCTGGTTTGGGGATCAGGGTAATGCTGGCTTCATAAAAAGAGTCTGGAAGTTTTCCTTCTTCAATTTTCTGAAACAGCTTCAGGAGAATAGGTGTTATTTCTTTTTTGAAAAGTTTGGTAGAATTCCCCAGGGAATCCGTCAGGTCCTGGGCTCTTGTTTTTTGGGAGGTTTTTGATCACTGCTTCAATCTCATTACTAGATATCGGTCTATTCAGGTTGTCAATTTCTTCCTGGTTCAATTTTGGGAGTTTGTAGCTTTCCAGGAATGCATCCATTTCATCTAGGTTGCTTAGCTTATTGGCATATAACTGTTGGTAATAATTTCTGATGATTGTTTCTATTTCCTTGGTGTTAGTTGTGATCTCTCCCTTTTCATTCATAATTTTATTAATTTGGGCTTTCTCTCTTTTCTTTTGGATTAGTGTGGCCAATGGTTTATCAATCTTACTGATTCTTTCAAAAAACCAGCTTCTAGTTTCATTGATACGTTCTACTATATCGCTGGTTTCTACCTCATTGATCTCTGCTCTAATCTTGATTATTTCCCTTCTTGTGTGTGGAGTTGGTTTGATTTGTTGTTGATTCTCCAGTTCTTTAAGGTGTAGAGACAGCTGGTGTATTCTGGATTTTTCAGTTTTTTTGAGGGAGGCTTGGATGGCTATATATTTCCCCCTTAGAACCGCCTTTGCTGTATCCCATAGGTTTTGGACTGAAGTGTCTTCATTCTCATTGGTTTCCATGAATTGTTTAAGTTCTTCTTTGATCTCCTGGTTGATCCAAGCCTTCTTACAAGGTGGTCTTTAGCTTCCAGGTGTTTGAGTTCCTTCTGAACTCTTCCTTGTGATTGAGCTCCAGTTTCAAAGCATTGTGATCTGAGAATATGCAGGGAATAATGTCAGTCTTTTGGTATCGGTTGAGTCCTGCTTTGTGACCCAGTATGTGGTCTATTCTGGAGAAGGTTCCATGTGCACTTGAGAAGAATGAGTATTCTGTTGTTTTAGGGTGGAATGTTCTGTATATGTCTATGAGGTCCATCTGGTCCAATGTTTCATTCAATGCTCCTGTTTCTTTATTGATTTTCTGCTTCAATGATCTGTCTATTACTGAGAGAGGCGTATTAAGATCTCCTACTATTAATGTATTCATATCAATATGACTCTTTATCTTGATGAATAGTTTTCTTATGTAATTGGCTGCTCCCATATTGGGGGCGTAGATATTTACAATTGTTAGATCATCTTGGTGGATAGTCCCTTTAAGAATTATGTAGTGTCCTTCTCTGACTACAGTCTTTAGTTTAAAATCTAATTTATCAGATATGAGAATCACTACCCCAGCCTTCTTTTGAGGCCCATTGGCATGAAAGATGCTTCTCCATCCCTTCACTTTCAGTCTGGGTGTATCTTTAGGTTCAAAATGGGTCTCTTGTAAACAACATATGGATGGGTCCTGTTGTTTTATCCAATCTGCAACCCTGTGTCATTTTATGGGTGCATTTAGGCCATTCAGATTGAGAGTGATTATTGATAGATATGTTTTTATTGACATCGTGTTACCTTTGAAGTCTTTCTTTCTGTAGATTGTTTCTGTATTTCTGTTCAATGATATTCTTAGGATTTTTTCTCTTAAAATAAATATACAACTTTGTTAAAATATCCAAGCTTGAACAAATGCTAAGTTCCCTAATAAAGCAAGTTGAAGGGAAAATAAGTTATGCAATATCACTGTAATTGAATTTAGGAATTGGAAATTTTCTTGACTATCCACTGTATATCCTTTCACTAAACCTGGAATGTTTCCAGTCTCAACTTTTTCTGATTGAGGTCTTATCTCTAGTCTTGATTAAGATATTGTTTTTTATTTTTTATAAAAGCCTTATTGAGCTCTAATTCACATACTGTACAGTCAAAAGCATACCTTTCAATGGTTTTTCACAGTTGGGCAATCATCACCAGACTCAAGTTAGAACATTTTCATCACCCCAGAATGAAACCCTGTACCCATTAGTGGTCTTTTTCATTTCTCTCCAGCCCATACTGGTTATTTCATATAAATGGATTCATACAATATGTGGTCTTTTGTGATTGGTTTCTTTCACTTAGTGTAGTATTTTCAAGATTCACGTTTCAACACTTCATTATTTTTACTGCCAAATAATATTCCATTGTATGAATATACTATATTTTATCTATCCATCAGCTGATGTACACTTGGATTGTTTCCACTTTTTGGCTATTTTGAATAATGCTTCTATGAACATTTGTGTGTAAGTTTTTATGGGGATGTAGGCCTACTTCTGTTGGATATTCACCTAGGAGTGAAACTGCTGAATCAGGAATGCATCCATTTCATCTAGGTTGCTTAGCTTATTGGCATATAACTGTTGGTAATAATTTCTGATGATTGTTTCTATTTCGTTGGTGTTAGTTGTGATCTCTCCCTTTTCATTCATAATTTTATTAATTTGGGCTTTCTCTCTTTTCTTTTGGATTAGTGTGGCCAATGGTTTATCGATCTTATTGATTCTTTCAAAAAACCAGCTTCTAGTTTCATTGATACGTTCTACTGTATCTCTCGTTTCTACCTCATTGATCTCTGCTCTAATCTTGATTATTTCCCTTCTTGCATGTGAAGTTGGTTTGATTTGTTGTTGATTCTCCAGTTCTTTAAGGTATAGAGACAGCTGGTGTATTCTGGATTTTTCAATGTTTTTGAGGGAGGCTTGGATGGCTATGTATTTCCCCCTTAGAACTGCCTTTGCTGTATCCCATAGGTTTTTTTCTTTACTACAGTCTTCATTACTGTTTATTTGTAGTTAAGTTTTGAAATTGGAAATTGAGTCCTCTACCTTTGTTCTTTTTCAAGATGGTTTTGGCTATTCTAAATAAAAAATTTCAGGAGAAGTTTGTCAATTTCTGCAAAAAAAAAAGCAATTTGGGATTTTGATGGGGATTGTAGTAAATGTGTATGTCAATTTGAGGACTGTTGCCATCTTAACAGTATTCTTTCTACCATCAACATGGGATAGGAGGTCTTGCTATTCACTTAGGTGAATTTCTTTAAAAAATGTTTTCTGCTTTTCAGAGATTATATTCATTTCTAAAAATTTATTCTTAGGCATCTTATTTGGTAATATTATAAATGGAGTTTTTTTTTTTTTTTTACACATTTTAAGTTTTATTTTTGGTATTATGAGTTTATACTAGCATACAGATCTGGAAATGTTTTTCATTTAGCATAATACAACCATCCTTCTATGGCTATATACACATTTATAGCTCTTTTTCAACAGCTGCATGTAATTCTACTGAATGAATACACCACAATTAACTTATCCATTTACCCAGCACCCTAATGGTTTCTATTGAGTTCATCATCAAAAATTATTTTTGCTATTATACATTTACCTACATTTGTGCACTTTGGTTTCTGAGTAATAATGATTAAAATGGTATATACACACAGAAATTTATATAGCCAACAATGGAACTGTTTTTGACACAGTCACTAGATATAATCACTTTTCGATGATTTAAAATCCATCTTTTGGGGGGAAAGGTAGATATAACATCATTTTATTTTGCATTTCCTTGATTACTAGTGATAGTGGGTCATTTCCATTAGCTGTTTTTCATCATCTTTGAACGAGCCATTAGATTTGTCCATTTTTTCTACTGAATTGCTGGTGTTACTATTATTTGTAATAATGCTTTGAATATCAGGGGTTATTATCCTTCGTTATGCTGGTTTGCAAATATTTTCTTTCAATCTCATATTTGTATATTTGTATTTGACTCTGACATTTTCCACACATAAATGTTATCTTAATGTCAGCTCGTGGATTATGTGTGATACTTAAGAAGGCCCACCTCAAAATTATAGAAATAACGTTTTTCTTGTACTCTAATATTGTACTTAGATCTTTCAGAGCTTCATTAGTGTACAAGGTACGTTCTTCCCATAGAGCTAAGTGTCCCAACACCATTTGATTAATCCATCTTCCTCCCACTGCAATGAAAAATCCTTTTTACCATACATAAGGGGAATCTAATAGGACCACCCAACCCCTAGCCTCTATCCCCAAGTCGAGAGAATCCCAAAGCTCCTAAATGGAGTTATTTTTTAAAAATTTCAGATTGTTCATTGCTAGCATATGGAAATACAGTTGATTTATTATTTTTTTTATGTTCTTGTGTCCTGCAACCTTGCTGAACTTGCTCATCAGTTCTAATAGCTTTTTTGTGAATTCATTATATTTTCTCTATGTAAAGTCATTTCAAAATAGAGGTAGTTTTATTTCCTCCTTTCCAGTCTCAGTGCCTTTTCTTTTTCTTGCCTAATACCTTGGCCACAATCTCCTCTACAATGTTGAGTAGAACTGGTAAGAAGGAACATCCTTGTCTTGTTCTTGATCTTAGAGGAAGAGCATTCAGTCTTTGACCATTAATTGTGGGAATTTTTTTGTAGATAACTTTTATCAGGCAGGGGAAATTTCCATTTTTTTCCTAGTTTGTGGAGTATTTTTATTAAGACAAGTTGTTAGTTTGTCAAATGGGTTTTCTGCATTTTTATGCAGAATAATATCAAGATTATTATTTGGGTTTGTCCTTTATTCTTTTGATATGATATGGTACATTGATTTTTGGCTCTTAAACCAGTGTTGCCTTCTGGGATAAATCCTACTTGGTCACAGTGACTAATCCTTTTTATATGTTGCTGGATTTGATTTGGTAGTATTTCGCTCAGAATTTTTATGGCTATACTTGAAAGATTCAAGTATATTTATTGGTTTATAATTTTCTTGTAATATCTCTGTGGGGCTTTAGAATCAGGCCATGTAGATTAGTTGGAAAATGTCCCCTTATCTTCTGTGTTTTTGGAAGAGTTTGTTAACAACTGGCAATTTTTTCCTTAAACACTTGGAAGAATTCATGAATGAAACCATCTGGGCCTGGGCTTTTCTTTGTGGGAAGTTTTTAAATTACTAATGCAACTTCTTTACTTGTTTTAGGTTTATTCAGATTTTCTATTTCTTCTTGAGTCAGCTTGATAGTTTGTGTCATTCTAGGAATTTATTTCATCTAAAGTTATCTAAATTTGTTGGAATATAGCTTAATATATTTGTTGACTGAGTATATCTGGGAACTTGTCCACTCCCATTCTCTGATAGTGACCAAGTTCTCTAGTCATATGCTGTGATGCAGGCTATCTAGCTACCCTTGATTGGTCCATCTGACCAGAGATGAGAAAGAGCTATTTCCCCTCTAGTCACGTAGACCAGTAACATGTAAGCTTAGAAGCTCTTGGCAGCCACATTTGCTATCTTATTGCCTGAAAATGCAATGAGAGGCATTGGTGAAGCTGACTGGAAGTGAGGTTTGATTAGGACTGAATAAATCCTGGTTTTTGTTCATGTTATTGAAATTGGGTTGCATCCCTTTGCAGCTTTCAAATATGCAATTACATATTACCTGTAGACACCATGCTGTACAGATCTGCCTTTTTGCTTTAGGTAATCTTAGTGTCTGTGCTACTTACAATGGATTCTGTTAAAGAGATTAACATCTTGTTTGTCAACATTCTTTCATTGTTTTTATTTATGTATAATCCTAGGACAGACCTACTTTTGTATTCTACTTTTTTTCCCAAAACAATGTATTATCTTTCCATGATGCTCACAGCCTTCAAAATTGCTATTATTACTTCAATATGGGAAAAGATAAATTTAGAAAGTATTTATCCTGAATATTTCATAAAACAAACAGAAATGGAAAGTGCTTTCATCATTGCCAACAAGGCAAATCTCCTCCTGTCCTGCCATATTGTCTTCTCTTGCAAAACTACATCCTGCTCAAAACCAATTTTTCTCTTACACCATTCTTGTTCCTGCACTTCTGAATGTGTCTCGCTGTCTGGTCTCATGTTCGCTTCCTGATCACTACCCCCAGGAGGGCCCTTGATGTTATGCAGCAGTCATTCTTTGTTTCCTGAATGTACACATGCTCCTGTTGTCCTAGGTGAATATTTCATCCTTGGCCCTCCAGCCTCAACATTGTCTCCCCCAGCCTCTCTCAGAGCTGATGACCTTGCATTTTCTTTTACGGAACAATGAGAGCCAACCAGAAGAGAATTTACAGGATTCCACCTCTCCTTATCTTCTTCCATTTGTTCCAATGTGCTCTGCCTCTCTTCCTGTTACCATGAATGAACCAAATGTGCCCTTCCTTAAGACTGGTTCTTTCCTGGCACCAATTCTGCCCTCTCTCACCAGCTCAAGGATTTTGCACCAGCAATTCCCTGCCATCCCCATCATCTTCATCTCTTGCATCACTTTTATTTTCTTTTTTTAAAGAAAGTTTTTCTCTCTCAAATAAAAAAAAAGGAAAGAGAGAGAGAGAGCTAGAGATCTAGGGAGGGGTAGAGGGAGCCAGAGAGAGAGAATCTTAAGCAGGCTCCATGCCCGGTGCAGAGTCTGACATGGGCTGATCTCACAACCCTGAGACCACGACCTCAGCTGAAATCAAGAGTCAGATGCTTCACCGACTGAGCCACCCAGGTGCCCCACTTACTATTTTCTTCTTTACTGGACTCTTCTCCTTAGACTGCAGATGTGTCATTCATTACTTCTTTCCTTAGCACATGTGTGCACACACAGTCACACCTACACCCAAAAGACTTCTCTTGACCTACTTCACCCTCTACCTATGGCTCCGTTTCTTACCTTCCTTTGCAAGCAGAATGCTTTGAGTCCATTTTTTCCTAAAGTGCATTTTGAGATGCAGCATGGGCATCACCTGGGAGCCTGCTAGAAATGCAAATTCTTGGGCTCCACCTCTGACGTAATGAATAAAAATTCTGGCAATGGGATCTGGCAATCTGTCCTTTAACAAATCTTCCAGGTAATCTTGCTGCAGGCTAAGAGTTGAGAACCACTGTTTATCATATAGTTGCTGACTCCAATTCCTCTCTTCTCATTCTCTCTTAAACACAGTCTAGGCAAGTTTAGATCCCTGCATTCCACAGAAACTGCTGGGAAAAGGTCAAGAATGACTTCCATTGGTAGGAGCCAAGTTTTTCATTGTCAGGGAGGAAAGTTAGAGAAGGAAGACAGGAAGACTACAATGATCCCTGTGGTCCTAGAATAGAGTCAGGAGACAGGGGTATGAACTATGGGTTGGCTTAACATAACCATATGCGGATATGGATAGGTACAGAAACCATTGTAGATACATGTGTATTCCCGGGTGAGCACACATAATTATGTTTTAGCCCTGTCTGCTGAAAGGGCTGAGGGGTCATGGGCACCCTAGCAGCAATGAGCACCATCAAGGTCTAGATTTTATTTCTATTACCATTCTCCAGTAAAAGGAACCAGGGCTCCTTGAAGAAACAGCTGATTTTAGGGCTAGGGTGGGGAAAATAGAAGAGGAGCCAGAGCATCTTGTACCAGAAAGTAGCAAAATACTTAAGAAAGAAAGGAAGGAAGAAAGCAAGCAAGCAAGCAAAGAAAAGAAGAATTTTGTCCAGGACACCAGGGACCCCTGGTTCTCTCTTTATCTCACTGGCTAATTGTCCTTAATCTCCTTTACCAGTACTTTCTCATCTCCCTGACATCTTGAATGTCCCAGGAGTCAGTCTTTGGACTTATATCTAGAAATTACTCCCTGGTGATGTGATTGTTTCATGGCTTTAACTGCTATCTGCAGACCCCATTCTTATCTCTGTGAGACCTCTTCTTTTAAATTATTTATTTTTTCAGCGTAACAGTATTCATTGTTTTTGCACAACACCCAGTGCTCCATGCAAAATGTGCCCTCCCTATCACCCACCACCTGTTCCCCCAACCTCCCACCCTTGACCCTTCAAAACCCTCAGGTTGTTTTTCAGAGTCCGTAGTCTCTTATGGTTCGCCTCCCCTTCCAATTTTTTTTTTTTTTTATAAACATATAATGTATTTTTATCCCCAGGGGTACAGGTCTGTGAATCGCCAGGTTTACACACTTCACAGCACTCATGATAGCACATACCCTCCCCAATGTCCATAACCCCCTCCTCCTCTCCCAACCCCACCTCCCCCCAGCAACCCCCAGTTTGTTTTGTGAGATTAAGAGTCATTTATGGTTTGTCTCCCTCCCAATCCCATCTTGTTTCATTTATTCTTCTCCTATCCCCCTAACCCCCCATGTTGCATCTCCATGTCCTCATATCAGGGAGATCATATGATAGTTGTCTTTCTCCGATGGACTTATTTCACTAAGCATGATACCCTCTAGTTCCATCCACGTCGTCGCAAATGGCAAGATTTCATTTCTTTTGATGGCTGCATAGTATTCCATTGTGTATATATACCACATCTTCTTTATCCATTCATCTGTGGATGGACATCTAGGTTCTTTCCATAGTTTGGCTATTGTAGACATTGCTGCTATAAACATTCGGGTACACGTGCCCCTTCGGATCACTATGTTCGTATCTTTAGGGTAAATACCCAGTAGTGCAATTGCTGGGTCATAGGGCAGTTCTATTTTCAACATTTTGAGGAACCTCCATGCTGTTTTCCAGAGTGGTTGCACCAGCTTGCATTGTGAGACCTCTTCTTTAACCCCAGACTTGTATAGACAATGTCTGCATGGGATCTCAGTTTGGGGGTCAGTAGGCAGTTGAAATTCACCTTGACTAAAACTGCCTGATATCTCTCACACAAACCTGCTCTTCCTCTGGTCTTCCCTATTTTCATGATGGCAGTTTCTTCCTTTTGGTTGCTTGGGTCAAAACTTCAGAGTCCTCTTTGATTTCTCTCTTTTTCTCTTACCTCACATTTCGTTCATTAGAAAAATTCAGCTCTGGGATGCCTGGGTGGCTCAGTTGGTTGAACCACTGCCTTCGGCTCAGGTCATGATTCCAGGGTCCTGGGATCGAGTCCCACATTGGACTCCTTGCTCAGTGGGGAGCCTGCTTCTCTCTCTGCTTCTGCCTGCTTATGTTCTTTCTCTGTCTCTCTCCAACAAATAAATAAAATCTTAAAAAAAAGAAAAGAAAAGAAAAACTCAGCTCTGCTTCCAAAATATATCCAGAATCCAGTCACTCCTCTCCACCTCCATTGCCATCCCTGAGCTCGAAATCACCGTTATTATCTCTTGTCTAGATTACAGAATCAGATTTCTAATTGGTCTCCCTGATTCTTTCCTTGACTTTCTCAGTCTGTTCTCAACCCATTAGCAAGTGATCCTGTTAATTTTTAAGTCATATCATGTCCCCTCTCTGCTTGAAATCCTTTATTGATTTCCCAACTTGCAGAGTAAGAGTCAAAATCCTTTCAATTACCTAGACGTTTCTACATGATCTACTTACGCTACAGTGCTTCCTGCCTTGTGGCCCTGTGCTTCTCCTGCTCTCTCATTCCATTCCAGCCACACAGACCTTAATCCAGGCACACATCTTAATCCACACACAGTTGCCTCAGGATCTTTGCACTCATTGCACTTCTTGCCAAGAACACAAAGTTCGTGGTAATTTGTTTTGCAACAACAGGAAACCAATGCAAATTG
The DNA here is from genome assembly GCF_922984935.1 of Meles meles. Classification (NCBI taxonomy): domain Eukaryota; kingdom Metazoa; phylum Chordata; class Mammalia; order Carnivora; family Mustelidae; genus Meles; species Meles meles. Next base: position 71,064,156 of record NC_060076.1, read on the forward strand.
CATGATAGAAAATTGCTGGAAGTCAATCATATCTTACCTCTAAGAAGATATTTTCCTAGAGTTCTGCCTAATAACTTGCACCATCCACCCCTGCTCTCAAAGCCCTAATTTCCTTTCTCTGTTTATTTTCCCACAAAGAATGTAATCACCATCAATTTTACTATTTTTCTGTTTATTTGTGGTTTCTCACTGTAAGTAGGCCAGACACTTTTATGTGTTTTGTTCATGTTGTATATTCCCAGTGCTTAGAGGAATGCATGGCAAATAGTAAATACTCAGTAAATGTTTGTAAAACGTCGCATGAGTGAATGGAGGTAGGAGGAGCAAGTGGGAATTAAATCACTTTGTTGGACAAAAACCTCACCCCAAAAATTTGGTGGGCACTTAAAAAAACAACCAGCCAACCCACCAACCCTGGGAGTTCTGCACCCACCTGCCCTTAAACTTTGGAGTTTCCAGAAAGCAGCATTCTAGGGAATTTTAGATTATTTGATTTAACATAAACACTTGAGGATAAACTTGCATGGAATATTCTCAAGAGGATTTTACTCTCAGATGACCAGGCCAGAAAATCTGCAAGTCAAATTTAGAAAATTAGAAATGGAGAGGCTCCTGTGGTTCAGTCAGTTAAGTGTGGGACACTTGATCTCTGCTCAGGTCTTGATCTCTGGGTCATGAGTTCAAGCCCTGAGCTGGACTCTATGCCGGGTGTAGAGCCTGCTTCAAAAAGGAAGAAAACAAATTAGAAGTGGAAACAACAACAATCAAATGGCCACTTTCCTTACTTCCTTGATTGGAGGCTAACGGCAGGACAGAGGAAGAAAACATCACAGGCTTTTGAGGAGAGACTGGGTGCTGGATGACACACTCTCACCTCAGTCCCCAGGACCAGGGCGGGGGTGGGAGGAGGGCTCTTTAGATTGGTGTTCAGGAGAATCTATCTATCTAGAAATTTCCATCTGCAAGAGGAGAGCTCTCTCTTCTAATGTTAGGTGGGGCTCTGCCACAGTGTCTCAAACATGAACATGCTTCATGAAAAAGATGGTACGAGTCTTTAAATTTAAAAAAATGGCAATAAATATCTGTTTGATCAACACAGTTCAGTACCTGAGCATAAGAATCTGCTTGATCTACCTTCGGAGAACCTCTGGAATATTCAGGGTAGAATGTTTTTGACCGTATCCTTCCTTTTCTAAGATTATTGTCTTTGTAAAAAGAAAAAAAAAGTGTTTAAGTGGACACCTGGGTCTATAATCCTACCCCTTGCTCAGATCAGCTCTTGACATTTCCAGTGCTGTGTCAAATGTTATCCATTTTTAGGTGCTTTAAAAAGAGTTACAATGATAGTATACATACTATTTTGATTTTTTTTTCTCACTGAGTATAATTTAAAATGAGCTTTGATATATTTCGACATGATTTTTTTTTTCCAGTCGGACTATTTATTGGAAATAGTGTGGCGGGCCCCCCACCTCTGTTCCTCCTGCAGGTGGGAGGTGCAGAGATGGCTCCATGGGTCAGCCGAAGAGTTGGTGGCTTAACTGATATGAAATGAGACCTTTCCCAACTTGTCTCCAAAAACTTCTCTACTCGCCTGCTGTATTGCCTAAAATCCCCGTCATTAGCAAAAATCAGGTTAAGGCCTAAAGTTCAGTTAAATGCATGTTATTGTATTTGGAGGGATGACACCTGCCTTGGCACCCTTTGCTTCCTGGATGCCAGCTAATATCAGGGGGCGGAGAACCACCATTCACCAGCCAAATGTCAGAGCTGTGGGACTGGGGACAGTCGGGTGTTGTCATGGGGCCATGGACTGTGTCTCTGCACGGGTGAAGAGGTCTCAGGCTTGGGAGCCCGTGTCCGGCAGGGAGGCTCCAAAAGGAAGAAGAGGACACTTGACCTGGGGTTGGGCCCTTGATAAACAGCTTCCTCTCATTCTGGCTCTTCCTTGAGCCATGATCACATGTGCTTTCAGTCACCCAAAGTGACCTCCGAAGCAGTAGAAAATCTCCGGTCTCGGGCATTTTCATTTTCACATCCATTTGCCACGCCCTGGTCCTGGGGGGCGAGGGGGGAGGGTTGGTGATGGGGAGCAGAGCGGACTTGAAGGAGCAGGAGCTGCAGGCAATGGTCTCAGCCCGCTGCTTCCTTTTCAAAAATAGCATCCCTGGTCTCCGGAATGCTTTGGCAGAATAATGGAGTAAGGAAGGCAACTGGAACAATTGTGTGCCTGATCAAATCTTATTACTAGTATTATTCCCGGGAAATGGGCTCTCTGGATTAGTGAGCTCACACAGTGTTTACATGGGGCAAATGAAGTTAAATGTGCTTGGGGTGCATGACCTGAGAAGCAGCCAGTGCCTCCCGGGGCAGCCACAGAGCCTTAAAGAGAACAGATTTCCAACATCTGCTGCCTCTGCCTTCTGAGGTGATTCTCTTCTAACTCTGGCCTGCTCTGTGCCCCCACGTTGGCCAGCCTGCTCCACTGTCCGGCCGCTTGGTGTTAAAAATCAAATCGTCCCACTGTGCCCGGTTCCTGGGCTGCACCTCCTTCATTCTCCGCAACTCCCCCTTTGGTAAGCTAAGCAGAAGTTTTTAAGGAAATCTGTGTATTTTGTGCCAGCAGACAGAACTCTCTGGTGCCTGAAGTGCTAGCTCTTGAGCACAGAAAGGGGGTGTGTTTCTCTCTTTTAGAAATGGTCCAACATTGGCCCGTTGTGCATAGACCAGGTCACAGGAATATTTGAACAACTGAGGCAGACGAGTGATGTGTTTTCCTGAAATGCAGAGGGTAAAGGGCTGCGTTTCCCGGTGTTAGAAAAACCAGCCCTCTATTCACATACCGCTCTCCGTTGGGCTTTATTAAGTTGTCAAGTTTTAGACAGTCTGGTTGTAAGAGACTTCATCGTCTTGCAAATGTGCAAACATAAGGAGAGACAGACTGCTGGGCTGCCCCTGCTGTCTTTCCTGGGACCGTTTGGAGTTTGGCATTTACTAGGGATTTTAGAAATCCTTCCCTCTTACCCTTTCCTTATACTAATGTGGAGTGAAATTGGAGAGGAATATTTAGGCAGTAAGTAAAGAAAGTTAGAGGTCCGTAGAGCATTGGCAATTATTTTTTTACAAAATTGGATGAATTGCAATGTTCTCAGTAAGTCAGTTAACAAACCTTGTGGTCTCCACTTTAGATGTGGCTGCTGTACTTCCAGATGTCTGCGGACTGACTCAGACAGAGATGCAGCCTTGCAACTCCTGGCAAGAGCCTTTCAATACCATGACCATGAATTTACACTGGTAAAGACTAAGGAAGGGCCCGTGGTGGGGAAGTTCTGTCTGAGGTAGGCACGCTGAGTTGGCAATGCTAGGTAGGAATATTGTCAGGAGACCAATTTTTTAAAAAAGGTTTAAAAAGAAAAAAGACGAAATCACAGGGAGGGACAAACTAGAAGAGGCTCAACTCTAGGAAACAAAGAAGGTTGCTGGAGGTGGGTGGGAGGATGGGGTGACTGGGCATCAAGGAGGGGATGTGATGTAATGAGTCCTGGGTGTCATACACATGGATGAATCACTGAACTTTACCTCTGAAACTAATAATACACTATGTTACTTAATTGAATTTAAATAGAAATCCCAAAAAATTTTTATTTATTTGAGAGAGCAAGCATGAGCAGGGAGAGGGGCAGGGGGGAAAGGGAGAAGCTGACTGCTGGCTGAGCAGGGAGTCTGATGTGGGACTCAATCCTAGAACCCTGGGATCATGACTGAGCCAAAGGTAGATGCTTAACCTACTGAGCCACCCAGGTGCCCCAGGAGACCAATTTTAAATAAACCTATCAGAATGTATACAAGGAAACACGTTACTGTTTTGAATAGTGCCCTTCTGAAGATATGTTTTTATTCTGATAAAATAATGCCAGTGAAAGTTCTCTGAAGACTCTCAAGTGCTTTGTGCAGCGTCATGTTTGAGATGTTGACCTGTCCCAGTGTTCTTTTTCCCTCTTGAGCAGAGAGCAGAGAAAAGCAGGCTTCCTCCTGGCTTTGCACTTCAAAAGCCCATGCCCGCTCTGCCTGGAGGGGCCTAGGGCATGGCTGGTGTGTTGGGAAGCCCAGGAGAGGTTCCCGCTGGGACCTGGCCAGGGTCAGGTCAGGGTGCCAAGAGACCACAGGGGCAGTGGAACTGGAAGGAGGCTTCCCTCTCTGAGGTCTAGGAGGGACAAGGTGGGCTTGGTTTGAGCACCTGGGAGCCACCTGGGAACCCAGTGAGTGTGCGCACCTGCGGGAGCACGTTCTCTGTATGAGCTGGGGGGCTAGGCTAACCCAGCTTCTTGTGGGGGGTCTATAAAGCCTTTAATTCCACAGCCACCAGCATCTTAATCAGAGGCTGCACAGCAGGATTTTTACACCGTAAGAACAGGTCCCTTCATCCTGCTCTCGCTCCAGACATCAACGGAAGTGGTGGTAGGGCTGTAGGCACCTAGAGAGTGAAGGGAAAGTCCCCAAACCTATGCCGGGAAGTGTAGGGGTGGGAGCTGGGAGGACAATAGAGGAGCCCCTGAGCTGGGACCAGTTAACACAGGGTAAGGCCCTGGCTGAGTGCTAGGGCTTCTGGCTTGTGATCACAAGCCTGCTTCTAAGTTACCATGCATTCCCTGGGGGCAAGGCTGCATGGCTTGGAGTCTCAGTTTGCAGCTCGCATGCCTTCATTCCTTCTCAGACTTTTTTTTAATTAAAAAATTTTTTTTCACTTAACAAGTATTTACATACTCTTCTCTTACTCAGTGAACTTTGTGGAGCACCATTCCTAGCCCAGATCCTGCACTGACCTCTGGGTGCACACAGTCAGGGCTCTGTCATCTAGAAACTTCCAGCCCAGAGCTCCAAAGTGAGGGGGTATACGTGATTGGTCTGTGAGTTCCCAGCAATCATGATGTTCTGTCATTCTATTCATTCTATTATTACAGCAAGTTTGACGTGATCTCTTGTCTTGGACCCCTGCACACTCCCCCACCTCCCCACACCCCGCAAAAGGAAAGAAAAAAAAGTAAAATTCTTCTTTCATAGAGCCTGTGGCTCAATGACCACAAATTCTTGCCCTGAGAGAATGTTTTCACTACTTGGAACTGGCTAAAGGGCATTTGGGGCCCCTTGTGGTGGAAGAGGCAGCTAAGGCGAGAAAAGAACCACGTCCAGGGGGCTTGGCAGTGGTGCGTTTGGTTCCTGTGTTCGCTTCTGCTTGATGTCATGTTGAGCATGGCTTTTGAATGCCCGGGGGTGGTCTGCCTGGGGTGTGGTTTTGTTAAGGTTTTACAACATCTCCCCGCAGTGCAGCTTGCTGTGGGCCAGAGTCTGTTCCTCCGGTTGCTTGTGGGTGGCCCCCATCCAGGAGGTCCTGGTGGTGGCCTGCTCTGCCTTCACTAGAGTCCGTGCTATTTTGTCCTCCTTCCCTCTCCACCACCTTCCTTCAAAGAATGACAACAAATTCAAATAGTAAAGTATGATCCCTCTGAAAAGCCAAGAACTTGCCTACTCTTCTCTCCATTTATAGGTATTCTTCCAACCTTCCAGGTGAAGAAGCCTATTGAATTGTTCCTTCCATTAGTACTTCCTAAATATCTAGTCAGATTGTTCTGGGGGTGTTCACTTGCAGATCTCACACCTTCTCTAGACCAGGAGCACTTAATTTCATCCACTCACTTACTCCCTTAATCTCCAGTAGATGCTGGTTACCTGGCACCAGGAGATGCGCTAGGCTGGGGTAGTGTGTAACACACGATCTCTGGCATGTGGAACTCATGATACTGGCGAAGGGATGGTCACGTATCAGTTAATGGTGCTGCAGCAGGTAAGGGCAGACAGAGAAGTAGGAGATACAGCAGAAACACAGGAAAAGAGGGACTGAGGTCTTCTTTGTGGTAGACTGCTGTTCTTTGCAAATGCACACTGTTCTTCTCTGTGGCAAAGACACTCCCTTACTATTGTTTATATACATCCCTCTATTAATGTTAGCGTTGGCCATGGCACTTCCTTTGGCCAATTCAATGGTGCAGATCATTTTGAGTCAGAAGATTTAGAAGCCAGAATGTGGCCTGTCCAGCAAGTATGAGTTGTTCTGTCAGTCAGTCTGGGTCCTGAAGCGGAGCTGACATGGGATGACCATTCAGATTAAACAAGAAATACATTGTTTAAAACTACTGAGGTTTCAGGGTCCTCGGTTAGTGCCACATACCCTAGTAAGTTCTGACTGATGTACTGCTGCCTTTGTATCCCAGTGTGTGGTAGCTGCTCTGTAAAAGTTGTTGAATGACTGAGGCGCTGAAGGGATTAGATGGGCTTGAATGAGAGTGAGGAGGAGAGGTTCAGTGGGGTCTAGAAGACCTTTTGTGAAGAAGTTCAGCAGAAGGTTGGCCATGAACTTTTCCAGATGAACTTGACAGGAAAGGCTCACAGTGCTTTTGTTTCTCTTTGTTTTCTCTTTGTTGCCTATGTCACACGCAAGCTTTGGAAGCAGATTCTGCTGATGAGCCAGAAAAGAAGTGATATTAAGAGGGTAATGGGTGGCTCACAGAACCACTGGGGAGGGGGCAGTGGGAAAGAGAAGCAGACTTGGGGCTAGGTTTCCAGGAAGAACACCATAGAAATTCTCTGAGAAGGCAGTGTTTCCCAACTCCATTGGTAAGAGTGAAAATAAATGGCTGTGACCGAGACACTCAAAGTACAACAGTTTTAAGTTCTATAGAACTTACTTTTCTTTCATGTAACAGTTCCAAGGAGAGTGGTCTAGGTTGGAGGTCATCCAGGGATCCAGAATGCTTGCAAGCCATTGTCCCATTGGGCATTATCCCTTAGGGCATGCTGTCCTATGAATGATCAAAGCTGAGTGGCTTCCATGTTTAGGTTCTAGTCTTTGGGAAGAGAGGGGGAAGCACATTCATAGTCTTGCCCAAACCTGAAAGTGGTATCCAACGCTCCTATCTGTGTTTCATTGGTAGGAAAATAAGACCCCAGGGTGCCTGGATGGCTCAGTGGGTTAAGCCTCTGCTTTTAGCTCAGGTCATGGTCTTAGGGTCCTGGGATCGAGGCCCGCAGCAGGCTCTCTGCTCAGCAGGGAACCTGCTTCCTCCCTCTCTCTGCATGCCTCTCTGCCTACTTGTGATCTGTGCCTGTCAAATAAATAAATAAAATCTTTAAAAAAAATATGAGCACTCGGAGAGGGTATGTGCTGTGGTGAACACTGAGTTGTGTGAGACTGATGAATCACAGACCTGTACCCCTGAAACAAATAACACATTATAGATTAATTTAAAAAAAAAGAGAAATTATGTCCCTTGCAGTTAGGTATAGACATGTGACTATAGTCTAGTGATGTAGCCACGTGTCCAAGCAGTAGTACTGTTAGTATGTGTGTTAGTCAGCTATCCTTGCAATAATGCCTTGTAACAAACTGCAAATGCTTTTAAACAAGCACTTATTTCTACCCTCACAATTTTGTGTGTTGACTGCTGTGCAGCTAACCTAAGTTAAGCTCAGACTCTGATTAAGGCTACAGGTTGGATGGGCAGGGTGCTAGGCTGTGGGTTTGGTTTAGGTCTGCTCCACATGTGTTTGTTCTTGGGCTCGGGCTGAAAGATCAGTGTCTCTCTGGGGCATGTTCATCTTATATTAGAAGTGCACAGGAGTGAACAGAAATGCCTTGTGGCTGAGTCTGGAGACTCTTCCCAGAAGTGCTACATTCATTGGTCAAATTTCACCCACATTTCATTGGTCAAAGCAAGTCATAGGAACAAGCCTAACATAGACAGGATAGGAAAAATACTGTCTACTCTACCGGACATCCTGCGAACTCCTATAGCAAAGGTGTGGGTGTGTAATTCTGATACACGGAAACATGAAGAGCCAAGAACAGTAATTCAACCTATACCCTGTGAATTAAGGGAAGAATATATTTTGATGCACAGATAGAAATCTGTGCCAAATCTAACTCTTTCATATTTTGGCATTCATAGTATTTGTATAGCATACTGAAATGAATTGGAAGGAATTTGGGGCCATTTACTGGAGACTTGGTGAAAAAATTCAGTATAAACTTATGGTAAGATGCAATACAAAATATCAGGGAAGATATAATATACTGAATACTATAAAGTGTCTAAATAAAGTATTTTCAATTTTATGCGAGAAACTTGAGTTTGCTTCTGTGAACCTAATTATTTTATTGAGGTATAATTTATGTATGAAAATATACCCACTTAAAGTGTACAATTTGATGACTTTTGACAATGTGATAAGTGACTTTTAGGTATCAAATTTTATACCTGAAAAAACTTTCAAGTTCTGTGGAGATTTTTTTATAACAATAATGATAGATCTCAAGTAATAGATTGAACTGTATGACATTGTCAGTATGAGGTCATTCTGGACCTGCAAAAATGGCAGTTTCATGTGGTTCAAGCTAATACTTTATTAGACAAAGTTTGATAGTATTTCAGAATAAAGATGAAACTTTTTCTTTCAGCACATATTGATGTCAATATTCTAATCTTAGCAGTTCACTAATGACACTGAGTAAGTACTGCAAGTACTTACCATTTTAACTTACATTTGCGCCAAAGCTGGCATTTTGTTTTGAATCCGTAATACTTTACACACATACCCCTACATTTTACACATTTTTAAATTTTAAAAACTTGCAGATTTCAATTTAACCAGATAAGTGGAAATGTTAGTAAATAAGCTATTTTATTTAAGCTAGGAATATTCTCAACAAATCTGCAAAGTGAGATTCATTTGTAAAAAATTATGATTTCAACTCAGTTTTTAAAAGTATGTTGATATACCATGTCATATTAGTTTCAGGCATCCAACACAGTGAACAACAATTCTACACATTATGCTGTGCTCACCATGATAAATGCAGTTACCATTTGTTACCATATAATGTTATTACAATATTATAACTATATTCCCCATGCTATACTTATCCCTGTGACTTTGTAACTGGAAATTTCTATCTCTTCCCCTTCACTTAATTCAACTCACCTCCCAGCAATCAATAGTCGGTTCTTTGTATTTATGAGTCTGCTTCTTTTGTTGTTTGTTTGTTTGTTTTTAATATTCCACATATAAGTAAAACTGTATCGTATTTTTCTTTCTGTCAGACTTATTTCACTTAGTGTGATATCCTTCAGGCCCATCTATGTTGCCAAGAATGGCAAGATTTCTTTTTTATGGCTGAGAAATATTCCATTGTACGTGTATACCACATCAACTTTGTCCATTCATCGACAGATGGACACTTGGGTTGCTTCCATATCTTGGCTATTGTAAATACTGCAACAAATGGTGTTGGGAAAACTGGACCACTTTCTTGTACCATACAAAAAAAATTAGCTCAAAATGGATTAAAGACCTATAAATCCTAAGAGAAAGCATAGGCAACAATCTCTTGGACATCAGCCTTAGGAACGTTTTTCTGGATACATCTCTTCAGGCAAGGAAAACAAAAGCAAAAATAAAGTATTAGAACTACGTCAAACCAAAAAGCTTTTGCATAGTGAAGGAAACCAACAAAATAAAAAGGCAACCTACTTAAAGGGAGAAAATATTTATAAATGGTATACTCGATAAGGGGTTAATATCCAAAAAATATGAAGAACTCCTAAATCTTAGCATCAAAACAAATAATCCAATTAAAAAGGACTTACTTCACTTAGTATAATACCTTCTAGTTCCGTCCATGTCATTAAAAATGGCAAGATTTCATTTTTTGATGGCTACAAAATACTCCATTTGTGTGTGTGTGTGTGTGTGTGTGTGTGTGTGTATCACATCTTTATCCTTTCATCCCTTGATGGACTTCTAGGCTCTTTCCACAGTTTGGCTATTGTGGACATTGCTGGTTTAAACATTGGGGTGCGCGTGCCCTTTCAGATCACTACACTTGTATCTTTGGAGTAAATACCCAGTAATGCAATTGCTAGGTTGTAGGGGAGCTCTATTTTAAACTTTTTGAGGAACCTCCGTACTGTTCTCCAGGGTAGCTGCACCAGGCAGCTTTCATTCGGTTTCTCCATTATATATAATGTCATCTGTTTGTCTGCTGATAGTACCATCTGATGGGGGGGGGGGGGCACTTTTCTGTTTCTCTGACTTTTGGCAGACCCAGTTTATCTGTGGGCAATTTCCGTGCAGGCAGACGAAAAGAGGAAGTCTGCGTTTGTGTGAGGCATTTTAGCTTTAGGTATTAATTTTATGACCAGTGTTCTGCTACTGTTACCAATATTCTGAAAGAACTTTGTTTTTATTTTGCATACTTGATGCTTGGAAACGATGGTACCTTTTTCTGTTTAGTATAGGAAAGGGGATGAAGTGATGCTGTAGTTTGCTCTGTTTGTTAACTTTTGCTCTATTTGTTAGCTGCAAATCTGACCTCTAAGCTGAGGGTGAGATTGGACAAATCCAAATTTGAGCCATTCCTTGGACATTGCTAATTAGTGGCTCAAACCCCCCCCCCCACTGCTATGTCTTTCTTATACATCTAATAGCTTAAAATTTAATTTAAAATTTTCCATAAATGTATAAAAATAAATATTTAAATCTAAAACACTCAGTGGAACTAGGGGCCTTTATGGCTTCAGAAAATCTTTTGGTCAATATACTTCTAGGTCGTCATTTTTAGAATGTTTTAAGACAAATTATGGGGGAAGAATCTGGGATGATGGTGGAATAGGAAGCACGTGTCTCCCACCTGGACAATAACTGCAGTGGCAGAATCTGCCTGATGTATCAAACTATTTTTTTATTTTTAATTTTTTATTAAAGATTTTATTTGTTTATTTGAGAGAGAGAGAGAGAAAGAGCACAAACGGGGGGCGAGGGATGGGTGGGCAGAAGGACAAGCAGACATCCCACTGAGCAGGGAGCCTGACACGGGGCTTGATCCCAGGACCCTGAGATCATGACCTGAGCTGAAGGCAGATGCTTAACTGACTGAGCTGCCCAGGTGCCCTACGATGTGACTATTTTAGAATTCAGAAGTCTACTGAAGACTTGCATTTCAGTGGACCCTTGGACAGTAAATTGTAGGTTGTGGTTAATTTTGATCAATTTTAGCTCTTAGCATAGTAACAATTACCATCCACATCCCCAGCCTCATGGCGGAAGCCCTACACCTGTGGCTGAAGCTGCCCGCACACAGCTTTCAGGAGCTAGGACAGCAGTAAGGACTCCATCTTCCAAATATCAGGAATCTGTGCTCTAATTGTTGATTGATGCTTCTGATCACAGAAGTACAGAAAAAGAGGGTGATTTCGGTTGTACTTCCCTTCATTCTTGCAGTCTCCTCTCCCTCAGGCTGAAGTGACTTCCAGGAGACTTAAGGAACCAGTGCCCTTTCCCCCCTCTCCTCATTAAAAAACAACTACCCCTATAAGGAAAATCAGAAAGTGACCAGGCATGCCCAGGGAAAGGCACAAGCTCAGAGAAGTCCTGAGAAGACCTTAAATTTATACCTCAGTTTTGTCCTATAGAGATAGCCTAAAATTATCAAAAGCAAAAAGCAAAAACCCAAACAGAAACAATAAACAAAAACTCAGCATTCCTGGGAAAGGGACAGAATCTATTTCTAGAGTTACCACATTATTAGATTCAAATTTCAGTGTTCAACAACAAAAATAACCACCACCACCTGCAAGGCATAAAAGAAACTAGAAAGTATGGTCCATTAAAAGGAAGAAATCCACAGAAATTGTCCCTGAAAAAGACCTGATGGCAGATATGAGGCAAGGACTTTAATAACACAGTGGTCTTAAATGTACTCAAAGAACGAAAGGCACATGTGGAAAAAGTCAAGAAAACCATACATGAACAAAACAAATACCAATAAAGGGATAGGAAACCTAGGGGAGGAAAAAAAGGAATCCTGGAGGCAAAAAGTACACAACTAAAAAAAAAAAAAAATCCACTAGAGAGATTCAAAGGCAGATTGAGCAGGCAGAAGACAGAATCAGTGAATTTGAAGGTAGAATAATGGAAATTATTGAATCTGATTGAAGAAAAGGAAGCAAAGCCTATGAGACCTTTAGGAGACTGTCAAATAGATCAACACATGCATTGTGGGAATCCTAGGAAAAGAGAGAGAAAGGGGAAAAGAGAATATTTGAAGAAACAATGGCTAAAAAACCCCACCAAATTTGACAAAAGAAATGAATATAAACATCCTAGAAACTCAAGTAAGAAGAACTCAAAGAGGGGTATGTGGGTGGCTCAGTTGGTTAAGTGTTCAACTCTTGATTTTTGGCTCAGGTCAGGCTTGTGGGATTGAGCCCTACATTGGGCTTCTATGGTCCATGAGGTGATCTTGTGTTTTTTTTTTTTTTTTCCTTTCATTATGTTAATGTGGTATGTTACATTGGTCAGTTTTCAATGTTGAACCATCCTTGTGCTCCAGGAGTAAATTACGTTTGATCATGGTGCATAATACTTTTAACATGCTGCGATTTCAGTTTCCTAATATTTTGTTGAGGATTTTTGCACCCATGTTGGTAAGGGATATTGGTTTGTAGTTTTATTGTTATGTAATGTGTTTGTCTGCTTTTAGTAGCAGGGTAGTGTTGGCTTCATAGAATGATGTGTTCCCTCCTTTCCAATTTTTTGGAAGTGTTTGAGAAGGATCAGTATTCTTCTTCTTTAAGTGTTTGATAGAATTCACCAAGGAACCATCAAACGCAAAACTCTTTGTCAAAAGATTTTGGATAACTGTTCCATCTCCTTACCAGGTAAAGGTCTACTCAGATTTTCTATTTCTTTGTGATTTAGCCTTGGTAGGTTTTGTTTCTGGGAATTTGTCCTTTCATCTAGGCTATCCAGTTTTTTTGGCATATAATTGTTCACAATACTCTCTTACAATCCTTCTTACTGTAGAATTGGTAGTAATGTCCTCATTTTTGCTTCTGAGTTTAGTAATTTGAATCTCCTTTTTTCCCCTTAGTCCATTTAGCTAAAGGTTCAACAATTTTGTTGATCTTTGCAAAGAATCAACTTTGTTTCACTGATTCTCTCATGTTTTTCCATTTTCTATTTCATTTCACTCTCCTTTAATCTTTACTATTTTATTTTACTTTTGTGTTTAGCTTCTTTTTCTAGCTCTGTAATCTGCAAAATTAGTTTGTTCATTTGAGATCTTTCTCATTATCCAATGTAAGCATTGTAGCTGTAAGTTTCTCCCTTAACACTGCTTTCACTGTGCCCCATAAGTATTGGCATGTTTTCATTTTCATTCATCTCTAAGTATTTTCTAGTTTTCCTAGTAATTTCTTATTTGATCCACTAGTTGTTATATGTAAAAACCTTAAAGATTCCACACACACACACAAATAAATCCATTCAGCAAAGTAGCAGGATACAAAGTCAACATGCCAAAATTAGTTGCATCTCTATACACAAACAATGAACAATCCACAATGGAAATTACAAGAACAATTCCATTTACAAAAGCGTCAAAAAGTATAATATAGATAAAAATTAACCTATGCAGAGGGGTAAAAGACTTGTGCTGAAAACTACAATTCATGCTGGAATAACAAAGATCTAAATCAATGAAAACACATCCCAAGTTCATGGATTGGAAGATTTAATATTGTTAAGATGTCAATGCTGCTCAAGGCAATTTACAGATCAATTTAATTGCCATCAGAATCTCAATGATGGATTTTGCAGAAATAGAAGAATCCATTCTAAAATTCAAATAGAATCTCAAGGGACACTGAGTAGCCAAAGCACTATTAAAGAACAATACTGGAGGACCCACACTTCCTGATTTCAAAACCTACTACAAAGCTACAATAATCAGAACAGTGGCATAAAGACAGATGTAAAGACTAATAGAAGAGAGAGCCCAGAAATAAACTTACATGTGTGGTCAAATGATTTTTTTAGAAGATTTTTTATTTATTTATTTTGACAGAGAGGTCACAAGTAGGCAGAGAGGCAGAGAGAGAGGAGGAAGCAGGCTCCCCGCTGAGCAGAGAGCCCGATGCAGGGCTTGATCCCAGGACCCTGAGATCACAACCTGAGCCGAAGGCAGAGGCCCAACACACTGAGCCACCCAGGGACCCCAGTTTTTTTTTTTTACTTTATTTATTTATTTGATAGAGAGAGAGAGATCACAAGTAGGCAGAGAGGCAGGCAGAGAGAGAGGGGGAAGCAGGACCCTGAGATTATGACCTGAGCTGAAGGCAGAGGCTTAACGCACTGTGTCACCCAGGTGCCCCTCAAATGATTTTTGACAAAGATGCCAAGACCATTCAATGGACAACCCAGAAATGGGCCCACAACTTTATGGTCAATTAATTTTTTTTTTTAAAGATTCTATTTATTTATTTGGCAGAGAGGGAGAGACAGTGAGAAAGGAAAATAAGCAGGGGAGCAGGAGAGGGAGAAGCAAGCTTCTTGCTGAGCAGGGAGCCTGATGCAGGACTTGATCCCAGGACCCTGGGATCATGACTTGAGCCAAAGGCAGATGCTTGATGACTGAGATACCCAGCTGCCCCTATGGTCAATTAATCTTTGACAAAGGTAGGAAAGAATATCCAATTGGAAAAAGACAGTCTCTTCAACAAATGGTATTGGGAAAACTGGACATATGGAAGAATGAAACTAGACCACTTTCTTCTACCACACACAAAAATAAATTCAAAATGGATGAAACATCTAAATGTGAGACACAATACCATTATAATCTAGGAAGACAACACAGGCAGCAACCTCTTTGACCTCAGCTGGAACAACTTCTTTCTACACGTATCTGGAGACAAGGGAAACAAAAGCAAAAATGAGATATTGGGACTTCATCAAGATAAAAAACTTCTGCACAACGAAGGAAACAATCAGTAAGACTAAAAGACAGCCTATAGAATAGTTCAAAAATCTGTAAAGAACGTAACAAAATCAGCGCTCAAAAAAACAAATAATCCAGTTAAGAAATGTGTAGAAGACATGAATCGACATTTTCTCAAAGAAGACCTCCAGATGGCTAACAGATACATGAAAAGATGCTCAACATCACTCATCATCAGGGAAATACAAATCAAAACCACGGTGAGATACCACCTCACACCTGTCAGAATGGAAAATTAACAGCACAGGAAATGACAGATGTTGGTGAGGATGTGGAGAAAGGGGAACACTCTTACACTGTTGGTGGGAATGCAAGCTGGTGCAGCCACTCTGGAAAACAGTATGGAGATTACTCAAAAAGCTAAAAATAGAGCTACCCTACAACCCAGCAATTATACTACTAGGTATTTATCTGGAGGATACAAAAATACGGATTCAAAGAGGTACATTTATTCTAATGTTTATAGCACCATTATCAACAATAGCCAAAATATGGAAAGAGCCCAAGTGTATCAACTGGTAAGTGGGTAAAGAAGAGGTGGTGTATACACACACACACACACACACACACACACACACACACACACACACACAGGAATATTACTCAGCCATCAAAAAGAATAAAATCTTGCCATTTGTAATGATGTGGATGGAGCTAGAGTGTATTATGCTAAGCAAAATAAATCAGTCAGAAAAAGACAAATATCATATGGTTTCACTCCTATGTAGAATTTAAGAAACAAAACAGATGAACATAGGGAAGGGAAGTAAAAACAAGATGAAAATAGATAGGGAGGAAAACCATAAGAGATGCTGAACTCTAAGAAACAAACTGAGGGTTGCTATAGGGAAGGGGGTCAGGAGAAGGGTTAGTTGGGTTATGGGCATTAAGGAGGGCACTTGATGTAATGAGCACTGGGTGTTAGATGCAACTGATGAATCATTAAATTCTACCTCTGAAACTACATAAATAAAAAAAAACAAAATGCAAAACAAACTCTACCCAACTGTCCTCCAAAGTGGCTGTACCATTTTACATTCCTATCAGTGATGATTGAGACCTTCTGTTGCTCTACATCCTTGCCAGCATTTGGTATTATTAGTGTTTTGAATTTTACCTATTTTTTTTTTAAATGAGAGACAGTGTCCTTTATTTTTATTGATTAAAACAAACTGTGAGTATTTTTACTAATATAGAAATAGCCCAACAACTTGCCATCTGGCACATCGTAAGTATTATTATGCAGGTTTTCCTAGGAACTGTCAAAAAATGTATGATTCCTTGATATCCTCCAGTGTTTGATCTTGATTACTCAGCCATAAATTGGTCTCCCAAATGCTGTATGGTATAATTTCAGCATTCACATGCAGGGAGACAGTGAACAGCTTAGTTTTTCTAAAATTCTTCTGAATTTGAGCTATCTAGTAAGTGTGTAGTAGTGTCTCAATACTGTTAATTTTGCAATCCCCTAATGACGTAATGGTGAGAATCTTTTCATATGCTAATTTGCCACCCGTATATCTTTGGTGAAGTATCTGTTTAGATCCTTGCCTATTTTAAAACTGGATTATTTGTTTTTGTTATTTTGAGTTTTAAGAGTTGTATGTGTATTTTGGGTACAAGTCCTTTGTCTACTATGTGTTTTGCAAATACTTTCTTCCAGTCTGTGGCTTGTCTTCTCATTCTTTTAATAGCGTCATTTGCAGAGTTGAAGTTTTTAATTTTAATCTTGTCCAACTTCTTGTGCTTTTGCTGTTGTATCTAACAAGTCATCACCAAAAAAAAAAAAAAAAAGAAAAAGAAAAAAGAAAAATTCATCACCAAACTCAATATTACTTAGATTTTTCTCCTATGTTATCTTTGAGTTCTTTTTTTTCCCCTAGTTTATAGGTTATTTCTTTTTAAGTTTAATTTTATTTTTTTTTTCAGTTATCCAAAATTCATTGTTTATTGAGAAGTTTTATAGTTTTGCCTTTTACATTTCGGTCTGTGGCCCATTTTGAGTTAATTTTTATAAACAGCTTAAGGTCTGTGTTTATTTATTTATTTTTAAAGATCTTATTTATTTGAGAGAGAGAAAGCACAAGCAGGATAAGAGGCAGAGGGAGAAGCAGACTCCCCACTGAACAGGGAGTCTGACATTGGGCTCTGGGATTAAGACCTGAACCAAAGGTAGACGCTTAACTGACTGAGCCACCCAGGTGCCCCAAGGTCTGTGTTTAGATTAATTTTTTTTGCATGTGGATGCCCACGATTCCAGCACATAAAAAGGTAGTAATAGTAAAAACCCTAACCTTTCTGTGTTGGGTTGATTTTGTTTCTTAAGGATCAGTTTACTGTATTGTATATGTGTCTATTTCTGGGATTTCTATTCTCTTCCATTGATTTGTTTGTCTTTTTAATTTTTTTCTGCAATACCACACTGTCTTGATCACTGTAGCTTTATGTTATCCTAAAGTCAGGTAGCATCAGTCCTCCGACTTTGTTTATCTTCACTATTGTGTTGGCTATTTTGGGTCTTTTTCCTTGCCATAAACTTTACAAAAAGTTTGTCAATATCCACAAAATGACTTGCTGGGATTTTGATTTGAATTGTACTGAGTCCAAAGATCAAGTTGGGAAGAATTGACATCTTAACAATGTTGAGTCTTCCCATCCACAAACACGGAATATCTCGCCATTTATTTAGTTCTTGGATGTTTATCTTCAGTTTTGGTTTTCCCAGATAAACCTCATACATATTTTGTTAGAGTTATACCTAGGTCTTTCTTTTTTCAATTACCAGTTTTTGATGACTGTGAAAATGCTTAAAAATGTTTTTTCTATCAATGCACAATATTTACAACCATGGATCTCTTGTGGCAGACCACCTGTTTTCTGTTCGTGGCTCACCAAAGAGCTGTGACCCATGGGTTGTGAAGGACAAGGAGTGGCATAAGATACATGAGCATGAGATACTACAATCTCTCCCACTGACATGTCTTTATTAAGAACGAGACCTTGCCAGTTCTTCACTGCTATGACCAATGTTCTTATTCTTCACGTAGACCCACCTGTCTTTACTCAAGTGTTTCTGGTTGTCTGTGAGACCAGGCTCAGACTGAGGAATTTTCTGTGTGTGTGTGTGTAGGAGGGGGGGCAGTCAGACTTTTATTCACTAGACCTAGACACTTTGTCTGTCTTACAGACCAGATAGGATATTAGTAGGATGCTCAGCTATTGGCAAATCCTTTGGGTCATATCACTCTGAAGTCTACTAGGGTCCAACTGCTCATGACTGTCCTCATGTCCTTCTTGCACTGAAAGTTAAGTACAATTATTTGTCCTCTGCTAATCTAGACTCCCATCGTCCTCAACAAAATCAGGGAGCTCCTTTCAACTGCCATGTCTTTCACAGCCTCTGATCATAGGGAATAGCTACTGTGGTATTTTTCAAAGATGGCGCTGCTTCCTTCACCAGTGATTCTTTGAAAGCCTTGGTGAAGGCTCCTTCAGAGACAAGTTGACAAGAGAGGTAAGCTGGTCACATATGAAAATGCATTTCAATATTTCCTTCTCCTTGATGCTTTGGATTCTTTTCTAAACAACAATCAGGATATTTCCTCCTCATTTTCATTTAGCTGGGTCCAAGTCAGTCAATTAATGTAGACAGTACTCTGAAACCAGAGTCACTGGAAAGTACACTCACATTGACAAATTGAGGTTTAATCACACACAGCCTTTTCGATTTAAATTAGTGACACCTTGCAATTCTTTCTATTCATGGGGGTGACTTTGTAACTGGCTTCCTACGGTATGCCTGGATCTGACTCAAGTATTAATAGTGTGAGTATTCAGAGGTGGGGGGCCAGGGGTGGGGATGAGATGGCTTCCATTTCCAAGGTACCTGCCTCAGGTGAGATCAGAACAGGGTTTTCAAACAGGGCAGGCACAGCCTCATTATATAAGGGGAGAAGCTTTGCTTCTGCTTCCAGCTGGGTTTTGGGAGTTTGAGTTACTAGAATTATCCAGATCCCCTTTCACGGTCCCATTTCTAATCCCAGATTCCCACTCTTTTCTCAATGATAACTACCTCTCACTCATGAAGTTGGGTGAGACGGATTAATTCAATTGACTTTGAGTTTGGTTTCCAATTGCAGCTCAATTAATGAAAAAAACTCTTTTAGCTCTGCCAGAGAAAGAACATAGTTTCTAAAAGTCTTGAGCTGAGAGTTTAGGACTCTGAGTGTGCCATTGCTTTAAGTGGTCCAGGGTTTTTTGTTTTGTTTTGAGGTAATCGCTACACCCAATCTGGGGCTGGAACTTAGAACTGCCTCGTCTGGAGTTGCATCAAGAGCCAGTCTCATGCCCCTAAGGGTCCAGTTTTCAACTCCTCTCTTGAGCTCGTTCTTTGAATTCCTCTCGCTCTTCACATTATTTTTTTGAACATGGCTGCTTTGTTTCCCAAAGCCTTGTCTTCAGTGGATACTTCAGTCCAAGAGAACATATGTGGTAACTTACCTAGTTGTTTTCCACACCTGCTGAAACCTTCCAGATACACTAGCTGTGCTCAGCCTTCATCCCAAACCTGGTCAGATAACCAACCCCAGATTCTTCTCATTTTCTCAAAATGCCATTGCTTGCAGACCCAGTTTGGGTGATCTTTCTTCTGTCCTCTTTCCTACCGTCCTTGCTGGTCTCATTCAGCTTTCTTGAAATTTGAGATAACAGTTCTGGCGTATTGAGCATGAACTCTTTTGAAGCCAAAAGGTCATGATAATAAAGATGGACCAGAAGGTAGCCTCAAAAGAAAAGCTTGGACTGTGTTGGGCGGTGACTTTTCTTTGATTTCTAGGCTATCTTAGATATGTTTTTTGGGTTAGGAGAGATGATTCACTCCTAGTAGCATTTGGGGCCCATCACTGCCCCTTCATACATGCATGTGGGGCTTTACAGATTATAACCTGCCATCCGCTAGCCTTGTCTCAGCCCAGTGTCTCAGCCACCTGTGAGACAGGCAGACGTGCTCTTCCTCGAACTTCAGAGAAGAAAGGAAAAGACTTTCCCAAAGTCCCCAGGGCTGGCCAGGAGCGGGATCAAGAATCAGATGCTCATCTTCCCAGACCCTTCATGCTGCCCTCCTGGGTAGGCCCGGCCCTAATATTCACCAGCCCTGGGCAAGAGTACACATGGAGGGCCACACACTATCATCATTTTTAAAAGCAACAATCAAGCTACTGATCGTTAAGTAAAATCTTCTTATCTTGACACACTGTCGTAATTTGGCATTTCCAGAAGCAGATACTGAGGCTGAGTTTGGCTGTAGGGTATTCCGTTAGTGATCAACATGAGAAGGGAAGAAGAGGCGGAGGGAGAAGTCCAAGTCCAGTGCAGTTGCCACCAAACCACAGCCAACCCCAGGGGATGTCCTAGAGGACATCTAGCCCAGTAGAGTGCCCTGAGGGAACAGGGGACCTTTGGATGAGAGGGACCTGTGCAGCTGCAGTGGGAGGGTACCCCTGGGCAAAGTCCTTCCTCCAAATATTCCTTAATACTGCCTTGAACAAGCTGAACAGCTCAGAAAGGGCAGCAGGAGGAGAGACCTTTCTCCTTCTGCGTCTGGACATGCCTGCCCCCCCTCCCCCATCCAACCCCTGCACACCTGCCTCCACAGACCTCCCTCAGCTGCCCCTTGGGCCTAACCACAAAGGGGTTTGATCCACCCTGGGTTAGACACAGGGGCAGCAGATCCCCTAACCCCACTACCCTGGTGATGGCAGGGAATTCTAGGGTCCCCAGTACCCAGAGATTGGTCTAATACAGGACAGGACACATCTCTATGCAGGGGAGGCAGGAGCAAGTTCCCTAAAGGAGGAGGTGCAGGCTAGGGACCCTCTTGCTGAGGTCTAAGGTACCACAAATCATACTGGGGTATTGGGAGTTAGAAACGAAAAATTGCTTAAGAAAGGCTTTGATGTTAAAAATTTTTTTTTTTTTTTTAAGTACACTCTACCCCCAAGGTGGGGCTCGAACTCAGGATTCCGAGATCAAGTGCAATATGCTCTACTGACTGAAGCAGGCAGGCACCCGTGTTTTTTTTTTTTTTTTTGGTAAGGAGATGGACACTCAGTTAATATTAAATAAAATAAAGGCTTTTAAAAATATCCATGAGTACTAGAGTTTGTTACAATTAGCCATTTCCTGGGGTAGCCATACCAGGCCCTCATGTCACTTTCAGGGGGAGGGGGTTTCGTCCTTGGTCCAAGAATCCTCTCCCACGGTGGAACCCTCCCTGCGGGTGCAGGTCGGGCTCGCCCTCCATCCCCCACCCGCAGCCAGGTCCCTGGGGCCGAGCAGAGCAGGGCGCTGTCGGGCGCGTGGGGGAGCCGGGGCGATCGCGGCCGGAGAGGGAGGAGGCGGCCGGGCCCAGCCTGACGCAGCGGCGGCGACGGCGGCGAAGCAGGCCACTGCCAGGGCACCCCGGCCACCAGCGCCTGCCATCCTTCCGCCTCCTCCTCCCACGGCTCCCCGCGCGTGGGAGTGAGTGTGTCGCGTGCCCGCCCAGGGTCACGGGTCCGGGGCACCCTCTCCACGCTAGCCCGGGCGGAGGGAGGCGCAGGAGCGCGCGCGACGGGCGGAGGCGGGGAAAGGAGCCGGAGAGGCGGAGGCGAGGGAGAGGAGCGAGGAAAGGGAGGGACCCGCCCGCCGCGCCCCGGCCGCCGGGCATGTGTGGCCGCAGGCGCCCGTCGCCGCCGCTGTCCCGGGGCTGAGCCGCACCCGGGTATCCCGGACGGTGAGTGCGCGAGTGTGTCCGTCCGCGCGGGCGAGCGCCACGCCAGCCCCGAGCCTCCCGCTCGCTCCCCCGGGCCGCGGTGCATGTTCGCTTCTTGCCACTGTGTGCCGAGAGGCAGGAGGACCATGAAAATGATCCACTTTCGGAGCTCCAGCGTCAAATCGCTCAGCCAGGAGATGAAATGCACCATCCGGCTGCTGGACGACTCGGAGATCTCCTGCCACATTCAGGTGCGGGCTGCCCCGGGTGAGGGCGCGGGGGCCTCTGCGGGTGGGCGTGCGCGGGCAGGGGCGGGAGAACCCATGCGGGGGCCTGCTAGAAAGCCAGATTTCTGTTTCCCCGCCCTGTGAGGCTGGGAGCCCTACCCAGGGATGGGGCGCGTTATCAGCGACCGGGTCCCTTCCCAGGCTTGCAAGGTGCGCGCAAGTCTCGCCGCGCCTAGGCTGGGGGCGCGAGGCAGCTTCCTCCTGGGAGAGGCTAACCCCTCGATCCCCTCCCCCGCCAGGAAATGGGAGCTCGGGGAGCCGAGAGGGACACCTGCATGTCGCTCATTCTTCCTTCCTCCCTTCCTCCACGTGGAGAAGGCATGCACCAGCTCGGGTTCACTCATTCCTCTCTTGGCGCCCAGGCTTCAAAGGGGCCCTCAGCCCCAGGGACCCGCTTTCCCTCCTTGCCACCCTCCTACCGATGGCCTTTATTCCGCATGGGGCGGCGGGGAAGTTTCCTGGGAGTGAGAGAGGCTGGGCAGACCTGGGCTCTAGCCTTGAGGGATGGGGCGCGCACTGCGCGGAATTGGAGCTACCCCAAAAGGAATCATGAAGTCGTTGTTTCAGAGAAAGGAAAAGGGTTGTGGAGCCAGCGGGGAGGGAGCCTTGCAGGACGTGGGTCCCGGGAAGAAGCGCCCCTTGGAATATTGGTGGAATATTGCTCAAGTTGGAGAAAGCAAGAGTTCTTTGGGCGAAGGTAGCTTTCCTGGCGGCCTCATCCTTGGGTAGTAAGTGCTTTTGAGCTTGCCGGAGATGTAGCGTGAGCTGCAAGGGTGTGTGTGTTTGTGTGTGTGTGTGCACGCGCGTGCGTGCGCGCACGTGCACCTTTGGTGCGCGTATATGTAGGCAGATGTGTGCCCTCTCCTTTGACCCACTGGGCACGCACAATCTGGAAAGGTTGTGTCAGGGCTCAGCACGATTAGCTTCTGACTTTTAAATCTATCTGCTTATTTTTCTCTGGGATTTCCTCTTCTCGCCTTCCTGAGTCTTGAGGCTACAGGACTGAGCTGTTTTTTTAAATAGAGAGCACATTATCTAGTTGCCTTGAGAGATGAATGGGGGCAGCGTCTCTCAGCGGCAGGAATAGGTCTCTGGGCTATGTTAACCCCACAATGAATGAATGAATGAATGAAAGGTCTTTCCCATTTGTTTGCGGGTGGAAGTTTATGACACAGAGACAGTGGCAACTAATTCGTAAGCAGAGGGTTGGACAAGTTTCCAGGCAGGAACGTGGTGCCCCACCTGATGTCCCAGGAGAGTAGGCGCCCAGTGAATTTTCTGGAGGATCTTGAATTTCATTCTTAGTGAATTGGTGCTGCTAAACTTAATAATAAAGGGATTAGCAGGTTAGGCAGTTTTCCCTCCTGCCACAGGGTTGCACAGAAACGTTTTGGCATGTACTGTCTTGTGATCCAGAGGTAATTGTTGGTGTACTTTGCCTTAGGTCCTGGAGTGATGTACAGATCCTTTAACCTGCGTTGAATATGTAAACAACGGAGGGACCAGCAGCAGAGAGTTAGGGATGCTGAGTTCTCTGCTTTCTCAGTCCTCTGTGTGCCCAGTCAGTCCCACTTGGAGTTGACAGCACTGGGTTTTATCCCTTTCCACACTTAGTCTTCCTTAGAATAGATAAGTAGTCCCAAAGGGTATGTATTTGTTATCTGGTGTCCAGGAAACAATAAATTGTAGCCAGTGTAATAATAGTTTGGCAAGTTAGCGTTTTTGCGGCCCAACTGATGCCGAAGAGGTTAAAATGCTGTTTTCAAAAATGTTGATTTTTTTGGAATTGTTTCAAACTCACATGTTTCATTTTGTGTTCCATCTTTTTGGCTCCTTCTGTCAACAAATGGTGATGATGGTTTAACCAATAATGGGGAATTAAAAGATCCTATATTGATAATTTTGGACCTTACTTTCCCAAACCCAGGAAGTGAAATTGTATTTCTGGGTACAGGCTCACAAACAATCTTCCATGTGTTTAACACTAGAACAAAATGGTATTTTGAAAAAAGGAACCTCTTGGAGGAACCCGTCTGTGCCCTGGGGGAGCTGCCTGTTCTTCCTTCCCTGCTTGCCTTTCCCCCTCTGTTCCAGGGAATCACAAAGTTAAAGAAGCGTATGGACCGTCATCCAGTATCACACATCCTCACGCCATGACCTGCACAGAATGTGACTTATGGAATTTCCCCCGCAAAACAACAGCTTTTAATTATTCTGTCTCAAATTATATAATTGACAGAGAAAACGTACAAAGAAACAACCTAGTGGCCCAGTGTCAGCTGCCTGAGATCCATTTCCAGAGGCAGTGCTGAAAGTCACTTGCTCTGTCTTTTTCCGAAGAGTTTAGGTTGCTGTCCCATCAGGTCATTAGGGTGTGAATGTTTAGGTCAGAGGAGGAGGAATTCCAAATGAACAGGGAGCAAAAGGAGAGTTTAGGGCATTGATGGAGGCCTGGGGAATGGAAGGAGTGGCTTAATATTCCCTACTGGGCTTTTCCAACTGACCCAACCTTTGAAGTCTGGATAGCATAGAGGGACATGAGTTCATTCTAATGCCCTTTATTCAGTCCCCCTTCAAGTAGGGTGGAGTCCTAGCCATGTTCCCCATTCTATCCACTTTTTTCAAAGGCTGGCATGGTTAGCCACAGCTCCTTCTAATGAACTTGTCATTTTCAATACTGACTTTTATTGAGTAAAATGTAGACTTTTCACCTTATACATTCTTTAGCAAAGCCTTGTAAACATGGTTGATATTATTGGAATTGGCTGGGAATTTTGATTTGTGTTTGAATAGAAATCTTAGTCTAGTGCTTAATACATAATAGGCATTGAATAAATACTCATAAATGTAGATTGACTAATTTCCTTCATAGACTGTTAAATCCATAGGGTAGGAACATTTTGTGGTGGTGGTTGTTGTTTATTAAGGATTCCCCAATACCTGGAGTAGTACTTGGCGTATAATCCTGTTCAACAAATACTTGCTGATTGAATGAGTGCTCAGTATCTAATCTAGGTCATTACTTATCATCATGAGAGTAACATGATGACATTGGTTTGGGAATCAGGAGGTGCATGGTTTAATTATGTTATCAACCAGTTTTGTGACACTGAGCAAGTCAGTTGACATTTGGAGTCAATGTTTCTTTTCCTCTTTTGCAAAATAAGGGAGTTGGGTTAGATGGCTAGTTCCAGTTTAATAAATCTGATTTAATTACTCTGTAGACCAGTCGCATTTGAGTGAAACACTTGTTCACAGAGTGGTTGGATACACATTATCCCTTGATTTTCATACCTCCATTTTATTGAGGATATTGTGTTATGGAGTGTGGCCTTTATTTTTTAGATGTGAGAAATAAGGGTTAGAGAGATTAAGCAATTTGGGTCTTCTGGCAAGTAGGTAGGTTAGAACCCTGGTCGTTGGACTAAAATTTCAGAGTTCTTCTCGGTAGCTGCCTCTTGAGACTTGAGAGGTAGGATGTTTTGGGCTTCCTAAGAAGCCCAAAGAGAGTAAGAGAGTAGCCAAGTTAAAGTGGATTAAATGATAAGTACACTAACTGTCTTACCTAATGAGAAATCCAGAGTTCCGGCGGCTACAGGGTTGCTCCGCGGTTCTGCATGGACCCAGGTGCTTTCCATCTTCCCACACTGTTAACCTCAGTATATCTGCTATGGTGCTTAGAGTGGTCATTCTTACAAGGTGGTGGCCATGGTAGTGGATGTGAGTCAGGCGCTTCCGTATCCACCACACGGAGGTGGTACTTCCGTATGCATTTCTTTTTATCACGAGGAAGATCTTTTCCAGAGGCCCCTATCAGTCTTCCCATCAGATCTTGTTGGGCGGGATTCAATCATACACCTGTGTGCTAGCTGCAGAAGAGTCTAGGAATGTGTGCTTCTGCTCTCTGGGCTCTTCCCTCTCCATAGTGGGAGGAGGGCCTTGGCATTATGGAAGCCGTGGAGGTGTGTGTGTGTGTGTGTGTGTGTGTGTGTGTCCTTCTGTGGTGGGAGGAAGGGATAGCTATTGGCTCAGCAAGCAGTAGTGTCTTTCGAATAAGTCAGTTTGGGGAATGGTAACATAATTAAACCATGCATCTCCTGATTCCCAATTATGATTATTGTTAGAATAAAACTGTCAGCAAAGTTTAATAAGATGTTATCTAAGTCCTGGCTTATTACAGGCAGTCTCTGTGTGATCAAATTCCAGAATGAGAAGAATTGTTGGATTGTCCTTTGTTGTTTGTGTTAAGTATCGCTTCCATCCTTACTGAGCCAGTGGGTTCTTGGTAGCCCCGAGTCATCTGACATAGAGTGAACACCTCTGGTAGAGCTCTATTCTTGTTGAAAAAGCCCTATGACCAAGAAGTCAAGAACTTTGAACTCTGGCTTGACCACTGACTAGCCACATGACTTTGGACAAATCACTTTACCAGTTTGGGTCTCAGTTTGCTCATCTGTAAAGTGGGGATAATAATGGCCTATACCTCATGGGGTTGTTGTAATGCTTGGTCACTGGCCTACAGTGATAGCTGAAACAATGTTGACTGTTATCTTTCTATTATGTGAAGGCATATTCGAGATAATTCTAAATAGTGGGGAGGCTTTGGCTTAAATCTAATGTCTTGAAGTCTAAATTCATCATTTTATGATGGTGCAAGACCTTGAGCAAGTCACTGGGCCCCTGCTGTTCCTCTGTAATTCTCCAGTTGCCAGTCTCCACTGGGTGGTTGGGAGGATGTACATGAAATGCATTGTAAATGTCAAAACATCGCTCAACTGTAGAACACCATTTTAATAGCTGGGGAAAAAAAGAGAGTGGTTTACTCTTCTTTGAGTTTCTTACCCTTTGGAACAGGTACTTGAATATCACATGCGAACGTTCATATGTGCTGAGTATCAGGCCCCATGCCAATCCAGGTGGTGAAATCCAATTGCGGTCCAGCTCACAGCCACACCTCTTCTGATAATAAGGACAATCCAACACTTTGCTCTGTTGGACTCACCTAGAATGCCATTCAGAGTCCACTGTAAATCAAACACAAAAGGAATAGCAGGGAGAGACGCTTTGTTAAATACCACGGCCCAGCTCTGACGTTTTTAGGCCTAGATTACATGGGCCAGCTCTTTGTATTAAGTATATTGTGAAAAAAAAAGTAATGTTATTTCAATGGTCTGCTAAGATCTTACCTCTTGACGTCCTCAAAGCAATGGTGAAGTGTACTGAGTGCAGAGAGGATGTAACACTGTTGGCTCCCCTCACTTGGTCCGTCTGTCTGCTGGGTGCTTGTAACTACGTCTAACAAATGCTAATTCAGACTGGCTCAAACATTGAGGACATTTACTGGCTCTTATATCCTGATGTCTCCAGTTAAGGGCTTCATTCAAGGACTCTCCTGCCTTCTGTAAGGCTTTATCCTCAGACTGGCCGTGAGATGGTTATGGTAATATCAGTCCTCACCTTTTCATGGGACACCCTCCAGAGGCAGAGGGGAACTACTTCCAACCCAACATTCCCAGCAAAACTCCTGCAGCCATTCTGATCAGACCTAAGTCACAGGCCTGCCCCTGAACCAGTGACTCTGGTCGGTGGGAGGGAATGCACCTTTTAGCTTAAAGTGAGCAGAACTTGACCCTGGGACTCAGCATGGAGCTAGCCTTCTTCCAGGAGGTGGCTGGCATGGGGGGAGGGGTCAATGCCTAAAAATCAGGGGTCTCTTGAGAGGGAGGGTGGGGAAATGGCTGCTAGAAAGATAAGCCACAATACCCACACTGGCTGTTTGGTCTGGGTCAGTGGTTCTCAAATTGTGTTCTGGGGACCCCCAGATGTCCCTGAGATCAGCATGGGTCAGTACTTCTTCTCTTTTTGTTGCTGTATACTATTCCGTTGTGTGGATAGATCACATTTTATCAGTTCCCCAGTTGGTGAAAATTTGGGTTGTTTCCACTTTTTGTCTGTTGCAAATAATGTTGCAGTGAACATTCCTTTACAGGTTGCTGTGTGGACACATTTCTTTTGGGTGTATACCTGGGAGTGACATTACTAGATCTATGTTTAACCTTTGGAAGACTGACCGTCAAACCGTTTTCCAAAGTGGCTGTGCCATTTTACGTCTCCATCCGTAGTGCACAAGGGTGTCGATTTCTGCATATCCTTGCCAACACTTGTTATCTATAAACATTTTATTAGCTTTGAAAAGGGACTAAGAGGAGCTACTTTCGAAATGAGAGACACTCAAGCCCTGATGTGTTCAGACTTTCCACACAGCTGAAGAAGTTTACATCAAATGCACAAAAAATAGTACAGAAGACCTATATCCAGAAAGATAACCTGTATTTACAAACTAATAACTGATTGAGTGAGAAAGATAGCACTGTTTTACATTTTTGCAAATATCTTTAAGGTTTGGCACAAAAGAAGACAGGTGGATTCTCACATCTTCTTCTGCATTGAATGCATTTCTATATCACATATCGTACAGCCTCTGGAAAACCCCACTGCACACTTGTGAGAGAACAAGAGTGGAAAAGCAAACATCTCAAAAAGGATGACAAGACAATTCAATAGGCTAGAAAATCGTTGTTCCAAACAATGGTGCTGGGACAGCTGAATATTCACATGCAAAGGAATAAAGCTGGACCCCCTACTTTACAACCTATACAAAAGTTAACTCAAATTGGACCAAAGATGAGGAGCAGCTGTGTGTTACTGTGAATTACAATAAGAAATACATATTTTGTCTTTGTCCTCCTTTCTGGCACAATGCCGAAAGTTGTGTCCCAGTCAGTGGTTTGCTCCGACACCCGGGATCGGGAGGAGTATGACGACGGCGAGAAGCCCCTCCACGTCTACTACTGTTTGTGTGGCCAGATGGTCCTGGTACTGGACTGTCAGTTAGAGAAACTGCCCATGAGGCCCCGGGATCGCTCCCGTGTGATCGATGCTGCCAAACACGCCCACAAGTTTTGTAACACGGAGGATGAGGAGACCATGTATCTTCGGAGGCCTGAAGGCATCGAGCGACAGTACAGGAAGAAGTGTGCAAAGTGTGGACTGCCCCTCTTCTATCAGTCCCAGCCCAAGAATGCCCCCGTGACCTTCATTGTGGATGGCGCAGTAGTCAAGTTCGGCCAGGGTTTTGGTAAAACGAGTATCTACACTCAGAAGCAAGATCCTCCGAAGAAGGTGATGATGACCAAACGGACCAAAGACATGGGCAAGTTCAGCTCCGTTACAGTGTCTACCATTGATGAAGAGGAAGAGGAGATTGAGGCTAGAGAAGCTGCCGACTCATACGCACAGAATGCCAAAGTGATCGAAAAGCAGCTGGAGCGCAAGGGCATGAGCAAACGGCGACTGCAGGAGCTGGCTGAACTGGAAGCCAAGAAAGCAAAGATGAAGGGGACCTTGATTGACAACCAGTTCAAGTGATCAGGACCTTCCTCTCAGCCCAGACCGGAAGCAGGCATTTAGACAAGGAGTAAAAAGAACTGCTTCTTGACTCCATGGACTGGTGGTCACCTTTTGGCCCCAGTGGAAGGTTTTCCATTACTTCCCATTGATTCCTCCTACTTTTGGTGAGGGCTTTGAGTCTATCTGACCTGCTTTCTAGAGATGGGTTTTCTAAATCTTTCACCTCTGGCAATTAAAAGCCATGTCTTGAGACCCCTCTTTTGATTGTGAAAAATGTACAGTAACCATGTGTTAAGAGTTTAAAATGTAAACTACTTGAGTGCAGTCTGTTAGTCACTTGCATTAAGTTGTTCCTTCTTTTTCTAAGTAGGCATTCTGGGGAAACTTAAAGCTTGCAGGAATGGAAATACCAGAACATGTCCTGCAGAGAATCTAATACGAGATTCACATGCGTGAGAGATAGGCATTTGGTACATAGCACCGTTCCCTCTTAGTTCCCACTTTGTGTGATGAAGGGTTCAAGTTGCTTCTGTGAAGTAGCAGAGAGCCAGACATGGAGTCTAGAGATGGGGAAAAGTGGGATTATAATCAGGAATCATTAGGGCAGGTTTTGCAACTGGGAGTTGAATTTAATTCAGACTCAAAGGAGTTGGTGTTCAGTTCTTGGGGGTGTGTGTGTGTGTGTGTAACAGTTCTCGGCTCTGATATTCATGTGGATTTTCTGTGTTCTTGTTAAAATGCAAATTCTGATCCAGGAGGTCTTGAGGTGGGCCCTGGAATTCAGCATTCTAATCAGATTCCAGATGCTGCTTCTGGTCTGTGTACCACACTTGGAAGAGTAAGGTGTTGGGGGAATTTATCTGTCTCATAATCAAATTCTTAATTTCCTTGAGTGTGGGGACTTTTTGGCCCTTATCTCCCTTAATAACACTTCACTCGACACATTTCCCTCAGTAGATGGTCCGTGAATGTTTGAGTAAGTGAACGAATGAATAAATAAAGGAACCCATCCAGGTGCATGGATCATGATAGACTGAAATACTGATTAGACACTGATCCCGGGGCTGACATGATTCCTTTTGATTCCCAGCTGCAGGCAAATCACAAGTCTGTTTTTTCAAGCAGGATTTCCTTTGATGGCCAATCTGATGAAGTATGGAACATCTGAGAGCATGTGGGGGCCCTGGGTTAATAAGAAACTCCGTGTCCCTCTGGGCCACACTTCCCACTTTTGCTTGTCTGTATCCTGGGCTCTCAATGGCCTTGCAGAGGAACCCTGGCAACTCCTTGACACAAACAAATCATTCCTGGAATTTCCCGGAGGAATAGGGGACCCAGCTGTCCTCACTTGCTGAAGGGACCCCAGGGGACAGTGGCCCTGGAGGACAATGGAAAATACATTCAAGGTGTAACATAAGCTTTGAAGCTGTTTGTTTTGGTGGCTTTCCTTGAAGATTCAGGAGGGAAGGAGAGGATAACTTTAGAAAAATAAATGACATTTATTGTAAGAGGAAAGAACAATGGCGTAGATCAAGCAGTTTCCATGCCCCCCCCCCATGAATTAATGAAGTTTTTTGAAATAACATTGATAAGCATTTCAAAAGTATTTCCTATATGCCAAGTACAGAGCTGGGAACTAGAGAGAAATAGAAAAAATTATCAGTCATTAAGAAGCTCCCAGTCATTTGGGGGAAGAGAGACAAGGTAGTGTGGCACAAGGACAAAACCACAGCTGTAGGGACAGGTGTGGGGAAGTGGAGGACCAGGAGGGGGCATCTGTGTCAGACTCGGCTTCAGTAAGCATTTCTGGTATAGATGAACTTGATTAATAATTAAAGGACAAGTGGAAATCAATTCTTTGAAGGAGGAGAAAAAGCATTTAGGCATTTCAAGTAAGGTGAGCCTTTGCTTGGGATAAAACCCTGAGCATGAAACAGCATGATCAGATACAGAAATGAAATGAAGGGAGGGTCTGGGATTAAGTCCCGGGACGTTGGTTTCCGTAACAAAGGTAATGGCCATACCTCCGAAGGAGAGACAGAACTGGCTACATAATTTTTGGGGCCCAGTGCAAAGTGGAAATATGGAACCCTTTATTCAAAAATGAAGAATTTCAAGAAAACCAAGTGCAGGGCCCTTCTGAGCATGGGCGATTGACCCAGGAAGCTGGCCCTGAGAAGATCGAATAAAGGAGAGACAGGTTGGGGGAGGTGATGATGAGTTTCATTTTGAGCTCTTAACTTTGAGGAGCTTGTAGGGCACCTGAATGGAGAAATCCCAGCTGGAAATAAGCAAGGAAAGTCAGCAGAGAGGTCTGGCATGGAGACACCAATCAGGGGATCCTTTATGTTCATGCAAATAGCGGTAGAAGCCATGTGGGTTTGTGAATGAAACCATCAGGATGGGTCTTTTTGGTCTATCTTTCTGCTTGGAACATCCCTGTAGATCAAACCAATGAATTCTGAGCTCTGGAATTCTTTCCAAGAGTACTTGATCATTTTAGCTTTGTAAGGCAACTTTGACTAGAGTAGGAGCTTCTCCATTTTCTCCTGCAAGTAGGCCACACAAATCAGAGTTACTGGTGGAAAAACCTTTTTCTGCTCTTCATCCTCATTTTTTTGCTTGGACTATCGAATGAGAAGAGTCCCCTCTCAGCTGGAAGGTTCTGATTACAAAGCATAGGATTTGCACGCTAGGGAAGTCACCCTTTGAGACAGCATCATGACCATTAAATAGATAATACAGTTTAAAATCTTTTCAACCTTGTACATAATTAAAGTAAACATGTTGTATGAGGAGCAACTTTGCAAATTATGTTGTAATAATTGATCTTTTATTCAATATTAATTTATATCTCAGAGTGCTCCTATAGCAAATTTTTTTTGTACTTAGTTCCCAGGGGATTATTGTGAATTTTAATTAAAGTGAATTCAAATTCTGTGAAACTACTCCAAGAAATAATCTACGACGAGTAATGTAATGGCTTGGATCTTGGGTGCACAGCAGAGTTTTTGTTTGAATATATATCTATGTATCTTGCTAAGGTTTGAAGTATGATTATTCTGTAGCAGGGGAAAGCAATTACCAATGTAACAGATTAGGGTCTGGCTTATTATCTTTCACTTTACAGGTGTAATTTTTGCTTTAAGAACTAGGGCTTGCTGGTCAACATTGTTCAAGAAAAGACTGAACCAGGGTCTTGACATATAAACTGAAAATTCAAACACAGTATCATTTACTAATGGATTGGTAATAAAAATAAACAGGCTTAAACTATCAGTAACTACTGAGACTTATTAATAGAAGAGGGGACAAAAGCCTATTTAATAAGTTAGCTAATGATTCCTCCTTGATGTTACTCGCTGATGTTATTTTTTGGGGCTGCTCTGTGTATGTATTGTTGCTCATTGTTCTGAAAATAATGCTCGTCCTTGTGATCTGATCTGTGTCTGTATGTAGGTGTTATCTGCCTGCAATGGTGTGATGGTGTTGGGTATTTACTGTTCTTTGTTTAGTAGCGTTCTTTCCCTTCCCTCATACGCTTCTTGATATCCTTGAGTAGTATGTTAATAATGTGCATTAGCTAGTTGATTCAATTGAGATCCAGAGAGGTGATGTGATTTGCCTAAGGTCACATACTTAGCAAAATTAGGATGGGACCTGGTGTCTTGAATTTTAAGTTTGCTCCTAAACTTATACTAAATACTATTATCTTGTTTTTGAATCTTCTTTGGTCATCTAAATGATGTGATTCTTTTTCACTGGAAACTTTTTTCTTTTTTCTTTTTTTTTTTTGTTTAAGATTTTATTTATTTATTAGGGAGAGAGCATGTGAGTGAGGGGAGGGGCAGAGGGAGAGGTAGAGAATATCAAGCAGATGCCATCTGGGCACAAGAGCCCACCATGGGACTTGATCTCACGACCCTGAGATCATAACTTGAGCCAAAATCAAGAGTCCGCTGCTCAACCTACTGAGCTACCCAGGTGCTCCTCACTGGCCACTTTCCTAATAGCAAAGGGAAAAACCATACACTGACCAGAAAGCATATTGACACTTTAGAACTGCCATCCAAGGACACAATTTTAGTTCTTTTCTACTTTCTTTTAGTCAACATGTCATTCAGCCTATAGCTACATGAAAATTGTGACCAACTTATTATGTATTGATGCATATATTGCCGTGTAACATAATTAGATCATTGAGAGATACTTTCCCTTTCTCTTCACATGTTGGTATAGACATAGCTTGTCGTTTGAAATTTCAAAGGAACTCCTAAAAATTGAAAGGGGGAAAAAAAAGAGGAAGGATGATGTCAAGAGAATTTTCTTTCTGTCTTTTATGGTAATTTACCTTCCAGTTTTGAGACTGACTCTGGAAGCTGAGATCTTAGCAATCCCAGACCATGGTATTTAGAGCTCTTCTGGAAATGTAGGAAAACAAAGCATTTGTTAGTTAGGCAAGAGCTATATCCTTGTCAGGCTCTCTTTGTTTTGAAAGCTGAGGCGGAATAGGAGCTCTAGCGTGGGGCGGGTGGAAGAAACACTCTGTACCACCTGGAGCCCTGTCAAGGGTAACTTCACCTCTTGGGTTCCCAA
Source organism: Meles meles (assembly GCF_922984935.1). Classification (NCBI taxonomy): domain Eukaryota; kingdom Metazoa; phylum Chordata; class Mammalia; order Carnivora; family Mustelidae; genus Meles; species Meles meles. The sequence goes on from NC_060076.1 coordinate 71,098,093, forward strand.
ACCTCAAGGGAGAGGCAGTTCTGCTGAGGGCCCTCATGGCGCGGGGGATGGTAGGGGCACCTTGAAAGGCACCTTTTGTCTCCAGGTTTGGAGACATCGTCTCTCCAAGTGTAGGTGGCCCCTTCTTGGTTCGGTGCTGATTAAAAGGAAAAAGAAAAGGAGAAAAAGTTGTAGAGTGGATTCAAGGGCAGCTGTGAAGTCTGAGTTTGCAACGCTAGCAGCAGTGTGGTAATTTGAGAAGAGCAAATTAGAAGAACAAAGCAGATTTTAATCATATGCCACAGAGAGGAAGGTGGTTTAGGTTTATCTCCAAATTGTACCTCCATTAGAGAAAGGGAGGCTTTTAATGCTATTATCCAATATTTATTGTCAAAGATTTCTTTCTACTTTCTCCCCAGTCTTTCTTTAATACACTCACTGGGTGGGGAATGCCAGCCTTTGTATTGAGCGGTTGTTAAATATAAAACTTTTTTTTTTTTTTTTTTTTGGTGTTGTGGGAAATGGAGAGAGAGAGAGAGAGACAGGGAGAGAGAGAGAAGTTGTGGGAGAGATCATTGATTTTGAGATTCAAGGTCTTTATCCTTTAGAAAACTTTGGTATGAAGGTAAAATTGAATATTAAGAAAGCATTTCCTCTCATTTTTCCAGCCACCCATCGATCCATCCATGGATCCATCCATCTGTTCATTCGTCTATCAACCTATCTACCCATTCAGCCACCTACCCTCCATCCAACAAACATTTATCGAGCACCCCAATTAAGGATTGGCCTGAGTATTAGAGATACAGAGTTAGATAAAAATGTGGTCCTTTGCAGCCTAGTGGGGACTATGAATATATAAACAGATTCAAGTTGGTACAGCTGATATCAGGGGGATACCAGGATATTATTGGAGCCCATAGACTCTAACAGGAAGAAAGGTCTGTCCTTCCTTTAATCTCTGCTTGCTCTCCTCCAAAGTCACTACCCAAAAAGGTGTTCTTAGAAAAGCATCACTGATACTTCCTTATTCACATTTACTTGTAAATAAGAACACCTTTTAAAACTTTTAAAAAAAAAAGAAAAAAAAATTTTTTTAAAACAGAGAACTTTGCTCTTCATGCAGGTATCTCAGCCAAAATTGTACCTTGCTATAAAATGTGATTTCAAGAGAAGTCACAAACTCCCTTTGCTGCTTCTTACCAGATTTTCACCTGCCAAGTGTCCCCCATACAGAAATTCTGGAGTAGCCACGGGGCTTCTTCTTGCCTGAGAAGGACAGGGAAGGCTTTCTGGAGATGATGTCTCAAATGAGTTTTAAAGAAAAGGTAGGCATTGTCTGGCCAGTAAATTAGGGGAGTGTGTTTAGAAGCGGTACGGCTAGGGAAGGAAGAGCATTCTAGCAGAAGACTGAGCATAGGCAAAGGCACGGTGTTTGTGGGAAGCTAATTGAAATGCAGTATGGGGGCGCCTGGGTGGCGCAGTGGGTTAAGCCTCTGCCTTCAGCTCAGGTCATGGTCTCAGGATCCTGGGATTGAGCTCTGTGTCGAGCTCTCTGCTCAGCAGGGAGCCTGCTTCCCTCTTTCTTTCTGTCTGCCTCTCTGCCTACTTGTGCTCTCTCTGTCAAATAAATAAATAAAATCTTAAAAAAAAAAAAAAAGGAAATGCAGTGTGGCTTTATGTATATCCACAGAGAGGTGTGTTCTATGCAATGGGAAGTTAGTTGACAGTTACCAGCACAGATGGTATAGACAGTAGAGTGGAGAGTTGGAGTTGAGAAAACCATATGGCTACTGTTTGCTGGGAAGTGACTGAGGCATGGTTTGCCTGGGCCAGAATGACCTGGAGAACTGTTTGGCCGAGCTTAGCTTTCCTTCTAGAGCTGGAGGTGAGGCATACTGGGAGTTTCAGCTCAGGCTTCGAAGGCCTCAGTGCTTCCTGAAAAGCATCACCTTGAGAAACACTGAAGTTTTCAAGTTCTTAGGGAAAGTTTTAAACTTTTATGTGTCACTGGGGGTGGTGATGGTTCCATGACCTTTAGTGATCCCAGTGGTGAAACGTGTCTTCCTTTTTTTCTTTCTCCCTCCCTCTCTCCCTGCCTCTCTCCCTCTCTCCTTCTCCTTCCCTCCCTTCCTTTCTTTTTTTCTTTTTAAAGATTTTGTTTATTTATTTGACAGACAGAGACACAGCCAGAGAGGGGACATAGCAGGGGGATGGGAGAGGGAGAAGCAGGCTCCCCGCTGAGCAGGGAGCAGGGAGCCCGATGCGGGGCTCTATCCCAGGACCCCGGGATCATGACCTGAACCTAAGGCCGGAGCTTAACAACTGAGCAACCCAGGTCTTGCAGCAACCTGCAAGTCTTTCTTAATTAGGGATCAGGAAACTGACAGCCTTTCCAGGGCAGCTCACCCTATTAACTTGTTAGGGTAGTCCTGAGCCCAGCCAGGGAGGGCCTGATGGGAATCGTTGTGGGGGTTCCAGGAAGTGAGTGTTGAACAGAAGTGAGATGATCTGAAAAATCTCTCCTTCTGCACTTCGGACAAGCATTGTCCAATAGAACATTTGCATTGCTGAAACTGATTTCTGTCTATGCCATCCAGCTTGGTAGGCACTAGCCTTCGTGGCTGTTGAGCTCGTAAAATGTGACATATGTGCTGAGAAAATGAACTCCGATGTGACTTCATTTTAATTCATTAAAAATCTCAATCTAGAGAGCTACACGTGCTTGTGGTTATCGTACTGGACGGCACATTTAGCATCTTCACGGTGACGAACTCTAGAAGGAGAGAGGAATTGAGAGTCCATTGTGGGGTGGACAACGCCTGGAAGCCTTCTTGCTTGTCTCTAGGTACTTCTGTGCCATTTGAATTTTTGGTAAGCCCGTGTTTTGTAGCTTCATGATTTTAATAGCATAAGACATTTTGAGCAAGATCTGTGTGCCTTTATTCTCCCAGAGGACTTAGAAAATTGGGAAGGAGTTTTGATTTTTAGTCCAAGAACTACACCCTTCTTGGGAGCACTGGAAACCCAGAGAAGAGAAGACATTCACTTACCCTAGTGAGTGACCAGCAGGGCTGGGGCCCAGAGATCCATCCAGATCCATTTTCGTTGTTTTTTCGACTTTGAGATAAGGCCTGGTTCCTGTGAGCTCAGTCCGTGTTGCTATTTTTTCTCTGTACCTAGAAATAAGTGACATACGATGCCTTGGTTCAGATTCCACTGTTCATTGCTGATGTATGGGAAAGAGGTTGACTTTCGCATGTTAATATTGCTTTTTTGTTGATGTGTTCAGATTTTCTACATAGACAGTCATGTCATCTGCAAATAAAGACAGTTTTATTACTTCCTTCCCATTTCTTTTGTTGTCTTTTTGCATTTGCAAGGACATCCTGTACCATGTTGAAAAGGAGTAGTGAGAGGGGACACCCTTGCCTTGTCCCTAATCTTAGTGGGAAAATTATGTGTTTCTCACCATTGAGTATGATGTTAGCTGTAGGGTTTTCTGTGAAATTTTTTTATCAAGTTGAGAAAATTCCCCTCTATTCCTAGTTAACTGAATTTTTTTTTTTTTTTGGTATCCTGAGTGCTATTGGATATTGTCATATGCTTTTGCTGAATTTATTGATAGACTCATGCGATTAAAAAAATTTTTTTTTAATTAATTAAATTATTTATTTGACAGAGAGAGAGAGAGAGATCATAAGTAGGCAGAGAGAGTGGGGGAAGCAGGTTCCCCACTGAGCAGAGAGCCTGATATGGGGCTCGATCCCAGGCCCCTGAGATCATGACCTGAGCTGAAGGCAGAGGCTTTACCCACTAAGTCACTGAGGTGCCCCTTAATTTTTTTTTTTTTTTTAGCTTGTTATGATGGATTACATTAATCGATTTTTGAACATGAACCTGTCTGGTATGCCTGGGATGTGTATCACTTGGTTGTGACGTGTAATTCTTTTTAGATTAAAAAAAATTTTTATTTATTTATTTGACAGACAGAGATTACAAGTAGGCAGAGAGGCAGGCACAGAGAGAAGGGGAAGCAGGATCCCCACCAAGCAGAGAGCCCGATGTGGGGCTCTATCCCAGGACCCTGAAATCATGACCTGAGCCAAAGGCAGAGGCTCAACCCGCTGAGCCACCCAGGTGCCCCATGTGACGTGTAATTCTTTTTATATGTGTTGGATCATGCAGTGATTTAGAGAAAGGAAATTAACTCCTAAAACTTCTAATTATTGGGGCGTCTGGGTGGCTCAGTGGATTAAGCCGCTGCCTTCGGCTCAGGTCATGATCTCAGGGTCCTGGGATCGAGCCCCACATCGGGCTCTCTGCTCAGCAGGGAGCCTGCTTCCTCCTCTCTCTCTGCCTGCCCCTCTGCCTACTTGTGATCTCTCTCTCTCTGTCAAATAAATAAATAAAATCTTAAAAACAAACAAACAAACAAAAAAAACCTTCTAATTATTGATAAATAAACAGTGCCTCTCAAATCAGCAGTTTTCCCTCCATCATTTATTTTGGAGATAATATATTTTATCTTTAATAATTATTGCAGAACACCTTGTAAAAGCTCAAATCATACAAAAGACTACCCAGTGAAAAATAAATCCTTTTGCATCTCCTTTCCAGAATTTTCTGTTTCCTTTCAGAAAACAGTACTGACCACCTTTTATTAAGGAGTAATGACAACCTCATTGGGGGTGTATTTTGTATGGGCCTCATGACATAGAGACTTGTTTTCTAGGGCTACGTTGGTTACACTTCTAGAACTAGGGGTAACTAGGATGTGGTTTTGTTTTTGTTTGTTTGCCTCAGGCTCTGTATGCTTCCAGAAATGTTGGAGCCGACTTTATGTTTCTCTGAGCTCCTTTGTTCTCTTTGGCAGTCTTGCGTGTATGCGCTGGATGGTAGAGGGTCACCTCTGGGGTTGGAGTGTCCTTACCTCTTTTTCCATCCTGTCATCTCAGTTCCCTCCTCTGTCATGTGACTGGAATAAATGTTCTTCCCCTTCTCTGTGTGCCTCCCTGTCCTGCACACTTAGGATGTCTTCAAAGAGGACCTTTCCTCCCAAGGGTACTGTTTAAAATTCTACTCCCTCAGTGGTGTGTGAAGAACAGTCAGAGACGTTGAAAGACATCTGATGTGTGACATTCCTTCCGGAGAACAGCGACTTACTTAGATCCCAGAGGACCCCGGAGCCTGAGGGGCAAGAACAAAGGAGGCCTGGCCTCTGGGAGGAGAGCAGAAAGGGAAGAGATTCTCAGGTAGTTTGTGAATGTGACTTGCCGTGAAGGTTTTGGTTGGATCTATGACCCTGCTACATCCGTGCTCATTTTTTGGAGGGCCTAGAAAGATTTCCCGATGGATCCATTGATCAGCCAGGAAACCTTTAACAAAGCAACAGAATTTTCATGCTCCATCGTGCACACGAGCTAAGGCTTCTTTCTAAAGTGCCACTCCAAATCACATTGCCCTTGGTCACATTCGTTGTAGCACCTATGGCTGCTTGTTAATTTGTTCATTGTTTTGGAAGCTTGTGTGTGTCTGTCTTCCCCGCCATACTGGCAGCTCTGCGAGGGGAGGGATGCGGCTGTATCCCGGTGTCTAGAACATGGCCACTGCCTGGGACATTGTAGGTGCTGAGGACAAACACTGGTTAGCTAAAAGACTACGTAAGTGCAGACTCTTTACCAAATCAGAAGACAGTGATCGCTGCCATTTGTTGAGCACTGGTTGTGGGCCAGCCCCCCTGTCAAGCACCTTTTATCTTGTTTATCTTATCATTGAAAGGTTAGGAAGATGAGTCACTGAGATACATCCAGTCCCAAATCGACAGTACACCTGGTGGGTTGGATTTGAATCCTGTTCAAGACCCCTAAGTTCAGTAAATGAAGGTATGATCCCCAGAGATGTCAACGTTGGGCAGAGACGTCAGGAAGGGGGACCTGCCCACAGCAGGAGGTTTCTGCCTTCCAGATGGGTGCCAGGGGCTCAGTAGCAGACCGGGCCCCTGCTCCTCAGGAATTTAGATGGAGACACCCCCACAGCCTGCCAACATGGTCCTGTGGAGCGGGTTGATCCCTGATGGGGGTTCCAGGTAGTTGTTCTGAGCAGTTGTGAATTATTTAGGTGCTCAGGCAGAATCACTTCCTGACACTGAACCTTAATGAGAACTGTGCATGAGATTAAAGCCAAGAGATTCAGCGGTTAGTTATTTTTCTGTTAATGAACGAGGGGAGAGAAAGCAACCCTTCAGCCGTCAGCCATATGGTTCACCTTTGTTCTTAGTCTTTTCTGGCTTTCCAAGGGGCCCCACAGGACTTGTGAGTCTCTTTATTTTGGTTACGTTGTATTTAGCAAAATACCCGAGAGTCACTTTCACCATTCTGGGTGGCCACGGACGGCTCATTTCCATCCATCTTCCTACCAGGAAAGCGCCATGAGAGAGATCAGAGGCCTAATGAGTGCCCTCATCATGACAATCGAACTCCCTCATGGCTGGGCCATCTCCAGGCCTCACTAGCTGTCCCGCCTCGTGGGGTCTTATGCTATTTGAGGGTCATTTGAGCCTCTTGCTATGAATCTGAACAGCACATTATATTTTGTAAAATGCTTTATATTCACTTTACTGGTCCTTTTCTCAGTAAGTCACTAAGTAGGGAAGGAAGAGAACTCAGAGGAATCCAGGCCCAGCACCCCTGGTTATCCTAGAGAATTAGTCCTGGCCAGGGTGACCTTCTTAAGAGGGACAAAGTGCATCTTCTTCTTCTTCTTTTTTTTTCCTTAATGAGGGTTGGTGCTATTCATTGTCTCTCACATCTATTTTTTTTAAAAACAGCTTCATCGGGATATAATACACATACCATACAATTTACCCATTTATTTATTTATTTTTAAAAACACATTTTATTTATTTATTTTACAGGGAGGGAGCATGAGTGTGGATGAGTAGGGGGAGGGGCAAGGGGAGAGGGAGAAGCAGACTCCCTGCTGAGCGGGGACCCCGATGCAGGGCTTGATCCCAGGACGCTGGGATCATGATCAGACCTGAAGTCAGACTCTCAACCAACTGAGCCACCCAGGCATCCTTCAATTCGCCCGTTTAAAGTGATTACACATTTTATATGTAACTCTGTGATAGCGTATATCACAGAGTTGTACAGCCATCACCAGACTCAAACTTAGAACATTTCATCATCCCCCAGAAGAAACCCCAGACCTCTTAGCTGTCACTCCCTCAACCCCTGCGTTTCTCCCAGCCCTAAGCAACTGCCGATCGACTCTCTGTCTCTATCACATGATTTGGGCCTGGCGTCTTTGAGTTAGCTGCATGTTTTCCAGCTTCTTCGTGTTGCAATGCGTATCCATGCTTCGTTTCTGTTCATTGCCAGATTGTATTCCGCCGTACAGATATGCCATTGTTTATTTACCCGTTTGTTGGTGGGTGGGCGTTCAGGTTGTCTCCAGGTTTTGGCTAGTATGGATAATGTTGCTAGGAAGATTGTACAAGTTTTTATGTGGATATTTGTTTTCATTTACCTCTGAGCAGCATGGCTGGGTCATGTGGTGACTCTGTGTTTACCTTTTTGAGGGACTGGCAGTTCACCACAGTGACTGCGCCATTTTGCATTCCCTCCTGGAAGTGTCTGAGGGTTCCAGTGGCTCCACGTGCTCACCAGTAACACTTGTTACTACTGACTTTTTTTCTTTTATTTTTCACTTTTTGATCATTGTCATCATGTGGGTGTGAGTTGGTGAAGCGGATTTGCAGTCTGGCTTGGGTTTGTCTTTCCCTGATGGTGTCAACCAGCCTCTGGACAATACCTTTTTCCTAGGCTGCTAGACGTTCAGTTGGGGGTTAACCCTTGAACAGGTGAGGATAGCTTGGCTGTTTCTGGAGCCCATTTCTCCTCAGGTGGCCTCAGGTCCAGGGGACGTCCCTCACCCTTGAGCATCTCTACCTGGAGGGCTGTTGGGTGGTGGTCTGTGACTGAGCCACAGGCCACGCCTTCCCTCAGCGAGCCATCTTCAGAGCTGGCCTTCTGCTTTACGGCCATTTTTCCTACCACATCGTCCACAAGACAAATGAAAGAAGTGCAATTTGCTTTTTAAAGTCAGTTGCAGAAGTGCTCCTGTCATACCTACTACTGAAGTTACTATAGTCTCGAAGGTCGCGGCGTTTTGTTGAAGACCCTGTACATCAAGCCCACAGCGCAGAAGAAGTGGTGTGTTTTCTAAGAAATGAATAGGTTAGCAGAGCCAAACCCTTAGGGTATTTCATTTTTTTAAATGTAATTTTTTGAAATTAAGCTCTTCATTTTGAGATGTAGATTCACACCCAGTTGTGAAAAGTATTACCGAGAGATCCCATCCTTGTTAACTGTGGGAGGAAATGATTTACTGAGGGACTGGAAAGTAAGTCTGGAAGAGTGCCAAGAATTCGAACTATTTCTGCGGACCTCAGTTTCCTGCTTTTCCCAGGACGAGGACCCACGACCCAGCCTTCAAATGAGCTGCTCCGAGGAGGGGTTATTTACTGACAGAGGCTATTCCGCTTTGCGATTTATTTCGGCTTAAAGTGGACACACCTAATAAAACTATCTGTCCTTTCTCATCCCCGTTCTTAAGGGTCAGATGCTAATGTTGAATCTTTTCGGCCTGTTGAATCAACGGCTGCCCCTAATCCGCTGAACTTTTTAAAGGAAATTAAGCCTTCCAAAGATCTCATTTTAACTTAGACCTATGCACAAGGGGGAAATCAAAATCCTCTCAGTGAGGCAAAGAGTATAAATGAGCTAAAGGTGATAACATTGGTCTGTGAAATACTGGCACATCATTTGAGTGTGATGCCCTCATTAATTCGTGCATATTTATAAAGTTACAAGTCTGTGTTAGGTACCGCTTGAGGTGGTAGGGATACAATTAGAGAATCAGACGCATGGAAATCCCTCCCTCATGGAGCTTATATTCTCTAGAATATAATTATTATATGTAATATCTTTCCTAGAACAATATCATGCTGTAAATTGTATCCCCAGGACTTAATTATCTTAAAAATGGAAGTTTGTACCTTTTGACCCCCTTCACTCATTTCTCCCACCCCAGCTCGCTAACTCTAATAACCATTAATCTGTTCTCTTCATCTGTGAGGTTTTGTTTTGTTTGGATTCTATATGTAAGTGAGATCATACAGTATTTGTCATTTTCTATCTGTCTTATTTCACTTAGTATAGGTCCATTCATGTTGTTGCAAATGGCAGGATTTCCCTCTTTCTCATGGCCGGATTATATTCCATATTTTGTGTGTGTATGTGTGTGTGTGTATGTGTATGTGTATACCACACCTTCTTTTTTTTTTTTTTTTTTTTTAAAGTTTTTATTTATTTATTTGACAGACAGAGATCACAAGTAGGGAGAGAGGCAGGCAGAGAGAGAGGAGGAAGCATGCTCCCCGCCAAGCAGAGAGCCCGATGCGGGGCTCGATCCCAGGACTCCGGGACCATGACCTGAGCGAAAGGCAGAGGCTTTAACCCACTGAGCCACCCAGGCGCCCCTATACCACACCTTCTTTATTAATTTACCTGTCAATAGACACTTAGGTCGTTTTCATGTCATGGCTCTTGTGAATAATGCTGTAATGGCATGGGATTACAAGTATCTTTTTGAGGTAGTAGATTATATTGTAGGCCCTGTGGATAGATATCTGTGGGGGAGAACATTCCAAGCAGAAGCAACAGCCAGTGCAATGGCCCTGAGGTAGGTTTGTGACTGACCTGAGAGAACAGTAAGTGTTGACTGAACAAGTAAAAGAGTAGATGAGGTGGAAAGAGGTGGTAGGGCCCATCTGATGGGGGTTTGTAGGCCAGTGTAAACTTAATACATGTTGATTAAGAATATTCAGAAGATTAATCACTGAACTATTTTTTTAAACAACTGAAACATGACATGCATGCAAAGAAGTATGCAAAATTATAAATCTACAGCATGACAGACTTTCATAAAGTGAGCACTGTTGGATGACAGCACCCAGTTCCAGAAACACAGCATGGGGGAGCTCCTCCCAGAAGCCCTCCTTGGGCCCCCCTCTCAGGCACTTCTCCCAGAAGGCGACAGATCCTGGCTTCTTACACCAGAGGTTAGTCATGCTCATTGTTGAATTTCATATAATTTTCCATGAAAAGCCTTGTGCGGTCTGCACTCTGCTGTCTTCTTGCATCTGGTCCCCCCCTTATGCTTAGCATTCTGTTTTTGAGATTCCTTGTTGCTGCATATAGTTAGAATTCTGTAATTGTCATTGACATATGGGAGTCAGTTGTATGAATATGATATTATTTTGTTACTTAAAAAAGAGAGATTTTATGTATTTATTTATTTGAGAGGAAGAGGAGAGGGACAGAAGGAGAAGGAGAGAGAGAATCTGAAGTCAACTCTGGGCTCAGCTGGATCCTACGACCCTGAGATCGTGACCTGAGCCAAAGTCAAGAGTCGGAGGTTTAACCAACTGAGCCACCTAGGCGCCCCAAGTTACTTTTTCTACTGTTGATTGATATTTAGGTTGTTTTCACTTTGGGCCATCACAACCTGCCTTGTTATCTTCAACTTTTTTTTTTTTACTTTTAAATAAATAATAAACTCCTAAGTGTCACAGAGCCAGCCAAATAGTTAGGGGATTTTGGAATGTTTGGAAAACAGTTGCAAATGTTAGAAACGAGATAGGCCTAACCATTCCCAGATTTGTCCAGGGATGAGGTTGTTGGCTTCCTGTGGCAGCTCAAAGGTCAGAGCCAGCCCAGCTGTGCAGTGGGTGTATGTCATGAGTTGGCGTGGTTTCCTTAAGCCATCACTGGGACACTCTACCTTTCCCTTTGACATTGCTCCAGCAGATGTTTGTCTGTCTGTTCCAGAGCGAGGCTTCTGTGTGGAGGGTCCGCTTCCATTGCATGGTCCATGGGGTCAAGGAGCCCTGTGTCTTTTACACCTGTAAACCCACGATGCAGGAAAACTGTATTTTTTTAGGCCACACTCTTCCCACATCCAAGTAAGGACATAGACAGCACAAGGTGGAATCTGCCCAGAGAAGGGAAGAGGTTTGAGGGTGTTCTTCGTGAGGTGCCCAAGCACTACGACCCTGAGCAGATCCCTTTTTGATGATTTTGAAACTGACCTTTACGGAAACTTGGTCCTTGTGCTGAAAATGCAGACTAGGTGTACTCTGCAGCTGTGGAGTCATGAGGTAGAAATCTGATAGCTTTTTTTAGGAGGAGGTTGGTGGCTCTCCCATTTCTTCCTGCCCCTTTGGGTCACCTGTCCTGTCACCCCTCTGCTCGGACAGTGTGTGTTCCCCACCACCATCTGCGAGCCATCCTTTCAGTAAACAACATGACCTCAGCTATCCATCTGGTGGCCTCAGCCCTTGGTTCATCTTGGAACACAACCCCAACACAAATGGGGCTTCTGCAGTCTCTGTGTCCTTCTCGAGAACTTCTCGATTCAGCTGGAGGGGGCCATTCCTCCTTGTGGACTCATTCTAAACTGAGGGGGCTAAGAAGGCAAGCAGGTAGACTGAGGAAATTAGTAGGATAGAGGAAGCAAGAGAGAAGGCAGCCTTCTAAGTTGGTAATTCCTAGTGTTCTCACCTGTTTATAGATATATGCTGTATTTTCCCAATAGCAAGGCTATTTCGAGACTGTTCCTTTGCTACTATGAGAATTGTGGTAAAATACTGCTTTTGTGGTGCATTATTGTAGGAGGGGTGTTCTCCTTCCTCCATGTGGGAGAAATTTTTGTGACAGGAATAGATACCTGGCACAGCGTGGATGCGTGGAAATTGTTTGCTGAAAGAATGAGTAAGGAGAGTATGTCTTTGAATGTCTTGTAGTAACTCTGATGTTCTGCTATATTGGGGTCTCCTGAACCCAACATTGCTTGTTGTTTGACTGTCTCAGTCTGACAACCCAACGTCTCCTAGACTTCCTGTCATTCCTGCATTCACTTGTTTATTTATTTATCAAATATTTACTGTGAAATGTAGTACAAGAGGATCTTGGGAAACAGCAGTGAACAAGATAATATAAACTCAGCAGGTTTATATGTGAGAGGGGAGAGGCTGACAATAACCAAGCACTTACACAAAATTTTTGGGGACAGATGATGATGAATTCTATGTGGAAAATAAAGTGGATAAGGGGGATTAAAGAATGAAGTAGAGTAAGGAAGTGGTAGTGTTCTTTATGGAGTGGTCTGGGAAGATCTCTCTCACCAGATAAGGTGATAATTTGAACAGGGCCTGAAGGAAGTGAGGATAGAGATGAGTGGCTATCTAGGAAAAAAAACATTCCAGGAAAATAAAAGAGGTTGAAAGGTCTTGAAACTGAAGAGATTGTGGTGTGTTTAAGGAACATGAAGGAGTGGAGTGATCAAGAGGAGAGGCAGGGAGAGGAGTCCCCAGAGGTGATGGTGGGTCAACCCTGAAGGTCTTATAGGTCACCAGAAGTGTTGTAGAAGCCATTGGAAGATTTTGGTAGAGGATGGCATGGTCAGACCTTGTCTTCTAAGAGGATAGTTCAGCTGCTATGTTGAAGATAGGCTCAGGGGGACAGAGCAAGAGTAGGAAGATCAGTGAGGAGGCCAGTGTGCGACTCCAGGTGAGAGATGTTCCCTTGTGTGTGAGAAGCTTTGAACACCAAGGCTTCCAGAATGTTTAGTGGTCCAGAATACACTATTCTACTTTTGTGTGAATTTCAAGCCTAGGAATGAACACCATCTTGGCTTTGCAGAGGAGGTGGCGAGGGCTTCCTTGGGCTGCAGACTCCTATGCCCTTCCCCTCTGAGGGCCGTCACCCAGAACACAAACTCCAGCAAAGCGGTGTGGCATCTGGGTGTCATCAGCCCTTGGTGCACACCTGAATTTACAGTAGGACCCCAAGTGTATCCTCTTCCTTCACCCTCATTCCACCAGCTGCAGGGCAGCCCCCTCCTCTAAGCAGTGAGAGAGTTTCACCCAGCGTAGTCACACAGAGCATCCACAAGCCAGGGTTCCTCCTTTCCCTTCTTGCCAAAATCAGTTTTGGCCTTTTCTTCCTTTCTTTTTTAATTGAGATATAATTTACATATAAGATTGTGTGGATTTTAGGTATACAACATATTGAGTTGATTTGATACATTTATATATTGCCATATGATTACCACCATTTACATAGTAGTTAGCTAACAACTCTGTCACGTCACATAACTATCATTTCTTTTTTTTTTTTGGTGGTGAGAGCGTTGAAGATCTAGTCTCTTAGCGATTTTGAACTCTGTAATAGACAATATTGTTGGCTGTAGTCACTCTGTTTTGTTTAGCTCTCCAGAACTTCTGTATCGTCTAGTCCTAAGTTTGTATCCTTAAACAGCATCCCTCCCATTCCCCACCCCTGGTCCTTGGTAACCTCCATTCTGCTCTCTGTTTTAATGAGTTCAGTTTTTTTAGATTTCACATATTAACAATATCATATCATGTCTTTCTGTGTCTAACTTATTTCATTTAGCGTGATGCCCTCAAGGTCCATCCATGGTGTTGCAAATGGCGGGATAGCCTCCTTTCTCATTGCTGGATAGTATCCCACTGTATATATGCCTATACCTCATCTTCTTTATTCTTTCGACCATTGATGGACACTTAGGTTGTCTCCGTACCTTAGCTGTTGTGAATAATGCTGCGATAAACAAGGGAGTACAGATATCTTTCAACATCTTGTTTTCACTTTCTTTGGGTATATGCCCAGAAGCTGGGTCCTATAGTAGTTCTGTTTTAATTTTTTGAGGGACAGGCCTCCATACTGTTTTCCATAGTGATTGAGCCAATTTACATTCCCACCAAAAGTGCATGAGGGTCCCTTTTCTCCACATCCTCACTGACACTTGTGACCTCTTGTCTTCTTATGATAGCCATTCTAGCAGGTGTGAAGTGGAGTCGGGCCGTTTCTGGCCATGACTTCGATGAAGTCAATGGTGGTGCTGCTTTCCTCAGACTTCTCTGGGTCTGGACTCACCTGGCTCACTTAGCTGCTGGAGCCGTCTCTCCTGGGTGTCGGCCATTCCAAGCCTTCGGTCAAGCTTACGGTGCTTCACTTTCGCCTTGGATTCTGTATTGCTTCTCTGTTGCTGTGTAACACAACTACATCCTGAGCACCTTAAAGCAGCACCCTTTTCTCAGCTCTGGTGGCCAGGAGTCTGGTGGGCTCATCTGGATTCTGTGCTCAGAGAATCAAAAAGCCTCAGTCAAGCTTGCGCTGGGTTGGGCTTTTAGCCCCAGGCTCAGAGAAAGACTGTTTCCAAGGCCACTCATGTTGGTGGTAGACTCCACTGCTTGGTCCGTGTAGGACTGAAGTCCCCATTTTCTTGGCTCTTGGCTCTTGGCTGGGAGGTGCTCTCAGCTTCTAGAGGTCACCCACATTCATTGTCAGGTGGCCCCCTCCATCTTCAAGCCGGCAGTGGTGCACCACATCCCTCTCATGCTTCTAGTCTCTCTGCTCTTCGAGTCTCTCCTGCTACCAGCTGGAGAAAGCTGTCTGCTTTTTAGGGCTCATGTGATTATGTTTGGCTCACCTGGGTAAATCCAAGGACAGTCTCTCCATCTGGAGGTCAGCTGTGCCATGTCGCACACGGGAGTGAACTCTCCTCATATAGTTCTGGGGACTGGGCAGGACGTCACTGGAAATTTAGAAATTCTGCCTACCTTGACAGACTCTTTTGCTTCCAGTATATAGTATTCAGGTACCTGTCTTGCCTTCATGACTGGTGTATCTTGGTAGTTACTACAGTGCTTTTATTTCCAGGACCCAAGTTCTGTCTTTTTTTAGGGAGATTATTGGCATTCTGAAGCCACTCAATGCCCCACAACCCAACCTAACAATCAGAACTCAGGGCCTAGTGTTTCTTTTGACTCTGAATGGCAGGGAACCCAGGAAATTCCGGCTCATTATATGATCATTAAAGCTTCTCTTTAAGGCTAACGTTTTGAGGCCCGAGATAGTCGGGTGCTTTTTGGGGTTTGATTAGAGTCTTCTGAATCATAAAGCGTGAGTAACTTCTAATGTTCCTGTGAACCTGCTTTTATCCATCACAGCCAATTTTCTTTGTTTCCTTTTTTTTTTTTAGGATTTTATTTTTTTATTTATTTGTCAGAGAGAGAGAGCACAAGCAGGCAGAGTAGAAGGCAGAGGCAGAGAGAGAAGCAGGCTCCCTGCTGAGCAAGGAGCCTGATGCGGGACTTGGTCCCAGGACCCTGGGATCATGACCAGAGCCAAAGGCAGCAGCTTTAGCAACTGAGCCACCCAGGGATCCCCATCACAGCCAATTTTCTGATAACTTACCAAGTCTGCTGGAAGCTCCCATGATTGTGAACTCATTATCTTATAATGCGGTGTATTCCGTTCTTGGACAGGTCTTTTTATTAAAAAATTCTTGGCCCATGTTGGCTTCTTTCTGATTTTCACCCAGCATTACCATGTATGGCCTAGAGCCACACCAAATGACTCTTTTCTCTTATAAATTATGGTTATTCACAGGGTGCCTGCGTGGCTCAGTCTTTAAGCGTCTGCCTTCGACTGAGGTCATGATCCCGGGGTCCTGGGATTGAGCCCCGCATCGGGCTTCCTGCTCCACGGAAAGCCTGCTTCTCCCTCTCCCACTCCCCCTGCTTATGTTCCCTCTTTCGCTGTGTCCCTCTCTGTCAAATAAATAAATAAGTAAAATCTTAAAAAAATCTATGGTTATTCAGACATGTGTAGAGACAGATATCAAGTCTTGGAATATCTCTTCCCCAACTTGGACTCCAGGTCTGACAAGCAAACCAGCACATAATGTTCACTTCCGGCGCTGGACACACCTTCCGAATGTGGGCTCTGTCAGGGGTGGGAAGCTTCCCTGTTGTACTCACCTGCGTTTCTCTGGCTCCCAGCACATGTCATTGCCCATAGGAGGTACCAATAAATATTTATTGATGCCCTCTCCTTTGGAACTGAGGTGTCTGCCCAGTAGACATTTTTCAGTCTCGTGAGCCATCCCCAGTCTCTACCTGGAAACAGTGAATGCTTTGTGTCTTAAATCCTTTCCAGGACCAGGTGCATAAATAGATAAATAAAACCAGTTAATGATTCAGGCACTTGAAAGAAGTTGCTTTCCTAAGTAACAAATTTTGGTGCTTGATTTAAATTGTCCCTCATTCAGAGCTGTGGCGAGAAGGAGGAGATAAATCCTTCACAGAGAAAAAAGGATCATATTAAACTTGGAATTGGTTTTCCTTCTCCTGTCTCATAAGTGCAGGGAGTCATTTAATCAGATGCCTCTCTCGATGCGGGCACTTGTTCCAGAGCTGGAAATGAACCCCCACTAACAATAAGAAATCCCTCCCAAGAAAAATAGATGTGATTGCCTTGCTGTTGGGTACATGGCAATCACCTTATTAGAGGCAACAGATCTGGGTCTTCGTGATGGTATCTGCTGCACTATTCGAACATTACTGCTTGGTTGAAAATGCGTGGCTTTGTATAATGTAGTTATCGACACACTGGTCTCATTTTTCTACGGGAAGAATGTAGGTAATTTTATCTGCAAGAAATTGCAAGTTATAGTCACTAGCTTGGGAGCTCAGCTCCATAAAACCTGAATGTATTATAATGCTCCCATGAAAGAACATTCCACATTTATAAAAATTTCAGGATGTAGTTCTGCTCTTTGAAAAATAAATGCAGTACCTTATATGAACGGTAAGGGGTCTTGCCTCATCCTCTCAGCACTTATCCTTCCTTCCAACAGATATTTACTGATTCTGTGATAAGAGAAGAAGTGCAGTTTTTAAGTAGGATTTTCAAGGAAGATTTCTAGTTGTATCTTAGAAGATCTGCAGGAAAGCAATTACAGAAAATTGTCATTAATTATCTCATAATGTTTGATAAACATCAGAATAAACTAGATGAGTTTGTTTTTGACAACTTTGATCTGGACATAACCTATTTCACACATATTATGCAAATCGGTTTTTAAAATAGAGTTAACTGTGTTAAGGAGGGGATTTTGGTTGTTTAATCCTTTCTTTATTTGTTATCTTTCCCAAAAGTGTGACTCATAATTATCTGACAGATAATCACAGAGCACTGAACTCTAAGTTATAAAATGTTAAAGAGAAGCTAACTTTTATTCTGCATTCTTCTTCTATCTTCCAAATGCATATTTTGCTGTCTCTAGATTTTGGCACGTTGTTAGAGTCCAAAGAATATATTAATTTGGTAACCTTTTTGGCCAAATGCATTGACTAAGGAATTGACTCATCCAGCGAGCTTGTACTAGGCCTTCCCTTTGTTTAGATCACAGCACTAGAGATGGAGAGAAGAAAACACACCACAGGAAACAGCAATCTTACCTTAAAAATTTGTTGTTGTTGTGGGGAAAACATTTATGATCTACTTTCTTAGCAACTTTGAAGTATAAAATGCAGCATTGTTTTTTTAAAAATATTTTATTTATTTGACAGAAAGAAATCACAACTAGGCAGAGACACAGGCAGAGAGAGAGGAGGAAGCAGGCTCCCCGTGGAGCAGAGAGCCCAATGTGGGGCTCGATCCCAGGACCCTGGGACCATGACCCGAGCCGAAGGCAGAGGCTTTAACCCACTGAGCCACCCAGGTGCCCCAAAATGCAGCATTGTTAACTGTAGTCACCATTCTGTCCATGAGGTGCTCAGAATGTATTCCTCTTATAACTGGAAGTTCGAACCCTGGGACCAACATCTTCCAATCCCACTCTTTGGCAACCCCCAGTCTGTTTCTCTGAGTTTAGCTTTTTTAGATTCTATATATGAGTGATATCATATAGTATTTTCTTTCTCTGGCTTATTTTACTTAGCATCATACCCTCAAGTTTTCTCCATGTTGACACAAATAGCAGGATTTCCTTCTTTTTTTTATGATTTTATTTATTTATTTGATAGAGACACACAGTGAGAGAGAGAACGCAAGCAGGGGGAGCAGGAGAGGGAGAAGCAGGCTTCCTGCCAAGCAGGGAGCCCGATGCGGGGCTCGATCCCAGGACCCTGGATCATGACCTGAGCCGAAGGCAGAGGCTTACTGACTGAGCCACCCAGGCGCCCCAGGATTTCCTTCTTTTATATGGCTGAATAATATTCTCTCTCCCTTTATGTCACATTTTCTTTATCCACTCATCTGTTGATGGACAGTTAGGTTGTTTCCATGTCTTGTCTGTTTTGAATAATGCTGCCATTAACATGGGGTGCACATACCTCTTTGAGATAGTGATTTCGTAGAGGGGAGCCTTACCTTTAATGAGTCTGTAGACCATTTGTTCTCAATGCATGGTCTTACCCCAATATTGACGTGTGTGTGTGTGTGTGTGTGTGTGTGCACTGAGTACATGCTGATGGCCCTGGGATATGCTAGCATAGTAAATGGACATGCAGAATGATTTCAGTAAAATTAATAGACTTATTTTTTAGGGCAGTCTTATGTATATGGAAAAATTATGCGGGAAGTACAGAGATCAGGTCTACCCTTTGTTTTCTGTCCCTGCTCTCCCCTGTTATTTTGCATAAGTGTAGTACATTTGTAACAATTGATGAACTAATATTGACATGTTATTGTTCACTGAAGCCATAGTTGAGTTAGGGTTCACTCTTGCTGTTGTATAGTTCTCTTGGTGTGGACCAGGAATAATGTCATAAATCCTCCAGTGTTATAAAGAATAGTGTTCAAATCCTGTTTCCTGCCTACTCCTTCCTCTGTTCCTCTTCCCAGACCCTTGGCAACCACTGATATTTTTACTCTTCTCTCTATAGTGTTGCCTTTTCACGGCTGTCATATAGTTGGAATCATTCATACATATGTTCTTTCACTCAGCAAAATGCATGTAAGTTTTCTCCATGTCTTTTTGTGGCTTGATAGCTCATTTCTTCTTCTTCTTCTTCTTCTTCTTCTTCTTCTTCTTCTTTTTTTAATCATTGAATAATACTTCATTGTCTGGATGTGCTATGGTTATCTGTTCACCTGCTGAAAGACATCTTGGTTGCTCCCAAGTGTAGCAATTATGAATGAAGCTTCTAGAAACAGTCATGTGCAGGTTTTGATATAAGGATATGTTTTCAGCTCCCTCGAGTAACCACTAAGGAGCACCACGGCTGGATCGTAGTATGGTTTAGGTTTGTAGAAACTGGCAAACTGTCTTCCGGAGTGACTACCATTTCTCATTTCCACCAACAGTGAGTGAGTTCCTGTTGCTCCACATCCCCTAGCAGCATCCAGTGCCTTCGGCATTTGGGTTTTCTAGCTAATGGGTTGTGGGGCGGTACCTCCTCATAGGATGATTCTGACGAAGCAAGCGCGGCACGCACGCCTCACAGGTGCACTGCACAGACGGGCGGGATAGACAGCTGCAGCATCTGCTAATGCATTCTGAGCCCTGCGTGGTTCAGAAAATAATTTTCCTCCTCCTCCTCGTTACTCACGAACGTAGCTGTTTTCAGGCACGTGTCAGATAAGGCGAGTGCCCTTGGAGGCCCCCTCATCAATTCCCCTGGTCAAGGCGAGTCTTTCCTTCTACGGCACATCCTTCACACTTCCTCAGTTTGAAAGGGGCGGCCCTGTTGGGGTTTTTGTCTTACTGTCAGTGCAGGGAGTTTGCAGCTGATTTGCTCTCAGGGGAGAAGCCTCTTGCTGTAAGATGTCTTCCACTGTCATTTTGGACAGTATGTCGCCCAGGGTTTTGTTTACTTAGTCCCACGGTGCTCGCTCTGTTGAGTTTGCCTGGGCACCCTGACGAGCATCGGTGTCAGCAACAGTCACAATCATCAACTTCACCAACTCTACCTGTTTTTGGAAGACTTTTTGCCTCATGGTGTTAAAAACCAAAGACCCCATAAATCTACAGGGAGATTTCCATGTTAGACATACCGTGTCCACCTTGCACATGGGCGTGATTGCCAGCCTCTGCTTGAAGAGCTAACATGGCGGATCTTATGGGAAAGCCTTTCTTTGTTATGTCATGGATATTTCTCCTAAGTTCTGCTTTTCTCAGTTTGACCCCATTAAAAATATTTGTTAGGAGAGGGGGCTGGGAGTCTTGTCTTAGACCTGTTTTTACATGGCAGCAGGAAGTGTCAGCTTATGAGTTTGTTGACAGAGTTACACCATGGAAGCTTGAGACATAGAAGCGTGATTGTGAAGACTCAAGCATTTATATGTCATTGAAGCCATCAGTAGCAGCCTTAATGAAAGCAAAACGTTTATACTACCACGTGTTCAACTGATAATGGGTGTCACGTCACGATGCCATTTGTGAATTTAATCATTTGTGTGACCCTGTCTTTAGGTGGGTATGCCCATCTCTATGCTTATTTATGGTGCTCACGCACATGAAAATACTGTTTCCAAATGGACTGGTTTATTTTTGCTTCTGGTGTAGTAAATACTAAGTTTGTCCACCATGATTTTTATTTCAGAAACGATGCTCAGTGTACATATCACTAAGTAAGTATCTGTACATCTGTGTTCAGACGTGGAATATTTTCCATGTTCTGGGGATGATTCTGTGAGATAAATTTAAATGTGTGGATTGTGGTATTTTTGGCAATTTAAAATACTAGCAATAATTCCAGCTTGACTGATAGCCACATCCTTTTGGTTTTCTTGTATTTTCCACCAGTCTAACACCCTCTCTTGTTCCTGCTCCCCACTTAGTAACCTCCTGTCTGTTAGAACAAAATTCCTTGAAAGGTATGTCCCTTCTCCAGGCTTTCTTAACCTACTTCAGTCAGCCTTTTGTCCTTTTATCATGGGCATCAGTGACTTCTACTTTATTTACAGTGGTCAGATCTCAGATCTCATCTTCCTTGACCGATGGACAGTTGTTGAGACAGATGGATGCTCTCTCTTCCTGGAAACCGGTTCTCAAGTGGCTTCTCGAACTCTCTTCACCCACCTTGATTTCCTACTGCCTCTGGGCCTCTACTTCTCAGTCCCTTTGGCTGGGTCTTTCCCTTCTCCCCCTCTTTACATCGGACTCAGATAAAGACAGATAAGGACAAAGATGAATGTAGAGGGATGTTTTACAGCATACTTTCTTTAAACCAACAATTGGAAGTGATAGAAGAATGGGTAAATAAATCACGAAATGTCCATATAATGGAATATGTAACTGGGAGAACAGTTTGTTTTTTTTTTAAGATTTTAATTATTTATTTGACAGAGAGAGAGATCATAAGTAGGCAGAGAGGCAGGCAGAGTGAGGGAGGGAAGCAGGCTTGCCGCTGAGCAGAGAGCCTGATGCGAGGCTCCATCCCAGGACCCCGGGACCATGATCTGAGTTGAAGGCAGAGGCTTTAACCCACTGAGCCACCCAGGCGCCCCTGGGAAAACAGTTTTTTAAAGAATAATGAATGATATTGGAGATCTTGTGATCTTTTTTTTTTTTTTTTAAGATTTTTTTTTGAGCCACCAAGGCGCCCCTGTTGGTGATCTTTTATTTTTTTAATTTTTATTTATTTATTTTTTAAAGATTTTATGTATTTATTTGACAGAGAGATCACAAGTAGGCAGAGAGGCAGGCAGAGGGTGGGGGGGGGAAGCAGGCCCCCTGCCGAGCAGAGAGCTGGATGGGGGGCTCCATCCCAGGACCCTGGGACCATGACCTGAGCCAAAGGCAGAGGCTTTAACCCACTGAGCCTCCCAGGTGCCCCCTGCCCCTGGTGATCTTTTAAAGAAAAGTAGGATACACAACTGTGTTTATAGAATTAGGCAATTTTTAAAAGATCACGTGCACATAAACACACATGTACACGTACAGACACATGTGTAGCATGTATATGTGTAGACAAAAGGCAGGTATAAACACACCACAATTTTAACAAATGTTAACTATTTTCTAAAAAATTCCAAAGGAATATGTATTATTATTATAAAGAAAATAATTTTTGAAAAAGAAAGCAAAACTTGTAAAGATCTGAGAAAGACCTGTTTCCTTGAGTTGACTTCCAAGGAACAGTATAGCAAGGGGGAAACATTCCAGATCTTTTTGAATCACATCTTTTGATGTTGCCTTTTTGTTTTACATTGTCACGGATTCCAAGGATATCACAGACATTCATGTTCTAGTGTTAGAAGAAAAATACATTTGGAAAACTTAATGTGATTTTCCAAGTCCTTTATTTTAAAATATTTTCCCCATTTTGTTAATGCAAGTAATTGAAAAGTACTATACCATCCCCTCTCCACACTCCAGAGAATTGAGAATGATTAAATTATTCTCTCTATCTTCCCATTTTTACATTCTAATGACAATAAAAATAATAATATTATGACCATATACAAACATATTCAACTCAAATGAGAGAGGAGTGAATCTAGTTGTTTTTTTAAAAATCAGTATACTCCTGAAAAAGATGGAAATAAGAACCATTCCATCCTGTTTACCATGCAGTGCACAAAGAAATACATGGTGTAATTCTCACCACAGTGTAGCTGTAATTTTAATTGGTGAATGTATTAGGAAGGAAATCAGCTATGATAGGCAATTTTTAGTGGCTTAGGCAGAAACAGGCTTAATTTTCTCACAGAACTAGGATCTTGAGGTAGATGGCTGCAGGTTTATCTAGGAGCTCACAGAGGTCAGGGAATTAACGTTTCTCTGAAATTCCCTTGACTTCTTCCTTATGGTCACAACGTGGCTGTCAAAGCTGCAGGCATCACATCAGTATTCAAGGCAGGAAGAAGAGTAGGTTGCAGACCTTTCCCAGAGCCCCTCCACTGTCAGTACTGTTGTCACATGGACTCTTTTTTATGAGGGAGGCTAGGAAAGTGACTATTGAGTTTTTCCAGCATCTGTAGTGAAAGATGATGAAGAGGGGCCTTGGGAATGACTTTTGAATTACAGCAAAGTAAGCTTAGTGCAAAAGAAGAGTTATAGGGTAATACACCTGCCCTAACTGATGATGACAGCAGCATCACAGGAAGAGCCTCAGGAGGGAAACTGTGAGGGTTCCTGAGGATTCAGGGAGGGGCGGGACTTGAACTGAGCATGATGGGATTGGGTAAAATCTACATTTCCCAAGTCTGTTCCTTGAGATGTACTTAGGTGTTCTATGAATAATAGGTTGGAGAACTACTGTGCATTGTGCCCCTGTCTTGTAAACTAACAAGTCACATTGGCATATTAAAAGCTTTGAGAAGTCCTGAAGTTAAAAACAACAACAACAACAACAACAAACCAACCTATCTAATTATTAACTATGTGACCATGTTTAACTCAGGATTTCCCAAAACTATTTGGCCACAGTGCCCTCTCCATACATTATCAGCTATACATCTGTTGAGCTGGTGTTTCCTGCAGCGGGTTTTGAGGAGCACTGTGTTAATTGGAAAGCAAGGATGGCAGGTTCCTGTAGACCTGAGAGGGGCCAGCAGTTGGGGCCAGCACCCTCTCTGCAGGCTTGCTGAGAAAAGTAACCCTGCCATTACCAACCTGCCCCCAGTGCACCCTCTTGGGACTGTAAGGAGATGATTGAATAAGAATTTTGGGGGAGGGGGCTGAGCTGAAAGGTTTGGGGGAGGGCAGTGTCCATGGAGAGGGGGAGAGAGGCAGCAGGTGCTTCTCCTCCCCAGAGTCAAGGGGGCAATTCCAGAAGGATCCCCTGGACCGTTGAGGGCATCGGCAAGAAGGGAGACTTGTTTTGTAGCCAACTTGTTGTCCCACCTCTCTGCTCCTTTAAAAGAGAAGAGGAATAGAGAGGATGGAGGGGTGCTGCTGCGAGGGCAAACTCGGGCAGGGGCAACTGGGTGACTGGGTGAGTTTGAGCTAGCAACTGCCATCCACCAGGAGGGCTGCCCCAGGAGGCCAGGGACTCTGGCTAATGGGGGTTGTGGGAGAGGTGGGCACACAGCTGTTTTTTCCTGTGTCCTGGAACTGAGTGGAGGGGAGTCTGGTCCCAGGGGAGCCCTTCAAAGAATGCTTTAAACCTGAACATTGGGATGCCTATCCCCTGGAGGCCTCAGTGGCCAGTCAGGGGGAGTGAGATAAGCATTTTTCTGCACCTCTATGGCTCCTTGCTGCCCCTACTCTGGAGGAGCCAGGGTGGAAAGGAGGGTCAGGTATGGAAAGAACCCTTCCACTCCGTTGCTGGAGTCACTGGTTTTTGACTTGAGCCGGAGGCTGAACTCTATAACTCACTAGGACCGTATCTTTTTTTTTTTTTTTTTTTAAGTAAGCTCCACACCATGGAGCCCAACATGGGGCTTGAATTCACGACCCTGAGATCAAGACCTGAGCTAAGATCTAGAGTCGGACACTTAACCAACTGAGCCAACCAGGTGCCCCATGACTATATCTTAAATACCCATACGGGCCTGTTCTAGTTTGTGGGAGTGACTGGAAATTTAGGGAATTTCATTAATGTTAGGGAACCTAGTAGGAAAGTAGAGTTTGTTGCAACACATTTGGGGCCAATTTTTGGGAAAAAACTCCAACCCAACCCCATGCCATGTTTGCAGCCCTGGGAGACAAGATCTCTCCATGGATCCAAGCAGGGGCTCTGTTGTATCCCCTCCTTGAGGGGGTCATCGTTATCTTTCTGTTTCACTCTGTCAGAGTATCCCTTTTAGGTTCCAGTGGGAAGAGGCTTTAATCAAATCATCTTTCATTTAGGGCAGTAATTAATTTATAGCTGGATTGTCCCGGAGTGACCTAGGAGAATGACAGAACTCTTGACTTATTCCTGGTGTGTGTGGGACTTTTTTCCTTGGGGGCCCAAAGTGTGATGCATCTATGTTTTGAAATTAAAAGTGAAGTTATGTATTTCACATATACATACAGGAGTGGACGATAACAAACACCTCCAGCTTGAGAAACAGCACATGAACAAATATGTTAAAATATGTTAAAAAATATTCACAAATATACAAGTCCCCCGTAGATGCCTGTCCCTCCCTGTCTCCCTTTGCCCCTCCCCAGCATCACCAGCTGTCCGGAATGTGGTGTTAGAGCTGCATGCTGATTCCTGCTGAGGAGGATAACTTTTCCAGGCAACTGTATCCAGTTAAGTAGACGAGAGCTCAAAATACCACTTCCTGACTGATGTAACGCAATCGCTTTCCTACCAGTGGTCGGGGTCAGGAGCTCTCCCCAAGGTGGTTTTCCTGGCTGACTTTTCCTTTTTCCATTGTGCTGGCCCCGCAAAGATTTGTATGGAAGGACAAGGGTCACTAAGGCTAAAGCTTTTTGCCGATGTGGCAGAATCTTCCAGGCAAGTGGCCCCTGCTGGTTCGGCTCCTCGCAGACTGGAGATGCTGGTCGGTGCCTTCTGCTGTGTGTGGCATCTCTTTCCAACGGGCGGGGTGGGGGGTTGTCACTGGCCGCATGTTCTGAGATTCATCACTCAGGCAAGGCCGAGTTCTTGCTAGCGGAGGCTCCTTGGCATACATGTCCCCCAGACCCCAGCAGGGAACATTCAAAATCCCGGGAATGAGGAAACGCAGCAGCACCATCTTCATGTTATCTCTAGTTACACTTGCACTTGCTTGTTTGGGGCTCAGTTTGTTATCACAACCCTTCCCTCCTTGCCCCTGGTGGGATAGTAAATGAACTAGTAAGGTTTCTTTTTTCTTTTCTTAAAAGGAATTTTTTTTTTTTTTTAATTTATTTGACAGAGAGAGAGAGAGAGAGACAGCACAAGCAGGGGGAGCCGCAGGTAGAGGGAGAGGGAGAAGCAGGCTCCCTGCTGAGTCCGACCTGGGGCTCTACCCCAGGACCCTGGGATCATGACCTGAGCCAGATGCAGACACTTAACTGACTGAGCCAGCCATATGCCCCAGTAAGGTTTCTTTTATCTCTCAAGTTTCTGTGCTCCAGGGTAATCAAGGTAGCTAGGAGAGGGCAAAGTGAGTGCAATCATATGTCCTGACATAGTCTAGGTATTCTACTAACAAAGGGGTTTTATGGGAATATAAGGCTTAAATAAATTTTCTTTGGCACCTCCACCCCCCTCTTTTTTTTTTTTTTTTGAAGAAATGGCAGGACTTCACAGAGCCTTTGATATGCTAATGCTTGTTGTGGTGCTTGGGGAGTGAAATATACACATGGTGATTATCATAGTCATACCACCTGGAATTTTGAAAAATGAAGCATCTCACGAAACAATAGGGTTAGGACACACTGGGATCTGCTGGACTGGACTTTGACTTTCTATGCTTTTTTCACTTTGTTATACTTGCTTTCCAAATGGCTGCTATTAGCAACAACAAGGAACCTGGATGTGTGTG
This sequence comes from Meles meles, assembly GCF_922984935.1. Classification (NCBI taxonomy): domain Eukaryota; kingdom Metazoa; phylum Chordata; class Mammalia; order Carnivora; family Mustelidae; genus Meles; species Meles meles. The sequence continues at coordinate 71,124,363 of NC_060076.1, forward strand.
TGCGCTTTAGAACTTACTAAATTTCTAGTAAAAAACTAGATCTTTTTACAAACTTTTCAGTATGGAAATTATAGATGGCTCATTAAAAATTTTTTTTTTCCAAAAGGATTTTGTTTTCCTAGTATTTATGTCTCCTACCTTTTCCAGATCTCTTTTGTGCCAGATAGATTAAATGCTAATTCCATTACAGAATGTGGAATTGCAAAAGGAAGTTAGAGAAATGTCTGTTTGTTTTTCCATTGCGAGCTTTCCCAGGAGCGTCCTGCTAATGGTCTAGTGTTTTTGACAGATTTTCAATTGTTTCAGCTTCTGGGATGAGCAGGTCCCAGGGAAGTTCCTGTAATGTAATGACTGGGGGGAAAGGCACAATTAGCAGATGAAAAAGCAAGGTGACAGAATATAAAAAAAAACAGATTGGGCATTTATGTACTTTAGGATTGGAAGAGTTGAAGAGCAGGAGGGCAGGAAATGTAAATCATGTTTATTAGGATTGGAACAGGGTCTGGCTGCCCTTTTGTTTTTGAAATCTCAGTGCCTAGGGGTGTCTGACCTGGGAGGTTGGGTGTAAGAGGTGAGCCCCCTTGTTTCTCTGTGTTTATTGTACTTGGTTGTTACATTCCTTGAGATTCTGATTAACAAATCATCTACCTGGGTAGATAGCTCCCAGCTACCTTTTTAAGAGCATTTATTTAAATCTTTTAAATAGTATTATTTTAACAACAGCTATTAATATCATTTTCTATGGCTATTTGAGGTCGAATCACAAATAGTAACTTAAGAAGTGATGAATTCAATAGGACTATGTATAGAAGTTCAGTGACAAAATGTCTGAGACAGAAATGTGGGCAGTCAGACCACCCAGGTGCTTTTGCTGAGTTTCATGATGAGCTTATATTAGTTTATTATTCTAAGTGCTTCTCTCTCCAGCAGTCCGAAAATATGGTGCTGAGTTCCCATAGCACAGCAACTGGAATACTTTTCTTTCCTTCCATCGCTGCTTACCTAATATGAGATCCTGTGGGTTTCTGCCGTGGGACACAGCAAGGCCACTCGAGAGCATTGTTAAAATGACCTGAGACCTCATAAGAGTTTCTTCCTGTCGTTTAAAAAATACATGTAAGTCTGGGTGACTGAGCTCCCACTGAGGGGGAAACGGAAGGCATCCTGATGGTTTGAAAATCAACTATTTCTTATAGCCTACTTAATTTCTTTCCCCCACTTTCCTTGTAGGGTTTTCTTCATTATATAACATGGACAATGTCTGAGGTCATTTGCTGTTCATGTCCTTTAACTAATAGGTCAAACACTGAGTGAGGGTGATGGTGATGTCCAGTATCAGGTTTGGGGAATGGGAAGGAGACTTGTCAATGAAAACGATGCCTGCCTGCAAAACCTCACCGTCGAGTGTGTTGAACTCTGATTAGCCAGAGCGGTCCTCATGGAAATGTGGAGTTTTGAGTGTGGCAAGCAATGGAGAGGACGACTGAAATATATCAAGAATGTGGAAGTACTGCATCCAACTTTGTTTTAAAAAACAGGGTTCCCCTTTTCTAAATTGTAGACATTCTGTTATGGTTTCATTGACCATTTATCTTCTCTGGTAATCCCATGTCTTAATGCACAGTTTCAAGCAGGGAGCATTTCCTTCACTGTTGATCAATTTCCACTTGGGTTTTGGTGGCATCCGTGACGAAATTTGCCTTTAGAGATGGTTGAGTCAATGAAGCTGTGCAAAATTAATGTTCGCTCAGGACTGATGCAGAGGGGGGTTTTTCGTGGGGCTGCAAACAATATGCTTTTATTCTGTTCTTCCTTCTTGAGCATTGCTACGTTTCTTCAGCAGCTGAGCTGAAGGGGAGCACATCACTGAGATGTTTGTGCATCCTAAAAGCCAACTATTTAGTTGTATGTAAATTAGATAACTGTAATAGACTGTAGGAACACCTCAATGGTTAAGGGTGCTTCTTTAATTTTTTTTAAAGTGTGTGTCTTTTAAAAGGAAGCAAAAGCAGTATACATTTTAGTATAAGCAGATAATCTCATGACTAGTGATGCTGATAGAAAAAGATTTTATCTTTAATAGATTGGGACACATATATATGTATTTATTTGAGTATAAATAAAACCATATATAGGTTTTATTTATTTGAGAGAGAGCGCAAGCACGAGTTCAGGGAGAAACAGAGGGAAGGGGAGAGGGAGAAGGGCAAGCAGACTCCCTGCTGAGTATGGAGTTGGGCATAGGTCTTGATCCTAGGACCCTGAGATCGTGACCTGATCATTACATGAGCTGAAGTCAGAAGCTTAACAACTGAGCCGCCTAGGCACCCCTGGGATCTATTTCTAATTGGCAGCAGCCAACAACGGGTGAAAATTCATTGGGTATTTTTCTTGATTGGAACTTGAATGCACATTTGTTCTGAGCTAGCCTTACATCACTGCAATGGACAGTTAACTCATGACAAGTTCCTTGTGAAGACATTTTGGTGAAATTTTTATCACTTTGGGAATGCCATATCCTTTCCCTTCAAACTTCAGCCCTATTTGTGTCCCAAAACCTTTGTGGTGTGTAGTTGGTCCTGAGAAGTCTCTTCGTACTCCCCTGGGGCAATTAATTGTTTTCTTCTCTATTTTCTTCTTTCTATAACTATAGAAAATAGTTTCTGTTTTCTTTGCCATCCCTTTCACAAAGTCATCTTCAGTGAAGTCTCTCTCCCCCACTGGACCAACTGAGGGCTCTCCCAGTACATCTGCATTCCTTAGTCTGCAGACTAGGGCTGCTAGCTGGATCGTGCTCAGCAAATGAGATGTGTTTGTTGAGAGCCTAGCCACTACGGTGGTGTTTGAAGTTCAACTCCAGCAGCGTCCCAGAGATCTGTTTTTATATCCCACAACGCCTTCAGAGTCTTTCAGCAGATTTCTGAGATGAGGAAAAGTGGTTCGTATTAAAATTAAATTCCTTACAAGTAGAGAGAAATACACCACATATGGTCTTTAGCTTTCTCTTATTCTACTGAGATAGGCTTTGAGGGTGAGGAGTCGGAGGGAGGCAGTGAAGTCTTGGTTTTTAGGCAGAAGAGAAAATGCAGAAGTGCTTTTAACAGAACTCACTTGATTCATTTTGAAAAGTGGCTGTTCAGTGACCTTGTCTATGGTCCATTGCTGATGGTATTTTCCCCACAGGATTGTGACCACTGGTGTAAATTTTGCTTCCTGGTGATGATAACTCGGGTGACACCATTAATATTCCCTTCTTCACTCTGCTGAAAATGAGCAGCATGTCAGATGAGGTGAATGGCAGGCTTAGATGGGAAATCATGCTACTTGCCATGCAAACTGTGTTGTGAGGATCCCTGCTAACCAAACGCTTAGACAAAACATGCTCACAGTAGCTCTTGGGAGAATATTCATAATCAGTTTATGGCATCCTGTCGGTTCAAGATATCATTGTTAATGTGAGAGTTTGCTTCAAAAACTCTCACATTGTTAATGTGAGAGTTTGCTTCAAAAACTCAGGCATAGAGCTGAATATTCAGTGATTGCTATCAAAGGACTTAGTGGGGTGTGTGTGTACATGTGTAAATTGTAACTTTGACTAATGTGCCTTTAAGCAAAGGCACAGAGTAAGCCCCCATAATGTTTCAGGTTTTATTTTATTTATTTATTTTTTTAAAAGATTTTATTTATTTATTTGACAGACAGAGATTACAAGTAGGCAGAGAGGCAGGCAGAGAGAGAGAGAGGAGGAAGCAGGCTCCCTGCGGAGCAGAGAGCCCGATGCGGGACTCAATCCCAGGACCCTGAGATCATGACCTGAGCCGAAGGCAGAGGCTTAACCCACTGAGCCACCCAGGCGCCCCATGTTTCCGGTTTTAATAAATGGATTAGATGTAGATTCATAGGCCAGTGGAACAAGGTGGGCCTGCCTGGAAGAGGACAAAAGCTGAGACGGGCTGAGGAAGCATCGGCCCCTTGAGTGGCAGGCAACCTGGAGTGCCATCCTTTGGGAAAGGACATTTCTCTGCTGCCTGTTGGCCATGGAATGTACTTCCCAAGGGACCGTGGAGACCCTGATGGCCACCTTAGGCTTTTGTACAGAGTACAGCCAGGAAGACATGCTTGGTGATGGCCAACCTTGGTGAGCTCTCAGAATCCTGACCTGGCCAAGGTAGGTTTTTCCAGCTCAGTTGGTCTCAGATTTCAAAATTGTGCCTTTGCGTTTGTGGAAGTAGGCATAAGATGTTATTCACTGTTGGTCAATATGATATATGCTCATTGCAAAGAGGTAATAATTCTTTGCTGTAGGATTATACATTAGTATATTAACATGTTTGATGCAATATATGTTACATTGTATATAATATTATACATATAATGCATTACATATTATACAATATATACCATAACGTATTAGAACCTGATAAAAGAGTTTTTTCTTCCCTTAAAACATTTTTGAAGGTGTTCTAGAATCATTGGCCTCTAGGAGAATTTTGAACTCTCTTGGTTAAATTCATCTAATTTTTATAGAGAAGCAGTTTCTCTCTTCATGTGTGTGTGCACATGTGTGCTTGCATGTACATGTGTGTGTATCATATGGTACACTAGTGTCCAAATGGGAGCCGGAACACAAGTCTTCTGACATTTAGGCTTACGTTCTTTGTATTACTACACACCAGCTTGTTCTTTCTTCACCCTTTTCTGCTTGACCTGAGTCCTATCTGGGTGGTGGGACTCCCAGGTGGTGGGAAAGCCAACCCAGTGATTCAAGACAGCATGTCCCGTAACTTCCCTGAAATGGGGGATCGGAGTAGGATGCCCTCCATCCCCAGGGGTTCGACAGGAAAGCCAGCTCTAGATGTGAGATGTGACATCTCTCTTGCTCTGAATTTAATGACATGAAGGACTTAAATACTTCTAAATTATTTTTCTCGGATTTAATGAAATTGCTTAATGTAATTAAGTGCTCTGCAGCAGTAAAGAATGAGGCACTGTTTGCAGAGCTTCCATCTCCCAGAGATCAAAAGGAAACTGGAAAATTAGTCATCGGCTTGTTAAATTATTTATGAATTACCTTGCAGTCTAATGAGACGGATGTTAGTGTTAAAGGCAAACCAGCTGATTTTCCACATCAGATTACTGAAGGGCATTTTAACATCAGAAACGTGAACTGTAAGTACATGTAATTCTACACTCCAGGGAGCAAATAGCGTAAGTCAGGTTTGTTGTCTATGTACGATCCTCCCTGGGCCCTGAGCATAGAATTCTGATTTAGGTTCCTCTGTCTGCTCTCTCCGTGAGGATTTATTAGTGAACTCCCAGACAGAGCCAGTCATTGATATTCGTTTCTCTGGCTGAGGCCCTAGGGACAGAATTACAGCAGTCCTTCAATGTACATGGAAGACAAGTCATTGACATATATTTATTTAGTTAGTATCCACAACAGTGGACTCTATTTTGCTTTAAAAAATAAAGGTCAGACTCTCTGTGTCCCTAGCCTTCTATGGCACAAGAGAGTGTTTTTTGTTTTTTTGTTTGTTTTATTTTTAAAGATTTTATTTATTTATCTGACAGAGAGAGAGGTCACAAGTAGGCAGAGAGGCAGGCAGAGAGAGAGAGGAGGAAGCAGACTCCCTGCTGAGCAGAGAGCCCGATGTGGGGCTCAATCCCAGGACCCTGAGATCATGACCTGAGCTGAAGACAGAGGCTTAACCCATTGAGCCACCCAGGCGCCCCAAAGAGAGCATTTTTCTGTAGTTTCTTTTTATAACTGCGTTGATTTTACTAGGATGTGGAAAAATATTTCTCAAACCTGAATGATTTCCCTTTTGGTAGATTAGAGACGTTTGCTTGTCTAAGAATTGACATTTTCTACTCCTTCAAAAATTGGCAACACGTTGTAGACACCCTTGTCCACACACACACACACGCGTGCACACACACAACTGCCTAGTCCTTTGCCACATTTCCCCATGACTGGGGGAATTTTATGACTCGCAGTAATTTCAGCATATATGTGTTTTCTGGATTGATGAGAATTGTCATTTAGAAATGTGCTCACATAGGTGCCCCAGACTTCCGTAACATCTCTTCCCACAGCTCGGGTGGAAACAGGCAAGGATTGCTTGATCTAAGTAAAATCGTTCAGAAAGTTTGTAGGGATTGTGGAGGAAAGTTTTATACTGATTATGATGAAGGCCTTTAAACATATTCTGTTCAGGAATAGGCATTTCTTCTTAAACCCTGAAATTTAGAATCCATGATAGTTCCTTTAAACACAAGAGGATTCAGCAAGTGGGGTAGGTAGCTCCCAGGCCCACTGGCGGGGCTGAGCTCCCAGGAACAACTCCAAAGCATACAGCAGAACCAGACAGCCGATGGCGTTGCTGCTCCTGCCATACTCAGGCTGTGTGCCCCTGTCACAGCTCCCGCTCCAGAACTGTTCCTTTCTTGCTACCCTGTAAACGCTTACAGACATGGCTCCCATGACTCCTGGGGGCCGGCACAGGCTGGGTGGCCATGCTTGGATTCTCTGACTCAAACTGGTCTGCTGGGGGCATCTGTGCTCCTTTCTGCCTGTGTGTCTGCATGTGCCTTTCCACCTAACCACAGGGCCTTTGTGCCTTCCCTCCTGATCCATCACCATCACCCTTCATTTGAGCCACAGCCCAAGTTGACTTACTTCTTTCAGGAGTTCATCTTCAATAGCTTCTGGCTTCAGGAACTTTCCTACCTCATAATGTCCTACAAAACTTTCCTTTTAAAATTAACAATTGTATATACTTAACTTGTACAGCGTGCTTTCATAGACCTATGCATTATGAAATGATTACTGTAGTTAAGCTAATTAACGTATCCATCACCTCACACAGTTACTATTTTTTTTTGTTGTGAGAACTCTGAAGAGTTACCCTTCTAGCAACTTCTAGTGTACAACACCGTATTATTAACTATAGACACTGCACTGTGCATTAGATCTATAGAACTTATTATTCCTCCAATAACTGAAACTTTGTACCCCCGGCCCTCGCCCTGGCTAACCATCATTCTACTCTCTGTTTCTATGAATTTGACTTTTTGAGATTTCATATATAAGTGAGATCATACAGTATTTTTCTGTGTTTGGCTTATTTTACTTAGCATCATGTCCTTCAGATTCATTTTTATTGTCGAAAATTACAAATTTACTTCTTTCTTTTTTTTTTTTAAAGATTTTATTTATTTATTTGACACACAGAGAGAGATCACAAGTAGGCAGAGAGGCAGGCAGAGAGAGAGAGAGAGGAGGAAGCAGGCTTCCTGCTGAGCAGAGAGCCTGATGCGGGGCTCGATCCCAGGACCCTGAGATCATGACCTGAGCTGAAGGCAGCGGCTTAACCCACTGAGCCACCCAGGCGCCCCCAAATTTACTTCTTTCTTAAATGCGGACTCATATTCCACTGTTTGTGTATGTGTATGTATGTGTGTGGTGTGTGTGTGTTTATTTGTACCACAATTTATCCATTCATTAGTTAATGGACACTTAGGCTGCTTTTATATCTTGGCTGTTGTGAATAATGCTGCGATGAACATGGAAATGCATGTGTCTCGGAAATACTCATTTCATTTCCTTCAGAGACACACCCAGAATTGGGATTTCTGGATTCTATGGTAGTTCATTTATAATTTTTTAATTTTAATTTTTAAATTGTTTTTAAAGATTTTATTTATTTGAGAGAGAGAGAGAGAAGGAGCACAAGCAGGTGGAGGGACAGAGGGAGACAGAGAAGCAGGCTCCCTGTGGGGCTCGATCCCAGGGCTCTGAGATCACAACCTGAGCTGCAGGCAGATGCTTAACTGACTGAGACACCCAGGCACTCCAATTTTCATTTTTTTGAAGACTTATTTATTTATTTGACAGAGAGAACATGCACACACAAATGGAAGGAGGAGCAAAGGAAGAGGGAGAAGGAGAGAAATCCTCAAGCAGACTCCCTACTGAGCATGAAGCCCAGTGCAGGGCTGGATCCCAGGACCCTGAGATCATGACCTGTGCCAAGTCAGACGGTTATCTGACTGAGCCCCCCAGGCATCCCTATTTTTAATTTTTTGAGGCACCCCCATACTGTTTTCAGCAATGGTTCTACTGACGTGCATGGAACATGGAGTCTGATTTCTCTCAAACACTGGCCCGGTTTAAGGGCTTAATAGATAGTGTTAACCTCCTTTCAGACAGAGTGTAGTACCTATTGATGTCTTTAAAAAAGAAAACTCTTTGTCCGTTACTATTTTGTGAGTGGGGCGCCTGGTTGGCTCAGTTGGTTAAGCTATCGCCTTTAGCTCAGGTCATGATCCTGGAGTCCCGGGATAGAGTCCCGCACCAGGCTCCCAGCTCTGTGGGGAGTCCGCTTCTCCCTCTGATCTTCTCCCCTTTCATGCTCTCTCTCATTCTCTCTCAAATAAATAAATAAAATCTTTTAAGTGTAAGTTTTGATACCTATAGGGTATCTTCTCTCTGCTTTTCTTTATCATTTGTGTTCTGCCTAATCTTTGCCCTTTACTCTTCCATATAAATTTTGGGGGTCATCTTATTAAGTTTCATGAAAAACCCTGTTGGAATTTTGACTCAGAATTGCTCTGAGTCATTAAATCATTTTGAAGAAGATTGGCATATTTATAATGGTAAGTTAATATATCTGAACAAAGCTTTATGCATTTCCCTACAAAGATCATACCATGTTGCATTAGCTTTATTCCTGGAGACTTGGTATTCTCTTGTGCTACTGTAAATGATGTTTTCTTTTTAATTACTTTTTCTAGTTGTTCCTGTCAAATAGAAATGCAACTGATATTTGTATATTACTTTTATATCAAGCAACTGTGCTAAAAGCTTTTCTGTTATTTTTAATATATTGTCTGCAGATCCTTTTCAGTGTTCTGGGCAGATGATAATAGCATTTGCAAAAAAATGACAATTTTATTTCCTCATTTCCGGGCCCGGTAGCTATTGTTGCTGTTGTGTAATTTCGGTGGCTAGGACCTCCAAGACATAGTTAACTAGGAGTAATTATGGTGAGAGACATAAAATTAGAAGAAAGAGAGGACAGGAAACAAAACAAATGTTTGTTAAGAGTTATATGCTTTTTTCTCTGAAATCACTGGGTATCTTAGGAAAATGACTTCTAAGAGCTCTTCCAACTTGGAAATTTTGTCATTCTCTTTCCCTGTCAAGGAGAACTATAGGAACAAGTACGTTTTTTGTCTCTATGAATTTACCTATTTTAGGTACCTAATATAAGTGGAATAATATATTTTTCCTTTTGTGTCTGGCTTATTTTATGTAGCAATAACGACTTCAGAGTTCATTCATGTGGTAGCAGGTATCAGAATTTCTTTCCATTTTAAGGGTGAGTAATATTCCATTATATAAATATATCACATTTGGTTTATTCATTCACTTATCAATGGACATTTGGGTTATTTCTACCTTTTGATTATTGTGAATACTGCTATAAACATGGGTATACAAATAGCTGCTTGAGTCCCTGCTTATAGTTCTTTTGGATATATACCTGGACGTGGAATTGCTGGGTCATATGGTAATTCTGTGCTTAAATTTTTGTGAAACCACAATGCTCTTTTCCACAGCATTCCCACCAGCAATGCACAAGGATTCCAATCTATCTACATCCTCTCCAACCTTAGTTTTCTTTTCTTTTTCCCCCTGTAGTAACCTTCCTAATGTGTGTAAAGTGTATATCATTGTGGTTTTGATTTGCATTTTCCAAATGATGAATTTTATGTGCTTCAGGACTCTTTTGAAGATCTTATGAAAATTATGGTCTTTTCTGCACAGGAAAGTGTACATGTGTTCACCATACACATTTTGCTACCAACAAAGGGGAAGCCGTTGCAGACCCGCTGATGCCCATAAAGGGAAGCTTCAGGCCCAGGTTTAGAACCCTTAGTAGAGGAGGTGCACCTGGATGGCTCAGTCAGTTAAGCGTCTGACTCTTGATTTCAGCTCAGGTCATGGTCTCAGGATTGTGAGAGCAAGCTCTGTGTTGGGTTTTACACTCAGTGGGGAGTTGACTTGAGGATTCTCTCTCTCCTTCTCCTTCTGTCCCTCCCCACTCTCTCTTTCTATAAAATAAATAAATCTTTTTTAAAAAAGAAAAGAAAAAGAACCCTGTTGGAGAAGGTTTAATAGTAGCTCTCTCTAAGCCATTGCTTAGAGTGGACTGCATGGTTTTGACTTGTTAAGATGTGGGAGAATTTGACAGTTATAAACTGAAATAAAAGCTCCGGACACAGGAGCTGACATTCTTCAGGATGTAGTTTTTGGGGTGAGAGAGAGAAGATAAAGAAGGAAAGCCAGTTCTGAGAAAATGAGTAAGGCTCTGGTCCAGCTGAAGAAGATTTGTCTAAACATTAGAGCAGGACAAACATTTGGAATTTTGGGATGAACCCATGGGGGAGGTAAGAGTCTGATGGCTTTTCTCACACTGGGAGCTCAAGTCACAGTGGGAAAGGACGAGCAATATGTGAATTCTTTCAAGGGAAGATCCAAACAAAGTCCAAGGGTTGGAATGTTTAAAATAAATGGAAATAGTGTGGATAATTGGAGTCCAGGTGGGTAGCCTCAAGGGAGCCTGAAAGCAGAGATGGGAATGGTAAGGAGACGGAGGCTACGAGGCCAAGAAGCTAATAACTGAGTCATGGATGCTATCTGGGAGTACTGTGGCATAGCAGAATGCTTTTTGCTCTACAGGTTCAATCAAATGTGTTGGTGTGTGAGACAGAACTTTTCTTCATCAGTAATAGAACCTTGACATGGGAAGGTCTTGAGCCACTGGGAGAAATTCAGTCATTGAAGAGCTTGACAACAAAACCTTCATGTTCCTTGGACATGGATCAGAATACGGTAGGGTTCAGAGTGAGACCAGCAGTCAGCTGGCTCAGAGTTGAGCTGATCATCTGCTTCCTGCTCAGCATAACCCATAACTAGAGAGAGGTTTGGGACAGTCTGGGGTACACCTGGTTCAGAGGCTTCAGTTGTGGGAGTTGGAATTATCTGGGGCAGTGGTACTCAACCTTGGCTGCACATTAGAGCCATCTAAGAAGGTTTTATAAATCCTTGTGGCCCAGCCAACCTCCAGACTCATTAAATCAGAATCTCTGGGAAGGGGAGGTGGGATCCAGGCATCAGTATTTCCTTCCTTCCTTCCTTTCCTCTTTTTCCTCCCTCCTTCCCTCCTCCCTTTTCCTTCTCCTTCCTCCTTCCCTTCCTCCCTCCCTTCCTTCCTCCCTTTCTTCCTTTTTAGGTTTTATTTATTTATTTGAGAGAGGGAAGGAGAGAGAGAGATAGATAGATAACACATAGTGGGGGGTGGTAAAGAAGCAGAGGGAGAGGGAGAAAGAATCCCAGGCAGACTCCATGCTGAGCACAGAGCCTGAGGGAGGGCTTGATCTCATAACCTTGAGATTGAGGTCTGAGCTAAAACCAAGTCCAATACTTAACCAACTGTGCCACCCATGTGCCCCCAGGCATCAGTATTTTCTAAAATTCTCCATTGTTGCTAAAGTGCAGCCCAAACGGGACCCTCTGATTTGAAGACAAGCAATCAGATAATCATTACGCTTCTTAGTTGTCTTTGAAAACTACTGGTTTCCCAAATATTTTGGTTGAAAACAGGCTACTGAGTCAAAATTACTTCCCTCCTCTTCCTCCACTCATTCAAGGGGAGGTTTTCTTGGCCTAGTTATCAAAAGTGTCCACACTTTTGTGTGCATACTTTTCAAACTTTTATGTGCATACAAATCACTTGGGGGTTGTAGATCTGGGGTGAGTCTTAGAATTTGCATTTCTAACAGGCACTCAGGTGATGGTGGTGCTGCTGGACCACACTTTCAAAAGCAGGATTTTAGGCTTATGGCCACTGAGCTGATTTTACTCATTATTTTACTTATCACATTTATTGAAAGGTACTGTCTGCAAGACACTTTGCTAGTTAGGTACTCGGGATGTGGTGGTGAACAAGAAAGAGGCAATCCCTGCCCTCAAGGATCATAAAATCTAGGAGTAGAGGCAATACACCAACTATTTCACAAGAATTACTTAAATGCAGTTTAAATGCTATGAAATAATGTGATAGGGAGCCTTGATCTAGTTAGTGGAACATAATTGTGACTCATGAGGTAAAGTAAGCCCCAAGAGACCCGTGTTGTGTTCTGATGCTCATTCTGGCTGTGGGAAATCACTGACTTCTTCCTGAAGCTTCCCAGAGCACTGGCTATATTTAGTATACTGATGCTTTCTTCCTGATGCTGTACATTTTTCCCATGGTGGTTTCAGCCAACCCCTTGAATTTTGTTCACTTAATCTGCACTTCTGCCTCTGTCCTAAGCTATGGGTTGAGGTTTCTAACTACTGGTGACCATTTCCAATTAGGAACACGTTAGCTCCTAAAATCCAACACATTCTGGGACAAACTCCTAACTTTCTTTGTCAAACCCATTTCTCAGCATTTCTGACATGCCACCACTATTTCTTTGGGTGAAACCCAGCATTTTCTTTTAACTGATATAGACTTGACTGTTTTTGGCTTAAGGTTTGCCATAGGATCTAAAAAGGGTATATATTACATGTGTTTGATTCATAGGTGACCTAAGTGGGATAAATCACAAACTCACTGAATGCTGTTAGTGAGACTTGGGGGAGGAGGAAAGGAATTAACATTCATTTAGCCTTTGGGATTTTGTTATGTATTTTATGTACTCTAAAGTATTCCATTCTTCCAGTAGCATTTTAGAAGGTATTGTTGCCTTCCATAGATAGAGAAATTGAGACCTACAGTATGTTCAGGTAAGAGATAACAGCAGCATGTGAACCTAGTTCTTTCCAACTTTGAAGACCATTATGTTCTTTTACTAGGCTTCACACCTCATTCACAGAAAGTGTTCTCTACATTGTTATTATTATGAATATATATTTAAAATAAACTCTTTTAAGCATCAGTTCTGAATATTTTTCCTCAAATTTGTAAAATACTAATCAGAATGTCTTATGAAAGCAGACTTAGTTACTTGAAAACAATTGTGTCTAGCCTGCGCATGTATTCAGTAAATATTTGTCCTTTTCCCATATTCAAATACTCTTTCTTTTGGTTTTCTTTGGATTTTTTTTTTCTTTCCATTCACCGCTCTGGATGTTTTCTACTGAACTATCATCTTCCAGATCCACTAATTCTCTCTTCAACTAGGTCTATTCTGCTGTAAATCCATCAATAGCATTCTTTTTTTAAAAAAATTTTTATTTGTTTTTAAAATTTCTTTTCAGTGTTCCAGAATTCATTGTTTATGCACCACATCCACTGCCCCATGCAATATATACCCTCCATGATACCCACCACCAGGCTCACCCAACTTCCCACCCCCTGCTCCTCCAAAACCCTCAGATTGTTTCTCAGAGTCCACAGTCTCTCATGGTTCATCTCCCCCTCCAATTTCCCCCAACTCCCTTCTCCTCTCCATCTCCCTATGTCCTCTGTGTTATTTCTTATACTCCACAATAAGCAAAACCATATGATAATTGACTCTCTCTGCTTGACATATTTCCACTCTGCATAATCTCTTCCAGTCCTGTCCATGTTGATACAAAAGTTGGGTATTCATCCTTTCTGGTGGAGGCATAATACTCCATAGTGTATATGGACCACATCTTCCTTATCCATTCGTCCGTTGAAGGGCATCTTGGTTCTTTCCACAGTTTGGCGACCGTGGCCATTGCTGCTATAAACATTGGGGGTACAGATGGCCCTTCTTTTCACTACATCTGTATCTTTGGGGTAAATACCCAGTAGTGCAATTGCAGGGTCATAAGGTAGCTCTATTTTTAATTTCTTAAGGAATCTCCACACTGTTTTCCAAAGTGGCTGCACCAACTTCCATTCCCACCAAGAGTGGAAGAGGATTCCCCTTTCTCCGCATCCTCTCCAACACTGTTGTTTACTTTCTTGTTAATTTTGGCCATTCTAACTGGTGTAAGGTGGTATCTCATTGTGATTTTGATTTGAATCTCCCTGATGGCTAATGATGATAAACATTTTTTCATGTGTCTGTTAGCCGTTTGTATGTCTTCATTGGAGAAGTGTCTGTTCATGCCTTCCGCCCATTTTTTGACATGATTATCTGTTTTGTGTGTATTGAGTTTGAGGAGTTCTTTATAGATCCTGGATATCAATAGCATTCTTACTTTCTTCTGTTATAATGTATTTTTCAGTTCTAGAATTTCCATCTGATTTGTGTGTGTGTGTATGTGTGTGTGTATACAGTTCTTTGGTGAGCATCTGATCTTGTCATCTATTTTCTTAAATATGCTCATCAGTTATTTTTTTTTAAGGATTTTATTTGTTTTACAGAGAGAGACAGCAAGAGAGGGAATACAAGCAGGGGGATTGGGAAGGGGGAATGACTGAGCCACCCAGGTACCCTACCATGCTGATATTTTTATTTTGTACTCAGGGCTTGGAGTTTTGAAGGGTATGATAATACATTTTGAAGTGTTTTCAATGCTACTTCTCTGCATTTGTGTTGGTGTCTTAGTAACACGTGTGCATGGGAACACATATGTGATACCACAGGCCCATTTTTGTATCTCCTGTTCTGAAAATGTCACTGAATGCAAAAATGTAAGTTCTCTGAAGTCTCAACCTTTAGGAGAGGTGAGCAAATTGAAACCAAGGATTGCTAAGCTTGGCAGGAGTTTATGGCTCTGAGATTTCATCGCCTTGCTGTCTTATTTGCTATAGCTATATCTATCTCTGTTTATTTATTTCTATTTCCTTCTCTGCCAGTGGTGCACCTAGAACCCGAAGGAGGCCTAGCTGCAATTTCTTGTGATAATTGTGAAGGAGAAGTCTTGGTCCTTTGGAGATTGGAGGTTGGCATGAATGCTTTCCTTCAGAGGGGTGAATTTTACCATCTCGCCCTCCTCCTATTATTGTTATTTTTAGTGGATTACAAAGAAAGCAGATGATAGGCCTTCTGTCCCTAAGAAAGTTGGAATTTAGTTGTGTGGAACCAAGTCAAAGATATATGAAAAATTAAATGTAAATAGAAAAATTAAATAGTCATAGAAGGTAATAAAAGATGAAGTACTTAAAAGAGAGTACAGTCTCCTATAGAAATTTGATTAGGGGAAGGACTGGAGTAGAGGCATGTAGAAAGATTTCCAGACTTGAGGATTGGGGGTTCTTGAGAATTTAGAGTTGGAAAGGCATGTTTGCCTTTCAAAACATGTTTTCCAGGAAGACTGGAGGCACAGAGCCTTAGAATTGAGAGGAGAAAGGCAGGCTTACAGTCTCAAGAAGTGTCATATAAGATTACTGGGAAGACCTGGGCAGAGAGGCTGAATTACCATTGTGGAGAGTCTCAAATGCCAGTTGCTGGGTTGGGTTTGGACATCCCATAAGCAAAGGAGGGGCATCAAAGCTCTCTGAATGGGGAGTGCAGTGATGACTGTTTTAGGGAGGTTGAACTAATAGCATGCAGAACGAGTTGGGAGGGGAAATATTGTAGGCATGGAGGGTGGGCGGTTTCTCTATGATCCTACTGAGTGTGGTGAGGGTTGGTGATATGAACAGGAAAACGAAATGGCAGATTGGAGAATGCTTTTGAAAGAACACTGGTGACTGATTGACTAGGAGTAGAGACTGTTGACATTTATGCAAATGTAAATTATGTGCATTTGAAGTAGTATAACATAAAAATATTAACAAAGGTGATTTTATGGGAAAATTTTTCAAATAACCCTAAACATTAGGGTTCTTTCTCACCTGTGTCAAATAGTCCACTCTAATGGTACAGGTTTCTATACTTTATAGAGTGGATCCATTCATACAGAAAGTGATTTTTTTTTTAATAAGGAATTTCTGATTTTTCTGTTGATATTGCATTATAAATTTAGTGATATGTCCTCCTGAAAACAGAAAGAAAACAAAACAGGCCCCTAATGGATGTTGTGTTGAGCCTCTACTGAGAGGAGCTGGGATGGGCATGGCCTCCCATGGATGGATAGTAATGGCTTACGTGAGCTGGTGTGGTGTTCCTCTGGCTGGCACTCTCCTTTTTTGGTAGCATTACCATCATTCATGACTCCAGAATGTCTCTTCCCCCATGATGGTGCCTGGGTAAGTGCCAGTCAGCAAATACCACATCCCACAGGGTGGTTGGGTGAGCTGCTGTCTCATATGTGTCCCTGACCTTTGCTCTGGATGAACATCACCTGAGCTGTGGGCCATGAAACGCTCTCTTGGGTATGTCAGTGTGTGTCAGAAAACGAGTTCCTTACACAATTAAGTTTGAGAAATGCTGCATATTTTCTTCGCTGCCCTGAGTATTCTATGGAGATCCTGGTGCAAGTTAGCATATTTAATGGCTCTGAGAAGTTGAGCAAGAGAAGAAAATGGTTTAACAATGTTGAGCCCATTATCTCCTCTACTCTTTGACCACGGAACACCATTTTTACATGACACTTACTAACATGCAGGTGTAGAAATCCAGGGTGGGAAAGCCATTTCTTCCTGGTGGCCCCCCTGATGGCAGCCTAGCCGCATCAGTGAATGAGCAAGTGAAGGTCTGTGAGGCCCCCACTGTGTGCTGTCACTTGGCAAGGCCTTTACATGTATTCTCCCATTCAAACCTCACAACAGCCCTCTGGCGCCGGTCTAAGGAGACCAAGGCTCCATGAGTGAGGACACTTGTCTAAAGCTCCACAGTAGGAAATGGCAGGGCCAGAACTGGAGGCCAGACCAACTCAAGCCAAGCGAGGACCTCTTTGCTAGCTGTCTGGTGAGATTTTAGGGTCTGTCAATAAAACAGCAGCTGTCCCATCACAGAGATTTTGTGCTTTACCATTTAGAGAAATACAAATACATCCGCTGGTAAAATACACATCCTGGGTAGTTTCAGAAGGGATTGATTTCATTTTCTGTGGTCAGAGAAGAACAAGGTGAGTCTCTAATGTTCTTTTTCAACCCTTCCCCATGGGAGAGGACGCTGAAGACAAGCGCCCACTGACACTTCCCTTCTTTGGCACTAAGCTACGCGGACCCTTGTGGACCTTGCTCCTTCCATCCTTCCCTCACTTCCTGCAGTTTCCCAGAGCTGGTGCCCTGCCCACCCACCCTCACCCATCCATGGCCATGTGTTGCTGCCCTCCCGTTGGGAATACTAGTTCCAAATGGCCACAGAGGAGTGTAGACACCTCCTGAGCCTCCCCACGTAAGGCCCAAACATGGACATGTAGAAATGGCGTGGGGATATGCAGATAATGACCTCTGTTTCCAGCTTCTTGACAGGTTGCAGGATTCTCTGATGGGCCTAGGAACTCTGAGTTGCTCAGAATGTTTCCGTTTCTTTTTTCCTGCTTCTTTCCATGACATGTCCCCATTTGGCCAGGAGAGCAGAAGGCCAGCACTGGGTCTGTTCTGAGTGGACCTTATCGAGGGAGTGCTTGTTCATCCTTTCTTCTTAAGTTCATCTTACCTGTTAAAGAGTCAGGAGGATGGTACTTTTATCCCTAAAGTTGGAGCTTTATAGGGTGACGTCAGATATAAGCAGTTCTCCTCCAGCACGTAGGCAGGCCCATTAAAGTTGCTCTCGACTACTGTTTGCCTCTATGTTCTCTTTGTAACAATTCATTAGTTTTAAAGACTTAGAAACCAAACAGATGGGGAAGAATGTTCCAGCTTGTTTAAGACTCTTTCAGTTACTTTTATGGAAAGTGAGGGAAAAAGAGAATTATCCTAAAATGCAATTCACAGGTTATCCTCAAGCCTTCTTGGGGCCACCCAGCCCACAACTTTTCATTCCTTGCTCATCTGCACAATTCAAGGAACTATGCATGATCTTGAACACCAAGAATCATCATATCAAATCCTAGATTAGTCTGCGTGTTCTGTCCATGAATCCAGACCCTCCTGAGATGTCAAAACAGCATCTTCCTCTGGCTGAGGCATATGCTGGTATCCTGCAGACTTGGAGAGCTGGGTTGTCACTGGCATCTCTGATATGAAGTGCAGTTGCACAGGTTCCAGAACCTTCTCTGGGCTTTTCTAGATGTGCTCTGGTGGAAGGTGAATGGCAAATGGAGCTTTGAGGCCGCTGGAATTGGGGGCTGTGGGTAATCGAACCTTTCCTTCATTTAAAAAAAAAAAATCTTTTAAACTTGCCACATCATTTTTCCTGAAAATTGAAAGTAATTATGAGCTCATAGCTCCTCACAGCCAGCCTTAATGGTTTCAACACCCTGGACCAGCTGCACTTTCAAAAGTCCAGCTGCCTAGTCCTAACCCTGGAGGTCTCTGTCCTAGGAATGTCTGCTTTTACAAAGCTCCAGGGGATTCCAGTGTGTATCAGAGTTTGAGAACAGGCGGACCCTCGATGACTCATTCTGGCCTTTCTAACTCTTTAGTGGTCATCCAGCTTCCCTCCCCACCCTGATCTTAGTTTTCTGAGACATCCCATGGCTGAGGAGTTACCAGCCATATGAGTTTTTTTTTTTTTTTTTAAGATTTTATTTATTTATTTGACACAGAGAGAGATCACAAGTAGGCAGAGAGGCAGGCAGAGAGAGAGGAGGAAGCAGGCTCCCTGCGGAGCAGGGAACCCGATGCGGGGCTTGATCCCAGGACCCTGAGATCATGACCCGAGCCGAAGGCAGCAGCTTAATCCACTGAGCCACCCAGGCGTCCCAGCCATATGAGTTTTAATTATGTATGACCATGGAGCCTTTACCTGACAACCATTGGTTTCGAATTTCCATCTTGGCTTTGAATTCACTCATCTCTCTCTTCTCCAATTTAATGTTCTTCTTCTTCATCTTTTTTTTTTTTTTTTTTTTTTTTTTTTGTAAAAAGGGATACGCTTGCTTGTACTTGATTCCATGCTTTCAGTGAGGTGGCTCATGCACTTTTTTCTTTGTCAATGACTTTGAGAATGTGTGGTTATTTGGTTTTTGGTTTCTCTTCCACCAGTGATAGCCTCATGAATAAGATATGACTCCTTTCTCTCACCAGACACTTCCCTGCCTCCCTTTACTCTAGTTTGCCTTTGCTATTTTGCCCTGTGGAAATTCACATTCTCCATGACACGTATGAAATCCTTAAGACTTTTGATCTGAAGATACACTGTTTAGAGATTTTCTAAGAAGCATGCTGACTTTCTTAGTACTGGCTTTACTGGGGGCATTTTTTTTTTTTTTCTTTAGAGAGAGAGAGAATGAGATCAGGGGGTGGGGGAGGGACAAAGGGAGAGGGAGAGAGAGAATCTCAAGCAGGCTCCATGTTCAGTGTGGAGTGTGGAGCCTGACTCGGGGCTGGATCTCACAACCCTGAGATGGTGACCTGAGCCAAAATCAAGAGTTGGACACTGACTCAATTGAATCACTCAGGCCCCACCAGGGGCATGTTTTGACTGAGTCTCTACTGGATTCACTTTGCCACAGTTGAGCCCTTTGAGGGTCCTGGATGGTGGTTAACCCTTGGCAGTGAACTTCTGTCTACCAGCTGCGGAGGTGAGATTATGTCCCTACCCCTCTCTCTTCGGGTAAACCGGAGTCTCAATTTTTGTCTGCATGTCTCTGACTTAGGTGGCTTTTATTGTCTTGGTGCTGGATTGTCTCCAACCAGAGCGATTCCTCATCCTTCCTCTCATCTGTATCTTTCATGTTTTAGTTTGACCTTCAGTGCGTGCTCTGCTATGTAGTTGGACATGGTAGAACGGATCAGGGCGACCTGCCTGAATTAGCTTTGGTGATGGCTGTCTCTCGGCACTGGGCATTCCTGTGCTGATGCATTTTATCAAGCTGGAGGGCTTGGACACAGACTTACTCGGCCAGCATGCTGTTCAGACTTTGTTCAGACTTTTGTTCAGACTTTGGGGTGCTGCTAGAAGTCAACGTCATGGCAGCTACTGCTTGGCTGTATCATGGGCTTGGCCCTGAAGAGGAGTTTCCCTGTCCTTCTCGGCTTACCTCCCAGGTCCCTGGTGTTCCAGAGCTGGAGCAAAGGTCAGTGGGCTGCTGATTCTGGGGAGCCCAGGCTGTGTTTCTCCTTCCTGTTAATTACCCAAAGATTTCCACGGCCAAGTTTACTAATCCTGCTGTGGGGGAGGGCGGGAGCTATTGACCAAGCCTCACATTTCCTGAAGAATGAGGAGCAGTAGGGATTTGTGGGGTGGGTGGTAGCTCTGGGAACTAAATCCAGCCAGACTCAACTTGTCCAGGCCCTGAGTCTGAGTCTTTCCTCTTGGCTAATAAAGAGAAGAAATGAATCTTTTCAGAACCTGAAGTTTGGACCAACAGTACTGACCTCCCTTGTCAACCCTGTGGGCACGTGCTTCCAAAATTCTTTGATTCTGAACTCTGCACACCCCGAAGTCCTGGATTGGTTGCTTCTCGCTATATAGTAAGCATTCATTTACTGTAATTTGAGAAAACAGCTTCAGATGGTTGTTACCTTGTTGGATGATATTCTTGGGAAAGACGCATAACAGAAATGACTTAAGGCATATCTTGTTTTCTTATAGAAGTAAAGTCTGCAAAGGAGTTGTCTTGGGTCTTTCAGTTTCTTCTAGAAATGATGCAGATGATTCCAAAACTTATATTACAGCTTCTTGCTGATGTGATCACAAACCTACATTGAATCTAACAGCCTTAGTGCTATACGATGTCGTTTTCAGCTGGTTTCTAACAGGAGGTCTTACTGATGGTGGGCTTAGAAGTAGGTGTTTTTTGTTTTTGTTTTTCTGGCTGATGTCTTTGTTCCCACTGAATTTTTAAGATTTTTTTCCCCCTAATGGTGGCTGGAATGGAGTCTTAAGTGTGCCCCACAGCCATCTGATGCTGTCTGCTGGAGGAAAGGTGAGATTTGCTTCTTAATATCCAGCTGGTCCCTGCACGATTAAAAACATCTCGTGTTTGTTCATCCTTCAGAAAACCACCAAACTCTGTATTGTGACAGAAATCAGGAAATAGGATTTTGGTGGCAGTGAAATCTCTGAATAAACAATGCAGTAGTCAAACTCGAGGAAACATTGAGTGGAGCCCTAGGGCTCCCAGAGACTAGAGACGAGTTGGCGGGACTCTGGAGAGCTGGGCGATCACCGGCAAACAAATCCAGCGGGTCTTGGCATGACAAAAGGAACTTTGCTTGTCCTTTCAAAAGGACATGTTCATCTGTTAAAATGTAATCAGTTCAGGTACGATTTTATTTAACATTGACTACTGTGCATTATTTTTCTGAAGCTAATTAGAAGGAGTGTGAAATTCAGGAAGATCTTTTAGAGACCTTCTAACAGGTATCTTGGAGGAGTCTTCTCATTCTGCTTAGTGGTCTTTTGATAAACCAGGCCAGAACTCCTGTGTTATATTCTTTTTCTCTCAGAGTAAAATATCTCCAAATTCCTATGGTAAGAATAGTTCTGAAGGAGGTTTGTTTCCTGACCAAGCACAGACAACAGGGACTCAATTGTGGGGCTTCCTGCTGGGGTCGAGATGGAGATAGAATTCTAAAAATTAGCCAATTGACATCTTTTGGTTTGGGTGACACCTGCCATTAAATCCATGACTTGTGAAAGAAGTCTCTGTATAACCAAAGCTTTATTTTCTGATATCTTCACAGTAAATAGTTTGGTGGTTTCCCAAAGGATTAACAAATTTGAGATGGTTTGGTTGTTTAAGAACCTGCTGGTTATTAAAATACAGGTCTTAGTGTTTCTTTATCAGATTGAGGTCTGGGAACGAGTTATCCACAGCAGGGAGAGAAAAAGGTAGACAGAGCCTTGTCTATCAGCAGTTGGAATGTGCTTTTTCTGGATTTTCAGCATCTTTTTTGGTTTTGGGTGGCTCACATTCTTCCATTTTCAACATTTTCACAAACACTCACCATCTCTGCCTTATTTACCAAACGACTGGGCATTTTGTAGTTAATTGCCCACATACGCCTGGTACACATGCACAGCTGTGTGTGTAGAGAGACATTAGAATTATTCTCAATTGCTCCCAGGGACTCACACTTGCAATTCAATGTGACACAGTTCTGTTTTGAAATGACACACCTCCAGATGCTGTTTCGAACTCTCAATATTTGCCCATACCAACTGGTATGCATTTCCTCTGCAATCTTTCTATCAACTGGGATACCTAAAAAGGTTGGCTCTCAGAGTGGCCTGGTGGGATGCAGCCTCTGTTTAGGTAAATGCTCAGCACACAGTGTGGAAACCTGCTATTTCCCCTGGTGACCATACTGAGATTCCTTTCTCAGAAATGCTTAGCGAGCAAACATGATAGCAGAGTCCTCGTGCTTTGAGCTCCGCAGGATTGCAGAACCCAGCTTTGCAGCCTTTCTGCATGAAGCAGGAATTTACAAGAATTTTTCTACCCTGTTAGTGGGTTGACTTTATATCTTCCTGAAATTCAGATGTTGAAGTCCTACCTAGTACCTTATAATTAACTTTTACAGAGGTAAGTAAGGTAAAATAGGTAGCTGACCTTAATCCAATATGGCTGGTGTCCTTAAAAAAAAAAAAGGAGATTAGGACATAGACACATACAGAAGAAAGACCTTGGGAAGATATAGGAAGATGGTGACCATCTACAAGCCAAGGAGAGAGGCCTCAGAAGAAACCAACCCTGCCAACACCTAGATCTTGGGCCTCCAGCCTCCAGAACTCAGGCAACAAATATGGTTTAAGCCACCAATCTATGGGATTTTATTATTTAGCCCTGGCAACCTAATACACACCTTGATAGGTGAATTTTGTTGCTGGGAGAAGAGTATATTGCTTTTGGAGGTATATGGCTCAAACTAAAATGCAAATTTGTAAAGGAATAAAGTGCAGAAAAATCAAACCCATCTCTACTGGTTGTGCTGATTTGACAGATAGCAGCTCTGCTCCCTGCAGAGGTCCGATGGTAATTACAGAGAAGACCACTAATGGCCAGGTTCACTAACAGGGTCTTGATAGCCCTGCTTCTCTCTCTCTCTCTCTCTTAGCTCCTAAGACTGGATGCTTACAGTCCTCTTGTTACAGGATATTGAGGAAACTGATTACTGCCTGAGTCATAGTGATTGGTGGCTGTGAATGAGAGGAGGGACTTCCAAGTGGTAACTGTTTCTTGTAGAAAATCTCAGCATGGTCTGAATACATGGGCCTTTCAGGCATTTTATGATTTATCTCAAGAGCCGGAGAGTTTTTTTGTTCGTTGGTTTACAGCCCATGATTAAGGCTTTTTTGAATTAAAAAAAAAAAATGAGTTGGACACTGCTTCAGTTGGTTCAGGGGGAAATAGGCAATAATTTCTAGTACTTTCTTTCCCACCTTCTGCTGACTTTAAACCTGAAAGGTACGATTTCAGCTTAGCCAAAGTAGCCAGCAGCCAAGGGGCAGCTTTGTGGACAGGTCCCATTGTTGGGTCCTCTATTGTCTTCATGTCATCTTTACTCATTTGACATGTGAGCAGATTTACCCATCCCCAGGCGTTCGGGCACACAGAGGGTCATAAAATTACAGAACGCCGGAAAAAAGAAAAGCAAAAGAAAATCAAGCAAAAAAATCCTGGAGGAAGATTTGTGTGGCATCTACACTAAGGGAGGAAGAGAGAGAGTTGTGCTACTGAAAGGAAAGTGTATAAAAATGGAGAATGAAGGAGGCGCCTGGGTGGCTCAGTGGGTTAAAGCCTCTGCCTTCAGCTCAGGTCATGATCCCAGGGTGCTGGGATCAAGCCCCACATTGGGCTTTCTGCTCAGTGGGGAGCCTGCTTCTCCCTCTCTCTCTGCCTGCCTCTCTGCCCTCTGTGATCTCTGTCTGTCAAATAAACGAATAAAATCTTAAAAAAAAAATGGAGAATGAAGAATGAAATGTCAGTTGAGCTTAACAGCATCCCTAGGATCTGCTGGTCCTATTCTAAAGAACCTTGTTAATCTTCAATCAATTTTAATGTCCCAAGTGGAGAGGGCTTTTCAAAGGGAGTGAAAGCCCATGACAGGAGCAGGGTGTCTGTCAGAAAGAGCTATCTATTGTTTAACTGCCTCTCTGACACAGGTCTACTCTTTGTGAGTTCTGGTCAGATCCCGGTGTGTTTGGGAAGCTTGCGCCCACTTTCTGAGAGTCTTCTCTCCCCAGAAAATGCTGGCCATTCCTGCCTGTGGAAGAGCGAGAGGATTTCATCTCAGAGTGGACAGGCGTAACAGTGACCTGTGAGACCGTCTGCCTTCTACCATCTCATGTGACAGGGCAAGAGCCGGAACCCAGCTGGCTCCCCTTGAGTGACATCCCAGGCCCCCGAAACAGCAGACCCGCTGGAGGATTCAGGCTTGGTTCTGGAGGCAGCTGTCTGGTCTGATGAGAATCCGGAAAGTGATGGCCGGAGGACATGAGGGCCTCCAATCTGAATGGCCGTTCCTTGCCAGCCCTGGTCCAGGAGCTGTTGAATAATTCATGGTTATTGCTGTCAACAGTTAATAATAGGAATGCTCCAATCTGAGGTTCAATCTGGCCACTCCTGGCAAGAGTCACAATGGGAGAGAAGGTGACGAGCTTGGTTGCAGGGCATAAGGATGGGCTGCGTACTGGGTGTGTGCAGGCCAGTGGGGCGCTTGGGCAGGTGTGCTGAGGGTCATAGAAGATGCTCAGGAATCCTGAGACAGGAGGACTGCAGCAGAGCTGGAGACGTGGGGAGGGGAGGCTGAAGTTCTCATGGGGCCTCGTGCCCCTGTCGGATGGTATGTCTTCCCCTTGCCCTACATGACGGAGAGCAAAAATTCAGATGGACATCTTGGCCATCCGGGGGCAAGGGCCCAATTTCTCTCTGAGGTGGGTGGCAGGTGGGTGATCCATCAGCTGTGAGCTCTCTTGTAACTGTTACACTGATTCTGAGGGCGTCTTTCCTGGGGGAAGGGGCAGAGCATTTTCTTTCTAGGCTGGAATGAGTTTCCTCGGCAAAAGCAAAATGACAAGCTGTTTATTTATTTGGACAGGGAGAAGTCACCCAATTGTTTATTATTACCAATATTAAATATTTCAGTGTTTAAGGTTGACATTGTAAACAGAATAGAAAAGTACTCTAAGCGAGGAACTCGCCGACCAGCCTTCAAGTCCCTCTCCTGGTCTCCTTCTTGCTTTCGTTTCCTTTGCTATCAGAGAATCCCTAGGACAGTGTGGGGCCATTTTTATACTCTTTTCACACAGTCTACCATACAGATAATATTTATGTGAGCCAACTGCCACCTAGATAGGCCAGGATAGTTCATTGAAATATTAATTAGTAAACTTGAGGTCACCCTCTCTCTATGGGGTCACTTACTCTCCTCTCTGATCGAATTAGGAAAGAAGTGGAAAATACCGGAAGACTAGCTCTTACTTTCTTCTATAAAAGTTGAGGCTCTGGAAAGAGAAATCTCTTCATGTTCCTGATGGATAGAGATGAGGGCGATGAGCCTTTGAGATCTATCAGGGAGTGAGAGGAAGGAGATGCCTAAAACTTGGGAAGTGGTTCTAGGGACTAAGGTCCTACAGGGGTGGAGTATCACAGAGGGGATGGCATCATGTGATTGCGTTGACGGTGGACCTGGGTCATGGACTCCTAGCATTGCCTAACATCATTGAAGCCATTGGACCTGAGATGCTGGATGGGACAAAGGGCATCTTAGCCATAACCACTGAGGGCCAGCAACCTGGCTGACAAAAATATAGGGGCCTCTTTGATGCTTAGATGCTTCAGAGACCCCAGGACCTTGGCATAGCCCTAGCCAGAGTAGGACATGGATATATACCAGTAACAGCTGAGGTTGAAATTTCTTCCATTTCAGGGTTATGGGGAACCAGAGCCAGATGTATATGGCAAAAACAGAGAAATATTATATTTTTTTCATACCTGAGCTCATCGGCTAAGTAGTCATGAATAGGCTTATGGTTCATCAACTGTAACTTCCTTATTTCACAAATGAAGACAATGAAACTCAGAACTATGTAACTTTCTGAAGTCTTTCAGCCTTTCTAGGCTGGACAGAATGATCTCTCCAATAAAGGGATTTCCCTAATAGCATTCTTAAGAGAATTATTTGAGAAATTAATGAAATATTTGGGAATACAATCTTGCCATTTTATTTATTTATTTATTTTAAAAAGATTATTTATTTATTTATTTGACAGAGAGAGAGAGAGAGATCACAAGTAGGCAGAGAGGCAGGCAGAGAGAGAGAGAGAGAGAGAGAGAGGGAGGGAAGCAGGCTCCCTGCTGAGCAGAGAGCCTGATGTGGGACTTGATCCCACGACCTTGAGATCATGACCTGAGCCGAAGGCAGCGGCTTAACCCACTGAGCCACCCAGGCGCCCCTAATCTTGCTATTTTAAATGCCTTGAAATTGCTTGAATATATAGTACAGGGCCTTTGCATATGCTACTTCTACTCCTTGGAACTCCCACTCCCAAACTTTGTTCATCCTTTAGAACTCAGTCATATGTCATCTTCTCTGAGAACCCTGGTAACACTTCCCTCCCAAGCCTGGGCTCAGTTATCTCTCCTGACATCCTGGAGTTAACCCATGTGTCAGTTTCTTATTACTGCTATTACAATGACTACAAACAGTGGTTTCAAGTAAATTTGTTATTTTATAGTTTGGAACTCAAATGTTGGAAATGGGTCTTACTGAGCTAACAATCAAGGTGTCAGTAGGACTGCATTCTTTCTGGAGGTTCCAGGGGAGAATCTCTTTGCTTGTCTTTTTCAGCTTCTAGAGGTCTCCCACATTCCTTGGCTTGTGGTCCCTTCCTCCATCTTCAAATATCTTCCCGACTCTGAATCCCTGCCTCCTTCCACATCAGTGGACCCTGTGATTACATTGGGCCCACCTGGACCATCCAGGATAAACTCCACATCTCATGGTCATCAGATGAACAACCTTACTTCCCCCTGCCACCTTAATTCCCCTTTGCCATGTAACCTGACATATCCATGAGTTCTGGGGGTAAGGATGTGGACATCACCAGGGGCCATTATGCTGCCTGTCATACTCCATCAGTGCTCTGGTCACACCATATGGCAATTGCCCCTCACTTTGGCTCTCCTTCTTAGATTTCTAGAGCTCAGAGTCTTTGTCTATTTCCTGCTGTCTTCCCAGCAATTTGTACAGACACTTGAAACGGGAAGCTTTAAGATGATGGTGTGATCAGTGCAGTGTTATGAATAGATTTAAATTTGTTACCAACATTTAAAAATCAAGAGACTTTGCATAATAACCATGAGTCCCTTTTTTATGAGAAGCACAAAACTTGGCAACATTGGACACGTGATTACAAGGGATTCTTCGCTCTCACTTGGCTCCTATCACTCATATATGTTAACTGCCCAAGACCTGTGGGCATTTTTGCATTAGGATCCTGTCCTGTAATAGTAACCCCATACAGTTATTTGATGAATGAATCAATAACTCAGTGGCTAACTTAAAACCTAAGTCATGGGATGGGTTGGACTGGGAGGGGAGCGAGAACAGAAGACAGGCCTGTGAGGGGGATCAGCTATAAGAGCGGACAGAGAACATCTGGGCAGGTGGAATCAAAGTGTGGTTTCAGGGGACAGCTGGGTCTTGGATGGGTCTTGGATGTAGAACCTGAGGAAAGGATTTACACACAGCTGATTTGTTTGAGAGGCGATGCCAGGGGCCTGGAATGGGTCGGGGTATGGAGACTAAGAGAAGAAGAGCCAGGATAAGGATGCTGTGTGGACTGTATGTGTGGGTCCCCGCAGTTCCTGTGTTGGAGCCCTAACCCCCAGCATGGCTGTATATGGACATGGGGCCTCTAAGGAAGTAAGCAGGGTTAAATGAAGTCTTAAGGGTGATTGGGATGCCTGCGTGCCTCAGTGAGTTAAGCCGCTGCCTTTGGCTCAGGTCATGATCCCAGGGTCCTGGGATTGAGTCCCATATCAGGCTCTCTGCTCAGCGGGGAGCCTGCTTCCCTCACCCCTTGCCTCTGCAAAGTCTCTCTGCCTACTCGTGATCTCTTTCTCTCTCTCTCTGTCAAATAAATAAATAAAATCTTAAAAATAAATAAATAAATAAAGTCCTAAGGGTGAGGCTGTGATCTGATGGGGCTTCTGTCTTTATAAGAAGAGACCCCAGAGCCTGTCTTCTTGGAAGCGCCGGGGAAAGGCAGCCATCTGCAAGCCATGCGGAGAGCTCTCAGCGGCCACCAACACCGATGGCACCTTGATCTTGAACTTCCAGGCCCTAGAACTCTGAGAACGTCCATTTGTATTGTTTAAGCCATCCCATCTGTGGTGTTTTGTTAGGGTAGCCCCAACAGACTACTACAGATGCATGGTGGAGACCGCTGCTGTGGCCAGTGGGGTCTTACTCTCGCTGAGATCTCCTGATGAGGAGGCTTCAGAATTCTCCATCTAGAGCACCTGATGCTGGGCAGGTCTTTACCTTTGGCTTCTCCCCTGTTGGTGGAGCGTGGGCCCCGGGAGGGTTAACTCCCCCGCACTGGTGCACCGCAGATTTCCGCAGGCCTGGGCATCTCTCCACGGCCTCTGTGGTCTCAGGAAAGCCCCGGGGCCTGAACGGAAGAGCACAGCATGTACCCCGTGCCGTCAGCCTGGAGTGAGTGAGCTGGAGTCTGCATGAGACTGGGCAGAACTTAGGGATGAGCCCGAGATCATGTAAGTAGGGGGCGCCAGATGCGTCTGCTTATGGATACCTGGAAATGCCCCGTGCTGGGGGTTAGGAGGCTCAGGATTAGGAGAGAGGGAGTGAATATGCCGGCAGGCTGACTTGGTGGGATGACAAAGGTCAGGGTCCAGTGGCCACAGCTTCAAAGAGTGTGGGGGTTAATGGCCATGTGGGCTCTTCAATGATGAATAAATGGAACGTAGATTGTCCACAGGACTCAAGTTCAAGTTCAGTTTTTCCCTTCGTCTCTTGCATTATTTACACAACCTTTTTCTATTGCTACTTACCCAAGGAAGACATTGAACTTCTTCCTCTGTTCACTCTTTTGGGGGGCAGCTAATGAAGAGTGAAATAACTTGATGGCAGGTGGCAGCAAGGTAGCTGAGTATAACAAAATGTCGAGAACAAGAAACATTTATTGAATGAATGAATAATTAATTCACAAATGGAAATTGGTGCTTGGCCAACGGA
Organism: Meles meles; assembly: GCF_922984935.1. NCBI lineage: Eukaryota > Metazoa > Chordata > Mammalia > Carnivora > Mustelidae > Meles > Meles meles. Next base: position 71,153,543 of record NC_060076.1, read on the forward strand.
CCATATTTCTTCCTATTTTAAGTCATCAGTTTTGTTTCTTTATTTTTTTTTTCCCCTACTAAGTCCCTTGTTTCATTTAGCATCTGTTTTTTGGAGTATGGAATTTCTATATTTGAAAACGAGGACGATTACAACTGTATTTTTCCAGCTTTATTGAGGTACACTTGACATACAACATTGTGGAAGATTAAATTTTACAAAGTGATAATTTGACACATGTACATGTTGCAAATGTTTACACAATAAGGTCACTTAGCACCTCCTTACCTCACATAATTACCATTTTGTTGTTGTTGTATGGTGAGAGCATTAAAGCTCTCCTTTCATAGCGAATTTCAAGTGTACAACATGCTATCGTCAGCTGTAATCAGCATGCTATACATTACGTCTTTGGAACTTATTCCTCTTACAACTGAAAGTTTGTACCTTTTGTACCTTTTTGACCAATGTCACCCCATTTTCCTTACTCCTCAGCTCCTGGTAACCACTGTTCTACTCTCTGTTTCTACGAGTTTGATGTTTTTAGATTCCTCGTGTTATTGAGATCATACAGTATTTGTCTGACTGATTTCACTTAGCCTAATGCCTTAAAGTCATGACCGAATTTTTATTGTGGATATTTCCTGCTAATGTTTCCATTTTTTCTGGGTTTTCGAGTTCATGAACTATGGTCTTCTTCTTTTCTTAATCCCCCTGCTTTTCATTTCTATGGATAGCACAGCTGTCGGGAATCCTCAGGACCCATCAGCCCATTGTAAGGGTCTTGAGCTGTGTGAGTTCCATGTCCTGTTGATTTTAATACTCATTGAGCTTATTGATTCCAGATTTGCTCATCTCTTTCATTCTTGTAATGTGATGGAACAGATACCCCTGCCTGTTGCCCCTTGATGGGTCCTAGGTTACAATACTCTTGCTTAATACACATAGAAATCTCTGTTCTTTGGTTTCAGTGATTTTTGACCACCCCTAAGTTGTAGCCATGGATCTAATAACTGTATGTTAGGATGAAGGTAAGTGAAGGCCTCTGGACATACTCTCTTGAGCATCTTTCGACTGGGGGATCTCAAGGAGAATTCCACTTCAGTCCTCTCATTTTAATAGACGAGGAGCTGATCTGCAGGGATCAGGTGACTTGATGAAGCTCATGCAATGAGCCAGTAGCCCAGCCCTGGTTCAGAACCCAGGTGACCTAACTCCAGATCCATTGTTGATCTGCAGGGTGGGACATTCTTAGGGTCAGTGAGGCATTGGGAAGAATCACTTTCTTTTACCCTTGATTCATCCTTCATCTACTTTTTTTTTTTTTAAGATTTTATTTATTTATTTCACAGACAGAGAATACAAGTAGGCAGAGAGACAGGCGGGGTGGGGGGGAGTAGGGGGAAGCAGGCTCCCTGCCGAGCAGAGAGCCCGATGTGGGGCTTGGTCCCAGACCCTGGGATCACGACTCAGCCGAAGACAGAGGCTTAACCCTCTGAGCCACCCAGGTGCCCCTACATTTTTTTTTTTTTTAAGATTCACCTATGTGTTAGAGAGAGAGAGAGAGCGAGAGAGAGAGCGTGCACTAGCAGGGGGAGGGGCAGGGGGAGAGAGAGAGAGAGAATCCTGAAGCGAACTCCCTGCTGAACATGGAGCCTGATGTGGGACTTGATCTCACGACCCTGAGATCATGACCTGAGCTGAAGTCAGATGTTCAACTGACTGAGCCATCCAGGCACCCCTGTCCTTCTCTGTCCTTTTCACTAGTCAAGTCTAGGAAGTCAAATAGCATAAGCAGATTCTCACGTGTAGCATACCACTATATTTCTGAGTCGTTGACCTTTAGACAGAGGCTGGGTAGTTCTTTCTGTATGAAAGCATCCTGAGTCATTATAAAGCGTATACATGTGTCAACATTCTGAATTGGCTTAAGATGTTGAGCAGTTTTCTCATTAGATATTTGTCTTTACTGTTCATGTGAAGGTGATATATTCCTTTACAGAGCAGCGCCCCACCTTGAATTTTATAGACCTTCTTAACAAACTCAGTATATCATTCATTAGGCTTCTATCCCTTAGCTTATTTGTTTTGAGTTGTACTTAAGACTTTTAAAATTGAGAATTTTTAAAGTATTTAAAACGTTCATAATGTACTATTTCAAGGAGATACCTTTTATCACCTAGCTTGGCAAACAGGACTCATAATACATTATGTTGGCAAGGGGGCAGGGAGAAAAGATGTTCTTATACACATCTTTTGGGAGTTAAACTGTGTAACCTCTATGGAGGCCACTTTTGTAATATCCGTCAAAATGTTATATATGTGTGTATATTTAATCACACACATACACATACATGTGTGTATGTGCGCAAAACCTAGTCTGACTGAATAATCCATTTTTAGAATTTTGTATTGTGAATATTTTTACCCCTTGTGAAATTGCACGTATCTGGGGGTATTCCAAGTAGACACTGTTTGTTTCAAAGGATTTGAAACTTCCTCACAGTCAATGGTCGAGAGGCTAAATCGATCATGGCCCAACTAGTCAATGGATATTGCTCCATGTGCACCAATATGAAAAATTCTCCCAAGATATTTCATTAACTGAAAACAACAAAGTGGTACCATTGGTGTTAAAACGAGAGGAACATATACTTGATTGCTTGTTTGTATGTATCATATCTCTGGTCGTATACGTAGGAAGTGATTCTGGTTGCCTCTAGGATGGCTATCCGAGGGGCTGGGGGCAAAGGCTGGAAGAGGCCTTCTTTTCGCTGTAAACTCTTTCGTATGTTTTGTACCATTTAAAAATCCCAACTTCAATCTATTTTATGGGAAAACACATATGTAAGCAATTTCTAATTTGCCCAAAGTTTTTAATGATTATGGAATACACTGAACTCCTGTTATTCTTACTATGAACTCTGTGTGCTATGTATATGTGCATAAATAATCATATGCAATATTTAAATTTATATTCATTTATATATCGCTTGGGTGGTGAGTCAAAAGAAGAACTTATTTTTCTGTCTGCAATTTTGGTAAATTTCTGAGGTTTCTGGTGTAGTCAGGGATAGTTGCTTATCTCAACTTTATGGAAGTTTTAAAAACCATCTGTTTAAAACACACTTATGTGTGTGCAACTTAAAAACATCTCAAACTGCATGTTGCTTAGGGACACATAAATGTGTACTGAAAATATAAAGAAATGCACAAACAGAATAAACACTGATTCAGTAGGGTCAGTGGTGAGGGAAAATGGGGATGGAACTCAGGAGGGATGGGGGCCCGATTGGTCATCACATTTTCCTCTATGTCTTCTTGCGTGTTTCCAACATTGCAGAATAATTTTAAAATTAATATGGGCTTCTAGTTTACTGCTGGGATATCATGGTCAGAGTTCCACGAACTTGTAAGAGGATGCAGAAACGGTGGGGGAATTGATGATTTATTATCAATTTATCTATGATTTATTATCCTCATTCTCTGTTGAATGATGTGAATACAGAAAAGAGCCTAGCAGAGGGTGCGCCCCACACAATGTTTATTTTTTTGTTAAGATTTATTTATTTATTTTAGAGAAGGAGTACGAGTGGGGAGAAGGGCAGAGGGAGAGAGAGAGGGAGAGAGAAGCAGACTTCCCGCTGGGCACAGAGCCCAGCAATGGGGCTTCATCTCATGACCCTGAGATCATGACCTGAGCCAAAAATCAAGAGTCAGATGCTTAACCGACTGAGCCACCCAGGCTCACCCCCTTTGCACAATATTTGTAAAAATGAATAAATAGTCACAAAACCTCTCTGAGCTGCTCATACAGAGTCTGATGGGTGGTGTATCATTTTCTGGTGCATCGTCTCATGTAACAGGACCCCAGGAGAAAAGCGGATACAGCTGATGATGTCCACAACCTTTCAGATAGTTGAGAAAAAAAAAAAAAAACTTAGCAATTTTCTCAGTAACTGGAACTAAAGATGATATATAAAGAGGTGATTAGGTCCATAATGAAATTTATTTGCCACCTCTACTCCAGGGCACGTAGTTTGAAAAAGACCTTTTTTATGTTTCATAGTAAGACTGGATGTTTTCTTTATATGTCCTATTCAGTGGAGTTTACCCTTGAAAAGCACGGGTTTGAGAGGCACAGGTCCATTTATATGTGGATTTTTTTTTTGATAAATACAGTACAGTACTGGTAATGTATTTTCTCTTCCTTATGATTTTCTTTTTTTTTTTTTAAAGATTTTATTTATTTATTTGACAGACAGAGATCACAAGTAGACAGAGAGGCAGGCAGAGAGAGGAAGGGAAGCCGACTCCCTGCCGAGCAGAGAGTCCGATGCGGGGCTCGATCCCAGGACCCTGGGACCACGACCCGGGCCCAAGGCAGAGGCTTCAACCCACTGAGCCACCCAGGCGCCCCTCCTTATGATTTTCTTAACATTTTCTTTTCTCTAGCTTACTTTATTGTAAGAATACAGTATACCTTGTACAGAACATACAAAATAGGCGTTGATTAACCATTTAGGTTATCAGTAAGACTTTTGCTCAACAGCAGGCTATTAGTAGTTAAGTCTTTGGGGAGTCAAAATTTATATACGGGTCACCTGGGGGGCTCAGTTAATGAAGCATCTGCCTTCAGCTCATGTCATGATCCCAGGGTCTTGGGATGGAGCCCCGTGTAGCTAGGGGCTCAGAGGGGAGTCTGCTTCTTCTCTCTCTTACCTTACCCCTACCCCCACCTCCCAGCTTGTGTGCTCTCTCTCTCTCTCAAATAAATAAATAAAGTCTTAAAAAAAAAGTTATACAAAGATTTTCAGCTATGCAGGATGTTGGTGCTCCTAAACCCTGTGTTGTACAAGGGTCAACTGTATAGACATGGTTAGGATCGCTAATGTGGGTGTAACTCTTCAGTTCCCCGAAGCAATGCTGTCTGTCGTGTGTTTGTCCAACCCCCGGAGCCAGATTGCATGGGAGTGACTAGAATGACGGGCATTTACTACTGCCCACTATCAGTGGCAGAATAACCTTTACTTCTTTGGGCAGCAGTCATCTGGTTCACATATTTGTTTAATATTTAGAGATAGGATGAAATGAGTGTGGGAAAATAAACAGGGCTATCTTACAATAGCTGTATGTGTGAATATCAGGAGATAATGAATGATGGGCTATTGTTGTCGGTTACCCCACCGTATAGAGCCAGCTGGAACAGTGCTGTCGAAAATATAATGTAATTCACATACATAATTTAAAATTTTCTAGTAGCCACATTAAAAAAATAAAGAGAAACAGCTGAAGAATTATAATCAATAATTAATTTTAATTATATATTTATGTTTAATTCAACAGAAGTGTTTTCATTTCAATACAAAGTTAATAGTAAAAATTGCTGATGAGATTTGATATTCTTTTTCTTTGTACTAAGTCTTAGAAATCCTATGTGTATTTAACATCCCTGGTCGGATGCTAAATTTTCATCGGAAATACTCGATCTGGATTTAGATGTTAGGAAATGTACAGTTGAAAAAGTAGATTCACATAGCCAAGTTGTTCCATACATATGTAAAGATCTTTGAGTAACTGAATTGGGCATCAGTTTTTAAATTAGAATTAATTAAAGTTAAATATTTAGCTGCTCAGTCTCCTTGGCCCCATTTCAAGTGCTCAGCACAGTGCAGAGTTGGACCTTATTCATGAACTTCTAAAGACTTTTTTTCCTGATTCTGAGAATCTGTTTGTCAGTATGTTTTTGAGGGTGTATGATAAAAGTTAGAAATATTCTTACTCTAGAGTAGATTATAAATGAAAAAAAGCAGATGTATATATTGTTTTGGGTTAAATTAGTTTTCTGAGTGAGGGTGACACCTGTTTCAGTGAACCTCATTTTGAGAACTCAGACTTGACGTTTGAGGTTTTTTTTTTTTAATGATTTTTTAAAAAAATATTTTATTTATTTGACAGAGAGAAATCACAACTAGGCAGAGAGGCAGGCAGAGAGAGAGGAGGAAGCAGGCTCCCCGCGGAACAGAGAGCCCGAAGTGGGGCTCAATCCCAGGACCCTGAGATCATGACCTGAGCTGAAGGCAGAGGCTTTAACCCACTGAGCCACCCAGGCGCTCCGACGTTTGAGGTTTAAGATGAATGGAACTCAGGATGATCATTCTTTCACAAGTGTATTTAAACTCAGGTCAGAAAAAATCCAAATAGCTCTAACTATATATATATATATATATATATATATATATATATATATAATGATATATATCATTCCAGTTTTTAGAGAAAAACAGTAAATTTGAATGTAAAAGAGTTCATCCATGAATGATGGACTGGAACTTCAAAAAATATAGAAAATATAACTGCATGGGTTAAGTGAATTTCAGATTGGTTATCAAGGAGATGAGTGATTTAACTCCTGAACATATACTAGTAGAATTTGAAATTTAAAAAAAAATTTTAATTAAAAAATTTCAATTTTTAAATTTTAATTCCAATCGAGTTAATATACAGTGTCCTGTCAGTTTCAGGTGTACAGTATAGGGATTCAGCAGTTTTATACGTTACTCGGGGCTTGCAATGGTAAGTGTGCTCTTAACCCTCTTCTCCTATTTCACCCATCCTGTCAAACTAATTTTGAGTATAGATTCTTTTCCAGATTCTTGACACGTCCCAAATCATGTATAATATAAATATGAGCAGTCTCTCGTGTTGCAGTTCCAGTTAACTAGACGAGACCTGTGGGAGGAGAGCCACAGTTGTTTGTTTCCCCATCAGCATAGCTGCTGGAATGTTCTGTGAGCCCAGAGAAGGGGGGCAAGGGTGTTTTGTGCTCTGGTCTCCCTGTTACTATCTTGTTAAGAGGAATGAAGTCTGGGGACTTGGGGCTTTCATAGGAAATAGAATTAGTTCTTCCTCTTAAACTCACACTCTGCCAAGAATTCATCGGGATCCCTGAGCTAGTTATTAATAATGTATAGACACCTTGACAGGCATTTTTGTCTGTCAAAGTGAGGGGCAGGGAAGGGACCAAATCTGATTTTGTAGTGTCACTCCTGTGGACGACTCGTTTGCCGGAGAGTTATGGCTATCTCTTTTCGTCTTCCCCTGCCAACTTCCCCTTTACCCTCTTGCCTGGTTAAACTTTGAGCCGGATTTTCAGACCACTTCCTGTAAGAAGCAGCCTGTACCACTATCACTGTGTCACTGCGGCTCTGTCGCCCTGCTCAAAGACAGTCACCTGGGTGGGTAATCACTGTTGCCTATTAAGATAGAGACACAACAGGAATACTCAGGATTTACATGCATGCTGTGTGCATGTGTGTGTGCACGCCGGTGTGTGTGTGTATGTGTGCACACATGCATGTTGGGGCAGTTGACTATCTCTTAGTACTGCTCTTAAAAGAGGTTAAAAATGATATACATCTTTGGGGCGCCTGGGTGGCTCAGTGGGTTAAGCCTCTGCCTTCGGCCCAGGTCATGATCTCAGGGTCCTGGGATTGAGCCCCGCATCGGGCTCTCTGCTTGGCAGGGAGCCTGCTTCCCCCTATCTCTCTGCCTGCCTCTCTGCCTACTTATGATCTCTCTCTCTCAAATAAATTAAAAAAAAAATCTTTTAATATACATAATTGTTGAATCACTATGTTATACACCTGAAACTTACCTAATATTGTATGTCATCTGTCCTTCCGTGAAAGAAAAGCACACTTATCCATCAAAAAAAAGTTCAACAACTACAGTTTTTAAAAAAGATTTTATTTATTTATTTGTCAGAGAGAGAGAGAGACAGAGAGCCCAAGCAGGAGGAGTGGCAGGCAGGGCAGAAGCAGCCTCCCTACAGAGCAAGGCGCCCGATGTAGGAATCAGTCCCAGGACTCTGGGATCGTGATTGGAGCTTAACCGACTGAGCCACCCAGGTGTGCCAACAACTACAGTTTTTAATAAATACATGAATATTATGGGAAATTTGGAAACCCGCAAAGAACAATACAATCTGTCTTAATCCTCAGCCTCCCTTAATCACTTGAAGCAGACTGCTACCTTCCTTTATGAAACCATTCTTTATGAAAAAGCCCACGGAAAGGATAAGATGTGTTTTTTTGTTTGTTTGTTTGTTTTTTGTCAAAAAAAAATTGCTTGGAGCTCAGAGGACCTGTACTCAGTGCTCTTGGGCTGAGGGTTTGGATTGCTTTTGTCTTGGAGCTTATCTGTATACCATGTTTCATGTTCAGGTACTGATTAAATGGGCATTCATTCGAGCCTCATTTCCTACATTTTACCAATTGGGAAGATCACCCCCTCTGTCCTCCAATTTGAAATAATGGCTTTTTAAAAAATTTATTATTATTTAAAAATATTTTATTTATTTATTTGAGTGAGAGAGAGAGAATGAGAGGGGAGAAGGTCAGAGGGAGAAGCAGACCTCCTGCTGAGCAGGGAGCCCAATGCGGGACTTGATCACGGGACTCTAGGATCATGACCTGAGCCGAAGGTCAGACACTGCAATAGTGTCTTTTTAAGCTGCTTTGACTTTGAATGACCTCACCAGTGCTCCTGTTCAGATGTCTCCTTTGCTGGCTCTGGCCACTTGATTTCCAGCGTCATATCTTTCTGGAGAGGCAGATTCTTAATTTTGTTTCTCCTGCTCCGGATGATGGGCAGACGGTTTCGGCAGGGTGGTAGCAGCCGTGGCCGATTGTTTCCCAGCCTGGTGGCCACAGAGACCTGGCCCTGTCGAGTCCCTGGAGTCCCAGGCCTCCGCCTTCCAGGGGAGCTGAGAGTCTTTGTCCTAGGCTGCCATGCAGGGACCCTGCTTCTCGGAAGAGAAGGAGGAAGAACGCTGATGATATGCATTTTGCCTCTAACTGCCTTGTGGGCAATGGTCTTGGGAAGAAAACAGGAGAAACAGTTGTAAAAACCGAGGGTGACAGTTGGGATCTCATTAGCTTAGTGGCTGTCACAGTGCATCTGGGAAGGAGGTTGTGGGCATGTGGCTGGCTGACTGGGTCTGAGGAGCTGAAAATGTGTGAGTGTGTGTGTGTGTTTGTGAGAGAGAGAGTGTGCATGTGTGCACGTGTGTTCCTGCGCACCTGCAGACAGGGCAGGCACTTCGGGCATTGCCATGTAATTTACTTGCTTTGCTTTAAAAAAAAATGGTCAGTTGGGTTGCGTCAGGCTTGGTTATTTTTCTTCATGAGTGCTTTGTGAATGTCTTCAAATTTCAGCTTAAGCTTTTTAGAGGGGTATTCACTGGGAAGAATAAACATATCATGGCTTCATTTTGTTTGTTTGTTTGTTTGTTTGTTTTTTAATCGCAGTGCGAAGTGCACGCTGGAAATGCCTCAGGTGTGCTGTCTGAAGCCAATAGCCCAGGTCAAGGGGAGAGTATTTCCATACTGTGGAGAGATGGGGCCTTGACGTGATCAGGTTAAGAATATATTGAGTTTCTGGTCTCAGTGTATCACCACTACCCCTTCCTACCCCTGCTACTCCAGTTCCCAATTCCTGAATCTTCTAGAAGCTTCTGAGGCGAAGCCCACCACTTCATGATCATCTGTACCACTTTTCATTTCAAACGAAGCTGAGGGTGTGGAGAGTGCACGGCCGGGGAGGGCAGAAGGGCATGAGCCAGGTGCAGAATTTGTGGCCTGGAGAGTCCTAGAATGCCAGGCAGGGGCCTGTGTTCTGGACCCAGTTCTGACGCCAGCCAGTGGGGAACTGCACTGTGTCTGGCTTTGATTTCTGAGGTCCCCCTCCATAGTTTGATGGCGTTATTAAGCTTCTGATGGAACTGTGGCCATTCATGGAAAAACGATAAGCCCCATCACCCCAGAGTTCAACCAGGAAGCTGATGTGACTGGGGAGCCAGACCAGATGTTTGTCTTGTAGGAGACATTGCACAGCTGGTTGCTGGCCTCATTCTGTCTTCCCCGAGGCCGTGGCCAGGCCTCTCAGCAGGCAGGATGAAAGTTTGTGGAGCCATTCACTAGTTTTGTGTTAGGGTTTTAGTTTTGTTTTGTTTTGTTTTTAAATATTTGCACTGGGTTTTCAAAAGGGTAAGATGTGGTGAAGCATACGACTTTCTACATGGGGCTGTGGGCTGGTGGGACTTTGGTTCTGATTTGGCAGCTCTTCTATGCCGTGCCTAGTGTTAAATATTTTGAATGTGGTCCCCGGCCCCTGAGAGCATGTGATGAGACCCCTAGTACATTCCTTCAATATTTTTCTCCCTGATAGCTCTGCTGCCCACAGCAGCCCAGCAAACCTTCCCCTGGCGAACATAGTCATGTTTCATGTAAATAAAACCTCAAGGCCGGTTTGGCTCCATCACTGCTGTGAACCGAGCAAGACCGCGGGCTGCAGGAGATCCAGAAATCTCTACCAGAGGGTGGGTCTGCTGTCTGGGTGTGCTGTCCCTTTGCTTCTTCCGCCCCTACCAGCAGAGCTGCCAGGAGATCCCAAGAAGAAACCGCTGGTCCCTGCTCTCTCCTCTGCTGTCCCAGTCGTGGGGAGTCTGTGCAGACCAGGTGCTTCAAAGGGTTTGGATGACTGATCATCTTAGCCAAGGGGAGTGGAAGCTTGGAAATCAAATTGGATTTCAAGCCTTTTTTTCTCCCCTCTGTGGGCTTAGGGAGGAGACCGGAGAGTGGCTCACGTGCCTTCATTTACTTGGGTGATTTTTTCTATTCTGAGGTTCATGCACCTTGGGAGACTCAGCTGATGCTGACTTGGTCTCTTAGTGGCCATCCCCAAAAAGTTACTGATGCCCCTCCTTTGCCTCCCAACCTCACCAGGGCTACCATTTGCTCGGTATCTCCTGAGGACCCAATGCTCTGCTGGGTTTGGCTCTGTGGCCAGGGAACATAGCTACTTTCGGGGAGGGTGGTCATCGTGGAATCATGACTGTGGTAGGGTTTGAGGGTGGACTATGTGAGCTGTTGCTCTCTACCTCTTGTAGGCCTCTGTCTGCCACTTCCTCTGATTCTTGGCTTAAGGGCAGATGCCTTACTCGGACAGGAAGGGAGCATGAACGTGCACATCAGGCTGGGGAAAGACAACAGGGAGTAGGGGAGACTGTGGCAGAGATGGGCATGGCCCTTATTAGATACAGACACCGGTTTTTATGTGTGTGATATCATGTCTCTCAGAGAAGGGTATTTAGGAATTCCTCTGGGAAGATCAGGAAGGGGTTTAGGCTGTAGAGGAAGTAATGTTGAAATTGAACTCATACACACTCAATAACCAACTCTTAGGTATTCAAACTAAAAAAAAAAAAAACACTCAACAATAGTAAAATCCAATCTGACACCTGAAGGCATTTAGCTTGGGGTCCTGAGAATTTGCTGTTTCCAGTAGAGTTTGAGGAGAAAAAGAAACACTTATTGAGCACGACTATGTACCAGACTGTGTGTTGGCATTTGTGTAAATATCATGTCACTCAAGGGTCACAGCAATCCTGTGAAGTAGGTCTCTCGTCTCCAGGTCTTATATTAAGAAACTTGGGCATGGGAGAACAAAGCATTTGGAGTCACACAGCCACAATGCAGTGGCATTAAGATTTGACTTCTGGGGGCGCCTGGGTGGCTCAGTGGGTTAAAGCCTCTGCCTTCAGCTCAGGTCATGATCCCAGGGTCCTGGGATCGAGCCCCGCATCGGGCTCTCTGCTCAGCAGGGAGCCTGCTTCCTCCTCTCTCTCTGCCTGCCTCTCTGCCTACTGTGATCTCTGTCTGTCAAATAAATAAATAAAATCTTAAAAAAGAAAAAGAGATTTGACTTCTGTTTCCAGTCCAGAAGCTCCTACTCTGCACCGTGGTGTTGCTGGTGGTCTCCGCTGCCCTCTGGACTCCTCCGTTGCTGGTGGGTACCCTTGCCCTTTCTGGAGCCTAACTTGGGGATGAGACTCTGACCTCCCAGGCTCAGGCTCTTACCTTTGCCACCATGGCACCTTGAGCTTGTGGCTGGTGTTCATCTGCCTGGCTGGGTCCTAAGTTCTGATCACCTGTCAGGTCTCCTTGGGTTTGGATCCCTGTCTGCTTGGTCTGTGTGTTTGCTAGGCATGAGCATGAGCCTCAGCCCACATACCATGACCATGACCTCAGGGCCCAGAGACCCCCTCCCAGGGCCCACACTGCAGAGGGGGCGGCTGTCCTTCTCATTTCCTCTGAACCATGGTGTGCCGTCGATGCGGAGGGCTCGGCAGGTGTCGGGGTGTGTGAGGGGGGAAGGTGTCATTCACTGTTCAGGGTTGCATTTTCCTTCCCTTTCACATAGTCTCCATTATAAATAAATGAGAACATTTGGAATCCAGTAAATTTAACATCTCCCCCTCAAGCGCCCCAGAAATGCTCCCCTGTACGTGGGGCAAATGGAAAACAATTGGTGGGAAGGACAAGAAAAGACTTTCCTAATTGGCAGGTGTTTTCTGGGGTATGGGTGATGGCCGTGGTAGACTGAGATTTTTATTTTCAAGTGTGGGTTATTGTTTTGCTGGGCGATCTGTGTTTAGGGTTACCTAAAGGCAGATTGGGCAGAGTGGAGCGCCAGGCTTTTGCAGAAGTCACAGTGGGATCAGACCTCCTGCCTGGGAGCGTCCTGCTCCGGGTGAGCCTGTTCCCGCTCCTGCGCTCCACTAGCCATGTTATGCCAGAAAGTAGAAAGGATCCGTGTTCTCATCTCCCTCTGCCGCTGAGTGAGCTGCATGCCCTTGGACAGGTTCCTAACCTCTCTGAGCCACAGTTCTACTTACTAATAAGGAGACAAAAGGAAGGCCCCAGAGTCATTTTGAAGATAAAATGTGTTAATATCTGTAAAGTGCTCCTTGTGAACTCAGAAATGCTCTGGAGGGCTGTTTACTACAAGCACCAAGCCCCTCACCACAGGCTGCAGGCTTGAGTTTGGGTGTTTGTGCCAAATTATGAAGGAGGTAAAAGAGTCCTAGATCCTGGGTGCCTGGGTGGCTCAGTTGGTTGAGCGACTGCCTTCAGCTCAGGTCATGGTACTGGAATCCCGGGATTGAGTCCCACATTAGGCTCCCTGCTCGGCAGGGGGTCTGCTTCTCTCTCTGACCCTCCCCCTCTCATGCTTGCTTGCTCTCATTCTCTCTCAAATAAATAAATAAAATCTTAAAAAAAAAAAAAAAAAGAGTCTAGCTCCTTCCCACCCCCTTCTATCTCTGGTTATCAAAAAGCCCCAGAGCCCATCAGCTTGCTTATCCCAGAAAAGCAATTTCCTCACTGTGTAAATATTCCTGATCTCCAAACATTTCCTAAATCTTTCATCAAACTCAATTATCCTTCTCCTTACGTTTTGTCTTTTCCTCAGTCCACACCTGTGCGAAGCTACGTATGATTAGACAGGGTCAGCAGAAACCTCTCTGCAGGGGTAAAGTCAACAGTGAGGCATCCTTTCCAAGAAGATTTGCTTTCTCTCCCAAGAACAGAATAAAGTAGTCTTGCTAAGTGAATGGATTTCAAAGGGTGAACTCTCATACATTGGAGATGAGACTCTGATGGGGAGAGGGCAGTCCACTTCCGGTGCTTTTTGGGGCATATCCTTCAATGGCACCCCTTTGACATGGCTGATACTGGCCAGCAGTGTCTGGTTAATTTATTTTATTTATTTATTTTATTTTTTAAAAGATTTTATTTATTTAACAGACAGAGATCACAAGTAGGCAGAGAGGCAGGCAGAGAGAGAGGAAGGGAAGCAGACTCCCCGCTGAGCAGAGAGCCTGATGCGGGGCTCAATCCCAGGACCCTGAGATCATGACCTGAGCCAAAGGAAGAGGCTTAACCCACTGAGCCACCCAGGCGCCCCTGTCTGGTTAATTTATATGGCATGTTTTTTGTGTGGGATTTGAGTTGGCTAACAAAGGATATTAGGATAAAGTATTAAAACATTAAGAATACAGGGGCACCTGGGTGGCTCAGTGGGTTAATGCCTCTGCCTTCAGCTCAGGTCATGATCTCAGAGTCCTGAGATCGAGCCCCGCATCGGGCTCTCTGCTCAGCAGGGAGCGTGATTCCCCCTCTCTCTCTTTGCCTGCCTATCTGCCTCCTTGTGATTTGTCTGTCAAATAAATAAATTAATTAAAAAATTAAAAAAAAAACATTAAGAATACAAAGGGAGAATCAGCATAAATGTACACATAATGGGATGTCAGGTTCACGGGAAGAAGCTGAATGCTAGTTTGTAGGCTGTATGATTTACACCGTTGGTGGGGGGGGGGGCATGCATTTGACTGTGAGCTTCCTGGCAGGCAGCTTGAAAAAGGAAATGCAGTCCATCCGTGAAAGAAAAATTCATTGGTCACTCTAGAAGGGAAAGAATTCTAAGGGCTTAGCTCCACCCTGGGGCTGCTCAGACATTCAGAGACGTAGTCAAAGGTGGCCTTAACAGCTTATGGTGAAATGGGAAGCTTTTCAACAAGCTACCTCTTGTTTCTTGACATACAACTTCCCAAACCCGGTGTTAATTGTAGCCTGCCACTTTGGGTCAATGTAGCCTAAATATACAGCTTTCTGTGGCTGTATTGACTTTGGTTGGGGACACTGAGGACTGACTTCACTTCTGTAGAGCCGAAAGATGCATGAGTTTTGAAGGAAATACTAAAGATAGCCCATAATACTTCCTATTGTGCCTGGGAAGATTTGAAGAGGACAGGCTGTATCTTATTCTTGGCTTGAGTGTTCCGAGGCGGTCTGGCAGCCCTGAATGTCTGGGGGACTCATCAGTCATCGTATTGGTGACATGGAGGCCAGTCCAAACCTAAGCTTAATTTTATGTATAAAGATGGTCACTTTGGTCAAGAGCAGGGGAAGATTACTGGCTTGTCAGAGGGAACTTGGAAGATCCTGGTCCCCTGGTGGAGGTCTGACCCTAGCCATGGTCATGCTAGTGTGTCTCTGCACCTCCTACTGGTAAATCTTGGTGTCCCGGGTCCACTGCAGTTACCGCAGCCTGTTCACAATGTGGAAGGAACGTCAGACTAATCAGCTCTAAATGCAGACTAGATTTTTTTCCTTTGCATTAATTGCAGCATTTGAACATTTTTTTTTTAAAGTAAGCAAAAACAAAGAAATGTATTTTTAGTGAGTGAAATACCCTTGTTTATTTTGGAAACGATAAATGCGAATGTCGAAAAAAATTAAAAAGGAGCCTGGTAATCTTCTTCCATGACTTTGAAAAAAGATTTTTTTCTTGCTTATCAAAGAAATGCACTCTCATTAGACATAATACAAAAAAACTTAGAGTTATGAAAAGTCATTTATGATTCCACTACTCGAGGTAATCAGTTAAGGATTCCTTCCATTTTGCCCTTTATTTATATCTCTTCGTATATACATCTAAAGCCATATGTATTTTTATGTTGATAGCATGTCTTCATAGATTAATGCGAAGATTAGTAGCAACTACTGAAGATTTGAGGTTCCAAAGGGATATTCCTGATACACCATTTGGAAAAAGATAGTAAGGTAAAGAGTTGTCAGTGGATAAAATGGGATGAATAAAGACAGGGGGAAGGAAACTGGCTGAGTGGTTGACTTGGGAGAGGATAGCATTGGGATTTATGTTACACACTGTGATTTCTGTTACTCTGAGAGGTAGGCTTACAGAGTCGGGGATTTCAGGGATAAGAATTCAGGCTTTGGGGCCAGTTGGATCCAAATGTGCATCTGGTTTTACTTCCTGCTAGGTTAGAGTCTCATTTTTCTCATTGGTGAGATCCATATAAACCTTTCGTATGGTCATTGTATGAAGATATAATGCCATGTGAAACACTTACGCCTCCCTCACAAAGGAGAAGCACCAGTACGATAATTCTAAATGTGAGTCCACTGAGTCTCAGAGAGGGTCACCTGCCTAAGCTCACACAGCTGCTAAGTGGTAAAGACAGGACTTGAACTCCAGCCTGTGGGGCTTTGGAGCTCACATTCTTTATCTTGCACTAGGTCAATGGCTAAGAATAAAGATTATATTTATTCAATCAATAGTGCCACATATTTCATTTCTTCCACATTAAACATCGTAGGGATTGGATTCCAGTGCTTGGGAGTTCATATGGGCCTTTTCTGGCAAATTCAGGACACGTGAAGCATTTTGCTCACGGTTTGGGTGTAAATCTCCCCTTCTGTGGGGGCATCTCTAGCTGGTGGCATCTGCAGAGAAGGGTTAATGTATGTGTTTGTTTTGCCTAGAAAATGGCAATGAATTTCACGTTTAGGGGAGCTTACTACTATTTAGCAATGAAGCTTTTTTTCCACTAGATTAGGAAACAGATGTTTTCTGGTCCATTGAAGAGTTTTAAAGGCTGGAAATACTTAAGAGTTATTTTCCAGGGCTGTTGACCTCAATTCTTGGATTATGATTATTCTGGCTGGGGCCCAGTGCTCTAGAGCTTTTAATCGGCATAAATTCTTTTGTATATTTATCCTACTCTGCTCAAAGTGACCTTTAAATCCTTAATTCATGGAAGCATAGTTCAGCTACAGGAACTGGCATTATTTATTTTTTTTCCTTTTTAAGTCTAAACAATTCATGTATCAGGGTCCTTGCCTGGTGAACTGCCTTGGGATCATTCTATTCATTTCAGTCCAAATCTTTGATTTTTTTTTTAAGCATTCCCACCTCCGTTTCAAAGGTGACATTTTGAAATAATAAAAACAGAATCACAACCACTAGAATTCATTGAGTATTTATTCTCTTAGTTAGGGTGTGTTGGGTCATGCTGCAGTAACAGAAGCACTCCCATATCTCAGTGGCTTAATATGACATTTCCTGTTCATGCTGTAATGTACTATGTGGGTCTGTAGCGGGTTTCTGCCCCCAAAGTCACACAGTGACCCAGAACAATGGAATTTTCATCTTGCATCCGTCTTTGGCCATCACAGTAGTGGGAAGGGAGTTTGATGAATGGAGTGAATCCCTCACTGGCTCTTTAAGTTTCATTGACTCATGGAGGACACGTGGCCAAGACCGACTTCAAAGGGAGCTGAAAAGTACGATTCTGCCATGTGCCTGGAAGGAAAGGAGTACCAGGATTCATGGGGGCTGCCCCAATGACCCTGGGTACCACCTCCTGGGTACCAGACCTGTGTCAGGTGCCTCACACAGATCATCATAAACAATTCTGCAAGGCACAGGTGCCCATTTCCATTTGGTAGATTAGAACAGTATCAGAGAGAGGTCAAGGGAATTGCCCCTGGGCACATAGGGTTGGAATTGAGATCCTGTGTGTCTGATACTAAAATTTATACACTTCCCTCCATGCGGTACTGCCTTTCACCTTTTCCTCAACTGGACATTTCCACTGGATAATAATGCTGCCAATTAATCCTCCTCCTGTGATCCATTTTTATACGGTCTTTGATTATTGAAAATTGCCCTGGGAGGCTGAGTGTGACGATTGCTGACAGCACTGTGAGAACGGTCCAGCTGAGAGCTGGTCCACCACATCATGTGTGCAGGGATGTGGAGAGTCCTGGGCTCACTAGAGAAGAAATGGGGGTGTTTGGGGGCAGTCAGAAACTGGACAAATAGTGTCCTTGGTCACTGGGATTTAGGGACCATTGTATGACTGTTGCACCGATGTGCTCTAGTTTACATTTACAAGGGAAGCTTTGTGTTTGATTTATCTAAGTGACAATTTGGTCAAAACATTTCCCTGGGCATGAGTTGGATTGCAGAATTAGAGTGCAGGTGAAGTGCTCTCCTTGACGTGATCCAGGCCAGGGGCTAGAAAGAAGCAGTCCTCATTCACAGAGGCCATTTATGTATGTATATATTTATATATTTTTTATTGTTATGTTAGTCACCATAAAATACTACAGACGCCTTTTAAAGGAAGTTCACACGCATCTGAGACGCAGCTCACACACTTGGGGTGGAGTTGGCAGGCATCTCCTCCCTGTATCCAGAAGCATTTTCTTCCTTGGGACAGTGGCCTTTGGTAGCTATTCCTTGTTGGGGAGGAGGGTGACAGCAAGGCACAGCCTAGAGACAGGAGCCATTCCCGATGGCCTCTGAACTGTGCGACCCATGCAAGGCATGGGGTGAGGAAGGCTGTTTCTATATCTTGCCCTGGATGAGCTGGTTTGGCCTAATTCAGGCTCTGTGTGGAGAAAACCTACTCTTTTCTGAGACAAGTACATGGGACAGAGGGAAACTACCTGTGACGACTCCTGAGCACCCATGTTTGAGAACAAATTGTAGGACTTCTTTGGTAAATACTAGTCATGATATCCCCCAGATAGCTGGGAAGGGTTTATTTCAGTAGTTTACAAAATGGAATTCCTAGGTTTTTGTCCCTTTGGGGGTAATGCTCTATGTACTCAGCCACTTCGTACTTCATGGCTTTCTTTGGAAGATGCATTTTCTTTTTGGGGGAAAATCCAGTAAGGTGTTCCCTTGAGTCAGATCTTTTCCTGGTATGCTTAATAGTAATTTAGCAGAAATTTTTAGCCTTCCACTGGCACTTGCAGCCTCCCTGGGAGTCCACTTATAGCACCAGAACAGCCAGTGTGTGGGAGGCAAGGCTGAGAGTGGGGGCCAATTCTTTAAAACGAAGTGTGTTTCCCACACGTGCCCTCACATGCCCTCCTTCTTTCTCCTCTGGCTTCCTTTCATTCCACACTGCCTTTTGTGCTCTTGAGGATACCCCCTGCCTCATTCACGTAGCCTTGGTCTGTCCCTTCCGGTGACATGCACCTCCTTCCAAAATGGTAAGTCTGATAGGAGCTAAGTGCCCTGGAATGGAAAAGGAAAAGATGCAAGTGTGTCTTGTCTCTCTTCTTTGCATGCCGTTCTGCTTCTGTGGAAGACCCAGGCTTGTGCACCCTGGTTAAATGCTGAGCCTTTGTTAGCCTGGGGAGTGGATGGTGAGGTCCATGGAATGAGCCGTTTGTCTTGACTCAAGAAGGAGTAACTGTGACCTCAGTTGGTGGTGATAGACCAGAGATGACTGTGTGACCCAGATGGAGCCTTCCCAGGCTGCCTCAGATTTGGGGGATGATCTTTAAGCTCAGATTTCAGTGAGAAAGGATAGAGCAGGCATTTGTTTCCAGGACAGGAATATGGGTGGACCAAACAGTAAAGAAAGTCTTGATGTATAATTTTTAATAAATTAGCATTATGACTCTTCCAAAAACATACACTGAGCATGAGTCACAGATTTATTTACCTCATGAATGCAACAACTAAGAGGATGGCAAAGCTGATGCAAAGAAGAGTATGGGGACTTAGGCGTAGAAAGTCAAGTAAACCAATCCCAAAAGATCTGCTGAGACACAAGATGAGTGAGATATACAATGTTATATAACGTGACAAAATCACAATCTTTGGCTCTTGGGACAAAAAATGGGTCAGAAATTGTTTGCAGTTTGTTCCTTTTCCATAAGCTAACATCTAACTTTATAGAGTCTGGCCCCCAAGGAGTGGTGCGCGTGCGCACGCGCGTGTGTGTATAAAATATGTATATATATATTATATGTATATGTATATATGTGTGTATATATGTATATGTATATATGTATATGTGTGTGTGTGTGTATATATATATATATATATTTTTTTTTTTTTTTAAAGGAGTGCTACATATTAAGTCAAGCCAGGGTATCTTCTGTAAAGCATCAGGTACTCCTAAGGGTTTGGCAGACAATGTTCTATGTGACCTGGAAGGGGTACCTAGTCATCATCGTGCCCTATTTCCAAATTTCAGATAATTTTTCTTGACCATACCTATGGGACCACTGGACAGTCTTCTGATTTCTTGTTTGAGATGTATTATAACTTGTTAGCTTTTCATGGGTACCTATGGTCTGAATGTTGTCTCTGTTTTCTCTTTCTTCCCAATGTGGTGTATTGTGACTAATTTCAGGATAATGGCTCCTAGGAAAACCATCTGGATCAATATTCTTTTCCTGTCCAGCTCTCTTGTTTTTTTTTTTTTTTCTTCTCTTGGTCCAGATTGGAAAACTTCAGTCATAGAGTAAAAATGTATGTCTTTAAATGGCACAATTATTTTGGGGAAAGTATGATTTAGAAACAAAACTGTATTTTTATCTAGGTCCAGAACAGAGTTTTAAACAAATCTTATGAAGTAACTGGCTTCAATAAAGGAAATGACTATTATATCTTAAAATTTTTTTTAAATGTTTTATTTATTACAGCGAGAGAGAATGCACGAGCAGGTGGAGGGGTAAAGGAAGAGGGAGAAGTAGACTCTCCCCTGAGCAGGGAGCTTGATAACAGGACTCAGTCCCAGGACCCAAGGATCATGACCTGAGCCAAAGACAGACGCTTAACTGACTGAGCCACCCAGGCACCCATATCTTTAAGTTTATAAGCAATGTTTTTTTTTAAATCCTTGAATTGAAAACTTTAAAATTATTTCTTTATTGCCTTTGGAAGCAAGGTTTTTTTGCTAATGCACAGACACACAACACAGACACACATACAGTAAATCTTACTAATTTAGATTTCATCAGAGAAAGATGTGTGATTAATTCAGACACGCTAGGTTCTTATTTAGTGAAAAGCTAAATGTCATGAAGCCCTTTGAGTCCTTTGTAATGCCTGCTGTGCAGACTGTTTTATGTGTCAGCTACTTAATCTAATTATGTTCCAGGAGCTCTGATTTGACCCCCAGTGTAATAGAACAATAAATGGTCTTAATGGATTTCCGTGGCCATTTCTTTCTTTTGGAAGGAACATCTTGTGGAAGATGCTGCAAAGTCAGAGTCCAAGATCCAACCTTAGAAAAAGGATTTCTGGGAATAGGGGCAGGGTAATCTGGAATCAGAGTGGGGCTAGGAGCCATGAGTCAAAAAATAAGAACTAACTCTGTATTGTCCACAAGATACATATAAAGACACAGTAGGATTTAAACTAAATGAATGGAGGATAGACCATGCCCAAACTGCTACTAAAAAAAAAAAAAAAAAAGTGGGAGTAGCTATATTAATTGCAGACAGAGCTGGAAATAGAGTAGACAGTGGCGTTACATGATAAAGAGGTCACTTGCTGTAAGATTTAAGAGTCTGCAACCTGTATGCACCTAACAACTTGAGCATCAAACTACATGAACCAAAACTGATAAAACCACAAGGAGGGGGGTGCCTAGGTGGTTTGGTCGGTTAAGTATCACGAGTAAGTGTGACTCTTGATATTGGCTCAAGTCATAATCTCAGGGTCATGAACTCGAGCCCCACATGGGCTCTGTGCTCAGTGTGTTGTCTGCTGGAGATTCTCGCCCTCTCCCTTCCCCCCTGTTCCTCCTCTCTGCCTGTGCACACTTTCTTTCTCTAAAATAAAGAAAATGTTAAAAAAAAAAAGCCACAAGGAGAAATAGATGAACCTACTATTATGGTTGGAGACTTCAATACCCCTCTCTCAGAAATGGGACTATAAGTAGAAGGAGTTAGTGTGGTATGGAGCTGCCAGGAAAACACTGGTGCTCCGGGAATCCCCAGACATGTGCATGTACACGGTGTTCTTTTCCTAATAATTAGTTTGTGGGGATGTAACTTTTATTTCAAGCCAGGTTCTAGGTTCTAGGGATTTGGATGTGGTACAATCTGGTCCAATGTCTCCATACTGTGGTCTGAGGACCATACTAGGGTCATGGGAGCACAGGGTTGTTAAAAATGTGTAGATTCCTGACTATGACCTCCAATTTACTAAATTGGAATCTGGGGTTGGGTGAGGGAATCACCATTTTAAACAATCCCTACCCACCAGGTAATTCTCATAATTTGGAGGACCACTGAAATGGATAGTGTATTACTTCTGCCTCGCCCCTCACCCCTTGTTCCAAATAAAAACAAAACAAATGACACATTGTTTCATTGAAATCATCTTGACTTCTTGTTGAGGCACAAGAATTCAGTTAAACTCATTCCTACCAAGGAGTAAATGCCAAAGGGACTTCCAGAGGGTGTTTGTGGTGTAGGGAAGGGTTTTGTTATCCAGGGTGACTCACCAGTGAGGCCTGGCATTCAGGGAGAGCTTTTTGATTGGGAGCCATGAGCATTCCCCACGAGCCTCCTGGGTCGCAGTGGCTTTAGATCCACTTTTGAGAGGCACCGACTTTCTGTACTTGGATACTTGATTTCAAAAAATTCTCTTTTCTAAACTAGGCTGGACAAGAGGATTCCCTGCATGTGCCTGGATATTTGAGATCAGTAGGCCCTGGGCACATGTTGACTGAGAAGAAATAAAATGGAAGTCTGCGTGTGATGCTCATGCCATGTCCTGAGAACCAGGCACGTTTATACCTCACATGTGTATTCCCGTCTTTTCTGTCATTCCGCGTGTACGTGTGTGTGTATGTGCACTTACATACATGTGTTTCTAATATATAATGTATGTGACAATATGGTCATATTCTATAAGTACATCAACACAGAGAGAAAAAAACAATCATTGGTGTGATACTCCAATTTCTATAGAACTGAAGCTCTGAATGAGGAACACTACATAAGGGATTCAGATGTTAGCATCTTTTTTTTTCCTTAAGATTTTATTTATTTATTTGAGAGAGAGAGAGTGCATATATGCACAGGAGAGGGGGAAGACTCCCTGCTAAACAGGGAGCTGGATGTGCAGCTTGATCCCAGGATCCCGGGATCATAACCTGAGCCAAAGGCGGACGCTTAACTGACTGATCCACCCAGGTGCCCCCTCAGATGTTTAGCTTCTTATGTTAATTACAGCTTCCTTTTTAAAGGAAAGGTTATAAATTACTGATCCTGGTGCAACACTTTACCCCCTCACCCCGTGGATCCCTGAGCTTTAAGTCTAAGACATTGGGAAAGAATTGTTCATAAACATGGCTTGTGTCTGCTTTGGTATGAACTAGTTTGCTTTTAGAAGCTTGTTAAAATGACTTAATGATCCAGAACCCCCACTGCCACACAGCCCATTAAGCATGAAAGGATGGTTGAGTTGTAGCTTATTAGACCCCTGCCGTGTGATAGGTAGGGTGCCAAGTGCTTCATGCACACCATCTCATTTAATTGGGGTCATTTGCCTCAATTCACAGCTGACAAAACTGAGGCTCAGAGAGCCATGTGTCTTGTCACAGGTGACATAGCCAGGAAGGGCCAGGGCCAGGGCCAGGGCCAGCATAGGAACTGAAGTCCCTTTGTGTCTAACATCACTGCCTGGGACAGCAAGTCAAATTCCCCTTTTTCTGGCCTTTGGAGACCAGTTGTGCAACATCCTAAAAGTGACCTTGAACTCTGCCTGAGACTCAGGTGGTCAAGGGTCCAGTAATCCAGGCATGGAACACCCTAGCCAGGAGTGATGTTCCCTTTTTCGTTTGGGGGGTATCTGATACTTGTGAAAGCAAATTGCTTAAGCCTGTGGCCATGAGGAAAGAAGTTTATAAAATGTTCCATCTCCCTTCAGTCCAGGAGCCTCAAACTGTGCCCCCTGCCGGTCTCTATAGAGGAGGCGGGAAAGGGGAATTTGCAGAGCTGAGCGAGATGGTGCGTTTTGTATTCCTGCCCTTTAAAGAGTGTTGCTGTAAGGGAGACAAAAAAGGAAGAAGCCATAGTTCTGGGAGAAGGCTTAATTCCTCTTCTTATCCTATGGTCTCTCCTGTTTGCTGGGATCGAGCCTCGCATCGGACTCTCTGCTCAGCAGGGAGCCACCTCCTCTCTCTCTGCCTGCCTCTCTGCCTACTTATGATCTCTTTCTGTCAAATAAATAAATAAAATCTTTAAAAAAATGATTCTAAGTGCTTTCATATTGCACTTGAACTTGTATTGCGTGTGCACTAATATCCCTTTTATATTGTACTCACAACCAGGTATTTTGGCAGGTTTTGGGTTTGTTTTAAAAGTATAGCCTGCTGGACTCGGACTTCCCAGAAAGTTCCAGAGTGCCTGCAGCTGCGAGTGGCATTTTCTGCAGTGCGGCGGTGGTGTTCACCGTGATTCATACAGAAGACCCTGGAATGTGGGTGGGCTGTTGGGGAGCGTGGGTTGGCGGGGCTGTGTGGGGAGGCGGCCGCGCGCAGGGCGCACAGTCACATTCCTCCGGGGCCGTGGGGCAAGCGCGGTGGCGGCTTGCCATCTGGCAGGGCGCTCAACTCCTCTCTGGGGAGCGGATTCCTGGATTCCTTGATGCAGGGAAGCACAAGGATGCAGGCCGATACTGCCCCCGGCTGAGCGGCAAGGCCAGAGCTGTAGAAGCAATTTCAGGAGGAGGTGGCCGGGCTTCTGAACGGCTCGTCATCCCGGGAGGAGGCGAGGCGTCCAGAGGGTGGGAGCCCGGGGAAGTCTTGTGAAATGCCAGTGTTTCGAGTCCCATCCTGCTGGGTGTACCTCGCTGCCCCAGGACTGCGTTCGGGGCACGGAACTGGAAGGAGATGGGTGTTCGGTGCCTAGTGAGGATTGTCAGTGTCTAGAGCTGCCCCAGGCTCTCTCTGAAGAGTCTCATGGTTCCTCTGAAGCAAGCAGAGCCTCCACGTTAACCGAGTGGCTTCTCCTTTATGAGCGCGGGGCTAGCAGCTGGCAAGCGGGTATGTTTATGACTCAGTGATTTTTTTTTTTTTTTTTTTTTTTTTTTGATAAGAGCTCATTCCTGAAAGGCAGATGGAAACTTCTGATTAGAACTCAGGCCAGGTCATGGGGTGAGATCCTGGAGAAATGATGCGAAACAGAGGTACAAAACTGGGAAAGCCAGCATAATAAGGGAGCGGGGAGATGGCAGAAATAAAAATGGGCTATAGAATCAACGAATCACAGAAAAAGGAAGGCCAAGGCAAGCAACACTTTTGACACCTTTACAAGTTCAGCCAAAGGTGCTACTCCTTAGAACGAAAATAGCAGGGATGATAAATGTCTAACCTCAGTGTTAAACACACACACACACACACACACACACACACACACCCACCCAAACCACAAAGCTGTTTAAGATTATAACCTGTGAAACGCAAAGTGAAAAGTTAAAAATAGAAGAGAAAGAAAGTCAGAACAGAATAAGGAAGGAAAGGATTAAAAACAACGTAAGATAAATTCAAGCTTTGGAATTTAATTAAGTTCATCCTAGGATTTTTAAGAAAATGAAGATGGAGAGCAGAACAAGTCATCCTAATTCATAATCCTGGAAATGTACTCAGATAAATTACTCACAGGGGAATAATAAACATTTGGAAGCACACATGGTGTGAGTTTCACTTTGCAAAACAAGAAATATATTATGCCAATGTCACAATCATTTAGGGCTGGAACTCTTGTTGGATGAGGGAAGTAGGACATCTAAAGTGGATGGTGACATGAAACACCCTGCTCTCGGACAGTCCCAACAAGTGACAAATGCATGTGCTTCTTAAATGGGTTCATGAAGAGCCCATGGGTCCCATCTACAAGGACATGCTGCTCCTGAATTTGCTGGGCATATTTGTGGGACTGAGGGGCTCCAATGGCATTTTATGTAAGTGACAGTTAGACCACATTGCTCAAATTCCCAGGTAGTGGTGCCAATGAACTAATTAGAGTAGAAGGCCTAGCCTGGCCAATGGGGCCGCCATGTATGATTCTCCTCAGCTCATTGCCATTCTTGTCATCTGCTTGGTGCTAAGCAAGCATTACCTGATCAAGTGAGTTTTCAAGGGAGGCCAGCTTTTCAGATTTTAGGAGATGTCTTCTAATTTTTGCGTATGAATTTTTAGACATCAGAGATGTGGATACTGGGGCACCAGTGTGCCAGCTCTGACTTTAAACTTTGTTATTATTTTAAAAAGTTTTTCAATTGAAGTCTAATTAACATAACATTATACAAGTTTCAAGTGTACAACATATTGATTTAACATTTCTGTATATTATTCAGTGCTTACTGTGATAAGTATAGTCACTCTGTCACCATACAATGTTATTTTTTACTGACTGTTTTCCCTATGTTGTGCTGTTCATCTCTCTAACTTATTTATTTTTTAATTGGAAATTTGTACCTCTTGATTTTCTTGATCTATTTCACATATCTCCTCACCCCTCTGGCAACCACCAATTTGTTCTCTATATTTATGGGTCTACTTTTTGGTTTCTTTGTTTTGTTTTTTAGATTCCACATATGAGTGAAAACAAGATATTTGTCTTTCTTTGTCTGACTTATTTCACTTAACGTTATACTCTCTTGGCCCATCCATGTTGTTGCAAATGGCAAGATCTCATTCTTTTTTATGGCAAGTAATATTCTGTGATATATATATATATATATATATATATATATATATATATATATATATATATTGCTGCTGTAAACATAGGGGTGCATATAGCTTTTTGAATTCATGTTTTTGTTTTCTTTGGGTAAATACCTACTAGTGGAATTATTGGATCATAGGTATTTCTATCTTTAACTTTTTTTTTTTAAGATTTTGTTTATTTATTTGACAGACAGAGATTACAAATAGGCAGAGAGGGGCAAGCAGAGAGAGAGAGGGCAGGCTCCCTGATGAGCAAAGAGCCCGATGTGGGGCTCCATCCCCGGACCCTGAGATCATGACCTGAGCCGAAGGCAGAGGCTTAACCCACTGAGCCACCCAGGCGCCCCTATTTTTAACTTTTTGAGGACCCTCCATACTGTTTTCTACAGTGGCTGCATCAGTTTGCATTCCCACCAACAGTGCACAAGGCTTCCTCTTTCTCCATATTCTTGGCAACACCTGTTGTTTCTTGTCTTTTTTATTCCATCCGTTGTAATAGGTGTGAGGTGATATCTTGTTGTGGTTTTGATCTGCATTTCCATGATGATTAGAGATGTTGAGCATCTTTTTATGTGTCTATTGGACATCTGTATGTCTTCTTTGGAAAAATGTCCATTCATTTAATCAGATTGTTTGCTATGTGTGTGTATGTGTGTGTTATATTTTGGGTATTAACCCCTCATCAGGTATATCATTTGGAAAAATCTTTTCCCATTCAGTAGGTTGTCTTTTCCTTTTGTTCATGGTTTTCTTTGCTGTGCAAAAGCTTTTTATTTTGGTGAAGTCATAGTAGTTTTTCTTGCCTGAGGAGATAAATTTAGAAAAATGTTGCTATGGCTAATGTCAAAAAAATTACTGCCTATGTTTTCTTTTAGGAGTTTTATGGTTTTGGGTCTCATATTTAGGTCTTTAGTCCATTTGAGTTTATTTCAGTGTGTGGTATAATAAAGTGGCCTAGTCTCATTCTTTTGCTGTAGCTGTCCAGTTTTTCTAGCATCATTTATTAAAAAGATTGTCTTTTCCCCATTATATATTCTTGTGTTTTATGTCAAAGATTAATTGACCATATAAATGTGGGTATATTTCTGGGCTCTTTTTTCTGTTCTATTGACCTATGCCTCTGTTTTCGTGCCAGTACCAAACTGTTTGATTACTACAGCTTTGTAGTATATCTTGAAATCTAGGATTGTGGTACCTCCAGTTTAGTTCTTCTATTTCAAGATTGCTTTGGCTATTTGAGGTCTTTTGTGGTCTTATACAAATGTTAGTATTATTTTAGTCCTGTGAAAAAATCCCATTGGTATTTTGATAGGGGTTGAATTGAATCTGTAGATTGATTTGGGTGGTATGGACATTTTAACAATATTGAGTATTCCAATCCATGAGTATGGAGTATCTTTTCATTTGTTTGGGTCATCTTCAATTTTTTTTCATCACTGCTTTACAGTTTCCAGAGTACAGGTCTTTCACTTTCTTGGTAAAGTTTATTGCTAGGTAATTAATTAATTAATTAATTGGTGCAGTTGTAAGTGGGATTGTTTGCTTAATTTCTCTTTCTGTGACTTCATTATTAGTGTATAGGAATGCAACAGATTTCTGTGTATTAATTTGTGTCCACAACTTTACTGAATTCATTTATTAGTTCTAATAGTTTTTTTTAAATGAAATCTTTAGGGTTTTCTGTATATGTTTTCATATCATCTGCCAATAATAGCAGTCATACTTCTTTACCAGTTTGGATGTGTTTTATATATATATATTTTTTTGTGTGTGTGTGTGTGTGTGTGTGTGATTGCTGCTGACTTTATACTTTAAAGGCAATAACAGGCAAATATTTCCTGACTCCTTGGTATGCAAAAATAGAATTAAAAAAAAAAATCAAGCAAGTTTGTGAAAGTAAAAGGAGTTTTTCTTTTCTTACGGTCGTAAGTTTGTAATTTTAACAACTTGAACAGATATGTGAAGAGACTAATTGTGTTTCCCTGTCAGTCTGCTAATTACTCTTCAACTGAGCATTAGTCAGTTAGATCTTTGGCAGGTGCAGTGGGCTGCAGAGGGAGGGGATAGTGGCAGAAATAGGGCTGTATTTAGGAAGATTTCTTTGCACTGGTTTGTAGGATAAGGAGGAGGGATGAGGTAGATGTGAAGGGAGATTATTTAGGCAAGACACTCTTGTAATTTCAACTCTTGTTGAGACCAAGAGTAAGGGTAAAGTAACTTCAGTGCGATGAGGAAGAGCTTGATGAAAACATTATGGTTGTACAGAATAAGACTGGATTTAGTAAGTGATGGGAAAACAGAGGAGCTCATGGTGGTTGCAGTCTCAAGTCTAAGAAACTGGCAAATGGTGTCCAGGAGAGGCAGCTGGTAAGTAGTGGAGTTCTGAAAGATCAGGGGTGGTGAGTTTGGCTTGGGATCTGTTGATCTACAGATGAGACATCAAGTCTGGATATACAGCTTGAACATTATCTGCTTCTCTGCAGAGAGGGATCTAGGGGATTGGTGAGTTCCCTAAGCTACTGACAGACAGAGGTAAGAGACAAAGATCAGGATCCAGTAAAAAGAATTGGGAGCTCAGTGGAACCGAGGGAGAAAAGAATTTTAAGAAGTGGAGGACTGATGAGCTCACATTTGGTAACAGGCATCATACACATGTTGTCACTGAAGCCTCATGAGGGCCCCGGAAGAGACATGGCTGTCCAGAGTTGTAGGTGAGGAATTGGGGAAAAGTAATTAGAGACTGGAAGTGGGATAGTGGCGCAGGCTGGGCTCAGTCAAGAAGGTGGGTAGTAAAGGGAGTGAGGGAGAGCTTAGTGGTGAGTGCATATCAGAGCAAAGGATGTCATGGGGAACATGTTTGTCACCAGAGGGGAAGGATCAAAGGGAGTGGGAAATACTAAAGACCAAAGCTGGAGTTGGGATAAATAGTTGATGGGGCTGAGTTGAAAAGCAGGGGCATAGATGGGGTCAAGAGAGATCTTCAGGGTGACAGGAACCTGAGAGGAAGCTGTCTAGGGATAGAGCGCCTCAGCCCTGAGCAGTGGTGGGACATCACAGGAGAGCTACAGATTTGACAGGAGCTCTGGAAGCTGATGGCCAATTATGAATTACTCTGAAGAGAAGTATTATCTGTTTATTTTCTTTTCATCTGAACATTTTGTGTGTATTATTCAAGTTAATTCTCCTGAATTATAGATAATTCAACACAAATAGATGCAGCCTATATTAAGTAGGGATGACCTCAATCAGGTTTCATTTTTTTCCCCCTTCAAGGAGACCATAGTATTATTAGTTGCTGCCATATGAGTTGGGTTTTTGTTCGTTCGTTTTTGGGTTTTTTTGTGTGTGTGTTTAGTTTCAGTGAAGAATAGGGCCACATATAAAGAACAACATTGCAGGGATTAATTTGTTATTGTGCTTATATCAAGATCAAGATAATAGGTTTAACACATACTGTTGTGGCTGAGATTTTTGTGAAAAAAAAAATGGTGAAAGAAAACTATGGTTTTGGACTTTAGGGAACAGACTGAGCTGTAGCTTTTCCCAGTGGTGTGATGCTAGTCTAAAGGAGTCCTTCTATTTCTTCCAACTGTAAGATATTCATACCTTACAATGTTTTTATAATAATTAGAAATATGTGAAAAACATCGAGTACTTGTCTTAATAAGTAATGGAAACAGTAATAAGTCACTAAATGAACTGAGAACTGAAGATTTTTATTTATTTTTATGTGATGTTTGTGTTTGTATTTATATATGAACTTACTTTTCCATTCTCTTGTTGATGAATACTTGAATTGTTTCCAGCTTTGTTCTATTACAAACTACTGTAAACATTCTTATACATATTTCCTAGTCCACATGTAGTAGACTCTCTCTAGGTCTTCTCAGGCTGCCCACTTTCACCTCTGCTAGGTAAATTCCAAATTATTTTCTTTCTTTCTTTTTTTTTTTTTTTTAAGATTTCATTTATTTATTTGATAGAGAGATAGAAAGAGAGCACAAGTAGGCAGAGTGGCAGGGAGAGGGAGAAGCAGGCTCTCCACTGAGTAGGGAGCCCGATGTGGGGCTTGATCCCAGGACCCTGGGATCATGACCTGAGCTGAAGGCAGTTGCTTAACCGACTGACCCACCTAGGGGCCCCTGCCAAATCATTTTCTGAAGTGATTTTGCTCCTTTACAGCCCTGCCATCAGTGTAGGAGAGTTTCTGATTGCTCTGAATCCCACCAACCCTCGGAAATGTCAAACTTTAAAATATTTGCCTTTTGCATGGCTCAGAAATGGTGTCTTGTTTTTAAATTAGTATTTCTCTGATTACTGATCAGTTGAACATCTTTTCACATGTTTGCTGGCCTTATGAGTTTTCTTTTCTATAAAATATCTATTCATGCTTTTTGCCCATTTTTTCCCCTTAGACTTATCTTTTCAAAAGGCGTAAAGTCGCTGAGTAGGATGGGTATATTATACACACACACGCCATATATATACAATGCGACAAAGTTCAGGAGTCAATTTATACTAACATCAATCGACACTTTTATTTTATCTGGTGGAAAAGCCAAGTTTATTGCCTATACCTAATAGGTTCCTGTGAAACAGGTGTTTGAATGATGAGTATTAAATGAATCAAATATGGGGAGAAAAACAAGCCCGCCAATTAAAGCCCATCATTAAAGATGTACAGTAAACACTTCAAGAGTGATACTGTTCTAAATTGGTATCACAGAAGCCCAAGGAATGTGTGGCCTGAGCAGACCCTCTAGATAGTTCCTTCAGCACCCTCCAAGCTCCTGGGTTATTGTGACTGAGAGGAAGGTGCTGTCCCTGTGTGGTAGAAGTCCCGTGTTCTCCACACCCTGCCCCCAAGGAGGCCCAGGCTTCCTCATTTGTGGAATCCCCTTGGAACTCCAAGCCCATAGTCCTCAGGCCACTCCCATGGGATTCAGATTCCATAGTGTGCGACTGAGGCCTGGGAATTGGAAATTTGAAATTGCCATTTCTACGTGACTTTGGGAAATCCTGCTCAAGCCCCATTTCCAGAACTGAGATCCAGTGGTGAAAACCCTTTGAGTGCTTTTCCTTTTACTTCTTTCTGGCACAAAGCTAGCTGGAAAGCCATGTAATTAGGGGAAAACAAATAGTTCTAGAAAGAAATTTTCTTGGTTTCACATAACCAGCTAAGCTCTCCTCTCCAAGTGCTCAAGCTTGTGCCAGATGACTCTTGGCTCCGTCCAAACTCAGCCAGCCCTGGGCCACCTGACATCCATGGTGTCCCTAGTGGCAGGTACAGTCAATGGGTCGCATAATTTTCTCCATGGTCCCTTAGCCTGCCTCTTCCACACTGCTGACAGGCCAGTGTTTTAAATGTTCCCCACATCACCGGCTCTTAGGCCTCTTGGCAAAGACCTAGCTGGGTTGTGGAGTCACAAAGCTCTGCCTGGTGTGGGTTCATCCCTCCTCTGAAGCACTTTCTTTCACCACCTCTTGTCTTTCATTTCTTCTGTGCTTAGGCATGTTGATCTCTACAGTTTGGGAATGTGGGACCATCTCCCTCCCACCAGTCATTTTGCTTCTGCTTTTTCCTGAGTCTTAGCTCTCCCCTCCTACTCTCTCTCTCTCTCTGCCTAACTCATCCTTATCCTTTAAGACAATGTTCTCAGACTTGAATGGTCACCCAAATAATCTTGGGGATCTTGCAAAAATGCGGAGTCGGATTTAGTTGTTCTGGGGTGGGGCCCGAGGATCTGCATTCCTAGCAAGCTCCCAGGTGCTGCAGGATGTTGCCAAGTCTGGGGACCACACTTTGAGTCATAAGACACTAAAACTCAGCTGAGGCATTAACTGCTTCTTCCTGAGTTGTAACTGCCCCTCCTTTGTGCTCTCAGCACCTGGGCCAATCTCTGCCATGCTTCTCACACTGTAGTATAATAACTGCCTTGTCTGTCTGTAAGTTTCTTGGGGGTGGCAATTATGCCCTGTTTATTTTTATTTACATTTGCAGTGCCCAGCATACAGGAGATGCTTAACAAAGACCTGTTAAACAAATTAACGATTCCAATAATCCAGACAGATATGTGTATTTCGCTGTTTGTGGCTGTTTCCCTATTGAGGCCAATGACTCTTTGCATTTCCAGATGGTGTCCTGTGGCCTGAAGGTTTGGCTCTGCTTTCTATAATGCAACAGACCTTCCCAAAGGAGGAGCAGAGGAGTGGGTGGCTAGCTTTGGCATTGGAAGACTTCAACTTTTTTGTGTCCAATTTAGGTCAAGATTAGTGGGTTTAAAATTAGCCTGGATTTTGTATTTCCTTTGGATGGTTCAACTCATGCTTGTGAGCACAATGTACACATCTGTTATGGAGTAAGTGTCTCAGATTTAACAGCCTCTTCCCCTTCTAACGCCGTTCTTCACAAAGGTGCCAGAATGGGCTTTCTGAAATGCCAATTTGAGTTATGCCACTCTTGGTGTCTCTGTCTCCCTTGTTCTTTTTTTTTTAAGATTTTATTTATTTGACAGAGCAGGCAAGAGGGCACGAGCAGGGGGGAGCAACAGAGAGAGGGAGAAGCAGGCTCCCTGCTTGGCTCAGTCCCAGGACATAACCTGAATCCCAGGTTCATGACCTGACCTGAAGCCAGACACTTAACTGACTGAACCAACCAGGTGTCCCTCCCTCTCCCTTCTTGAAAAAGTCCAAATCTCCCATCATGGCTCATGAATAGAGTACCCAGGATGGTCCACACTTATTCCTGTTGTCCTTGAATGCTCCCTTTCATTCTCAAAGGTGTTGCCTTTAGGCAGATGACTGATGACAGCCTTACTCCTGGGACCCTTTGCTTACTGACTCTGGCCTCTCCCCATGGGCACTTGTCGGATTCCAGGCTTCTAATTCTTGCAAAGGGGACCTTGTTATCAGTTCACTCTTGCATTTACTATGGACAGTTATTGTGTAAACTAGAGTATATGTCTATTTCGATATATAATTCTATACATTCTGTAAAACGCAGCAAGCTCAAATAATGAACACAATGATTTCTATTTCCCCTCAACACTTTTAGTAGAAATCTTTTTTTTAAAGATTTAAAAAAATTTATTTATTTGACAGAAAGAGAGAGCACAAGTAGGCAGAGAGGCAGGTGGTGGGGCGGGGGGAAGCAGGCTCCCCACCGAGCAGAGAGCCTAATGCGCGACTCGATCCCAGGACCCTGAGATCATGACCCCAGCCAAAGGCACAGGCTTAACCCACTGAGCCACCCAGGTGCCCCTAGCAGAAATCTCTTAATGATCATTTAATCCTTTAATGGACTGCTGGGTGAGGCATTCTACTTGTGGATAAGCAGTAGCTAGAGGAGACTGCTGGTCTATAATAGTTATTTTGCTTAAATGGTATAATCACTCTCTTTTTTGTCTATTTGAAAACTTGTTTTTCAGTGCTGGTTGGAACAGTAGCTCAGGACGGTGGTTAGAGTGTCAGTTGCAAAGCCAGAGAGAACTGGGGTGAGCCCCAGACACTTTCTTAATTCCCCTGAGAGTTAGTATTCACACCTGTAAAAATTAAAATAATAAGACCTACTTTGTGTAGGTAGTTATGATGACTAACGTGGAAATGTTGAGTTATGCATACCATGGGTAAGACTTTCTCCTTGTTTTCGAAGACAAAACCAACTGAGTTATTTCTGTTTGGAAACAGTGGCAGTGCTACAAATATATTATTTGATATTACTTATGGCACTGTTTTTCTATTGTGATGCAGTGTTCTGGTTTTTACTTGGGAGAGCTTCTTTCTTCCCCTTCTGTTACTGTAAATATATTTTACTAAGGCAACCACACTGAATCCCTGCCCACATGCCTGACTGGTCCTCTTTGACTTGCCACTGTGTCCGAGATGTAAAAGGACTGCTCTTATCTTCTGAAAACAGAGCTGCTTCAGTTATATCAGGCCAGGTTTTTTAAAGGAAATCTCCACTGGAGATAGTGGGAATGAAGCAAAGATAGAGAGTCAGTGCTCTGGACATTTTTGCTGTGTAGAAGGATTTAACAAGTTATGTGTTGTCTAATGTTTTGTAGTACTGCAACTTAGACATAAACAGTGCTCTCCGTATTAGAGTTGGAAGAACATTTACCATTTAGCCTAAGGGCAGCATTTAACAGAATTGCTTTGAGTCTTCTCTAACCTCTCAGTGTGGTCCATGGACTGGGACTATGAACATCACCCAGGGCTTGTTAGAAATGTAATCACAGGCCCTTCCCAGACCTACTCAATTAGAAGCTTCATTTTAATAAGATCTTCATGAGATTCTAATTTACATTAAAGAAACTTTGCTCTTGGCCATCAATGTCCAATAGAACTTTCTATGGTGATGGCCATCTACTGTATTTGTGTTATCAAATATGGTAGACACTACTGTGTGGCTGGGAACTTGAACTAGGGCTTGTACAACTAAGGAACTAAGGTTTAAATGACAGTTTATTTTAATTCACTATAATTTAGACATAATTAGTCACAAGTGTTTTGTAGCTACAAACTGGATGGTGCAACACAAGATTCTATCAGGTTTTGGTTAAAGGATTCCTCATGGTGGTAATGTCAGCTCCCATTACAGCCAGGAGATGGTCCTTGCGTGGTCAAGGGGTACCACTGAATATTCTGTGGCCCTTGTCCATGTCTGTGTTTCTATGCATAGTCCCTGGAAAGAGCCTAAGCATTGCTGACACACTTACTTTCTTCTTTAGAGGCTCAGAATGGTTAGTCAGTCTCAGAACCGCATGGGGGGAGAAAACCTGGACAACCAAAAATATGCACCAGACTAACACAACACTTGGAAAGCTACCCTTTTCTAATTGAGTTATTTCTATTATTTCACAAATCCCTGAAGATCAGAAGACATATTTCTCTACTTTGCTTCATCGACAAGGTATCTGGCTTATAAAATTTAAGTCGATGCTTTCTCTTGGTTTTATTTCTCCTTTAATATTACTGTTTCTTCCTAGGGAACTCTAGTTCAAATTATTTTAGTTATGGTCTCTGGAAGGGTCTTGAGATGCTTCTGTTTCCATATCTTGGCTCAAGCATACCTTCTCTGCCCTCCCGACCTGAGCCCTGCTCAGGTGAGGGCATCTAGTACATAAACATCCCGTGTTACTGTGGTGAGTTAAGCAGGTTCTGTACCTTTAAGACTTCTCTTGTTTTCTGCCTCCTCCGTGCTGATCATCTCTAACTATTATTCCAAACTTAAATTCTTTGCATCACATTTGGCAATTCGAAACCCTTCCAGCTGCTCCCTGGTGATACATGTTTAAGCAAGGATATGAACATCTGTTCTGGCTGCAGTGGCCGTCATATTTCACCAAATGGAGTTCTGTGACCGTCTGATCTCCTCCACTCCTCCCATGTGACCCTAGGGTTCTGTGGAGGCGCTAGGGTCTCTTTGGAGGCGGGGAAGATCAAAGAGCCATTTGGTGAATTAAAAATGAAGCTTGGTGTGATGGCAAAGAACTTTTATTCAAAAATGGAAATATTATTGACAAATGGACATTCGCTTACATCTCAGAAATATTTTGTCATGAGGTATAGAGGAACTTGTCTCTCCTTATATCCATTTTTATCCTTAAATATTCCCTGACTGATCAGGAGGCAACCACCTAGACCCTGGGAGTGGGAAGGGATTGGTAGGATCATCTCATTGTATGGAGGAGTGAAAGTTCTTCCCTGGGAGTGGCAGAAAAGCCAGTTTAGGGAAACTTGGGTCTCTTGACTTATAAATCTATAAATGGGCCTCAGGGGATCCATGAACCCCTAAAATGGTAGCAAAGTTTTGTGTATATATGTGTGGTGTTAGGACAGAGAATCCAAAGCGTTTATTAGCATCTCACAAGGTTGCATTCTTGCGTCTTGCTATCCTTGCCCTTTTGAGTTCTTCTGATTTGGTGATTGCTTTGACTTTCAACTTTTCAGATTCAGGGTGAGGCATACAGGACACTTGCTAGATCATGATGATAAACAGCAAAGTTAGCCTCACACACCAATCTGCCGTTGGTGATTACTGGCTTCAAGGAGGAGAGGGCAAGGATATTTAGCCTATTCAGGTGAATCCCATCGCCGTAATGACTATCACCTGTCATCTTACTGATGTGGCAGTGGCAGGGCATCCCTATTATTTGGAGTTTAGCTCTTTGAGTGGTTTACAGATTTTGGAGCCTGACAAATTATGCTTGGGGCTACGATCTGCCACTTCCTGACCGTGTGACCTCGAGCAATTGATTCATTTCTTCTGCACGTCAGCGTTCTCAGATTAAAAATACAGGGATCAATCCCTGCCTTGCGGGGCCGTGATGAGGATTCAGTGCAGGGAGGCGTAGAGAGTGCTGAGCGCACAGCAGACCTCGCACAAATGATAATCGTTCCCATGACTGTCTGCTCACCGTTTCAGAGCTGCTGGGGGAGCACCTGTGTCTTTCTAGCTCCAAAGCACCATTTAGGTTTCTCACTGTCATAAGCAGAGGGGTGGGTGGCTAAGGAAACAGAATTCCTGGGAAAGCTCACGGCCGAGCTGCTGTGGGAATGGTTCAGGAATATTTGTATTTGTTCATTTGGAGAATGCAGGCGGCAGGAGTATAATGGTCTTTGCTTATCATGTCTGATCTGTGAAGACAAGTGGTCCACTTTCCATTCTTCAGCCTTTGAGGGAATTCAGAGTGACGTGCTGGCTTATTCTTTTCTTCACTGGCTTTTCCACTCTCTGTCACCGTCCATGAAATAACTCCCATCTGTCTTGTGGAATTCCATTTCCTGAAGTAGAGTTTACAGGAAAATAGAGCATATAATCTTATAGGAAGCTAAGTGCTGGCTGGACATATAATTTTGGGAACAGAGTCATTAAGACATTGTGCTTTTGGCAAGCGCGGGTCTGTCCTAAAGAGAGGAGTAGGAGAAGGACATGGATTTCTATTTTAGGCCACAAATGAATCTTCACATTAAGGAAACACAGTTTCTAGTTCATGGTCCATCTTAGGTTATTTTGTAGCATAGTTCAACTCACTTCCTCTCATTTCTGAAAGAAAGATGCTTTAAAATAACAAAAATAATCATAAAACAAATTCAGGTGAGAGATTTAAGTTGGCTGATGTAAGTACTTAGAAATAAAGGTGAACACAGAATATGAACCATACCTCTCAGATCCTTCCAGTCCTGCTCTCTGCCCATACCCAGATAGCACGCACGCGCGCGCGCACACACACACACACACACACACACACTCATGATCATGAAACCTGTGACAACTTCTCTTATATATAACATGCTGTGAGTCTGGGGACCCATCATAATGCCTGACTAAACTACTTGTTAAAGATACTTTCTTCTAAGTCTTCTCCATTCCCAAATTAAAAAGAAGAAATTAAAGTGAAATCAGCTGTAGGCTTTATTTAAAAGTAACATATTTCCAAAGTCAGGTTCTCTGGAAATGGAAAACCTCCAATTCAGAATAAAAATTAGCACTGGCTTACATATCTTGCCACTATCAGAAATCTTAATGTACCCCCAAGAATACTGAACTGATCGATCTCTTAGGAAATACTTACACGTTTAGATTTAGGTGTTTTTAGTCAATATTCGGTGACTTCCCTCGACAGAGCAGCGCTCACTGCAAAGAACAATTTCAATGGGCAGGGTCTCTGTCTCACCTGGGAAGAGTTTCTCTCTTAATCACCACCCCTAGAGTTACTCTCTTTCCTCTCTGTGTGACATCTGGGGGACTCACTCTTATGATTTCATTGCTGGTGTTTCTACGGTCCCTGACGCCATCTCTCTTGTTTTGGGTCCCCCTGCAGCTTGCTCCTCCATATTTTTTGGCCTCATCCACTCTTCCATCCCAATTCTTACTGGATCCTGTGGTATTAAATTCCATCATAGCCAACTTCATGCTCAAAGTATGGTCCCAGAGTAGTAGCCTCAGCCTCACCTGGTATAGTAGGCAGAATAATAGCCTCCCAAAGAGAGGTCTGTCTCCTAATTCCTAGAACCTGTGAGTTTGTGAAATTCTGTGGCAATGGGGAATTAAGGGGGCATGTGACCTTAGGTTGCTTAGCAGCTGACTTGAAGATGGGAGTGTCTTGGATTAGCCAGGTGTTTCCAGTGTAATCATGAGGGTCTTTAAACGTGGCGAAGGGAAGCAGAATGGTCAGTCTTGCGATACTATGGAGAAAGACTTGCCCAGACCTCGCTGGCTTTGAAGATGAAAGAGGGGGCCCATGGGCTAAGAAATACAGGAGTGTTCTTGAGGCTGGAGGAAGTAAGAAACTGGATTCTCCCCTAGAGCCTCTAGGAAGGAAGGTAGCCCCACAGAAACCTTGATTTTTTTTTTTTTTTGCCCAGTGAGATGCATTTTGGACTTAAAAGTTCTGAATTCCAGAACTATAAGGTAATAAACTTGTGTTATAAATTGCCACCTTAAATTTGTGTAGAAACTAATATACCTAGGAACTTAGGAGTGAAAATTCTAGAATACCCCCCGCTCCAGTTCTACTGTATCTGAAGCTCTGGCGTTGGGGCCCAGGAAGCTGTGTTCTAACAAGTTGTCTAAGGAGCTCAAATGCACAGTAGGTTTGGGAATCTCTGCCTTAGAGTATCTGTTTTTCCCTTGAGGGAATCATTAATGGAGGCCACTTGAATGGAGGAGGCTTCTGAGGGATGATGCATGGAGCTCTTTATGGGAGGAAAGGAGCTTCCTCCTTGAAACCTAGGCAAGAAAGGGTATTATATTCAGGCTGCTGTTTGTGTATCCCATTTGTTGTGTATTACAGGAGCTTTGAAGCTTCTATCATCATTCTATCTCCATATCAATGATAAATATAGATTCTGTTGAGCATTGTTGACACCTAGCATTAGATTAGTTTTAGGGGCACAACATACTGATTTGGTAACTGTATGTATCTTGAAATGATCACTGCAATTCACCATATCTGCATTTAAATTCTTTCTCTTCCCACTTAATTAAACAGAAGAGTTTCTTTCTCTCTCTGTCTGTGCTTTTGTAACAGGCTTGTCTAATAATATACCATTGCTCTGGTCTCTTTGATATTGGGCCTCCCCATCTCTGTTGGCTCTTGTCCCTCAGCCTTGTGACTATCCTGTCTTTCTTATTTTAAGTATCCTTCCCCTCTCCTCCAGTCTCTCCCCATTCTCCAGCTATTTTGCTGTCACTCACTCCTTCCTTTTTTTGTCAAGCTTGTTGAAAACCTAGTCTTCCCTTACTGTCTCCTACTCTTGTCTCCGTTGTCTTCTGCCTGCCTTCTGCCCAAGTCTCATTATAACTTCTGTGGGAAGAAATGGTCACCAGGTCTTTAACTGCCAAATGTAATGCATGCTTTCAGCCTTATTTTATGTCTTTGCAATGTGGACGCTATGACCTTTCTTGGAATTTTCTTCACGCTACTCTCTCTTGCCTTTTTTTTTTTTTTAAGATTTTATTTATTTATTTGTCAGAGAGAGTGAGCACAGGTAGACAGAGTGGCAGGCAGAGGCAGAGGGAGAATCAGGCTTCCTGCTGAGCAAGGACCCCCCCCCCCCCCCCATGTGGGACTCGATCCCAGGATGCTGGGATCATGACCTGAGCCGAAGGCAGCCGCTTAACCAACTGAGCCACCCAGGCGTCCCTTTCTCTTGCTTTTTTGACTGTCTTCTTTGACTTCTGCATACCCCTTAAATGTTGGTGTTCTTCAGGCCATCCTACAGCACACGCTTAGAAACAAAGAAAAATGTATGTACTTTCTTTGCAATGCTTTATTCACTCCATGGTTTTAACTGCCTGGCTTCCCAGTCTGTGTCTCCATTCTAAACATCTTCTCTGAGCTTCACACCCGTATACTTAAATGTCTCGTAGGTATCTTGTCTTGGATATCTGAAGGTACTTTCAGCTAATGGATTCAAAGTCAAACTCACTGTCACTCTCTCTAAACCTACAAAAATAAAAATGTAGGATCAGATGAGTAGTCTTCAAGCTGTGGGTTGTGGCCTGTTAGTGAGTTTGGGAAATAATTTAGAGGGTTGTAGTCAGCATTAAAACAAAGAAATCAGCGAGCAAGCAAACAAAAGATACACAGATGAGTTTATATTCCATTAGCTTACATTTTTAAAATCTGTTTTATATCTTGTTTTATTTATAAATAAAACCGTGCTTGGCACCTGTACCAACTCTGAATTTGTTGAAGGAATGAATGTGTACTCTGTTGTGGTGTAAAACGTATATTCTATTATGGGTTATTGTCAAAAAATTTGAAAGCTATTGGACCAGAGGAGTTTTAATGTCCCTTTCAACTCAAAAATTATAAAATGATTGCATTTTTCTTTCAGTGCTCAGTTGATTTTTTTTTTTTAAACCAGTGGCCATGTGCTATGTAGAACTGTTATTTCCACTTGTGTTCTAAACATTAGAGAGGCTCCATCAGTGAGAGGAGTGGTATTTGTGATCAGGAAGATGCTTTGGGCTAGATGCACAGTGTAGCTATGGCTGTATGTGGATTCACTGTTGAGTGGATTGGCTTAGAACACTGGTGATGTGAAACAAGATGGCAGACCAGCTTCTCAAAGAAAGATTTGAGAGACCTCCATTAGTTTCCTTAACTTATCACAGTGGACTTTTTTTTTTTTAAGATTTTTATCTATTTATTTGAGAGAGCAAGAGTATGAGCATCAGTGGGGGCGGAGGAGGGGAGAAGCACCCGACTGAGCAGGGAGCCTGATGCAGGGCTCCAATCCAGGACCATGAGATCATGACCTGAGCTAAAGGCAGATATTTAACCCACTGAGCCACCCCACAAGTGGACTTTTATTACAAGAGTAGTTAGCATGAATCGCAGACTTAGGCTGAGTGCTACCAAAAGAGAATTCAAAGAAATGATGTCACATTCAGATACTTATTTAACATGGATTTAGCCTACTCGGTGCCAAATGCTGTGTGAGACCTTGAGGATGTGAGCGGGACAAGACAAGATCCTTGCTCACTTAACCTTCATTCTAATGGAGAAGACAACAGACCTATACACGGATAAATCTGCAAGATCATTTCCGGTTCAGAGGCGCCTTCTGTGAGGAACAGCTTGGTTTTTGCTTTGCACAACAACACAGAGGTTTAGAATAGGAAGCAAGTGAGCAACGTCCCAGATCACCTTGCAGGCTGAAGCTTATGAAACTGAAAAATGCTTCTTGATGGACACTTTTAAAGCCTTTTAAGAAAATTGATGTACCAATCAATGACCCAACATCTTGGGTCCTGCACTAATGGAAACTGGGGTTGAGAACAGAGTTGGAGTAAGTGAGGAAGAGAAGAGAATGGATTTTTCGGGGTAGGATGAGGCAGCTCAGCAGGTGTGTTGTGATGTAGGGGAGGCCAGGGAAAGGCTGGAAGTTTCCTTACAAGCTGTTCGAACTAAGAGGTACGTGTAGAAGAGAAGACTCACTTTGTATCTCTGTGGGATAATAACTTCCCCAAGTGCCCAAATGCTAGCTGTGAAATGAGAAAGAGGAGAAGTTAGAGCCCTTATTTCCAAGGATGTCTAATTCACTTGTAGACAGAAGGCAGCTCTGTGTCCAGTCAATAGAAAACAAACCATGCAAGGCATTATCTTGGTGGGGCGAAAACCACTACCCTTTTTCCCTCTTTCGTCATCTTCTTCACAAATAGGTCTCCAAAGAATCTTTTCTTTTTTTTCTCCTCTTCTGTATCAAGAGTGTAGTTTTACTGTTGTGTTATTTGTTCATTATTTATCCCTATTTTAAAAGTGATTCCGGGCAGCTTCCAGTGCAGGGCCGGTTCTTTTCCATTCCCTGCAGAGCCATTCTCTGCCTCCTCTGCCCCAGAGGGCTGACCTGATCAATGACACTGATGCAAGGGCTGCTTTGTCCTTTTTGGCTTCCAGTTGGGTTTGACCAGTGGAGGCTCCAAATTGGAGGCCATATGGATGAGAGCACGAGGACTGGGTATCTTTTCCCTGGCTCTTCCCAGGAGGTAGGGTGTGAGGTGGGCTCAGGCAATTTGGGTTCCTAGATCCATGACCACTGCTTCTTCTGAGGCTGTTCTGCAGCTGGATGCTCTCCATTGGGTCCCAGTGCTTGTCTCCTTTATCCATTTATAGCTGGTGTGTGTCTGTGTGTGTGTTGGCGGTTAACAGTTTTGTTGCTCCTTACCTGGTTCCTACACTACCCCGGGTGTTGCCCTTCCATCCAGCTCACACTTTTTTTTCTTTTTTTAAAATTTTATTTATTTGACAAAGACACAGCAAGAGAGGGACTATAAGCAAGGGGAGTGGGAGAGGGAGAAGCTGGCTTCCAGCTGAGCAGGGAGCCCGATGTGGGGTTTGATCCCAGGACCCTGGGACCATGATCTGAGCTGAAGACAGACGCTTAACGACTGAGCCACCCAGGTGCCCCCAACTCACTTAAAAAAAAATTATTAAAAAAAATTATCTGAGGGAGTGAGAGAGAGCACAAGTGGGGGAGAGGCAGAAGCAGAGGGAGAAGCAGACTCCCTGCTGAGAAGGGACCCCCCCCCCCCCACCATGTGGGGGCTTGACCACAGGATACTGGGATCATGACCTGAGCCTAAGGCAGGCACTTAACCGACTGAGCCACCCGGGTGCCCCCCAATTCACACTCTTATAATCTATTTCTTTGGAAAGGAAAACGTACTGTAATATTCTAAATTGTGCCATATGCTTCCTGTTGGGATTTTGGCAAATAGGAATATCAAAACATAAGAGAGATACACACCATTAAACAAATTGAAAGGCCCAGGGACCCAGAACTAGGAATGGAGATAGCCGTGACCTTTGTATGCCTATTCATGTGTATTGGCCAAATAGGTATCTTCTTTTGGGAAACACCTTTTCAAGTTTGTTGCCCTTCTAGAATTGGGATGTCTTGTTTACTTGTAGGAGTGTCTTAAAGGTACATTCTAGACAAGTCTTGGGTCACATGTAAATATTGCAGACATCCCTTCTAAGCCTGTGGCTTGCCTTTGTATTATCTTATTGATGTCCTTTGTTTCACAGACATTCTCCATTCTAACGAAGCCCATTTTATCATTGTTTTTCTTATGTGCTTAGTGCTTCTAGCATACTGTTTATGAAATCTCTGCCTACTCCCAAGATCATGACAGTAGTCTTATTTTCTTCTGGAAGCTTTGTTTTTCCTTTCACATTAGTGTCTACAATCCATCTTGGATTGATTTTTTTTTTATGGCTTTATTGAGGCATAATTTACATACCATTAAATTTACTCATTTTAAGAGTACAATGACTTTTTAAGTTTACAAGTTGTGCAAGCATCTCCACAATCAAATTTTAGAACATTTTCATCACCCAGGAAAGAAACCTGGTGCCCATTAGCAGTCACTCCACCTTCCCATGCCCAGCCCCAGGCAACGACTGATCCACTTTTTGTCTTTATAGATTTGCCTTTCAGGGGTGTGTGTGTTTGCATGATGGGTAGTTATTTTTTAAAAGATTTTATTTATTTACTTGACAGAGATCACAGGTAGGCAGAGAGGTGGGGCGGGTAGGGGAGGAAGGCTCCCCGCTGAACAGAGAGCCCGATGCGGGGCTCTATCCCAGGACCCTGGGACCATGACCTGAGCTGAAGGCAGAGGATTTAACCCACAGAGCCACCCAGGCACCCCTGTGATGGATAGTTATTAAGCACAAACCTCAACTCCACGTTTTCTGGAAACCAGAGCAAAGAGGGAATCCCCATTCCTTGCATGGTCTTCTTGGCTGGCTCTGGCTAGGACTACATTTCTGTCTCTTCAGGAGGAATTATTTGTATCCTCTCATAAAAGGCACTGGGTAGCGGATAATCTCTTTGGCTGCATTCTGGCAGAGGCTCTAAAATCTTGAATAGTTATTTCTCTTGCTATTTTCTAAGAGTCAAGGAATTCTCTTTCACCCAGCTGACATGAGTGCAGGCACGTCTGAGAGAAGCTGCGGAAACGCTGATGCCTATGGATTTCTGATGATCTAAATGAAAGCTCCTGGAGAACCGAAGGAAGCTAACAAATGGGCAGGCAGTATTGTTCTGGTAGATACCACAAGTCTGAAGCAGACTTTTGGCCAGGGCAGATCATAGTCATTGAAAAATGTTTTTCTTAGTTTAATTAAAGTATGATTAACAAAAATTGCATATATTTAAATCACACCGTGATGTTTTGATACACATATACAGTATTAACACACCCGTCACTTCAGAGGGGGGTGTGTGTGTGTGTGTGGAACACTTAATATCTACTCAGCAGGTTTCTAGTATACAACACAGTCTTATTAACTATAGTCACCACGTTGTATATTAGGTGTCCAGAACTTAGTCCTCTTGTAACTAGAAGTTTGTACCCTTTGACTTACATCTCCTCCTTGTCCCCGGCCCCT
Source organism: Meles meles (assembly GCF_922984935.1). Taxonomy (NCBI): domain Eukaryota; kingdom Metazoa; phylum Chordata; class Mammalia; order Carnivora; family Mustelidae; genus Meles; species Meles meles. The sequence continues at coordinate 71,198,138 of NC_060076.1, forward strand.
GACAACACCATTCTGCTCTTTGCTTCTATGAGTTCAACTCTTGGCTGTGTTGTTTATGAAACTAGAATCCATGTGATGTGTGCAGCTACCAGAGATGCAGGCAAGAAATAACGTAGAATAGTGAGTTTCTGTGAGATGGTTTTGTCTACAACTGCTTACTTCTCCCCTAGGCTATTAAATTAAGAGACTCTATTCCTACCCCGAGCCACCCCTCCTACCACATCTCCACTCACCCAACAAAAAGGCAGTCTCGTTTTACAGATGGGTGTGTCAGAGGAGTGGTGTGGACTTCTAAGGACTTCCTCCCCTCCTCCCTTCCTTCTCTAAGTGGAACAACACTTGAAGTCATTGTTAGCTTGAGTTGGGAGTTGCTCATTTGGTGCAGATTGGGGCCTGCCTGCTGGGTCCTACAGGACCTGGCTGTCTTTACCTCTCTGACCTCCTCTACCCCTGGCCCTTTGTTAGCTCTGTTCCAGCTTCCATTCAAACTCTTCCCACCCATCCCAGCCCTAACCCCTTCACCCTGTGTTTTCTGGGATGTGTTTCTTTCATTCATCTCCTAATGCCCTCACGTCCTTCAGGTCTTTGCTCAAATGTCAGCCAGTCAACGAGGCCTATACTCTGACCTTCTTATTTAAAACTGCAGCCTGCCTCCCCTTCCCCCTCCCTGAAGTGCTGAGAAATTTCTGGATAAAGGGATGGCGTGCTGGAATGGAAGAAACACAGGCTTTGGAACTAAATCAAACTGGAGCTTGAAATTGAGCTATTGGAACTTGGGGGGGGGTCCCCAAGTCCTTCTCAGGGTTTCAGTGTCCTCAGATGTTATAGGCGGTTGCCGCTCAGTGTTGTTGCTAGATGGGCTGGTGTGTAGGTGAAGCCCCCAGCCCAGGGCTTGTGCAGAGCCGGTCTCAGTAACAGGCCTTCTTGATCTTTCTTTAGCCACTTCCTCCCTGCATAGGAAGGGATTCCAGGAAGTCCGTTCCAGAAGAGAATTAATACATTTTTCACGGGGCAAACACGCTAGCCTTGAAAAGTTGAATCTTTATGGTTAGCCTCATCTTACCTACTCCAAATGACTTTGTTAAAAAGAGGAAATGGCCTGAAGCCTTCAGGCGCAGATGGGAATTGACTGTTTTAATGAGCCAGGCCTCTGACGGGCAGGCGATGTGACAGCCCTAGAGGAAGGTGAGAAGATGATTTTTCACTCTTGACCCACATCTCCTGAGGCATCCCAGGGAGGAGTTCTGTCATTAAGAATCATGTTCCAGAAACCCCTGGAGGGTCAGGAACAGGTACCATTTACCTCTGGAACACGGGGATATGTGATTCCAGTTACTAAGCAACTTGCCCTTCTGGGCTGCCCTGGCCTCATTATTCTGGCCTGTGGTGAAGGGAAGAAGCAAAGCCGTCGGAAGAAGCGGGAAACCCTAAATTCTCTCTTTGTGAAAGGGAAGATCCTGGTGAAAAGAAAAAAGAAAATAAGACCCAGGTCTGTTGTGTCTCTTGTGTGGTAGAACAAGATGAGGAGAAGAGTCTCTCCGACACCTACACCTTACTTTTCTACTCTCACCTTTACGCTGAGGCCAGTGAATGCTCAGGAGAGCAGACTGGTTGGTGCGGTAAAGGAGAGCTTCCTGAAAAGAAGTGCTCCCAGAGCATCCGCACTGTGGGAGGATCGGGAACTTAGGATGGAAGAGCAAAAGCTTTCGAGAGGTGCAGAAGGGGGTTTGCGTTGGGTCCAACCTGTACTTGTTTAAGCCTTTGTGTTCCCATCTGTAGATTGGGGAAAGCAGTGCTGTCTCACAGAAGTGATTGAGAGGATTGGAGAAGTTATACATGTAAGTGGTTGAGCACAGTGCCACGGAAAATGTGTGCTCTTGGGGCGCCTGCGTGGCGCCTTCGGCTCAGGTCATGATCCTGCGGTCCTGGGATCGAGTCCCACGTTGGGCTCCCTGCTTAGTGGAGAGCCTGCTTCTCCCTCCCTCTCTCTGCTTGCTGCTCCCCCTGCTTGTGCATGCTCTCTCTCTCTGTGTCAAATAAAATCTTTAAATGTGTGTTCTTACAGAGAAACAAGATGCTTTGTCACTGTATATACTTCATACAAGTATATACACTGTAGCCAATTTCCTCTGCACCGTCTCACATTCTTCTACACAAGTTCTTACCTTTTTCTGAGCGAACATGGGAAGAAGCAGGTGGAGGTTTGCTGATGGAGAGGTTTCCACCCCATCACCACCCCCCCCCCCCCCGGAGGAGGGCCACAGTTGGGTGCTAGGGCAGAAAGCCATAGTCAGAGAGCAAGTAGCAACTTACTAAATGGGTGTCTGATGGCACGAAATACTAGAAAGGAAGGTACAAGCTGAGGGCAGCAAGAGAGGGGCAGCTGATCTCCTTTTCGAATTGGTAACGTTTGATGTCAAATTGGGGGAGGGGGCGGGCATGCTGTTCCACATGCCTAACTTCTTGTCCCCATTTGGTTCTTGCCTGCAAAGCAGCCTCTGGGGTCCTTTAGTGGCTTTGGGCTCAGCTTTCCACCTCTATGGGAGCCACTTTCTGGGATCCTGGCAAAGGGGGAATCAACCTTGAGGCCTGCAGACCCATCACCTTGGCACTCCCACGTGTGCTGCTGACCCACGCAGAACTGCTTATTGAGTGGGACATGTAATTCATCACCAGGTTCTTGGAGCTGCCTCAGGAGACTTTCAGGACAATGGATCGGGCATTGTGTTGGCTCTAGCTGAATCCTGCCTCGTCCTTCTCTCCTCTTTCCCACCATGGGATGGAAAATCCATCTCCAGACTGAACTCTGGATTCTTCTCCTCTGTCTTCTCTGCCCTTGAATGGTTGAGCTTTGAATTCCTGTGCTACTGTGTGGACTGTGCCTGAGGGCGGCTGTGGGTAGTTGATCTCGCTCAGGTAATCATGATGAGAGGAGATAATCAGAGGGCTCAATTTTGAAGGACAGAATGCATCTTCACTGAAGAGTCAAGTTGGGAGAAAGAAAATTTGGGGTCTAATTCCAAGTATCATCCCCAAACCCAAACTGGAAGAGAGCTGGCAACTTTGTTTGGCATCAAAATTAGGGTGCTTAATGGCCATCTCCCAACCTGCTGGCATGGTTGGAAGTTCCTCATTGGTCTTGTGTGGAGTTTCCCCCCTTGAGGAGGCATGTTCACTGTTGGCTATAATGTCCATATCCATTTGTCCCTCAGACTTGGTAGATATTCTTAGGACATGGCAACCTGGTGAGTCCAGAAAACCACATGCTTACAATTGTGTTTCTCTAGATATATGGTACCTTTCCTTCCTGATCTCTTTCTGCCAACACAGACCATTTCTGGGGGCAAGTCAAGGTCCACAGAGCATTTCTCCTTTTTTAATCCAGAAAAAGTCTCTTTTGCCCTGTGAGAGATTAAAGATAGACATAAATTTTTTTGTCGCTCCTCCCATTGAGAGGGAAAGTCTAATTGCCCTTGAATCTAGACTTGCCTTAAAGACTTGCTTGTAACCAACAGGATGTGGCAAAAGGGACATTGCATGAAGGTAACTTCTGCCTGGGCCCTTGAGGAATGTTCCTCCTAGGGGAAGCAACTACTAATTAGGAAGTCTGTCTTCCTTGAGCTGGTCATGCTGTGAGGAAGTCCAAGCTAGCCACATGGAGAAGCTGTGTGGAAGAGAGAGGAGGAGGAGAGTGGGAAAGGGAGGGGGGCAGGCAGGTGGCAGGACACTGAGGGAGAGAGGTAGAAAGGGACTTCACAAGCCCCAACTGTTCCAGCCACAGGCCACTATCTGACTGCCACAGCGTAAGGGACCCTGGCAAGACCCATCTGGCCGAGCTCCTCAATACACAGAACCACGAGAGATAATATTAAAATTGTTGTTTTAAGTCCCTGTGTTTTAGAACGGTTTGTTATGTAGGAACAGATAACTGGTACACTCCTATTCTGTTCAGGCCAGTGGGTTTAAAGATTTGAAAATAGATCTAGGAGGTCTTGTCAACTATTAATTTCCATTCTGTCACATACATCTTCAGAGCTTAGAGACTGCAGAGACTTCTACCTCCTAACGGGGTGGGGTGGGGGAGATGTCTGAGTAAGGGGAAGAAAATTAGAGATTAAAAAATTCCCTAAATAGCTCCAAACTTTCACTAATACCTGCTCTGATTTTAACTCCTATTAGGATATAGTTCCATTGTTGCGATCTTGGCTACTTTTAGCATATTGTTTGGCATTGTGAACTTGGTAGGTAAAAGCAGCATTTCATTATGGCTTGATATTTTGAGCCATTTAACCCATAGAAGTTATTCTGTGAGGCCCAAGGAAGAATTTGAAGATGAGTAAGTTAGGCTTGTGAAAAGTACTAAAAGAGTTGAATGCAGGACTGCACAAGCACACTGAGGACCAGGGAGCATTTCATCAGTTTCCAGAGGAGGACAGAGGTGTGTCCCTGAGGCTGGGAGAGTCCATGAGGGCTGTGATGGAGAGCAGGTCCTGCAGCAGATTCTCTGGTGTGAGCAGGGGGACACATTAGTAACAGGATTTGGGTAGGTAGAGGGGAGGGCTTTGCTCAGGCACAGGAATGGCATGAGTGAATCCATGGTAGTAGGGCATTTTACAGAGTATCTGAGTGATGAAATGAACTGGAGGAAAATGTGGAAAAATAAAGAACACAAAAATAAAATTCAGCTGCTTGAATAGCAGATAGGTATGACTTTTGTTTCTGGATTCCCCTGTTCTCTTTGAAGTGAGTCCTTACTAATAATAAACTGATTATCACATAGATACCCTTTGATGTCTTGTTCATAGTCCAGTGCCCAGGGAAGTAACTTAGAGATGTAGCTTATAGCTTGGAGGAGCAGTGCTCATGGGTTGAAAGGCGTCTTCTGATCTGGGAGGGTTATTACCAGGACCCTTTCTTGGCTGGCAGAAGGAAAGCCACATCCTCTTCCTTCCGGATCTTTACAGTCCCTTGTTCCCTGTGGGGGTTTTCTTTCCTCCCAGGGGGCCTAGGTAGAATCTTTGGGGGTACTGGTCATCCTCGCCTCTACAAAAACCTATGTATATACACTCTTCTGTGGAGCCCAGGACCCAGAGTAAGGCTTCTCGACTCGTCTTCCAACACCCTTCAGTTCATCATGAAAACTCCCTCGCTCTCGTGGCATCTGATTTTCATCTTTCTCCTCTTCCAACTTTTAGATGTGCGGATGGTGAAGAAAGCTTAGGAGGCTCCTCTTAGAGCTGGAAGCTGGCAGGTGACAGGTGGAGGGAAGCAGGGAAAGTTACGGTTCAGCGATTCGAGGCAGAAGAGGCCAAGAAAGGCTATGTTCTGTGCTTGAGGAAGGCTAACGTTGCGTGCAATTTCTGATTCCTAATGCTGGCTGCCTTGCAGAAGCATTATAGTCAACTTCTGAGTGTGTGTGTGTGTGTGTGTGTGTGTGTGTGTGTGTGTGTGTGGTGGGTTGGGGGGATATGGAATGGAATGTGGTAGAATTGCTGCAAGAGATAAGAAATTGGCTGTGTAAAATGAAACGTAAGTTACTGTCTGATTTAATCTATGACTGAGCAAAATTGGCAGAATTTTCCTCAGGACTATAAGAGCCAATCTTGCAGCCCTGTCCCACTTTCAACAAACTCGTCAAGCTAAACATCTCCGTCAGCTGGTCCCACCCTCATGGCAGGCGTTGACTTGAAGAGGTGATGGACGCTTTCCACGTCCTCTCCCCTTATCCCAGAGCTGCCCCTTCCTCTTCTCCTCCCACTTTCAGCCCCCCCCAACTCCAAATTGTGTTTGGATGCAAATGAATCTCCATGAATGCTAGCTAAGGCGGAGCAGCCCTCTGAGAGAAGGCAGAAACCCAGGAATGGTGGTGCTCAGGTCTGAGATGGACACTTGCCATCAGCTGGGCCAGCCCACCATGGCACACCTGGGTTTCCAGAGGCCCAGAAAGGTTGCTCGCTGGCCCAGGGCCATTGGTTGGTAGAAGCAGGGAACTCTAGACCTGTACCAGATTTCAAAAATTGGAAGCATCTTCATGATACCCAGCCTCTTGCTTCTTTCTGGGTGAAAAGGAGATGGGACTTCTGGAGCAGGATAATAACTGGGATTCTGCTTTGTGAGTCTTCAGGATACTTCTAGCCATTGGCCTGTGGGAGGATAGTCTGTATGTTTACCCTCAGAGAGTAAACCAGAGATTAAACCTTAGTGATTAAAAGTGATTGAAAAAAATACATTACACTAAAAATGAAACAAGATGGGATCAGGAGGGAGATAACCCATAAGAGACTCTTAATCTCACAAAACAAACTGAGGGTTGCTGGGGGCAGAGGGTAGGGAGAGGGTGGTTGTGTTATGGACATTGGGAAAGGTACGTCCTAAAAAATGAAAAATTAATAAAAAATATGTTACACTGTAATCAACCTAGAGGTTGTTTAAAAAAAACAACTGGAAAATGCAAATAGGCACAAAGAAAAACTAAAAATAACTCATCTCTCACAGATAATCACCATCAACATTTAGCCTTCAAGTTGCTATTCTTTTTGTCTGTTTATGTAAATGTGTACATAAATATGCACACATACATAAAAATAAGAATTTTATCAAAATCATTCCCCCCCCATTTTTTTTTTTTTTAAGATTTTATTTATTTGACATACGGAGATCAAGTAGGCAGAGAGGCAGGCAGAGAGAGAGGAGGAAGCAGGCTCCCTGCTGAGCAGACAGCCTGATGCAGGGCTTGATCCCAGGACCCTGAGCCGAAGGCAGAGGCTTTAACCCACTGAGCCACCCAGGCGTCCCCTCCTCATTTTTACATTGTGTCTTGAATAACTTAACATGCTTTCTTAAGAGTGAATCCCCAAAGCGGGGTTCTCACTTCTCTGCTCCATTTTGAGCGAGTGTTTGAGCACATTCTTATGTGTTGAGAATGGGGCCTTCAGGCTCTGTGCCATGCACTGCTAAACAATGGACCAAAATGTTCTTTGACTATGAAGTGCTGGTAGATTGCATTTCTTTTTCCTTAGGAAGCCCCTGTCTGCTGAAGAGAGTAGGGGAAAAAGGCAGAAGAGAGTTAAAGATGAAAGCTGGTTTGTAATAGATGACAATGACTGTTAAAATCCACATCAATCATTCTGTGTATTTTTAGTTTCATAAAAAGCAAGGCATCCCTAACTTGGTCTGCTGTGTAGTCAGAAGAGATGTAAATAGAACCGAGATGTTTTTCCTCCTTTGTGACTAATCACTTGAAGAAAGGGGGAGTGTGATAGTCGGGGAACCCAGCCTACGCCTTCTAGTCTCTAAATATTTGTGATAAGTGATTCTGGGGTATGTGTGTGTGTGTACACGTGCACGTGTGCATAGGAATCCCCCCATTCTGGGGGGTGTGTGTGTGTACATGTGTGTGAACACGTGCACGCATGCATAGGAATACCCCCAGCACACAGAGTGTTGTTTCAGGGGCTGTGTGGGCTACAGACCAGCTAATGGGTGGACTACTGATAGGAGAATCTTAGAACGATGCTGTTGAAGTAAGGCATCAGGCTTTCACAAAGTAGAAATTCCAGAGCCATGCTGGGTGGTTCTTCTGCCAGCATGAGGAGTAGAATTTGAGAGGGAAAAAATGCAGCTTGGAGGAATTAGGAGTGGAGGTGGGTGGAAATCCTACATTTCTAGAAGGTCATCCACCCAAATAAGGCTGCTGCAGGGTTGTGGGAAGGGGTGAATGGCAATGATCTTTGTGCAGTTCTTGGCGGGAGCCCTCCCTTATAGTTGGCACTCAGTGATTTGCAGCTGTTAGGCCTGTTACTATTGTAACCTTGGCCATCCTGTTTCTCACACTAAATTATAATTTCCTGCAGGGTGGCCATGTCCCAACATGTATGTCAACATAGTAGAAGACCTTCTGGGACTAACCTGCTGTCCAGTGGGATCTCCTCTTTCAATGCCCAGCCTTCTTAACTTTATGAGAGTGTTTCTTGGGCAAGGCATCTGGGTGGCTCACTTGGCTAACATTTGCCTTCAGCTCAGGTCATGATCCCAGGGTCCTGGGACTGAGCCCTGTGCTGGGCTCCCTGCTCTGCAGGGAGTCTGCATCTCCCTCTGCCCTCCTCCTGCTCATGCTTTCTTACTCTCTCACTCCCGCTCTCTCAAGTAAATAAAATCTGGAAAAAAAAAAAGTGTTTCTTGGGCAACCATGACCCAAGAGGACAGTGATCAACTTTGGGCTGTTGCAGAGAGCTCCTTCAAAACCACACTGCCTCTGTAGTTCTAAGTCCACATGAGTGTTCAAGCCATTCTTCTGCCTTGGCCTTCTTAGATTCTTTTTCCTTCCTCTCTCCTGGAGAAGAGGATTTCTTGCTGCAAATCAGGCTGCTAACCTACCTCTTAATAGGGAAGAACTGGGAGGTGGGACAGAGTTGTGGGTTTGGCATTGGGGAGGGACTTTTTTGGGGTAAGAGTTTTCACAGCACCTGGAGGGTACAATAAAATTTGGGGAGGCTGAGGGTGTTTAGAGAAATATTGTGTGTTTAACCTTGGGTGCTCTGAAATGTTCCTTGGAAACTAACTATGAAGAATTGAATTGCTTTTACATACTTTTGCTGTTGACCCACTCCTCACTGAATGTTTCTGAGCTGGGCAGACTGAGCCGTGTGGACTCCCATAGATCTATTAGGGCTACATGTGTACAATCTCCTCTTGAATGCATCATCTGCCCTTGTTTAGCTTTCTTTTCTTATTAGGGTCTAGGTTGAAGGGATTCCTCCCCTCTCCCTGAGCAAGCTTAGCTAACTGTGCAAGTGGCTTGGAATTTCTCATAACCTTTCAATAATTCTTGTTTGGCTGCCTTACCTCACCACCTTAGATGGGCCAAGAACTGCTCCGTCAGACTATTCTCAGAAACTGGGGGATCCTTCTTCCCAAGGCTCTTGACAGATAGAACTATGAAGGACTTCTATTTTTAATGGGACCTGAGTTGTTTTTTTGTTATTTTGTTTGTAACTGTTGAGCTCAGTGTAGACATCTGTATGCAATTTCAGGAGAAATTCTATCTTATGAAGCTCTTGAGTTCATTAAGAATTTCATGAAGAGGGGCACCTGAGTGGCTCAGTGGGTTGAGCCTCTGCCTTCTGCTTAGGTCATGATCTCAGGGTCCTGGGATTGAGCCCCACGTCGGGCTTTCTGCTCAGCAGGGAGCCTGATTCTGCCTATCTCTGCCTGCCTCTCTGCCTGCTTGTGATTTCTCTCTCTGTCAAATAAATAAATAAGTACAATTTAAAAAATTCATGAAGAGAAAATGATCTCTTTGTTCCCCCTGTATATGAATGGAAACTCCTAATTGACTTTTGGCATATTTTTCTTGGTGCTCAGTATTCTCAATATTTAAAAATATGGTCAGCAGGTGATTTCACTTAGATCACGGACTCCAAACTCACTGAATTGTTGTAAGAAATGCCCAGGTAAATTAATGAGGATTATAAAGTGGATGGCATTACTATTGCTTTAGGTGAGTGTTTTAAAGATACTTGGTGGGGGTGGGGATGGAGATGGGGGCAGCAAATCTGACATATTATGCTAATTAAGCCAAGTGTTGGACTAACACTCCTATGATAGGTATAGGAATTTTCACATTCTTTTTCTCATCATTTATGGACACATGGTGGAATTTCATTTCCTTATCTTCTTTGAAGTCAGGCAAGATTTTAAACTTGCATTGGCTAATGAGCTGAAGTGACATATGTTTAAAAGCTAGTGTGGGATTTACCACATTCCCTTCCCACGGCTGTGGTGATAGTTGGAACTGCGTCAAGAGGAAGCCTCCATCATTCTGAATTCCTAAGCTAGGATGAGAAAAGCTCTCCCTTGCCAATCAGCTTTGGCTACATAGCATAGGTGAGAAATAAACCTATGTGCTGTTAACCCACTGACATGTTGGAATTCTTTGTTACTGCAGCTTAACCAATCCTATCCTCACTGATACATCTTGACTCCCAAATCTTGATTTTAAATTTCAGCTTCAGCACTGATCTGTGAATTTTGGATTTGTTAAAATTCCAGAAGTATTTTAACCTCTCAGAGGCTCTGCTTTCTCATTTTTGAAATGGGTTTTGAGCAGATTCTTTCCACAGTACCCTCCAACGCCAACATTCTGTGATTCTGCCATTTAAATAGGAAAGTTAGTGCTGCTCTTTGTTAATAAATCTAGTCTTCTCTTTTTGGATTATGGGAGGCTAGAGTTCAAACTTGAATTTTGCCATTTTCTTGCTGTGTGATTTTGAGCAAGTTGCTCAACCATTCTTAAGCTTATTATTCCTCTCCTAGAAAATGGAAACACAGCTAGCTCTTAGAGTTCTTGTGGATTAAATAAGATGAATAGTTGAAGTAATTAAAAAAACCAAACAAACATGGTCCACAGTGCCAGGAACTAAGGAGGCTTTAAGCAAATGTCTGCCAATTCCCATCTGAGAAGAGGAGATGGTTCTAGCATCTCCTGTTCCCTGGGGAGCTCAGGGAGACTGCAGGGCCCCCTGAGGGCTTGGACTATCTATTTCACTATACTTTTTAGAGAAATAAATGTTGCAGGTCCTAGGCTAGAGTAAGGGAAAAAGGCAGATATTAAATGAAGATGTATTTAAATTTTGGAAGTATTGATTAATGTAGACAGTTTGCTTATGAAAGTACTGTGTGTAGAGTCTTGTCTCAGCTACCCAGGTGAGAGATCACTTAAATGTGTTTTTCCCCCTTGAATATTAAATAATAAAAGAAGATATCTTTGTGTCCACTTTTATTTTGGATAATTACAACATTTTCTTGAGTTTACTTTCTTGGTCCATTTCCTGAGTTGCAAATTTTTTTTTTTTTTTTTTTTTTTTAAGAGAGAATGGGGTTTGGGGAGGGAGAGAGGGAAGGAGAGAGAAAGGGAGGGAGGGAAAGGGAAAAAGAGGTGAGGAGGGGGTCTTAAGCAAGCTCCACACCCAGCACAGAGCCTGACATGAGGATTGATTTCACAATCCTGAGATCATGACGTGAGCCAAAATCAAGAATTGGATGTTTAACCAGCTGAGCCACCCAGGTGTCCCATGAGTTGTAGTTCTTATGTTTATATCCTCTGAGGTGTCTTGTTGGTTTCTTTTTCTTCCTTACTTTTAAATTAATCTGTTTGAATATTTTATGTTCATAGAAAAATTGAACAGAATGTTCAGTTCCCATCTATTCTTTCTACCAACCCCTACTCTCTTATATTTAAATCTTGCATTAGTGAGGTACATTTGTTACAACTGATGAACAAATATTAATGCATTATTATTAACTGAAGTTCATAATTTATATTAGGGTTTTACTTTATGTTGTATAGTTTCGACAAATGTGGCACATATCCACCATTAATGTATCATATAGAATAGTTTCACTGCCTTAAAAATCCTTTGTACTTCACCTGTTCATCTCTCCCCCGTTCCCAAAACCTTAGCAACCACTGCTTTTTTTTAAACTATCTCTGTAGAATTGCCTTTTCCCGACTGCCATATATATGTATACAGTATATAGTCTTTTCACATTGTTGATAAAGTGTGAACACTTTTCTCACTTTGCACACTTCTTTCACATAGTAATATGCATTTAAATATTCTTCATTTCTTTTCATGGCTCAATAGCTAATTTCCTTTTATCCCTGAATAATATCTCATGTATGAATGTTCCACTTTGTTTATTCATTCAGTTATTGAGGAACATCTTGGTTACTTCCAGTTTTTGGCAGTTATGAATAAAACTGCTGTAAACGTTTGTGTGCAAGTTTCTGTGTGAACATAATTTTTTGATTCATTTGGGTAAATAACCTAGGACACAGTTGCTGGAGTGAGCCCGTGTTTAGTTTTGCAAGACACTGTAAAACTCTCTTCCAAAGTGGCTCTCTTCCATTTTGCTTTCCACAAGCAGTGAATGAGAATTCCTCTTGCTTCACATCCTTGTCAGCATTTGGTATTGTCAGCGTTCTGGATTTTAGCCATTCAGTAGGTATGTGGTAATATCTCATTATTTTAATTTGCAATTTCCTAATGACCTATGATGTGGAACATCTTTTAATATGATTATTTGGCATCCATATATCTTCTTTGGTAAAATGTCTGTTAAAACTGTCCACTTTTAAATTGGGTTGTTTTTGTCTTACTGTCATATCGTAAGAGTTCTTTGGATACAAATCTATTGTCAAATGTGTATTTTGCAAATATTTTCTCCAAGTCTGTGACTTGTCTTTTAATTCTTTAACAGTTGCTTTGAAGAGCAGAGATTATAAATTCTAATGAACTTCAGTTTATCAGTTGTTTTTTTTTTTCCTTATGGTTTGGTGTTGTATCCAAAGAGTCATCACCAAACCCAGGTCACCTAAGTTTTGTCCTATGATGTCTTCTAGAAGTATTATGGTTTTGTGGTTTACATTTAGGTCTATGATCTATTTTGAGTGAATTTTTGTGAAGGGTATAATACCTATGTCTAGATGATGATGATGATGATTTGGCATGTGGCTATCTAGTTGTTCTAGCACTAATTGTTGGAAAAAATATCTTTTTTCCATTGATGTGGCTTTGCTTTTTTGTCAAAGGTCAGTTGTAACTATATTTGTGTGGGTCTGTTTGGGGGCTCTTTGTTCTGTTCTGTTGCTCTACTTGTATATTCTTTTGCCAGTACCACACTGTGTTAATTACTATAACTTTATAGTAAGTTTTGGAAGTTGAGTACTGTCAGTCTTCTGATTTTGTTCTTCATCAACATTGTGTTGGCTATTCTGGATCTTTTTCTTTTCCATCTAAACATTAGAGTCAGATTGTTTATATAAATTAACTTATATTTTGATTGGCTTGCGTTGAACCTGTAGTTAAAGTTGGAAAGCACTGGCATCTTAACAATATTGAGTCTTCCTATTCATGAACATGGGATATCTCTTCATTTATTTAGTCTTTATTTCATTCATCACAATTTTATAGTTTTTCTCACCTAGATTTGTACATACTTGTTATTTGTACTTAAGGGTTTCATTTCACTAATGTAAATGGTGGTGTTAATTTCAACTCTCAATTGTTCTTGCTGATTATATGAGAAAACTATTTACTTTTGTATCTTAGCTTTATATCCTGCAACCTTTCTGTAATCACTTATTAGTTCCAGGAAATTTGTTGTTGATTCTTTGGGTTTTCCACATAAACTATCATGTAATCTTCAAATAAAGAAATTTTTTTCTTCCTTCCCAATCTGTATGCCTCCCCACCTCTTAATGCATTTGCTAGAACTTTCAGTATGGTATTGAATAGAAATGGTGAGAGGGAGAATCCTTGTCTTGTTTTTGATCTTAGGAGGAAAGCATCTATTTTCTCTCTATTACCTATGATAAATGTAAGGATTTGTAGACATTATCAAGTTTATGTTACCTGGTATTTCTTCCTAACTATTTGAAAACTTGGGTATAATATCAAAATTAAGCAGACCTGGGCTTAAATATTGACTATGCTATTTTTTAGCTGCATTGACCTTCAGTAAGTTGACCTTCTCTGAGCCTTGGTTTCTGTACCATGAAGGTGGGGCAGAGGGGGCAGGATTTCATTGACATTGTAGAAAGGAGTTGAAGAGTTGAAAGACCAAAATTATTCTGATATGGCTTGTCTTTAGGAATTGGGTCTGTTCAGGACACTAAACCCCAAAATGGGAAAAGAAAAAAGTGGGAGAGGGAAAAATCTTTTGAGCTTTGAGAAATGGCAGAAATTTCTAAGAGCTGAAACATCAAGTGTGATTCCTCAAGCACTGGATGGATCTTTGTGTCAGTCAAAAGAGAAATGACCCTATGACTGAGTATAGGCACATAGCCCATCCTTCAGAATGGAAGCTGTGGAACACAGGGGAGGTAACAGAAGCAAAAAACACCCCAAAGAAAAGCAAAGAGAAGGAAACTTACCAAGCCCAGGGAACCCTGTCAGTGTATTCGACTGTGACTCTCCTTTAGAAGACACATTCAGGACCCAGACAATAAAATGCACAACCTATTCAGGCTGCTGCTTTTTTTCATGGGCTTACTATTTCTTTGTTTTCCTTCCTTAGGGCTTCTTAAAATTTCCCCAGCCTTGATACTACTACTAAGCCTCTAGCTGTGAGGATGGCAGTATATTTGCTTTCTCAGAGGGAGTAGGGGCCACCAGGGGCTTGAGATCAGCAGTTGGGTTTTGACTCTCTACGGATGAGCCTCATTGGGCTAGGTGGCCAATTGTGTTTACCTTTTATTTTTATTTATTTATTTTTAAAGATTTTATTTATTTGAGAGAGAGAGAGAGTGAGAGAGCGCATGAGAGGGGAGAAGGTCAGAGGGAGAAGAAGACTCCTCGCGGAGCTGGGAGCCTGATGTGGGACTCAGTCTTGGGACTCCGGGATCATGACTGAGCCAAAGGCAGTTGCTTAACCAAGTGAGCTACCCAGGCACCCTTGCCTTTTATTTTTGCAGCGAGATTCTCCCTTTCAGAAAACTTTTGACTCCCTCCCTGCCTCTTTGCCATGAGTGTCTGGCTTTGGTAATTTTGTTATTTTCTAGATTTCAGGTCACTGCTACAGTCCTAAGCATGCCCTACCCTCCCCCAACTTATAATTATTTATTGTGCACAGACATCCCTTTAATTAGTCTAACCTGTATTTTCATTTATCTTAGCCATAATATACAGTTACTCTATAGCAAATGTATATTCAGAATTAGATACTTCAGCTTCCTAAAACCTTGGTTTTACATTTTATACAACTGAAAATATTTGAATAATATGAATCAACTTTTTTAACTGAAGTACAGTTGACACATAGCATTACATATTGACACACAATAGTAGTTTCAAGTGTACACCATAGTGATTCAACAAGTTTATATATTGTGCTGTCCTCACCACAAGTGTAGTTAACATCTGTCACCATACAACACTACTAAAATACCATTGACTGTATTCCCCATGCTGTGCCTTTTATCACTGTGACTTACAGGTTTTCAGCTATGAAATGAGTTTCTTCCCCTCCCCTTCAGCCATTTTGCCCATCCTTCCATTCATCCCTCTCCTCTGGGAACCATCAGTTTCTCTGTATTTATGACTTATGGGTCTGTTTCTGCTTTTTATTTGTTTTGACTTGTTTTTTTTTTTTTAGATTCCACATTTAAGTGAAATTGTGATAGTTTTCTTACTTACTTCACCTTGTTTCACTTAGCATAATACCTTCTAGCTTCATTGTTGTTGCAGATGGCAAGATCTCAATTTTTATGCTTGTGTGTGTTTGTGTGTATGTGTGTGTGTGTTCGACATCTTCTTATCTATGTGTAGAAGAATGAAACTCAACCATTCTCTTACACCATACACAAAGATAACCTCAAAATGGATAAAAGACCTCAGTGTGAGGTAGAAATCTATCAACATTCTAGAGGAGAACATAGGCAGTAATCTCTTCGACATTGGCCATAGCAACTTCTTTCAAGATATGTCTCCAAAGGCAAAGGAAACAAAAGTGAAAATGAACTTTTGGGACTGCATCAAGATCAAAAGCTTCTGCACAGCAAAGGAAACAGTCAACAAAACAAAGAGGCAACCCACAGAATGGGAGAAGATATTCGCAAATGACACTACAGACAAAGGGCTGATATCCAAGATCTATAAAGAGCTCCTCAAACTCAACATACACAAAACAGATAATCATGTCAAAAAATGGGCAGAAGACATGAACAGACACTTCTCCAATGAAAAACATACAAATGTCTAACAGACACATGAAAAAATGTTCATCGCCAGCCATCAGGGAGATTCAAATCAAAACCACATTGAGATACCACCTTATACCAGTTAGAATGGCCAAAATTAACAAGACAGTAAACAACGTGTGTTGGAGAGGATGTGGAGAAAGGGGAACCCTCTTCCACTGCTGGTGGGAATGCAAGTGGGTGCAGCCACTTTGGAAAACAGCGTGGAGATTCCTTAAGAAATTAAAAATAGAGCTACCCTATGACCCTGCAATTGCACTACTGAGTATATACTCCAAAGATACAGATGTAATGAAAAGAAGGGCCTCTGTACCCCAATGTTCATAACAGCAGTGGCCACAGTCACCAAACTGTGGAAAGAACCAAGATGCCCTTCAACAGATGAATGGATAAAGAAGATACGGTCCATATATACAGTGGAGTATTATGCCTCCATTTTCTAATGGAGGATGAATACCCAACTTTTGTAGCAACATGGACGGCACAGGAAGAGATTATGCTGAGTGAAAAAAGTCAAGCAGAGAGAGTCAATTATATGGTTTCACTTACTTGTGGAACATAAGGAATAACATGGAGGATCCATTCATCTATTGATAGACACTTGAGTTTCTTCCATATCTTGACTATTGTAAAGCTGCAATAAACAGAGGGATGCATGTATCCTTTTGAATTATTGTTTTCATTTTCTTTGGATAAATACCCAGTGGTGGAATTACTGGGTCATGTGGTATTTTTATTTTTAATTTTTTGAGGACCTTTCATAGTAGCTCCATCAATGTACATTCCCACCGAGAGTGCACTAGAGTTCCACTTTCTCCACATCCTCACCAACACATGTTACTTCTTTTTGATTCTAACCATTCTAACAGGTCAGGTGTGGGATGATATCTCAATGTGGTTTTGGTTTGCATTTTCCTGATAATGAGTCATATTGAGCATCTTTTCATCTGTTGGCAACATGGTCTGTTGTAAGTCTGTGGAAAAATGTTTATTCTGGTCCTCTGCTCATTTTTTAAAAAGATTTATTTATTAGAGGAGGGGCGAGAGAGAGAATAAGCAGGGGGGAAGGGCAGAGGGAAAGGGAAAAGCAGGCTCCCCATTGAGAGCAAGGAGCCCAACATGTGGCTCAATCCCAGGACCCCAGGATCATGACCTGAGCTGAAGGCAAGTTTTTAACTGACTGAGCCATCCAGGTGCCCCCAAAGCTTTTTATTTTGTTGTAGCCCCAGTAGTTTATTTTTGTTTCTCTTGCCTTAAGAGACTTATCTAGAAAAAAGGTTGCTCTGGCCAATGTCAGAGATTACTACATATGTTTTCTTCTGGGACTTTTATGGTTTCAGGTATCACATTTAGGTCTGCAATCCACTGAGTTTATTTTGTATATGGTATAAGAAAGGGGCTCAGTTTCATTCTTTTGCATATAGCTGTCTGGTTTTCCCAGCATCATTTCCCATATCAAATCAGAACAACTTTTAATAGGTTCATCTATGAGCGGTCCCTATGTTCTTGTCTGTCTTTACATTTCTCCTTATTTAAACAGCTTTAATATTCTTTCCTCATGGTCTTGGGATAATGCTATTTTCTGAATGAATGTCCCAGCCAAATGTCAAATACCAGTTATTGCCTGCAATGGGAAAGAATGATTAACAAAGCAATACTTGCTATTTAAACTCCAATTGTAAAAGTGAACAAGAAATTTTCTGTGTTGGCTAAATCTTTGGTGCCTACCATAACAAAATGTACACAATTATGTAGATATGCTCAAAGTTTTTTAACAGAGATATAAACGGAGATTATAAAAAAGGTATCTATTTGAGAGAGATAGACCAAGTAGGAGGAGAAGCAGAGGGAAAGGGACAAGCAGACTCTGCACTGAGTACATAACACAATCTGGGGCTTCAGCCCACACCCCCAAGATCATGATCTGAGCCGAAACCAAGAGTTGGATGCCCAACCTACTGAGCCACCCAGGCACCCCAGGCCACAGTATTTCTTAAATGACCTAATGCTTGTCCTTCACATTAGAAGCAGATCTATTTAGTTCACCAGTTTCTCTGCCAAGGAAAAAAATCAATGGATTTAGGACCTTAATTCACAAAAGAAACGCATCTTCTAGGGAGAGGACCTACTCTTGGCAGCAAACCAAGCATTCAGTTTGCTGTTCAGGGCCTTATAATTGTCTAGAAGCCCCTTTGAAGTTTCTAGATGTCCAGAAGGGAATTGAACTCTTCCTTCCCTGTAGAATAATCAGGAGAGACTGACAAGTTCTACTATTCCCCAACTGTATAGCTGCATAGGCTGCCCCTTTCAGAAGCAACTTATGTGAACATAGGATGTTGAGCAGCAAGGCCCTTTAAACAAGTCTCAAACCCTTAATTACCAGAAATCAAGGTCTGGTAGTCTCACTTCTGTTTATCATAGAGTATTCCTGGGGGGTATACTGCCTGCCCCAGAATGAACTATTCCCAGTGTCTTGGGTATGTGTTTTAGATTCCTTTTTTTTTTTTTTTTTTTTTTAAGATTTTCTTTAATTATTCATGAGAGACAGAGAATGGGGGGAGGCAGTGGCAGAGAGAGAAGCTGGCTTCCCATGAAGCAAGGAGCCCAATGCCGGCTTTGATCCCAGGATTCTGGGATCACCACCCGAGCCAAAGGCAGACACCCAACCGGCTAAGCCGACCAGGCACCTGTGTTTCTGATTCTTGTAGATGTTGTCTGCTACCCCCATCTCAGTGATCCTCCCTGAAGTCTCTGGTCTGTGTTGGACCAAAGGGTCCTAGGACATTAGTGGCCTTAGGGAGCAGTTCAAGCTGTGTCCACTGAAGGCTTTTTGTGGCTGTGAGGATGCTCCCAAGCATTTTGAAGGAAAATTTGCCTCCGATGAAAGTTGTAAACTCAGATTTTTCTAGGGGTCAGGGAACCATGGGAAATGGAAGATGTGGAAGACCTAGGGTAGGTGGGAGTGTGGTAGACTGCAAGGTTCACTCTCCATGGAAAGGGGAGCTGATACTGAGCTTCAGCTAACCTTTATGGTCCGGTTTCCAGGCCCTCCAGCTTTTCTGAGCAGGGTCCCAATTTAAAGATACAGAACCACTATGTTGGTCAAATAGAACATGGTAGATGGACTCAGCTCCTTGGTTCATTAGTTGATCATCTCTGTGATTGTGTTTCCTGCTAGACCTATCGATTCCCCTTCTTTCTTGAGTGAAAATTTTGGGTGCAATTAGCAGAAAAACCAGTTCGCACTAGTTGAAACAACAAGGAATTTTATTGGGTGACCTGGAAGTTCACACATAAAGTGAGCATCATGTTTGGTTCTCTGGATCCACAGACTCCATCTCCCTGTGAATACTTTTGTTCTGCCCTGTGTTGGGTTCATCCTCAGGGTGGTTTTAATATGGCTGCAGCAATTCCAGGCCCCACGCCTTTGTATAACAACCAGAGAGAAAGAGAAGGTCTCTTTCTGAAGTTCTCTCAGGAGAGCAAGAAGGCCATTCAAGAAACCCCAGCTGCTCCTCATGTCCCATTGGCCTAAACTGGGTCACATGTCCTCTTCATGAACTAATCAGATAGGAAGGGTAGGATTCCCCTTATACTCGTCAAGCTGGAGGTGGGGGGAAGTTATAGTTCCCTGAGCCTCAAGGACTTTGCATGTACTTGGGTGCATGTGTGTGTATGCATGTGTGCCTACCTGAACAAAATCTGGGTTTTAATAGGAAAGACAGAGGGGTGTATGGATGCTGGCCAATTAGCCAATGAAATCTACAATGTGGTTTATATTTTACAAAACTACCTTTTTCCCGGCCTCGTGTTGTGTAGATAACCCACTGCCCCATTCTGTCTGTGTCTAAATTCTAGTAACTGGGAAACTGGATGCCACTCCTGTATTCTTATATTGTTCTGTGTCCACATAGAGAATGGTGGCTGATAGGGAAACTGAGTTCCTGCAATATCTTAGGCATAGTTGGTGGCCCTGGGTTTGATATCCTTACCAACCAACCTAACATTTCTGGATTGATTTTAAAAAAAATCTAACAAATGGGGAGAATATTACCTACTTCAGTATGTTGTCAGGATTTTATTTTTTTAAAGATTTTATTTATTTATTTGACAGAGATCACACGTAGGCAGAGAGGAAGGGAAGCAGGCTCCCTGCTGAGCAGAAAGCCCCATGCAGGGCTTGATCCTGGGATCATGACCTGAGCCGAAGGCAGAGACTTTAACCCAGTGAGCCACCCAGGTGCCCCCGTTGTCAGGATTTTTAATACAAAGCTTATAACCTGGTCCTTGGTGTATGGTAAGTGTCCCATAAGTGATAATCACCATGAGTTTATACTTTAATTCTTGAAGGTAGCTATTCGAGCTCCTAAACTTGATTTGTAGCAATACTTTTAGTTTTGGATTGGTACTCTTTTCTTCCTCACTTAACCAGTATCTGAAAGGTAGTAAAATGTCTTGGCTTAGAAGTTTAGGAAATAGGAATTGAAATCTGCCATGCTTTTTCACTGAAGACAAGCCATGGCTGATTTAGCCAGTTGAGTTCTCTTGCTCTTTTTTAAGCACAAATAGTTTGTTGTGTTTACTTCAGTGGAACTAGGGAGTCGAATTAATGCATCATCAGCAATTAGTTGTAAGAAGAGTTGAGCAACAGAATTGAGTTCTTTGTCTCTTTGTTCACTTATTCTTCCCCAGAGGCCAGTTCTGGGAGGCAAATACTGTTCCTCTCACCTTCTGTGTATCTAAAAGGATCTGTAAAATTGAATACAAAGATCTAAGAATCAGATTATTCTTAATATTATTGGTAATGACCTCTTAAGGGGGTATGTGCTTTGCAGTTTGCAGAATGCTTTCACATTTTATAAACTGGAGTTTTAAGATCTGTGAGATTATAAATCGTGTTTTGCTCACTATCTCAAATCCGTGTCCCAGTGTCTTGCAAAATAGATATTTAACAAATATACGAATGAGCCTCAAACCTACTGCTTAATTTCTGCAAGTTACCATTATTTCTATTTTACACTAGAAGACATGAAGTATCAGATTTCATTACTTGCCTAAAGGTCACCCGATTGTTAAATGGTGGAAGCAGAATTCTAACATAATGGACTCTTTCTTTCCAGGACGTACTTTAGGATGGGGAGGAGAGATGGGTTTTTTGAAAAGTAGGCTAGATTATGGTTACACCAAGTAGGTTCCTTTCCAACTCATGGGAGAGGGCCCTGAGAGAATATGGGATTATTGCAAGAAATTCAGGGATATGCACACACACCAAGAATTATCAGAAAATGGGCAGAGAAGGTGGAGAGAGGACCCAGTTCCCTTTACACAGTTGAGTATCCTGGAGTAAAGAAATCCCCTAAGCACGCAGGACCTGGTGGTGGTTTAGGTCTGAGCATCTCAAACTCTTGATGCTGAGAGACCAGTACTAGATTTTGTTTCCTCAATCTCTTTTGGACCAATATGTGTTTAAAAAAAAAAAAAAACAAAACCAACAAACAAACTCCACTTCCCAAACACACACAGTGAAAATAGAATACCCTTAATTTCCACACTTGTTTCACGGAGGACCAGGAACAAAGAGTTTACATTCCCTCACAGTCTATAGACCATACCTTGACTAGCATTGGTTTGGATTTTTAACACAGTAAAAAAACTACAGTTGAAAAGAATTATATTCATGATATTTTAGTACAGTATTTGTAAATCCATCCAGCAAAACACAATTTATAATCTCATAGATCTTAAAACTCCAGTTTATACAATGTGCTCTAAGTGGTGAGGACCCATAGTATTGGGACATAAGTTTAAACTTGTGGTGAACACATTCTCTGTTAAGGCTGTCAGTGCATTTCTGAGACATACTGTATAACCTCATTTAGACACCGCATCCGAAGTCTATCCTTAAGGCACTTTCTTGAAGCACAGATCACATGCTTATCTCCTAATGTTGTTCCTATGCGCTACTTTTATGATAAAATATGACTTAGGTAATAGCTCTAAAGAATTTACATTAGCTGTTTGAATCCTCCTCCCTTGTTTAGTCAGTATTGAAAGGACAACTGCTGTCTTGGGGGAGAAACAAAAATTCGACATTAAAAAATGAAGTCCTTATTCTTGAAATCTTTGAAAACTACTTCACCACATAGACCTTGAAGTCTTTGGTAAAAGAATTTGGCAGTGGCTAATTCCACTGTGTGTGGCCTCTCCATCTCCCCCGGGGACTTCAGTGTCTTCCAAAGGCTCCCTGTCTGTTCCTAGACCGCAGGTTTTCTGTGAGAAAAAGCAATGCCTCATTTACTCATTTGATAATGTCCAGCATGCCAGGCAGGGTGGTGAACAGTGACTTCTACTCAGAAAGCTCAGGAGGAAGCAATAGAGGATTTGAGTAGTTCCACAGACTTCTAGGAGTGGGAGCTAGGAGCAGAGCCAGTATTCACCGTAGGGCCCTCCTCTGCCCTGAGGTGTGTGGAACTGGCAGCTGGACCCCCTCACACACCTGACCCTGAATGAGCTCTTCCGACCCTTGGGCCCAGGCCCAGGTGGTCTTTTATTTAGCACAAGAACTGGGCTTCATGCACAGAAATGATAATAATAGGAAGCTAAATGCCTTAAGAATGTGGTCCAGATTTCCAGGCAGAGCAGAGCGTAATGTGAGGCTCTCGGCTGGCTTTCTTGGCATGAAGCAGCTACAACAGAGCAGCTCAAGATGACGAGGCTGGTTGGCCGCCTCCAGATGCAAGGGCAGTTTTTGTTCCCGAGATTGGAAAACACTTTCATTTTTGTGAGTTGAGACATAGACCATTCCCCATGGGGAAAATGTTTTTTGTTTTTTTTTTTTCCCCCTAGTGACATCTGTGGATAGGTCTAGTTTTTGCACTTCTCACCCATGGGAGAAATTCCCCTAGGCCCATGCATCTCAAAATGAATGAACATGTGAAAAACCAGGGCATCTTACTGAAAGGTACATTAGGTTATGCTAGCCTGGAGCTGGGCCCGAGATTCTGTGTTGGCAACAAGCTCGCTCCTGGGTGATGCCGAGGCCACTGCTAGGCAGTATTGCTGGTCTGCCTGGTGGCCTGGAAGCATGGAAACTGGCCTCACCTGCTTTTATGGAAGGCATCGATTTCTAGTTCAGCCCCACTTGTGTATTCCACTCAACACAATGTCTATAGTGGCATTTCCTTTTCACAAGGGTCTTACTCAGTATGAGAGTAGGTATTGGTTGATGAGTTGAATCATTTAAAAAAAAATCTTTGTTGTGCTTCTAAGTACATCTTCAGGGCAAAATCCTGGCTGTCAGGCACAATCAGGTTCTGCTCAATCCCACATCATTAGAGTGCTGCTTTGACCCACATGTCTGGTGGGTCTCGCATATGGTGGGGGCAGTCTACTGTAGTAAATCCTAATGCAGAGAGTTTGGTAATCCAATCACAGAATGACAGACTCGCACGTTATGTTCAGTGATTTGATTCTTCAGCAGCCTCTTAACTGTGGATGCATTACAGAGTGAATCCATAAAAGGAACTAAATCCATTGATTGTATTGTGGGCATTAGATTCAGCTGTCATCAGATACAGCTTGTCATTTGAGCTTCCAGGTTTAAAAACAATCAGAGAAATAAAAAAAAATTCTATTTCGATGCTTTGTCCCTTTTGAGCTACATTAGATGGTTTCTCTTAGAAATGAAGGAAAGGCTCAAAGTTTATTCAGAATTAAACTCCATGTGATTTCAGGAGAATTGGGGCTTCATACCACAGTGTGTGCTCATATGCCCCTGTCCTTTATTCAGTGCAGTGCCTCCCAGACCAGTGAGTGGCTTTTTCATCAACTTTCTGAGCTGATGTTAGTAGTTTCTAATGAAAAGATAATCATGTAATAAAGATCAACCTCCTCTTCCAAGATTATTTTTAGTGGATTGGAGGAGTGGCTCACTTAATATCACTAGTTTCTTCATTTATTTTTATAGGTCACATTCCAACCCTAAAATATTCCATGGGTCTGTCAGCAACTTTGATTGAAGCAGAAATTAATCTTATCAAATATCTTGATGAGGGCTTGGAGAGTCCTTGCTATTAACAGGGTTTTGTGGTAATGGTATTCATCTTTGTCAGATTTGGCTGACAAATCTCTCACTTATTAGAATTAGAAGGAAAAGTAACCGACTCATTTTGCCCATGTGAAACAGCTGGAGAGTTTGCCTAAGGTCACCTGGGCCTGTCCCAGTCTGTCCTCCCCATCACCTCACCATCTCCCATGTCCCTTATAGATGTAATGCATTGGCTTTGAGGCCCCAAGCAGCAGGTTTTCTACCTTGCTCAGTGGGAAGCAGGGTGTTCTGCCTAAAGTCGTTCACTGTAGTCCCATAGCATCCAGACTGGGCCTTCTAGCAAAGTTGCAGTGTACTCACTGCATCTCTGGGAGACAAAGTTGTGTGGTAGGAGCCCAGATTCTATCGCTTGGTGGCCTGGGTCAAGTGCTGCCTTGGTCTATACAACTTGTGTGACTTTGGGTGGGCTACCAAGCCTCTCAGTGCTTCTGTTTCTTTAGATGTAAAATGGGGACCTTCTTCATAGGATCTTTATGAAGATGGAATGAGTGAACACCTACCGACTTATGACAAACATTCAGGTGCACTGTATGTGGAATTGTGAATGGGTTTGTGAACTGTGGTTCTCTACTAGGTACTGAGTTGTTAAATCAGTGTTCTGAGTCATAAATAGCTTTTGAAAATTAAATGGTCCAGAATAAAATAGAACACATTAGAGTACATTGCATTTATGCAGGGTATTGTTTGGTGTCTCTTTGGCTCTCTTTTTAGTGTTCCTTTGGCTCTGTGTGTGTGTGTGTGTGTGTCTGTGTGTGTAATGGTTCACAGGGTAAAAATGTATTTTTCACTGTGGATTGTAATTAAGAGTTTAGAAGTCTCTGCTTGAGGGACTGGAGTGAGCTAATCCATTTTTCTAAGTGCAGACCTGTGGGGTGAATGGGGCACATTTTATACATGTACAATTATTTATTTATATATTTTTATTTATGTACAATTATTTGTTTATATATTTTATTTATTTTATATTATTTATTTATATATTATTTATATAATGTACAAGATGAGCCCTGGCTGAAACTTAAATGTGCTTTTTTTGCAGAGGGAGACCAAAGGGCAGTTTCTTATTGACCACATCTGCAACTACTACAGCTTGCTGGAGAAGGACTATTTTGGCATTCGTTATGTGGACCCAGAGAAGCAGCGGGTAAGAGCCACTCTCTGTCTAGACCCATTTGGGGGAGTAACTCATGCTGTGGGTGACCAAAGAGGTTTCTCTCAGAGCACTCATGATGTATTCTTGTTCTCATGGTCATTGACCACTTGAAACTGCCTGGCACGGGGTGTGTGTATGTGTGTTGTGTGTGTTTGTGTGTCAGTGTTGGCACTGTTCCCACTGGACTGGGTAGGGTAGGAGAAAGGAAAACTTACCTTAGACTTTTCCAGAAAGCTGCTCCCACCCAGTTCCTGTGTCTTTGAGAAGATTTGACAAACAGTGACTACATAAAATCTCATTGTGGAGAAAATCCACCTTTCACTATAAAAAGCTATTGGTAGAAAAGGGAATGGGAGAGACTGCTTAATGGATACAGAGTTTCCTTCTCTAGTGAAGAAGATGCTTGGAACTTGATGTAAGTGGTGCTTATGACATTGTGAATGTCCTAAATACTATTGTATACTTTAAAATGGTTAATTTTATGTTATGTGAATTTCATTTCAATTAAGAAAAAGCTCTTGGCAGATGAGAGGTTAAGATAGTTTGAAAGCTGCTGTTTGAACACTAGTAAATTTGACAGCCCCCGTTATATCCTTGTTCCTGGGTATGCCTGCCCTTGTTGTATCTGTTGATTTTTGTAAGAGTGAGCAGGGGAATCTTGCCTTTTGATTTGGGTACTGTACCAGCATATATATATTCATGACATATGTTGGATTCAGTGATCTATGTCCTTCACATCCAAAAGGTCCCAGGGATCTTCATCCCAGCTTGCACCACCTGGGGTCTCCCATACCTGCAACCTAGCTGTGGGTCCCAGATATGGATTAGGAGGCCCTATACCTGATCTGATCTCTGCTTTTTAGCCTTCCTCACTGACAAACAGGGCACTGTGTATGAAAGGGTCAGCTGAGTGTGGTCTGGGATTGGGGGACAAGTCCACTCTACCTTATTTAATTTGCCCTCCTCCTGTTGGTGCCCCTGGTCATCTTTACTCCCCTCTTCCCTCTCCAAAGTCCCACTTGGTTCTTAGTTTCATATTACTGATCCAGTACATTGAAGAGAGGCTTACAGAGTGTATTCTTATAAAAGAGCAGGCTGTTTAAGGAAAAGATTAGATTTTGTTCTGAAACATAGGGAATCATACTTAGATTTTAGAGTCCAGTAGGACCTAATCTTCTTTAAACACATATAATGCAGCAGCTCAGAAAGAGATTTCACTTTCCTATAGTGCTTGCAGGAACTCTATAATGGGCCAAACATTTACCTGAGTGAGAAGAAGGTAGCAGGATATTAGTAAGGATGTAGGACTGACATGAGATCACAGAGGGGATTCATGTGACATTTTCTGTTAACAGTGGTTCCCAGACCTGGCCCTGTAAAGATTACCTTAGGGGTTTACTAACAATGCTGAGTGTGGACCCTCTTCTGGACCTCCTGACTCAGAATCCTTGGGGCTAGGACCAGGAACATGTATTTTAGCACATCCCGATTCTACTTTTGATGCAGCCATCCCAGCTCTGGTCTTCAGACTGGTGTTGGGCACCATAGCATAAAGATATTCATAGATGTAGCTTCTTGTGGCTTATGAAGATACTACCCTTTTGTGGAGAGAGAAACAGATTCAAAGATATTGTTACTTGCCCAAGGTCTCACAATTAGTAAGTGATGGAGGGAGTATTGAGTTCCCTGTGCATCAAACAGACTCTGTAGACTATATTAGTCATCTAAACGTCACTGAATATAGATTCTTTTTGTGCAAAATCCCATCCTAAAGTCTAGCAACCTTCAGAAGTAATTCTAGCTACTGTTAGTTGAACATCTATCATATGCAGGAATTTTACTGTCATGGTCTCTAGTCTTCCCTACAACACTGTAACAAAGGGGGAGAACTGAGGTACATGGTATCAGTGGCTTGTCTAATGCTACATGGCTAGTAAATAATGGTGGAAGGATGGTATTAGAACCCACATTCTTTCTACCCATCTCCCAAGTGAAAATGTGAAACATAACCTATACCAGGGATTTGTAGACCTTTTCTGTAAAGGACCAGATAGAAAATATTTTCACTTTGTGACCCATATAACCTCTGTCATAATTTTAAAATTATTTTATTCTAGTGGAAAGCAGCTGTAGACAATACCTACATTAATGGACGTAGCTGTGTTCTAATAAAACTTTTTTCCAATAAAAGTCTTCTATAAATAGGCATTTAGCCATAGTTTGCTGACCCTTAGCCTAGATAATATCTGGAAACCACTTATGCATAAGTTGTTTTCATTTTTCTTGATTCAATGGGGAGATATTGGATAAGCTATTAGAGAAGTCTTTAGAACTGGAATCAGATGTTGGTATGAACATGTTATTTCAAAAAATATATACATCGACACAGAAATATAGATGTGTGTGTGCATGTGGGCTAGTATGCATACGTATATAGTTCCAAGGTCCATTTTCTGAGATGGCCTAGAAGCAATGACACCACAGTAGCAATGAGCACACCTACCCTCTAGATCCTGGTTTCTAAATATCATTTTCTAATAAAAGGAACAAGGACTCCTTCGAAACATGTCTGGGTATGTCTAGGGCAGAGTCAGGAATCTCACAAGATGAGCCTGGAGCATGTTGTGGTGCCAGAAAGTAAGGAACTGCTCAAAAGATAAAAGGTCCCTAGAATGGCACAGAACCCACCTGAAAAAAACTGCCAGTGGCCCAAACTGGAATATTAGAGAGACAAAAAAGCAATAACAATAGTATTGGATTATAATCCATGAAGTAAAATATCCATGAGTCATATGGACATAAGTATATGAATAAATAAATAAAAGGGGCGAAGAAATAGCTCTTCCTTACAGACAAATTCCAGTTAATAAGTGTAGAAGGAATGAGAGAATATCACAATGATTGTTGTGATACAGTATTCATAGATGAATACTAAAGTTAGTGGGCAGAAATTTGAGGAGAAACAAGATACCTGTATAGTCGCAAAGTACAAAGTACTCCTCCCTCCTGCCGGTGATATCTTTTGATTACAAAGGGCGAAAGACTAACCTCATAGTGGGGAAATCTGGCAGGCACCACTTTAATCAAGCCATCAAGGTTATCATGACCAGGGAGAAGACATTCCACTGTCACGTATTTTCCAATTATCCTGCACTGAGGAGGGCACATTGTCCCAGTGGTATTCTTCCCAGTAATGCATAACTTGATTCAAATCTTGTGGAAATATAAGAAAGCCTGAAGGAAGAACATTCTCCAAAACAACTTACCTATATTCTTCAAAAGGTCATGAAAGACAAGGAAAGACTGTGTAACTCTCAACTAAGGCCTTGGGGGATTCTGGATTGGATTCTGGAACAGAGAAAAGTCGGGCACTGGGAAAACTGGTGAACTCCAGATTAAGTCTGTAATTCAGTTAATAGCATTGTGTTGGTATTAGTTTCTTAATCTTAATAATTGTATGCTGGCTTTGGAAGATGCTAACATTAGGGGAGGAGGGTGCTTATATTATATTTGTACCTTTTTCATATGTCTAGAATTATTTTTTTAAGTGAAAAAGAAGTGTTTAGGTTGATGTGCTTCATTTTTCTTTATATTTTGACTTGGATGAGCTTCATTTTTAGTGTCCAGATTTGGGTAGTAGATTAGTGGAAAAAATGGGGGCCACATTCAAAACAAAACTGCCTTATCTGATGTATCCACTAAATTGCTTACAGGGTTGCTTGAATCATTGTTTTCCACCCTGCGTCATAGCCTTTTCTAGACTTTTGATCCTGAGGATTCAGTGGGAACATAGCTTCCACTTGGGTTGCTGAGTAGCTGCTACATGAAACCACATGGACTTTGCACACAGAAAGATGTACATTAAATCCCACCTCTGCTGCTCAGTAAGCTGTGTGACCTTGAGCCTTTCCAAGTCTCTGATGGTTAAAACAGATTACAACACCTACCAATAGGGTTGATGTGGGGGGAATTCAAGATAAAGTTTAACAAATGGTATCTACTGAGTACATGGATATGCTATTTTTATTGTGATTCTTATAATTATTGTGCATTGGGTCGGTCTAGGTGAGGCAATCATATGAAGAAATAAAACCATGGTTAGGAAGGCTAAAATCTAGAAATGTTCAAAACTTCTTTCAAAGACAGGATGGCCATTAATATGTTCTTTGGGGAGACAAGTGTGAGCCTTGGATAATTAGAAAAATGAGCTTAGAGGCACAAAGACGGGCTGATACAGGAATTTTAAGCAGAGATGAATTGACCAGCATTGGTGTTTTTACCAGATCATGTACTTTTTCTCCGTGGGAAACTAAAACCGATGAATTATTTCCAATAGAAAGCTAATCAACAGAAAATTAAGTTAGTTAGAAAAGCTGAAGTGGAACTTACCTTTGCTGTGGGAGTTGGTGGTTTGCCTACAACTCTTCACAACTTGATTTACAGTAAACCATTGTGGAATATTAAATATTTAGCACTATTACATTTGGAACACCATATGTTTGACAAGATGTCTCATGCCCCATATGCTCTGAGAGTGATGAGGGCTGAGTCAGTAAATGATGTCTATCTTTTGCTATTTTAATGGTAAGGGCTCAGAATTTCCATTAGTTTTAAAATTTGATGTAGGGAGGGGTAGAGTGAACACTGCTCAGTAAAAATCCCCATGAGTTTCTACCATATTCTCTGAAGAACTCATATACTCATAGTGCTTGAGATTAAGGAAAGGATGGGTGCTACTCCTCTTATTTTTACTGAAAGAGAAAGCTGGGACTATAAGTTTAGACATCTTAGAAGGAATAATTCCAGAAGGTAAAGTTAGGACTTGGCTGAAGTCCAGGTATTTTTTTCTTTCATGTAACATATTCCTTCCACAGCTTCTCAGGTGTTTGGGGTAACTTCTCTTTGGGCAAATGAAGTTTTGGAATAATGAGTTAGATTTCATAATTCTGTTTATTTTTTAAAATTTATTTATTTTTAGTAATTTCTACCCAATGCGGGGATTGAACTCACAACCCTGAGATCAAGAGCACTGTGTTCTTCTAACTGAGCCAGCCAGGCACCCCTCCTAATTCTCTTTTCTATGGCTGTGGTTTAGGATGTCCATTGTCCTGGATTTCCCTTCTTCTGCATTTTCCCCTTTCCAAAACCCAGCTAGGGGGAAGTCGCCGCCAGTACCTTAGAAAGTGAGGGGGTACTCTCCCCACCCCCAAACCTCCAACCAGCCCAGTTAGAGGAGGAATTACCCTGGGACTAGATTGTAAGTGTTGGTTTACAGTCTGCAGGCAGATGGGACCCAGTGCTTTTGATTTTAACTTCCCTATTTCTAAGCATCTGTTTAACCCACCTACATCAGTATCATTGACTTTTCTAACTTAAGGACCATTCTGACTCTTACCCAAAGACAAATTCACTTTGGAAATCAACCCCTCTGGGACTGTCTTCTCGAACACCCTTGTGTTTGGGCATTGTATGTCATGTGGCCACTGGACCACTTTCTGGTGGGATGACCTGGAAAATCAGAAATGCAAGGACATGCTGAACCCTGATACCTCCTTCCCCCAGATAGAATTACAGCCCTGGGTTTTTATGTCAATAGCCAGAAAGAACTAGTAAACCTATCAGTAAGTTTTATTAATAATGGGAAAAGAGCTTTTCTATGTTAGAGCAGTTTGCTTTTTCTCGAAGTACCTTTGGGGAGAAAATGGAATGGCATAAAAAAAAAAAATCACAATGATTTTAGGTTTCACTCTGGGACTGGTGCCAGGAAGCCAGACAGCATTATGTCCCACCAGCTGCTCCTGCCTTTGAAAGGCTGCTTCCTGCTTCTAGGGACAATTGCTTCACAGATGCTTGTACCTAAGATCAAGAGTGGTACCTAAGATTTAGGGCAGTTCTGCACTGAAGAGAAGGATTGTTGTACTGCTGTAGGTCATTGGTCATAAATTTGTCTGCTTAATGAGCCCACTTATGTTTTTAAAATCTCAGGGGTATTAAAAATCATCCAAGCCTACTTGGATGCCTGTTTGGGGAGGAGGTATGGACAAGTAACTTGGCTTTATGGGAAAGGACTTAGAGTACTTAGCTTACAAGGAACACAGCAGTATCTCAACAGCTTGGAAATTGGACATTTTGTGGTTCAATTGTGGCCCAAGGTATTAACTTGACAGGTTTGGGGACATTGTCACATTCCTTCAGCAGAAAGCAGAACTTGGTGTTTAACTAAAATGATTGCTCCTAACTGACTCTGTCTACACCTGATGTCCTTTCCTAGGAAGGGATGGGGATGCCTGAAAATGACAGGTTGCAATCTGTTAGTCACTTAGGTAACTGGGATGTCCTAATTTTAGTGGAGGGAGGAGCAGGCACATGATATGGTTATCTTGTTTGGGCCAGCAGGCAGACATAGGAGTTAGTGTGGTGAAAAATGACATTTTATCCTTATTTGAGTTAGGGAAAAAGCAGGAGGCTATCCAGGGTAAGGCAGTCTTCCTCAGTGGTGGGAAGCTCCTGGGCTTGGTTCAGTTGAGGGCAAGAATGAATTAGGTTGATAAGGTTTAAGTTCCAGCATTAAAGAAGCACTCCCTGGAGGCTTCCAGCCGGCTAGGACATTAGAGATCAGCATGTCTGGAAGTT
This sequence comes from Meles meles, assembly GCF_922984935.1. NCBI lineage: Eukaryota > Metazoa > Chordata > Mammalia > Carnivora > Mustelidae > Meles > Meles meles. Next base: position 71,229,791 of record NC_060076.1, read on the forward strand.
TCAGATAGCTCTAGAGACAAGCTGAGAAGAAGTCTAGAATGTAAAGATGATGTATAACTTGGAGACATAAAAGCAATATTGATAAGGACTGGCAGTTGGAGCATATTTTTCATGGATGCCCAAACAAATGTCATTTAAGGTTCAGTTGTAATTGTTCTATCCATGGAGAGTAATAATGAGTATCTTAGTTGGATTAGGCTGCTATAAGAAAACACCTGTTTTTGTAGGACACTTCATTCTCACAGTTCTGTAGGCTGGAAAGTTCAAGTTCAATATGCTGACAGATTTGGTTCCTGATGAGAACTCTTCCTGGCTTGCAGAGGGCTGCCTTCTCCCTGTGGCCCCATGTGGTTGGGGAGAGAGCAGGCGGGTGCTCTGGGCTCTCTTCCTCCTCTTATAAGGACACTCATCCCATCATGGGTTTCTACCCTCATGACTTGTTCTAAACCTTATTATCTTCAAAGGTCCCACTTTCAGATACTATCACATTGGGGGCAGGGCTTCAGCATGTGAATTTGGTGGGGGTTGGAGGACAAACATTCAGGTCATCATAAGGAGTAAGGGATCTAGCTATCTGTTGCTGTGGAACAAGTCTTCTCAAACACTTGGGGGTGTCAATGAACACAATTTTATTATATGCCAGGATTTTTTGGGTCTGATATTCAAGCTGAGCTCAGCGAGGTGAATCTTATGTTCCACTTGGTGTTGACTGGGCTCCCTCACTGGTGTTCAGCTGGGGGCTGGTCTATTCTGGAGGGGGCTGCAGCGGGTCCTAGTTGTTTTCATTTATATGCCTGGAACCTTGACAAAGATGACTGCAAGGTGGGTCTTGGGTGGTCCCCTCGCTCTGCATGTGGTTTCAGGGCCTTTCCACATGGCTTGTCCAACTGGGTGTTTGGGCTTGGTGCAGGGCCTCTTTGGGCTCCAAGTACAGGTGGAACCACTTACCAAATAAATTATACAGGGAGGGTTTTGGGGAGAAGAGGTAAGTATTAGATACATTGAGTTTGGGATACCTATGAGATGTTGAGGTAGAGATGTTTCATCTATGGTTGGGAATATGGATCTGAAGTTTAATGAAGAGGTTTAGACCACAGATGGAAGTTTTGGAGCCCATCAGGTTTTCACTACCATAAAGCCCTGAGCAGAGCCTGAAGAGCTGAGGGAAAAAATATAAAATAAGAGGAGATTCTGAAACCCAAAGAATATCCATTTTTTAAAAGGGTGTCCAGAAGGAGAAACCAGCACAGGAGACCCACCAGGAACATATAGAACAGAAAGAAAAGAATGAGGCAAGAGACACCTTCTGGAAGCAAGGGTAGCTATAGACTTAATATAAGGAGAATGGGCTACAGTGTCAAACCTCAAGAAGGACGGAGTGTGGAGGACATTATTGCTCAGGTGCTAAGAGCTCTGATGCCAAGAAGATCAGTTTAAATCCTGGCCCTGCATCTTGCTGGTTATATGAACTTAGGCAGCTTCCTTAACCTCAAATACTTTATCTGTAAAATGGGGGCACTAATAATAATACTTATGCCATAGGGCTTATTTAAGTGCATTAGTCCAGATTCTCAACATGTAATGGTTCTGTTCTCCATGCTTTAAAGAGTTCGAAAGGTTCGAGCTTCTGGCAGCTAGAAGATATCTGACCTTAGAACAGTTTGGTGACCATGTGAAATTTCTACCGCTTGACAATAAGTGGTACATAGTGGTAAATCCCATTGTAACAAGCTTGAAGGAATTCCATCCTTTCCTCTATAATTGCATTTCGGTGTCTCATTGTACTTTAAAATAAACAGCTTGTAATGTTTTTACAACCTTTATTGCATTTTCAGAGTACTACTGTTTTTATCCTTAAGTGTATGTTAAGGATTCCTTGGATGTAGAGCAGGGGTTGGCACACAGGTGTCAGAAGAACCCCCATTTGTTTAGTAAATAACATTTTATGGGGACACAGCTATTTCTGTTCCTTTATGTGTTTTCCCTGGCTGCTTTCGTGTTCTAGTGGCAGAGCTGAGTAGTCCTGACAGACCATATGGGCCACAAAACCTAAAATATTTATACTGTCTGGCCCTTTATGGAAAAAAAAGGGTGCTTATGCTTTCTCAGGCTTCCTGCTTCCTGTTTCCATCTCTGTTTCTTAGGTGTTTCTTCTCCCAGCTGTTACTTCTATTTTGCTTATCCCCAAGAGCCCAGAATGCAGGAGCAGTTATGGTTGAAGAAATAAAAACATTACTCTGGAATAGTGAAGGTTTTCTTGCATGGGTTGACTGCCAGAGGAGTAGAACTTGTGAGTGGGCCTGGCCTATAGATACTTCTGTCCTTGTTGCCATTGTGCTGTAGATTTCACTGAAACTGGAGTGAAAACCATTGGTTATTGGTAGCTAAGTAGCTGGGCCCTAGGTCTAACTGGTTGGCCCAGAGCACTTAGATTGCATTCATTCAGATGGCATTCGTTTTTTTTTTTCTTTCCTCTTGCAGGGGCCAGAGGGTCTAAAAATGGCATAAATTGGCTAGATAACGCAGGGAGACTGAGTTACTCTGGGGCTTTGTCCAGGTGAGATGTGAGAATCAGGCCATCTTTTCAGGTCTAGGATGGGAATTGGTCAGACTGTGGATCTGGTTACTTCTGAGGGGAGAAAGCATCTCCTGTTTGGGAGATGTATTCATTGTTTAAAGCCCCGTTTGTTATTTCACACATTTCTCTGGGCCATAGATTATTCTGGTTTAGGGCACCAAGGGTTTTGAGAAAGATACCAGAGATGTGTAATTTATTTTATAATGATAACCTCAATCAATTTCAATAGAAGCCCAACATTTGAAGATAACCAAGTAGGTTATATTGTTTACTTTGGGGAGGGTTTTTTGTTGTTGTTGTTGTTTTGTTTTTTGTTTTATTTCCTGGATCAGCAGCTGCCAAATTAAAAATCAATCTACTTAGCCACAAATCACTACCTCACACACCACCTCCCCCCCCCCCACCAAGAAGCCAGAATTCAAAAGTGCAAAAGAAATGCACCATTTCTATGATGGGGTAGAAAAAAATGATCTCTTAGGGCTAAGTATAGCTGGGCCTAGCAAAATTTAAAAAAACCAATTATTGACAATGTTCTCCTACTTCAGTTTCATACAATGTGGAATGTGAGAGCTGAAGGAATCTTAAGGGTCCTGGAATCCTTCCCACCCTCAAGACCCCAGAGAAGGGAATCAGGGCTTAGAGGGCTTAGCCAGTGCTCTGCTTTTCACCCTCTTTGTGTGGCTTTATTCAACTTCTCCTCTTTGCTTCAAGCTACTATCAATCAAAGTAAATTTGTTCTGAGAAGTAGCTTTGAAATAGTCAGGCTACATTGTCCAGACTGAAATCCCTTTTAAATTGGGACCTCTCAGAGGGGGATATGCAGGTTACTGGGGTTCATCTCCAAGGCAGAAGGAATAAAACCTTTAAGGGAAGGATTTTATATACACGGATAGAGGGCAGTTTTTGGTGGGGAGTTAGGGAAGCTCTCTTGGCTCTGGTACCCAGAAGTGGATTTGGAGATAAAAATTCCAAGTTTATTAGGAAATGTTTCCAGAAAAAGGCTTTCAGGAGCTTGGAGGCATTGGGACAGGGAAAGGAAGGAGGTCACACAAGTGTGTGACATTGAGGAAAGTTGTACAGAGAGTAACTTGGGCTGAAATCCACAGAGGAATTTTGAAAGAGTGTAGGTCATGGCTTAGAGTTGTCTTGGCCAAGGGGTGAGGGAGCAGAGGTATTTATCCTCCCATACCTGTCACTTCTTAACCTGACAGTTCAGAGGTGAGTTGGGGGAGGCTCATTCTCCATTCTGCATTGGATTCTAGTGACCTGAGGCAGCCTTCCTAAAAACGATTAAGCTGCTCTATACGGGGAAAAGGGATCTGAGAGGAACTGGGCAGAGCCCTGACAGTATGTCCACAGACGCCTTCCTGAAAACTTTAGATCATGCTGAGGGAATGCCTCTTCTAGTTCATCTTATGTCCAAAGCTCATTAGGTAGAATCAATCATTGAATCTTAGCTTCTTTAGTCTTTGGAATTCTTATTCTAAATGAAAGTTGAGGAAATGCCTTTTTCAGCTATAGTAAACCAGCCTCAAATTCAGATATTTGGTTGGCAGTCTTTTCTTTCTACCTCTCTTAGGGAATTTCAGTTTCCAGTAAGGAAACAGACTTAAAAAAACAAAAAACAAAAGACAAGCTAGCATATATTCCAAGTAGCAATTGAAAGGAAAATAGCAATGCAGTCAATGTTCTGAGCCTCCTATCTAATTACCAAGCACACAGCCTCATGGTTGTTTCTTTCTCACAGGAGTGTAATCCATCTGTACATATAGTAACAGCAGGAGTTGTTGGTGTCGTCCACACTTGAATTCATTGCCCAACTCACAACTCTAAAAGGAAGGAGGAAAAAAGGGAGGAGGTTTACCTTTCATGTGGAGCAGAAGGCAGATGGGATGGGAGTGTGAGAGGGAGAGAGGAACGGAGGTGGGCTCTCCAAGAGGGGCCATTGCACCACCTTGGGGGTGTCTGAGTGAATGCAAAGAAGATGGGAACAGCTGGTGTTTACTGAGCTTTAACTAGGCTCTAAGCTCTGTTCTAAGGACTTCTTTAATCCGTTAACCTACTTAAACCCCGCAGTGATGCTGTAAGAGGGGAAACAGAGGAAGCACATCACTGGGGTCCCATCACTAGTAAGTGGCAGAACCGGGACTGGAACGCAGGACTCCTGGCTCCTGTGTTGGACCGCAGTGCCAAAGCTGGGCACTTAGCTGGACTTGGCATCTGCCTTTTGTGTAGGAAATTCTTTGTCTTGAGTCTAAATTACATAAAAGTCCACCTTTATCCTCTGAGTAGAACTCAGCTTCCGTTTTTAAAAAAATTGACTTTTAATTATTCATGTAATGCTTGAATACATGTAAAAAGTGTAAGCTAAAATATCACAGGTAAAACAGGGTTTCCTTTGAGCAACACCCCTAAATTCCTGTTTTCTCCATGTTATGGGTTTATTGACTATCATTTCAGATCTTTAAAAATACATTTAGATGCCTATTATGTATTCTTTGAAAATATACGGTAGTGGTTTGTACTTTTTACTTAAAGAAAACACATTGATTATAAGATATGCTAGCTCAGATGTTCCCAAACTCTGTTGATATATGGCTCTCTTGGTGTCTTAGTAATTATTTCATGGTGCCTTAGGTCAAAAGTAATTATTTCATGGTGCCCTATCTAATAAGAGGGACAACAAATTTATGTCCTAACAACTTAGTGGCCATTTAAAACATGGCCTACCTGAAAATAGTATTTCCAGCTCATTCTTAACCAGAGTTACCTGGGAACAGGAGGTGTGCACCTGCTGGGTGGCCCAAGGCACCTCAGACTCTAGGACCGGATCAGATACTGCCATACTCATGGCCTTGCACACCTCTTTTCACGTGATACTTGCTTTTCATCGCAGCAACCGCTAAAAACCCAGCGTTGCAGAAAGTATGACATCAAAAGGAATCTAGCATGATCTAATGTTAGAGCCAGGAACTTCCTTGAGCTTACAGTTTGCACAGTGGGTGTCTGATAGATGTCTGGTATGGCTCTTTTCCCTGGGGTGCAGTGCATGATTTGGGAACTGTGACCATAGTTACAAATTTTGCAGTTCGCTTTTTTCATCACACCATGTGTCCTAGAGATCTAACCATGTTACCCGTCATGATCTACCTCCTATAGTACACTGAAGAATCCTCTAGCATATGAGCAGATGATAGATTATTTAGCATTTTCCTGATGATGGCCATTAATAGTCTAATGTTTTATAATTTAATTTAATCTTGCAGTGAGAATCCTTGTTGTGTTCCTCTGTGTTCACATGGGTAATTTGGGGAATAAGGGAATTGTTGGGTCATAGGCAAGTCAGGGTTTTAAATTTTAATAACTGCTCACAAACTGAGCTGAGAAATGATTTATTATAATCCCTTGAAACATGATTCCTGCTGGCTTATTTTTCTTAGGGCTCTATACCCCATGACTATCCCACAGCAAAAGAATAGTTGTCCTGGTGGAAAAGTATGTAGTGGTCCCACTGTAGATGGAGGTGATTCAGATAGACAAGGTTTGAGAGGCTAGGGTAGGGTGTGATTAGGCCTAGAGGAGGAGGAAGGTCAGAACCCAACAGAAACTGTAGGGTGTATCTCGTAGGACCACAAGGAGGCCATTCATTTAGACAAAATAACTTATTTAGGGCACAGATGGCAAATACCTTGCAGGCATACCTTTCATGTTCCCTGCCCCTCCATGTCAAACATGGCCAGTCTCCATCATGGCACTCATTCTCACTGAGACTTGCATCCTTCTTCACACCCTTGGGAGATTGCCACCAACTCATTGGTATGGGTGTATAAAATGAAATGTACCTGTCCTCCCCAGAGGCAGAGAGAGGGAGGAAAGGCAGGTTGAAGTTCGGCAGAGAAAGGTTAAGGAGTTCAAAGGATGCCAGGCAAGGAGAATTCGGAAAATGCATTTCAGACTTTGTTGGCCAAATGACTAGTGATTCTCCTCTGTGAGACGGTAGCAGTAGGTATTGATTTCAGTTGGTCTTTGTCTTCTTGCCTTAGTTCTAAATTATCCTATTTTTGCTAGAAAAGTAATTTGATCATCAGAGGCCTCACCTATTATTCTCCTCCATGGGATATGGTCTACTAATTAAACTATACTTATTAAGTAACAACAGCATCAGCAAACAAGCATTTATTGATATTTTTCACATGCCATGCACGGTTTAAGTGTCTCATGTTTATGAATTTTTTTATTAACTTCGAAAATCCTTGCAACAACCATGCAAAGTAGGTACTATCGCTATGCCCATATGATAGTTGCAGAGATTGAGAGCAAGGTTAAACCTTTTGTACATGCTTATACAGCCAGTAAGTAGCCCAATCAATAGGTTTTTCCACTGTTCAATGATAACTGTAAATGCCAGACATCGCTTCTGACTAGAAGGAGATAACCAAAAGTAGAATGATGGTTTCCAAGGGCATGGAGAAAGGGGCCTGCAGAATGACTGTTTATTAGGGCTAGAGTTTCAGTTTATAGGGTCAGAGTGCGCTGGAGATGAATGGGGGTGATGGTGGCACACCATTATGAATGCATTTAATACCACTGAACTGTACTTTTAAAAAGGGTTAGGATGGCGAATTTGATGTTGTGTGTGTTACCACAACTAAAAAATGAAAAAAAAGGAGAAAAACCAGGTTCTCAAAATGAGCAGACTTAATTTCAATCAGAAGCAAAGAAACTTGCCATGTTAGTTCATGCAATACAGCAGAGGTAAATGTATGGTTTTCCGTCCAACTCATCCTGGGGTTGACATAGTGAAAAGCTCCCTATTCTTGTTTTGGAAGACTGCAGAGATCTGACACCCTGGGCTGGAAACTCGTGATTTGACCACTCTTTTTTTTTTTCAGCTCCTGGGGAAAGAAGAGAACAATAGGTTTTAGAGCAGACTGATCTGTGGGGAGGTCGCATGGCCAAGGTGAAGGGCCTGTGTTGTGGAATCCCACTGCATACTGATTCCACCACTTAATCTCTGGGGGACCTTAGGCTGGCTGTCTAATGTCCTGAGCCTCCTGGTTTCTCCTCTGTAAATGGGGCAGTAGTGATGGCTCAGGGAAATGCTTTGTGAAATACTTGGCATTTAGGAAGTACTCAGCATAGGCTAACTCTTTCTTAGCTTTATGGTTATGCATTTATACCAAATGGCAGGGACGTTACAGAACTCTGAGACTTAGCTGGATGACACAAATGGGGTCTAAGCCTCAACAGATGGTAAGCGTCCTCCTTTCCTCTCTAGTACTGAGAGTGAGAGGTGTCTGGTAAGTGAGGGCTCTCCGACCTCCTGATGGATACCAGTGGTGCTCCTAGTATCTTTCTAAATTGCAAGTGTGTAGAACGATGCTTCCTGACATGCCCTAAGTGGCTTCAGGAACACCATAGTTAGGGATAGCAAAAGCTGCCTGACTCTCAGCAAGTTGGAGTGACTGCCGCACAAGGTATGGAGTGAGCTGACTGCTGGGATCAGCGTGTATCTTCTTCAAATGTCTGTCCCTAACACCATTCTGAGCTACCCAGGTCTCTGGGCTTCTTTGCTTTGGGATAGAGCCGGTTTTTCTTCTGGATAATCTCAGGTCTCTGAAGTAAGGTATTTATCACTTCTCCCCCCTACCATGAAGAAAGAATTGCTTCTGTTGTTGGGGCTAATGCTGGCTTGACCGAACAGGGGCTACCTGGCAGGGGAATCGGGTGCTGAAGCTGTCTTGGACTGTGACTCTTTGAGGTCATGGATGTCCAAGTCTTTAGCCATCTGTGGCTTGCCCAGAGCAATGGAGCTCTATCACCTGGGGTCCGTTAGAGCCACAAGAATATCCCATTCAAGAGTATGTTCTGTCCCTAGTTCTTCTGTCTTAGTAGGACTCAAATACTCCTCAAAGTGTTAATTCTCTGTAATTTATGCCCCTGCCTTTTGTATTTTCATTATGGGATTGTTTGTGTTGATCTTCAGAAGGTGGAACCTTGAGGAAATATCTTCGGGAAAAGACTGTATTAAATTTCTCTTAGGTATTAAGTGTGCATCGTATGGTTCAGCCATTTGACCCATAATCTCTACTTTTTTTTCTCCCTAGCACTGGCTTGAACCTAACAAGTCCATCTCCAAGCAAATGAAATGTAAGTGTCAATCTTTGGTTTCACTTTTGTTATGAAGTGTCCAAAGATAGGTTCTGTTTCTCGACAAAGTTTCTCCTCCTGGGGAAGAAATGGCTAGAGTTGAAGATCTGTGGGTGGGGGCTTCTCTCTCCCACTGGGTGCTGTGTGACTTCTCTTCTTTGCTGGCCTTCACCTTCCCTGTAGTCACTCTTCCCATCACCTTACCTTCATAGTTCATATTCGAACAGGAACATTGGACTTAGATGATTAAGTGTCTGTTAAACATAACCACCAGCTTTCCGGTTCCTTTGGATTGTGGGGGTTGCTAATAAGCATTTCAGGGTGGGAGGTGCAGTCTTGCGGGGATTAAAAAAGCAAGTGTGTTTTGAAACTAAATTCTTGCCACTAACTTTAATGAAGATTGGTTTATTCTTTTCTATTCTTTAAACTCCCTACAATAATTTCTTTCCCCTGAGTAATTATTTTCAAGCCCTCATGCTCTGAACTGCCTTTTTTTTTTTTTTTTTAAATTGATGACCTCTTGGGGAAGTTGCCTTGGGAAACTTCTTTCTAGAACATCTGGCCATCCACTTTGGCCATTGTGAAGAGGGTGTTGACTGGGTCCTGGATGGCATGGTGTTTTTTCTTGGTCATCCATGCTAGGCTGTAGTCAGCCTGCTTTTATTTATGATTTGGAGGAGGGCTTCTGAAATGTACTCCAGAAATTCATTGCCTGCCCTGAAACCCATTTATCCCTCCATGTCAACTTTCCCAGGGCTCTGAAATGTTGGCGATAAATCAGTTTCTCATCGGAAATCAGTTTAGTGCACATTATGTCACTTATCATTATTCAAGGGATTCTTTCCTTTTTCAAATATGAAGAAATTATTCTGGGCAGGGCTTTTAAGTGGGAGAAGAAAGAAACTGAACATGGATGGCAAACTAGCAACCAATATATCTATTCCTTAACCTTCCTTTTTCTCCTTCCCGTTACCTACCCACTCATCTTTCCTTCCCTTTGTCCCTTCCCATTTCTCTTCCTTCCCTCCCCTATCTCTGTGGAACAAACTCTGTCTGATCAGTGCAGGAAAGAGAGCCAGGTTGTTCTGGGGAAGGCTGATGCCCATGGCTGCTGGGAGCCATGGCTGTTGCGGGAAGCTGACAGGAAAGTTGTATGAGGTGAAAACGGGATCAGCTGTGTGCTTGCAACATCCCAAGAGGTCAGTCTGTTGGGATATAGCTGGAATAGATTTGGAACAAGCATCCAAGAAGAAATAGGAGGACAGGGGTATCAAGAAGCTCTATATAGATGAGATGAGGGATAATAAGAATGAATTAGTGTATCTGAAAAAAAAAAAATGGCTGGGGCATCCAGGTGGCTAACTTGATTAAGTGTCTGACTCTTGATTTCTGCCCAGGGCATCATCTTAAGGTCCTGGGATGGAGCCCATGTGGGGCTCCTTACTCTGTGGGGATCTGTTTGAGATTCTCTCCCTCTACCTTTGCCTCTCTCTGAGTGTGTGTGTGCGTACTCACTCTCTGATAAATGAAAAAATTCTTTAAAAAATTACTGATGCTTAGCTTTTATCCCTTAGCTACTAAGTTTTGATATTTTTGTTTATGTGTTTTAAAATGTTTAGACAATTTTCCAGTAAGCTTATTTATAGTAAACGATTCTTTGACTTTGATTCTTAAATGCATGCAATGTTTTCCTTAGGCTACACACATTAGACTGTGGACTCTGATAAACAAAGGGAGGGTTTTAGAAGGGAGGGGGGGAGGGATGGATGGCTCCGGTGGTGGTGGGTATTAAGGAGGGCACGTATTACATAGAACACTGGGTGTGGTGTATAAACATTGGATCTTGGAACACTGAAAAAATAAAATAAAATTAAAAAAAATTCTCAATTGTTAGCAACATGTAGTAAAGTAGTTAGAGTTAAATAGCATGGTTTCTGAAATTTCTTTTACAGGATTCTAGCATATATAAAAATGTAAGGGATGAGGATAAATCGAGAAAGTTTGGCAGCAAGTTTAATAATCACTGACTCTAGGCAATGGGAACATATGATTCATTATATTATTTTGTGTATGCTGTAATATACAGCACAAAAATTTTAATAAATTCTTTTATAAAAATATATAAATATAAATAAAAAATGTAAATCTCTAAAGTCAGATGTCTTTCAACACTTAGTAGAAGAAATAACTTTTTAAAAAATTTTTATTTTATTTTTTCAGTGTTCCAAGATTCATTGTTTATGCACCACACCCAGTGCTCCATGTAATACATGCCCTCCTTAGTACCCACCACCAGGCTCACCCATCCCCCCATTCCCCTCCCCTCCAAAAGCCTCAGTTTGTTTCCCTGAGTCCACAGTCTCTCATGGTTCTTCTCTCCCTCTGATTTCCCCCATCTCACTTCTCTCCTTTTCCCAGTCTCCTCCATGTTATTCCTTATGGTCCTCAAGTGAGTGAAACCATATGATAATTGGCTCTCTCTGCTTGACTTATTTCACTCCGCATAATCTCCTCCAGTTCTGTCCATGTTGATATGGAAGTTGGGTATTCATCTTTCTGATGGAGGCATAATACTCCATTGTATATATAGACCATATCTTCTTTATCCATTTGTCTGTTGAAGGGCATCTTGGTTCTTTCCATAGTTTGGTGACTGTGGCCATTGCTGTTATGAACATTGGGATACAGATCGCCCTTCTTTTCACTACATCTGTGTCTTTGGGGTAAATACCCAGCAGTGCAATTGCAGGGTCATAGGGTAGCTCTATTTTTAATTTCTTAAGGAATCTCCACACTGTTCTCCAAAGTGGCTGCACCAACTTGCATTCCCACCAACAGTGTAAGAGGGTTCCCCTGTCTGCACATCCTCTCCAACACTTGCTGTTTACTGTCTTGTTGATTTTGGCCATTCTAACTGGTGTATGGTGGTATCTCAGTGTGGTTTTGATTTGAATCTCCCTGATGGCTAGTGATGATGAACATTTTTTCATGTGTCTGTTAGCCATTTGTATGGAGAAGAAACAACTTTTAATTTGTAAAAATTGGCTGCTTGAGAGCTTTGTCTCCATGCTAAGTAAATCTAAACAACCAATTGAAAATTTATAATGTTTGGTAAAAATGTTTTAAGGATTGACATTTGACTTCTGGCCAGTGTCAGTCTAATAACAAATGAATTCTGAATCAGGAAAGAAGAACTCTGTGAAATTCAGTTTCTAAACCAGACCAGGTGACTCACTGATTCTAGGAACTGGTAAAGGTCTTATCCATCACCCAGTCTGATTTTGTATTTTTGAGGACATTTCTAAATAAGAAATTGTGTAATCTTCTCATGATCACAAACCTAGTTTTGTTGTTGATGATGGTGTCTTTTAATATCAAGAATTTCTGTATTCTTGTATGTATACCCTGGAAATATTAATTTTACCATAAATGCAAAAATTTTTTTAAATGAGGACTTGTATATTATTAACCCAGAGAAACTGGGTTCAACTCCTGGGACTCATCCATGGATCTATCAAAAGGATCTGGTTGCACCATCAGGGAGATTGGATAAGGAAGATGTGGTCCATATACACAATGGAGTATTATGCCTCCATCAGAAAGGATGAATACCCAACTTTTGTAGCAACATGGACGGGACTGGAAGAGATTATGCTGAGCGAAATAAGTCAAGCAGAGAGAGTCCAGTATCATATGGTCTCACTTATTTGTGGAGCATAACAAATAACATGGAGGACATGGGGAGATGGAGAGGAGAGGGAGTTGAGGGAAACTGGAAGGGGAGATGAACCATGAGAGACTATGGACTCTGAAAAACAACCAGAGGGTTTTGAAGGGGCGAGGGGTGGGGTGGGAGGTTGAGGAACCAGGTGGTGGGTAATAGGGAGGGCACGTACTGCATGGAGTACTGGGTGTGATGCCAAAACAATGAACACTGTTATGCTGTAAATAAAAAAAAAAAAAGGATCTCGTTGCAGAACTTCAGGCAACTTTCTTCTTGGGTATGTGTATAACTTTGATCCTTTGATTGTCTTTGGGTAGGCAATGAGGGCAAAATATCTTGGAGGAATGGTTTGATGGTAGACTTTCAGGTTCTTTGACCTGACCCTTTTAAGATCTCTTTAACTATAGGTGTTCTCAGGAATGGTATTTTCCAGAGATGACTTGAAGGTCAGCTGCCCTGATTAACAAACTCTCTACAAGGACATTGTTATCTTATTAGGATTTTAAAAAAGATTTTATTTATTTATTTGACTGAAAGAAATCACAAGTAGGCAGAGAGGCAGGCAGAGAGAGAGAAGGGGAAGCAGGCTCCCCACAGAGCAGGGAGCCCAATGTGGGGCTCGATCCCAGGACTCAATCCCAGGGATCATGACCTGAGCCGAAGGCAGTGGCTTTAACCCACTGAGCCACTCAGGCACCCCTCTTATTAGGATTTTTAAAGGTAGTTCCTTTTAATTTTACTTGTTATTTAAAGATTTTCCCTTTTTAATGAGATGTAATTGGTATGTAACATTGTATAAGTTTTAAGACACGTAACCTGATGATTTAATATATGTATATATTGCAAAATGATTACAGTAAGTTTAGTTAACATCCATTACCTCACATAGACTATCAAACCTCATGTATTAAAACAAGCTTAAGATAATGTCCATGATTTGCCTTAGTTCAGAAGAATTTAAAATGATAAACCAAACTATTTCCTTTCTCTTCCCCCCCAGATCTCCAAACCCATTCCAAAGAAGTAACTGTTAACAGTATTTTATATATCCTTCTGGGATTTTTTTATTAACATATAATGTGTTAATGACTACCTTCTGGGATTTCTCATGTAAATATAAGTTCCCCAATCACACATATGACTTTTTATAAACAGAAATGAGATCAATCTCTATATGGTATTTTTCACCTTATTAATAGCTTTAGAGATTTTTAAAATATCAGTGACTGACTTCATTTTATTTATTTTTAAAGTTTTATTATTTTTTAAAAGATTTTATTATTTACTTATTTGAGAAAGAGAGTGAGTGAGAGAGAGCAAGTGCTGGGGAGGAGTAGAGAGGGAGAAGGAGAAACTCCCCACTGAGCGGGGAGCCTGACACGCGGCTAGATCCTGAAACTCCAGGATCACGATCTTAGCCAAAAGACACACTCCCAACTGACTAAGCCATCCAGATGCCCTGACTGACTTCATTTTAAAAATGGCTTTCTGGGGGCGCCTGGGTGGCTCAGTGGGTTGAGCCACTGCCTTTGGCACAGGTCATGATCTCAGGGTCCTGGGATCGAGTCCCGCATCAGTCTCTCTGCTCAGCAGGGAGCCTGCTTCCCTCTCTCTCTCTGCTTCTCTGTCTACTTGTGATCTCTCTCTGTCAAATAACTAAAATAAAAAAAAATGGCTTTCTGATATTTATGTGAATATATAACAGACATCAAAATATTTTCTAGTAATTTGCTGTTATGCGTTATGCTGCAATAAACATGTGTGTATGTACTTTCTTGCATGTTTGCAAATCCACCCATACTAGAAAATTCTTTTAGAAATTAAATTGCTGGATAAAAAGGTATATGTTTTATGTTTTCTTAGTGATAAATATCCATTTAAAGACCTTATAGTAATTTACCCCAATAATGTTATGTGACTGTTTCCTCCCAATCTTGTTGAAAATAGGTAGAATCAAACTTATTTTTACAGTGACTTAAAATGTATTAAGGAAGAGAAATATTTGAGAGAATAATTAATTAGACAGTTACTTAATTGGGTATACATTCTATTTTATTTTTAAAATGATTTTATTTAGAGAGCACAGGTGAATGGGGGGGAGGGGCAGAGGGAGAGGGAAAGAGAGCGTCTCAAGCAGACTCTGTGCTGAGCATGGAGCCCAGTGTTAGGACTTGATCTGATTACCTCGAGATCATAACCTGAGCCAAAATCAAGAGTCAAATGTTCAGTCGACTGAACCACTCAGGCACCCCTGAGTATACATTTTTTTTTTAATTTTTTCCATTTTATTTATTTTTTCAGCGTAACAGTATTCATTCTCCTTGCACAACACCCAGTGCTCCATGCAAAACGTGCCTTCCCCATTACCCACCACCTGTTCCCCCAACCTCCCACCCCTGACCCTTCAAAACCCTCAGGTTGTTTTTCAGAGTCCATAGTCTCTTATGGTTCGCCTCCCCTTCCAAATTTTTTTTTTTTTTGATAAACATATAATGTATTTTTATCCCCAGGGGTACAGGTCTGTGAATCGCCAGGTTTACACACTTCACAGCACTCACGATAGCATTTAGAGTATACATTTTTAAAGCTGAAAAATTTCTTTTTTTTTTTTAAAGCTGAAAAATTTCTTAAACCAAAGTCTTATTTCTCCTCTGAACTTAAATTTTAGTTTTTAAATGAACATAGAGTAAATTTGGTGTATAGTTCTGTAAATTTGTGGAGGTTTGTATAACCTCCAGTTATACAAATCAGGGTAGTGAATAAGTCCATCACCCACAATCCTCCCTTGTGTTCCCTTTTGTAATCATGTATCCCCACCCCTAGCAACCCCTGATTTGTTCTGTGAGTATAGTTTGTGTCCTTTGAGAATGTCCTATAAATGGAATGATATAGAAAGTAATCTTTTGAGACTGAATTTTTAAAATCAGCCTTAATAACTCTGAGGTTCAGCTGAGCTGCTATGTTTATCAATACATAATAAAGAAAATTATTAAATAATGAAAGTTGGTCTTTGAAAATATCAAGAAAGTGGTGAATCTCTAGCAAGACTGATAAAGAAAAAAGAAAACACAAATTATCAATATCAGGAATGAAAGAGGCTATCACTACAGACCCCACAGAACTGTAGGTACGTAAGTTTGACAGCTTAGATGAAATGGACTCATTTCTCAAAAACCATGAATTGCCAAACTCATCCAATATGAAATACATTACTTGAGTAGTTTGTGATTATCAAAGAAAATAGGTTAAACTTGCAGGTAAGAAAATCTCTACTCCATTTACTCTCACTCTGTTACTGTAGAACCCAGTTTACTTTAAGTAGGAGTTTCTCCTGGAGCTTTCCCTGTCCATGGTGATGCCCTCCCAGTATCTCTGAGTTCTGTCCAGGGGATACCAAAGGAAAAAACGTGGAGAACCCAACATCAGTTCAGTGGTCTTGTGAATTACTGTCCTTTCCCACTTGGCCTATTTACTTTCCAAAGTCCTTAAATTGCTGCACACATTCTTTCCAGGTTTTATAGCTGCATTCAGTGGGAGAGGTGGAATGGAGTACAGTTAGTCAATACTTCCTGAAATTGGAAAATTCAAATCAAACATTTCATCCTTCCTTGTCAACTAGATCAAAATGCAGATAGGCTACATGATTTGGGCAGTGTTGAGGGGGGAAATATCTTTCGCATTCTTCTATTCCATCATTGCATGTCTGTAGGCAAAAATGTGGACTGAGCTTTGATCTTTTCCTCTTTGGAGTGTTCATATGGTAGGTTGTCTGCAAACAAAGGTGCTAAATGAATTACATATTTTGGATATTTGATTTTCAGAGTCTTTGTTTGCCATGTGGGAGTAGTGAGTATTCTTTCTTATAACCTATAGCTTTTAGCCTTGTTCCCATAACTATGGAATGTAGCCTAGTGTGCCTACACATAGTGCCTTACATCAGAAGAACAAAAATTTCATGTCTTGCAGGGTCTGTGTAACCACACAAACTATATTAGCATAAGAGGTTTAAAAAAGTTACACATTATGACTCAGATATGCATAAGTGTGACATTATTTCCCCATGACTGAATCAGTTTTCTGTGAGCTTCTTTCCTCTGGGGGCAAAAAGTTCAATCTTGCCATTTCAGGGTAACTCAAGATCTGCCAGTTTAGAATTTGATCTCTTTCAGGAAATTACTCAGTGAATTCATTGTTTAAACGTGATCACTTGAAAGTGCATGCTTCTATATCGGGGTATTTTTCCCACACCAAGAGCTTCTCCTCCTCCATTCCCAGCATGGCTTCAGGAGGCAGAGATTGCTTACAAACCATAGTGGCAACAAGGATGATGTCTCTCTTGTGCCCAGTCCTCTGTGTCTTCTCCTGGCCTGTCTTAGATGACTTGGCTTTTGGTTGCTGACATCTTTCCCCACTCTGTCCTCTCTGGATGTCACTGGCCCCACTTGACCTTTCCGGGTGGACTGGCACGTGCTGCTGAGACCTCTGCTCCTGGTCCTGGTCTTGCCCCGCAGGTCTCCAGCCTGTGCCCCGTGGTGGCCCCCACTCCAGCTGTCTTTCACTTGTTGGCTCTCATTGCTTCTGTATTTACCACTGGGACAGGCAGACGCTCAACCTCTTCTGTGCCCTGCTTCAGTCTTGGGAAAACTTCTGTACCTTATGTAAGGCTCCTTCTCTATTTAGACACAATGTGGGGACATTTCTTCTGTGTTCTCCAAAGTCCTAATAGAGCACTTTCCTGAACTACTCCAGGATTTCTCTGTTTAGCCAAGCTGGAGTACTGAGGGCTGCTGATGCCTTCTCATAGCTGTAGATAGTATTTTAAAAGCAGTTTTGTCCTCTCTGGGTCTCTCCAAGCTCTCTACTTGCCTTCCTTCCCCACCCCTGACCTACAGTTAATAATGGCTTTTATCCTTGGGTGCAAGATTAATATTCTAAAACAATCCTTATACACAAGAAGCAACTATTTCTGGAAGGTGATGGGAGAAAGGGCTATTATCTACAATAGCAATAACAAATAAAAACAAATTTCTCAAATATAACAAGAAATGTGCAAAAAATTTATAAATCTATTAAATTTCACTATGGGGTTACTGTAGAGTAGATTAAAAAAAGGAGTTCAATAAGTGGAGGCTTCTTATGTTTCCTAAAGTCAATTCTTTGCGAGTTAATATATGCATTCAAATAATTTTCAAATCAAAACATCAGTGAGATTCTTTATGGCATTTAAAAACCGAGTTTAAGGCTCATTTGCAAAAGAAAATGCTCCAGAATTGCCAGTAGACATGTGAAAAAAAAACAATGATAGGGTAGAGTCCTCGTTTTATTAGGTAGCAAATCAAGGCATATGAGCTATAATAATGGAGTCCTCATGACAGACACATATAGTAATTAAGATAGACACAGGAATAGGAAAAGAAACAGAACACAAAGCACCCCCTCCAATTGACTCATTATTTGTGAGAATATGGGTTATGATAAAGATTGTATTTTATATCAGAGATGGAAAGATTAAAGTCATGATCTTTTGTATTGCCTTTCCACTTGGAAAAAGAGAAAAAAAAAAAGCTAAAGACCTACCTCACAGCATATATGTGGTTAATTCCAGATGATTTCAAAAGCCCAATATATTTAATAATCTATAGAAGTTTTAGGTACAAATTTAGGACTATTTTTTATAATTATGGAATCAAACAAGGCTTCCTAAGGAAAATATAAACAGAAGAAACAAAGCAAGATAAAAACAAAACAAGATTTATGCAAAAATTGAACTCAGGTACCAGACTTTTTGGTGTGCTCACTGCACAGAGTAGATTTTCAGTCAATATTTGTTGAATGAATGAGTATAAAACAAATTATAAATAAATTAAAACACAAACATCATAAATAATGGACGAACATTTGGCAAATATGTAACAAGTATTAAATATGCAGAATGTATAAACCCAAGGTTAAATAACTCAATAAAAAAAGTGAAAAGACCCATAGAAGGAATAAAATTAAATGGCCAGTAAACTCATAAACAGATGCTTAATATCATTAGTGACAAGGAAAATGTAAATTAAAACAAGATGTTTTTATTACACTGAGAAAATGGTTAATGTTGATACTATCCAATTAATGAGGATGAGAGCAACACCGCTGGTGGGGGTGGCACGTAAATTGGTAAAGCCATTTGGGAGGGAAATTTGGCCATATCATTCTAAATTAAAAATGCCTGTGTCCATTCACATGCTAAGGACAGGCAATCTGTGCTGGGTGTGATAAGTGAAGAATGGTAACACAAGGATGATAATTTAACCTTTGGATTCTTTTTAGTTCTTGCATTTTTTTTGTTGAAGTGCTTAGAAAAGTAGCTGGAAGGTAATATAAAAGTGGTATTTAAATGATTTGATTACATTTTTGCTGTTGAATTGAAATTCTCTCTAAAGTTATCAGCCATCACTCATTTGGATTCATCTTAATTAGTTTTAACTTTTTTCCATGTAGGATAACCTACTTTAGATATGAGATTCTCGACTTTTAATTTTGCACTGAGCAATGATATGCTTCATAGGTTAGTTTAGAATGATTTAACAATATTCAACATCAGAATTTATGAGACTAAGTGGTGAATTCAGAGAAAGTGTCTAGGTTACTTAAAGTATACATCAAAAGTAAGAGTTTAGATGTGTGTGTGTTTTTTTTAAGATTTTATTTATTTGACAGACAGAGATCACAAGTAGGCAGAGAGGCAGGCAGAGAGAGAGGAAGGGAAGCAGGCTCCCTGCTGAGCAGAGAGCCCGATTCAGGACTTGATCCCAGGACCCCGAGATCATGACCTGAGCCAAAGGCAGAGGCTTAGCCCACTGAGCCACTCAGGTGCCCCTAGATGTGTTTTCAATGCCTGTGTCTCGATCCAACAAGCTCATCTCTATGATTCTAGTGAAAGTGAAATTTATCCAGGCATAGGTTTATATTATGCAAGGTATATATTACATCATTGCTTATAACACTGAGCATTGGAAGAAATAAAAAGCCTAGAATTCTGGCAAGGTTACATAAATTATGTGAGTTACATACAGTCATTAAAAGGAACAAGGCAGACCTATAGTACTGACACTGAAAGATTTATTAGCTATATCTTGGAGTTAAGAAAGCAAGTAAAAGTTCCACATATTGGATGATCCATATATATGAAAATAGGTTATTTTAGATGAACATGTAAGTGCAGAGAAGGGCTGCAAAGATGTGTACTAACTGATTACCTCAGGGGAAGAGAGTAGGGTAGAGGGAGGTGAGGACACATGTTGTATTTATTATATGATATGGTTATATTTTATTATATAGTCATTTTTATTCCGATCTTTCACAATGAGAATATTCTCCTAGATCACTTGGTAATAAAGAGAAAACAAGAGGAGGGAAAACTTTTTTTTTTAAAGGTTTTATTTATTTATTCAAGAGAGAGAGAAAGAGAGAGGCAGAGGGAGAAGCAGACTCCCCGTGCAGCAGGGAGCCCGATGCGGGACTCCATCCCAGCATCCTGGGATCTTGACCTGAGCCGAAGGTAGTCGCTTAACCAACTGATCCACCCAGGAGCCCTAGGAAAAAAAAAACTTTATGTCAAAATTGAGAAAGAGAAGGAGAGGGTAAGTAGGGGAGAGAGGAAGGGAGAAATCAAAGTGCATTATGCATTAAGAACATGCTATGAAAATACAGAGCCAGATGAAAGAAGACCCACTTGCCGAGAGTTCTCTGCTCAGTCCTGGTTGGTACCTGATTAGCCCAGCAGGGTAGTTAAGATCACCTTCTTGCTCTACTTATCAGACACTGCTGCTGCCAAGCACCCTGAAGGGACAGGGGTGCTTGAAGATGGCTTCCGCATGCAAATCAGGGCGGAGAGGACCGCCAGCTTCTGCATAATACATGGTGCAACTCAGCCATGGAGCACCGTTGAGTCAAGTTGCTGGCTGGCGTCTGTCACGCTCCCTCCCTAAAGTTCCGGTGGCTCCGCCTGAAAGCCTGGGGTGGCCCGTCCTTTCTGGCTCTGATGGTGCTCTCTGTGAGGCTTCATGTTTAGGTGGCATTCCTTTGCTTTCCAGCCCCGCTTGAGGCTAATCTAAGGAGCAGTCCCCTTGCTGCTGAATAACTTCATCAGTGGAGAACAGACCTTCTTCCGTAGCCTGCGGAGAGCATACCAGGAGCCTCGCTTTTGCTCTGGTGTAAGGAACAGCATGAGAAAAGCCCTGGGTCCCATACCCGTTCACGAGGCCAGTCAGGATGCTGCCTTCCTCCGCTTTTGCTCTTCCAAAGACTCTTGTTCTGAGTGATTAGTTTGCTCAGGGGCGGCCTGAGAACTACCCACGCTGGTGGCTTCAACAGCAGAAATCTCTTCTCTCCCAGTTGTGGAGACTAGAAGTCCTAACTCAAGGTGTCAGCAAGGCCGTGCTCCCCCCGAAGGCTCAGGAGAGAATCCGTTGCTGCTTGCAGCTCTCTGGTTGCTGGCTGCCCTTGGCCTTCCTTCCTTGCCCGTAGCTGTGTCATTCTGATCCCTCTTCATCTTCACGTCACCTTCTCCCTGGGTTTCTCTGTGTCTCTCTTTCTCTTATAAAAACATCAGTCATAGGTTTTAGGGCTCACCCTAACACAGTAGGTCTTCAAGTTAATCACATCTGCAAAGACCTTATTTCCAAATACATTCCGATGTTACATTCTGATGTTCTAGGTGGGCAGCAATTTCCAGGGAACCTTATTCCGCTCACTGCACCAAGTGGCCTCCACTCAGATCTCCCACTTTGAATATTTCTGTTTATTCTTTCAGTTACCTTCATGCTTTTGCTTTAAGGCTCATTCCTTCGCTTTATGCATGTGTTCTTTTTATAGGGGGGTGGGGAGGACTTGATCATATGCTTCTGATAGTAAAGCTTTACACATTTTACTTCTCCAAGCACCCATAGTGATAGTTACCCCATCTCTGCCCTCTTAGAGTAGCTTGTCCCATTGGCCTCATTCATATCCTTGTCTCATCCTGTCTCCAGTGTTTAGTTTAGAAGATTTCTTCCCCTGGTCCATGGCTTAAGAAAGGACTCTGCATGTAATCAGTTCCCAATCAATGCTTGTGGACTAGAATCAAAATGTTCCTTTTAGGGAGCAGGTGAAAGAAGTTTAACTGCCATGTTCTTTAAAAACAAATCAAAACACATACCTGACCAAAGCCCATTGCTTAGATCAAGTAACGGTAGGTCCCCCTGTTGTGGTTTTAGTTTTGGCTTTAGTTTGCTTCATTCCATTGTTTCTTTCCAGCTTTGGAAGCCAGCTTCTGTTATTCTAGCAATAGCTCTCTGTAGGTTTGGCAAGACATCTCTTTTTCTTCTAGGTACAACTGTTTCATTGAACATTTCTGTGTTTAGAACTTGTATCAGAACGTCCTTGCAGTTCAGGCCTCTAAATGGTTTCCCTATTGCATTCTTTTGTGTGTGTGTGTGTGTTTCCCAATATGGAAAAAAGTGATGGCAACAATAGGTAATGACAAAAAACCCCTGAACTTCATGGGATGCAATTCTAAATGGCATGCACATTTGATAAACCACCAATTTGTCATTTTTACCCTTTTCCTTATGTTATGGTTGGTGGCTACGTTATGGTGGAGACTAGAAGTCCAAACTCAAGGTATCAGCAGGGCTGTGCTCCCCACCAAAGACTCTAGGGGAGAATCCGTTGCTGCTTCCAGCTCTCTGGTTGCTGGCTGTCCTTGGCCTTCCTTCCTTGCCCGTAGCTGTGTCATTCTGATCCCTCTTCAACTTCACTTCACCTTCTCCCTGGGTTTCTCTGTGTCTGTCTCTTTCTCTTATAAAGACACCTATCACAGGCTTTAGGGCTCACCCTAACGCAGTAGGACTTAAAGTTAATCACATCTGTAAAGATCTGATTTCCGAATAGGGTTACATTCTGATGTTCTAGGTGGGCAAAATGATATCATTTTGATTGGGTACAATGGTGGTTTCTTGGACTTCAGGGAGGACCCAGCACTCTTCCTTGAATGTGATGGGAATATTGGAGAAAGCAGAAGGAAAAAAGCATCTCCCGTATTTCATGGGGGGTGTCCTTCCAGGGGCTCCCTTCAGGAGCACTCATGTTGTTTCAGGATGGACCACATGATTCAAAATGACAGATCGTGTTGTTGGTCTAAATGTCTGACTGGTAACCCTGGTGGACCAAGAGATTCCATGCTTGGTGTACGAGCACTGGAAGTGATTCAAACCTGGGTC
Organism: Meles meles; assembly: GCF_922984935.1. NCBI lineage: Eukaryota > Metazoa > Chordata > Mammalia > Carnivora > Mustelidae > Meles > Meles meles. The sequence goes on from NC_060076.1 coordinate 71,252,490, forward strand.
AAGTGGGTAGTGTTATTCATGTTTCCATTTGGTTGGAAATGCTTTATAATGCCTCATTTTTGGATGCAGTTTTATAGTATCAAGTCTTGGGATGAAGTTACATAAGCAGTTGATTTTGGCTGTGATAATTACCATTTTTCCTAGTTGAGTCACCCCTACCAACATGACTCCCGAGAGTCTAGTTAGTTATAGGACATCTACAGTAAGCAGGCACTTGGATCTCCTGCCCTTGGTGTCATGTGCTTTTGCTAACTTTCTTTTCTTTCTCTTTTTTTGGCTAAGATTCTCAGGTCGTTCTACCGTACACTCAGGAAGCAAAGTGGGAAACCAAAAAAACTCATTTGACTTGCTTTATTGAGATAGTTGCTTTATTGTGGTGGTCCAGAACTGGACCCACAGTATCTCTGAGGTCTACTTGTGTAGGGCTAGGTCAAGTTGAAGGGCTCTCTCTTATCCATGGAAGTTTCTTCTTTGCCCTCCAGAATAGGAACAACTTCAGTGGGTTGAGTACTTAGGTCTCAAGCAGTCTGTTGGGTGTTTTATGTCATTAACTCATTTCATCCTCATCATGGGCTCTTTATCAGGGGTCAGTGAATGATGGCCCCTGGACCAAAAGCAGCCTGCCTTCTGTTTTTGTATGGCCTGTAGGCTAGAAGTAGGTGTCCTAGTCTTAAAAGGATAGGAGGAAGAAAAAAAGCTAAGGACAAGACTTTGTGAGGTATGTGGATGATATGAAATGAGATTTCAGTGTCTTTTTTTTTTTTTAAAAGATTTTATTTATTTATTTGACAGAGATCACAAGTAGGCATAGAGGCAGGCAGAGAGAGAGGAAGGGAAGCAGGCTCCCTGCCAAGCAGAGAGCCCGATGCGGGGCTCGATCCCAAGACCCGGGATCATGACCTGAGCTGAAGGCAGAGGCTTTAACCCACGGAGACACCTAGGTGCCCTGAGATTTCAGTGTCCTGTTGGAACACAGCCATGCCCACTGGTCTGTCTTGTCTGTGTTTGCTTTTGTATTATACCAGCTAAGTCTAGTAGTTGAGACAGAGATCTTGAGGCCTGCAAAGTCAAAAGCATTTACTGTCTGCTCTAGGCGATGGGTTCCATTATTATTCCCATTTTACAGAGGAGGAAATGGAAGCTGGGAGTCTTCAGTTTGGCTGTAGCAATTTGTCCAGATGCTGAACTTGAGGTTAGAAATGTTGACCTCAAAGTCCTTATTTTTTTTTTTTAAAGATTTTATTTTACTTACTTGACAGATAGAGATCACAAGTAGGGAGAGAGGCAGGCAGAGAGAGAGAGAGGAGGAAGCAGGCTCCCTGCTGAGCAGAGAGCCCGATGCGGGGCTCGATCCCAGGACCCCAGGATCATGACCTGAGCGAAAGGCAGAGGCTTTAACCACCTGAGCCACCCAGGCGCCCCCTCAAAGTCCTTATTAAAGCTTCTCCTGAACAGCACAGGTAGCCAGAGGATTCCGAGAACAAGTGTTCATGAGACAGCAACTGGGCGATCCAGGATCCCCTATGAAGATCTCAGTGCATGTGTGTGTGTGGGCGAGCCTGTATGTATGCTTCCAACCCCAGAGAACTGTAACAGGCGAAAGATGAATTAAATACAATGGAAAAAAAAAAAAAAACCAAAAAAACCTCTTTGCTTTGGAAGTAGAGGCAACACAGTGCCAGTAGCATCTTGGAGGCTGCTGGCTGTCCTTTTAGTAGAAGAGTGACGGCGGGATTATCACTCTTGATGATGATAGTAACAGTTGTTGTTGATGATCATGATCATCTCCAAAAGAGAGCAGTCCTGAAGAGAGCAGTTCTCCGGCTGGCTCGTTAAAACCTATCTGGAGAGTTATAGTTTGTCGAATGAGTGAGTAATGCGCTGCCCTTTTGGTACTCAAGTGTCATTCTGCGCATGTGCGGAGAGTTTGTGTTCCCGAGCGGTTTCGTCTCCGAAGAAGCCACTCGGATGAAAAACCTGAATGTCACTGCATATGCCGCATGCACAACGAAGTGGGGTGTGTCCCTCGGTTCTCACCGTGAAGCCCCCGCCCTCTCCCCGAAAGACACGGGAGGGACACTGTTCATTTGGTTAGGAATAAGGTATCAGTCGTGCTAAAAAGGCCAGGAGCCCTGATGACTGCTTTGGGCCCTTTGGAAACCAAGGCTCATATTTGCAGGGCGCTAGAGGTCTTGCAGGCACCAACAGACCCTTTGCCGTGTTTCTCCAGAGTCTTAAAATCTGACAATGGATCGTTTTCCCCCAGTGGACTCCTAGAGGACGGAGGCACAGGACAGCAGTAGCGCAGGTATAGATATTGCCCTAAGGTCTGTTTGAGGCACCAGCTCTAAGCTTCAACGGCAGTTTGAAGGCATTTAGGGAGGGGCGCCTGGGTGGCCGAGTTGGTTAAACCTCTGTCTTGGTTAAGGCTCTGGTCATGATCTCTCGTTAGGGGATCAAGCCCCATGGCGGCGAGCTGGACTCTGTGCTCACAGCTTCAGATAGTCCCTCTGCCCCTCCAACCCTGCTCACGTGCGTGCTCTCTCTCTCTCTGCCAAATAAATAGAACCTTTATTTTATTTTTTTAAGATTTTATTTTTTTTACAGAGCACAAGTTGGGGGGGCAGTGGAGGGAGAGGGAGAAGCTTCCCACTGATCAGGAAGCCTGATGCGGGGATTGATCCTAGGACCCTGGGATCATGATCATGACCGGAGAGCCAAAGGCAGATGGTTAATCAACTGAGCCACCCAGGTGCCCTAAAGTCTTAAAAAAATAAAAATAAAATACAAAGCGTTGGGGAGATTTTTCGTAGCTGTCAGCCCAGGTATATATGATAAAGATCTATGTGTTTACGTGTATATCCCTGAAGTTATGTTTTTTGTTTTCCTATAGCTCTATACAATGATTAGAGGGAGACTGCTTTTTGAAAGAAACACTTTTGAGAGTGTTTCTCTCTCAAACACTCCCCCACCCGCAAAAAAAGCCCCCCTCTATTTGTTTTTGTTTTTTATTTTCCGAAGATTTGAGGGTGGTCATTGGCTAAAAATAGAAAGTTGTGTTCTTTGTTTTCACCCAGGACCCTGCTCAGCAGATCATTGTATGTCCCCAACCCCATATCTGGGCAAGATCTCAAAGTGGAATGAGAAAATCTGTCTCTGCTTTGTAAATGGTGGTTCCTCCCCCTGTGTTCTCAGTGTTAACCAGTTCCTGAAATGATAATACCCCAGGATCTGCTGATGCAAAAAGGGGGCCTCTGAGCTGCCCTGTGGAGAGGCTCGGCCTCCCCAGCCCTCGTGTGGCGGGTAATGGACGTCTGCAAGAGAGGTGCCCTGCTGTTTTCAGCACAGTTACATGCTCTAGACCTTTTTAAAGTAGACTTTTGCTCTTTTTGCCCTCCTCTGCTCCTCAGTGTTATTCTTGTTCTTAGCCCTTATGTGGCTGAGTAAATGCTTTTCAGCTGAGTTCAACTCAGTCTCCTCCATCTCCTTCTCTTATTCCAGCATGAGTAGGATAAACATCCCAGTGAAACAAAAGTTCGGACTCAGGCCATGTGTACCTGCCAAGAGCCTGTCCAAACACCGGTGGAAGGTAGATGTGGGCCCCTGGTGCTGGCCTTTCTTCCAGGGCAGGAAACAGAGAATTTAGGTGACTTGTTCAAGGTCACTGTTGGAAGTCCCCCTCCAAGTCTGGGGACTCATCCCCTGGGGATTTGGGATTGCCACCACCCCACCATGTTTCCCTGTCATTGATGCTGAAGCCTTAGCACCACAGTAAAAATGGGCTACAGTGTCTTCCACCATGGGGTGACCATGCTGCCCAGTCTAGTAAAGACACACAGTGACTGTTCCCGATGACACTGTGGTATAGGGTCCCAGTGCCGGGCATGGGCTCCACGCCTGGTACGTCCTTTTCCACAGGTATCTCCTTCATCAGATGTTTCCAGCTACTGAGTGCGTGCCAGATGGTTGGCGCAGACCAGAGTAAACTCCTTTACTTCATCCCTTTTCCCTGTAGCTTAAGAACAAGAAGACTAGATGCTGGAATGGCGGAGCCCCCTAGTCTCTTGGAGAAGGGGATGGGCTCATCTCCACAAGCGGATTTCCCACGTGTCCCAGCCAGCTGCCAGGCTGACCCTGGAAAGGCTCCTTTTGTATCTAAATCCAAGTTCGCTTGCCCAGTGCACAGCAAAGCCTATCACAAAGACGTCGAATGTGTAGCAAGGAGGAGGCAGCCAAGCAGGGAGACTGGAGGGCAAACTACAACTTGCCTCTCCAAAGCCAGTGACTCTGGGATCCTTAAGGGCAAAGAAAAAAGGATCTGGGGATTGGGGAGAGGAGCTTCAGAATCAGATAATATGTGGGGGAGGGTTGTACTTGTTTTCTGCACCTTTTCCCTTCTGCCTACGTTGTCAGTGGCATCCTTAGTATGAGCCGAGGATTGAGTTTTAGGCTGTTCTGTGTCTCAAAAGTTCATCCGCTGGACTTACGCACGTGCTCAGAGAGATGGTCAGTGGTCCTGAGCCATTCTGGCCGGTCTCTTAGTGAAACCTTGAGTCTGTACAAAACAACTAAATCGACGTTTTCATCTGTGGAAACATGGCTGCAGACTCTGTTCCAAGAATAAGGAGATTTGGGTAAAAAGTTACAATAGCACTTAAGAGTCCCATTAATTTGGTTACCTGTTTCACTTTTTCAGCGGTTGTGCAGTTGGTATGGGCACAGGCCAGTGCTCCAAAGCTGGGCTTTTGATCTCATACCAGTGCCAACACATTTGGGGGTGACTTTTTCCCTATCTTCTTGTTTAATGACTTAAAATTTTAAATTATATTTTCCCCTCATCTGGTTTTCTAGAAGGTAGTAAAGTGAACTGTACCTCACTGTCATGAATTTGGTTATAGTGGGGAGGAGAAAAGGAAAAAGAGGTGGGGTGTTTTTTTTTTCACCCCTTAAGTCCTTTCTGCTTTATTCTTGACTATAGTATTTATGACCTTCTAATGTCTTATGTATTTCGTTTATTAACTTTGATTTTATACCTATCTATTCCACTAGAATATGTCTTCCATGAAGACATAATTTTTTATCTTTTATAGCTACTTTTATTAGTACATTTAAACTTATAGCTAACATCTCCTAGGTACTCAATAAGTATTTGTTGAATTAATTAATAGTCCCTCTAGAAATAGCAATTCTAACAGATTCCAGCATCCCTGAGTTTGTTCCAGATGTTGAAGGGCAGAAATTGAAGATATAGGACCAGGGGTTTTCAAAATCTAAATCCTAGGAGTTGCCATAATCACTCAGACTATGGACCTTCTAGGCCAGTGTTTGGATGGGATGAATGGGATGGCAGGGCATGGCCTTTCTCTTTGACATCTGCCTCAAAGCTTAGGGTTAATCATTCATTCAGCTAGACGGAGTCCATCTTTTATCAATAATTAGCTCTGGGGATAAAATGTTGAATGAGATCTATGCTCCATATCCTCATTCATCTTGTCATTCGTAACTAGATCAACATTTTTGAGGGGAAATTATTTATCTTTTCAGACTGTTCCAACCCTGTCAAGAAGCATTCCTTAGCTTTACTATTTGCTTTGTAATATAAGTTTGCTTCCAGAGTCTTAAGAAAGTTTCTCAAGAAGGAGCCTACAGCCACATTGGCCTCTTCAGGCTTGGGCAATGAAGTTGAGCTTCTTAGCATGAGCCCCTGGTGCTGCACGTGGTTCCCTATGTCAAAATCATATGCTCCTTTTAACTCTTCTTGTATTGGTGATATGGGGTCAATATGAGAGAGAGACACAGTAGAAGTATATATGATGACGGTAAAAGAAAACGGATAGAAGATTTCAGACTTGAAGTGCTCTTTCCAAGTTCTTTTTCTGCTGCCTGCTCTCCTCTCTTCTCTGATAATGGGTCTAGTGATAAGTCTAACCCTAATACCGTGTATTAATTTCTCCCATGATCACACCCTAGAAAAATGGAACGAGACGTCAGATGTGACTTTCTATGTAACTTAGCAACCGCATATATGAAAAGGGTTAAGAGTGTTGGTCTATTATAAACTCAGAGTGAATCACATGGAGATGAAGTTCTCGAGGGAGAGCAACAATTATGTCCAAACTGAGGCTGGCGATGATCCCCTCACCTGAGTGGATGTGGCAACCCCTGGGGCTTTGGGCTTGAGGAGACAGAGACCAGAATATACCCAGAATGAGGGCACTCAAAACTGTTTCATGTGAGGAGAAGTTGATAGGATGGAGGACGTTTATTATTATAGAGAAGACTCAGAAGGACTGTAAGTGCTGTTTAAGAGCTTCCTTCAAGCGATGGAAGGACTTTGCATATGGGAGAAGCATGAGACCATTCTGGAAACTCTGGGCTTAGAACAAGGATGCGTGGGTAGAAGGTGGGTAAGGCATTTTCCAAGATGGCTGCCTGGGGGAGCTGTCTGTCTCAGCGCCTGATTCTTTAGGCAGAATGGGAGTCCTGATGTGTAACCAAGGAGCTCAGATACCTCTCGAAGCCAGTCTAGGGCACAGTAAGCAGATATGCTGACCAAGAGGAAAAGCAAATGACACCTATAGTTTGGGACCATCTTCTGTGATCCTTCTTTCCCCAGTTTGCCTTCAATGGGCTTTTATGATTCAGCTCCCTTCGGTTTTTATCTTGTTTTACTACTTAACAGTTTAATCAAGCATGTAGTTCCCATCAGTACACAAAATGGTCTTAACCTGTCGTGTCAGTTTGGGGAGTGATGATTACATCCAGAAAAGCATACTTCACCAAAAACAGAAAGTCACCTTTCCAGTGCTCTTTTCAAAGAGTTTCTGATTTTCAATGTAAGAGAGAAGACAGCATTTAATTACTGCATCCTCGCATATGGGATGTATGACAGGTTGTACCAAGTCATGGATAAGAACTGCGATATGCAGAATAATAAGGCCAGGCCCTTCTTGTGCCATCAAAGAGCAGCACACAAGGTAAATATGCAACGCAAAAGCATCATAATTGTTGCAGACAATCTTGTTGCTTCAAACATTTTCATCAGTTGCTTCATGGGTCCCGTACTGGTTAGTGCAGCAAGTACTGGCTAATGCAACAAGATTTCCAAGTGTATACAATGGTGCAAAAAGCTTCATGCCACCAGGAAGCCACGCAATCCTGTCCCAAGGATAAGGAAGGAAATGCCACACATGAAGCAGATAATGAACCACTTCAGCCTGGTGTTGAAACAGAGGGAGGCAGCAGCTAGGACCTATGCAGTCAGCCCTGCTTCTCATTGTCCTGGATGCTCAGGACCCCTCCTCCCTCTCCCGCCCAGATTCTCCATGGCCCTGCTCGCTGTGCAATGGCGGCCCCGCTCAGGGGCCCCCACGTCCTCCATTATTTTTCAGCTCCCTTTACAACATTTGCCCATACCCACTGACCCCAAAATTCAAATTTTGGAAGTTTGTATTATAGAAATAAAAAATACAAATATTTAATGACATGTGTACAAGGCCATTATAAATAAAATTGTATTGCAGAAATGTGGAAGCAATCTGAATGATAATTAAAAGAAGAGCAGAATACATTCTGCTGTATCCATAATATAAATTATAATGCAGTTAGTAGAGACAATGAGTTAGATCTATGACTATTGTCCCAGAGGGATGAGCAGAATAGAGAGTTAAGTGAGAAAAGCAAGAGAAACATATGTAGTGTGATCTCATTTTGTGAGAATCAATTATAAAAAAAATCCCTCACATATGTAATCATATTGGTAAGGATTTGTGTGAGTTTGGCAAAACGGGTCAAAGAATATTGATGAAGTTGTTGATGGTGGTAGGAGAGTTTGGGGTAAGGTTGGTGGGGACCCAAGGGACGGAGGGACAGGAATAGAGACAAAGTGAAGAAAAGTAAAAGAGGGTGGTTTTTCCATTCATCTGTCTACCTACTCATCTGTGTCTGTCTATCCACCTATTATATGTCCATCCATTTATCCATCTGTCTGTCCATCCACTCTTTCCATCTGTCTACTATTATCAATCAATCATCGTCATTGGTCATGCTTAAACATATATTAATTTTGCAGACTAATAGAAGAAGAAAAAATTTTCTTTTTTATGTTTTTTCCATTTTTGCTCTATTCTTCTCTTATAAAAACAGTCAAACTTTCTACTAAAGACAATCCAGAGATTTCATAATAAAAAACATTTGGTTTAATCCTTTAAATGTGATGACCTAAAAAAATTACAAGAAATCTAGAAAATGTATATAGATCTAGAAAATGTATAAAGAGTAAATATTTTGAGTCAAAACTGAAATTCTAGATATCATGAAAGATGAATGACTTGAGAATAACTGCTATTTTTCTTTGTTTTTTTCTGTATAGATGGCGTTTATTTTCTTCTAGTGCTCCAGAAAAATGTTTCCTTAAATCTAGGGAACACAAGGGTGGGTTAGGAGCATCCATCTCAGTTAAAAAATTTGCTAGTTCCTGGTGGAGAAGTAGGGCATTGAATGGAAAGAGTTCTGACATCTGCGTGTGTGGGCGGATGTGTGTAATCGGTTTTTCTCTGCTGAGATGGCCAGAAAGATGCTTGTGTTTTCCTGTGATTTGGATGCTTTCTTTCAAATTATTTTCGAGAACTGTTTTCCATATTAAATTATACTCATTATGAATTCATATTTAATGCTGGTAGTTCTTTCCACGTAAAGAATTTGTCTACATACAGAATAGCCCCAGGCATTATAGAGATGGCTGGGGATTTAACCCCTCCTTGCTATGAAAGAGGATTTGGGCAAGTATAGGGTGCTGTTTCATTTTTGCATTTGGATGTGGACTTGGAGTTGATCCCAAGTAGCTGTACTGAAACAAAGGCAAAACGTGAGCCATAGAAATAATAATGCTAACTATTGTATTTCTTTCATCTTAAGGTGTTCATTTTATATGCTAATTGAAATTTGAGCACATCTTACTACACTTGTGTGCATTTATTAGATCAACATTGTAAGTCAACACTTTCTATAATTAAGGGTATCAGAAGTCCTATAGAATCCACTTAGGTGGTCCTTCAGTACCAGATATTTAATGCACTTAGAACATTCTAGAATCATGAACCTCAATCGGGACTTCATTCTGCACAGTGCTATCTTGATTCATACAAATCAGGAAGTTATAGAAGTGTTTGTTTTCATAGTGACTGCCTCATAGATAATACTCAAATAATACTAAAAATATATACAAAGTAGGATCTGTGCATGGCCGACTCCATTTTTTAAATTGCGATTTCAGTTCAAAAGCACCATCGTTTTGGGAAAACTAGTCATGTGCAGTGACATTTTTCCACCTCACAGTCTGAAAAATATCTCACTAGGGCCCAGACCAGAGCGGGCAATTTATCTGTCACAAATGGGTGGGAAGAATCAGGAGAAAAAGAACACCATTTGAAGCTATGACCTAGGGAGAATGTGATGTGGAAAGTTGTGCTAACTGACTAAGTTGCCCGTGTCCCGCATTGGCTTTGGGCGTCCTGTCAAGCATTTTCTTTAGTTGTCACTGTGGCTTTGTTTCCTTGGGCATAATAAGATCTGCTTCCTCCAGAAAAATCCCTTTCTCCCCTGCCCCAGCCCCCCAGGCTAGGCTGTAACTTCACGGCTGACTTTCCTGTGTGTGTTGGAGTCCCTGGTCTTTTGCTGCTTTTCTCATGCCTTTTTTTTATGATGTTTCAGCTCATCCACCATACACCATGTGCTTTAGAGTGAAATTCTACCCACATGAACCCTTGAAGATTAAAGAAGAGCTCACAAGGTATTTTCCATTTGTTTGTATGTTTAACCCGCACCTTTAACCAGCCAGAGTCCTCCCAGGCTAGACGCTCTTCCCGTCTAGAGCAGCATGTCTCCACGAAGCCGACACCCAGTTTGGCATTTTGGCTTGGAATGTTTCTCTTGCACTTAATTGTCTTGGGATTTTTCAAACAGTTGTCATTGGGACTGTAATTAACTGCACACAAAAAAAGCGGTGGTGCTAAGGAGGAGGTATTCTCTGAACACATCTGACAGTGGAGTGCTAAAAATAAGCAGAAGACGACTGTCTTTACGATCCGGGCGAATTCATAGCTAGCGCAGCCCCTAGGGACGATCTTTTGGATCTGAGCTGTTCTGGAAGGGAAACGATCGCTGGATAGGACAAGCTGTTTGTCACCCCACATTCTTCTTGCAGAATGGCCAACCGTGGGGCTGTTTTCTCTCCACTTGTAAACTCTTCTCAGGCTGACTGGGAATTTTCCAATTCTCCGCTCTCCTCCCTTCTGATCTTTCCTGGGCTTGGGCCATATTCAGTCCTTGTCCTGGGGTTTTGCTTTTGAGAACAATCCCAGCCAGTGCAGCTGAGAAAGATCTCAGGAAGTCCATAATGCTTAGTTCTTGACAAGACTCTGATTAGGTGACAAAAGTCACTGTGCACGATCAGCTCTCGATATAATCATCATAGGTTCAAATGCATCAGAGATGCAAGGGGATGCATTTTGTCTTATTGGATATTTCGCTTTCTCCTTATTCATGAGTCCCCAGTAAAGCATGACCCCTGTGGCACCGAGGTGACCTTGCGAGGGAGCAGATGGTGCCCTTCTCTATTGTTAATTTGCATACACCCATTAGTGAGCTTTGTGCTTGGGGATGGGGGGCAGGTGGACATGAGGGACATATAAATAATGGACATTATAAGTGGTGGTGGGCATTTTGCAACTTGACCTGCATTTTAAAGATATTAAGGTAGAATTCACGGAACCTAATTTCATCACTTCCAAGTGTACAATTCAGTGTCATTAAGAACATTCACATTGTTGGGTAACCATCACCAGTATCTCATTCTGAAACATAGTCTCATCACCGAAGAGGACCCCTGCACTCATCCATCGGCAGTCGCTACTCACTCTCCTCTCCCCCAGCCCCTGGCAACCACTATTCCACTCATTTATTTTGCTGTTTCTGGAGATTTCGTGTAAGTGGGATCATGTGATATGTGGCAGGGGCTGCATGAAATACCAAAAAAAAAAAAAAAAAAGATGTTTGTGTCTTGCCCTCTGGTTGCCGATAATGTAATTAGAAAGATTAAATCAAATACTAGTGCTGGGCATTATTTAGTCAGATGTCAAAATGGCTCACTTTTGTCATATGTTCTCTTTATAATGTTGTCTGGAGGATAAAAATTGGGTATGTGTCAGGATACAAGTTAAGGATGGCTCTTTTGTTGTTGAGAAAAGTCCCATTTGGAAGTAGAAGAATACGAAGTGTTAGTTAATAACTCCTGTCCAGTTCTTCTCAATTGAATTTGCTAGCATTTCCCTGCATTTGACTGACAAGCTGAGGTATGAAGGGTGGAAGGTTATGAACATTTAAAGTCTCCACAGGAAATTAAGACAATGTTCTGTACTTGCACAGATAGAAATGGACTTTTCTTAGTCAATACAATCCTTAGAATTCAAAACCAATCTAGAAAGTGTGGCCTGCCTCCGGTACTTATGGTTTAACCCCTGACTTGAAATCAGCGAGGGAGACAAACCATGAGAGACTCTTGACTCTGGGAAATAAACTGAGGATTGGGGAAAGGGAAGTGGGTGGGGGCGTGGGGTCACTGAGTGATGCGTATTAAGGAAGACACCTGACGTGATGAGTACTGGGTGTTATACACAACTAATAAATCATTGAACACTACATCAAAAACTAATGATGTACTACATGCTGGCTAATTGAATTTAAATTAAAAAAAATGTTGCATTCTAAAAAAAAGAGCTTCATTTTTCTTTTGATAACTTGTTATTTTGTTGTAAAATTAAAGCTTAAGGAGAATTTGCTACATGAGAATTTAAGATCACATTCATGACTGTGGTTGGGGTAAAGAAACTTTGGGGATTAAAGGCAGGTAGGAAACAGTAAAACAACAAATACTCATTAAAGAGGGGTATTTGAGATCACTTTTTGTCCTTCATTTTTCTCTCCATTTACCCAGTCCTCTTATAATCCTTTAGATCTCTAGGGCTTTTGTAAATGCGGGATACAATTGAATGCAATCAAAATATTTTGGTTTTACTTTTTTTTTTTTTTTTTTGTAGTGAGAACCGTCTTTAAGTTCATGTTGGGTAGAGAAGCAGTATTTTTTTTCTTTTAAGATTTTATTTATTTGCTGGAGAAAGAGACAGTGAGGAAGAGAATACAAACGGGGGAGTGGGAGAGGGGGAAGCAGGCTTCCTGCCAAGCAGGAAGCCCAATGCAGGGCTTGAGCCCAGGACCCTGGGATCATGACCTGAGCTGAAGGCAGATGCTTAATGACTGAGTCACCCAGGCACCCTGAGAAGCAGTATTGTTATAATAGTAGCCCAAGAATGTTTGTCCTAGATCCTCTTGTGCTATTGTTGCTTAATCTTTTCATACAGGAATGATGCTAAAAGGAGATGCATTATTATTTTTTGGTGGCTATTATATTAAAAAATATCTGAGCCTGATGCTATTTCTAAGACTCAGTGGATTTTGTCAAATGCACAGTAATCCATGATTATCTCTAGAGATCGCTGATCCCAAGGACCCAAGCTCCGGTGTTATGAAAGCAGATTTTCTTGCCTCTGGAAGCTTCTGTCAAACTTAATTTGAGAATTCTGAGATGAGAATCCAAACCTCTCATTCATCAGTACATAGCTATTTGAAACTATTTTTCACTACTAAACTCATCAAAAATGGAAAGGAATGCTTCATGTTCATTGGGTAACATTGAACGAGTAAACAAGAAACTTTGTGGCATTCAGCCTGGAAGTGTGTAGTCTTTAAAAAGGGAAAGATTTGATCCTTGGTTATCTGAATGGTTGTGGCCTGAAAGGCCGTGGGCCTCAAAGTCAGTTCTCCAGACCAGCAGGAACAGCACCTGGGAATCTGGCTCCTGTTCTAGACCTGGGACAGGGCTCAGCAATCTGAACTTTCACAAGGCTTCCAGGTAATTTTAGATCATGTCAAAATTTGAGAACTACTCCCAGAAAGTTTATTGTCAAGAGTATCAGCTTCTTTTGGCAGATCCTGCTGTGTACACCTCAGTGGGTTTCGTGTGTTCACAAAGTTGTGCCATCATTGCCACAATCTAATCCGAGAACATTTTTATCAGCCAGTGCTCATCCAGTCATTCCTTGTTTCCCCTCCTTCTCACTCCCCCGACAACAATTAACCTACTCTGCGTCTCTCTCTAGATTTCTCCATTTTGGACATCTCATGCGAATAGAATCATATCGTATGTGGCCTTTTATGTCTGGCTTCCTTCCACTTAGTGCCCTGTTTTCAAGGCTCGTTCCTGCTGTGCATGGATCTGTACTTCATCTTTCTTCGTGGCTGAATAATATTCCAGTGCATGCCTGTTCCACTTTCTTTTATCCGTTCATCAGTTGATGGGCATTTGGATTTTTCGACTTTTTTTAGTATTATGAATAATGCTGTTACGAAAATTTGTGCATTTTTTTTTCCAATTTAATTGGGTTTGGAGGCAGGGTCCACAGTTTGGTTTTTGTTGTTGTTGTTGTTGTTGTTGTTTTTGGAAAAGCTCCCTGGGTGGTTCTAGTTTGCAGTCAGCACTGAGAACTACTGGTTTGGAACTTTAGTACTCAACGTGTGGACCACGGGCCAGCAGCACAGCCTCAGCATTAGAAATACTTATTAGAAATATGGACTCTGATGCCCCACCCTGATCTACTGAATCACACTCCACGTTCTCGCAGGATCTCTGGGTCATTCACAGGCTCACTGAGGTGTGCGAGGCTCTCATGTACGAAGTTCTCAGGGTCCTTACCTACCAAGTGTCATGCTGTTTCTCTGGCAAATTGTGTACCAGACTCTGGGCGAGAGATTTCTGAGGGACTGCCTTTGTGCCCTGTGAACAATTCCATACCAAGTCAGGCAAGAGGGTGTCTATCAGTTGAGCCTCTGCAGTGTCCCCAGAGCCCAGTATACAGCATAAAGCAGGTATGAGATAGAGAGTCATCAGATGGAAATGGCAGTGAGCCCCTAATACTTCGCTGTGTCCAGTGTGCTTTAGATGACCCAGCGCCCAGAGTTGGGGACCCCCTTCAACCGGCCCGTTTAGATCATGATCAGGTTTGCCTGGCTCCGTGGGTATCTGAGTGTGTGCCATCGCTGGAGAGGGGGACAGCGCATGAACCAGAGGACAGCTCTAGTTGTGAATAAATTGGCTTTCTGGGCTTATAACCAAGTCCTTTTGAGACTGATGAATGTGAGACTGTCTGCTGCTGAGACTCCTCTCCAGGTGCCGTATGAGTCCATTCTCGTACTCTTCATTTCACACAGAGTGTGGGCACCTGTACCTGTTGGGGTGTGGGACGCAGTGGTGGTCACCATGTAGGAGTTCCTTCCAGCAACCGTGGCCGCTGGGCCCTGTGACTTTCCTCTTCCTCGTGTCCCTTTAAGGAGGGCCCACTGCCCAGCTATAGAAGCTGCCACGGTCAGTGACCATGACCAATCAGATTTCCTGAATCCCGAGGGTCCCTCGTTTTTACCTGCTTGCCCTCCGAGGGGCTGGGTGTGGCCTGGCCACTCCAGGGAGCTGAGTAGAGCAGGCGGATAGAGCATGAACAATCCTCCCACTTCTTCCAATCCTCAGCCAAGACTTCCGCTGACTCTCGCTCATTTTGTGTTGCAGGTATCTTTTGTACCTGCAGATTAAAAGAGATATTTTCCACGGTCGACTGCTGTGCTCCTTTTCAGATGCTGCCTACCTGGGTGCCTGTATCGTTCAAGGTAAGTGTGGCTACAGCCGCCCACTCCTCTGAGGGGCAGTAGGGTGTTCTGTGCTCGGAGCTCTGACCACCAGGCGTGGCGCCTGTTGGGTATAGTGAGGAGGAAACGTCTGTCCAGGGAGGTAGGTGTCAAACAGTTTGAAATGAAATGTCCAAGTGTTTATATATAAATGCATTTATATATATATAAATTATATTTATTCTTTAAAAACACTTAAAAATAATTAAAAATACTCACACATAAATTATAAAATTATACATGTAAATAAATATAGATAAATATATACAACAATATATATTACATATAATATATTCCTGTGTGTAGAGATGTGTCCACGTGCAGTGTATCGAACTCTTCAGTTTTTCTAGCCATGGAGCGTGACAAAGAGAGGGCCAGAGTCACAGTCTGTCACACCCAGGTCAAGTCTCACTTCCCATCCATTGGCCATCTCAGCACAGACAAACTGTCTCAGCTCTTTAAGCGTATATTAAACGGGATGGCCTGCCTCCTTCACTGCTCTGTGAAGGTTCCACAAGACTTATTTTCAGTGCTGAACCAGCCCTGGGAGGGTGGGGCATTGGGAAACAGTAAACACATATGACCCAGGTGTTGGTTTCTGGATGTTTCTACCTGTAAGAAAAAAACCACCTGAAAGGTGGTCTCCTGGGCCCCAGGTGGTGCAGGGCCATGGGGGTGGGTCCAGGACCCGAATGACTCAGGTGTTCTCTTCCCCTGGGCCAGCTGGGAGGCAGCTGGCAGCAAGTCCTATTTGGAGGGGCCCAGGTGTTCCAGCCTTCTGTGGTGTGACTGGTAATGACGTGTTTATGAGAGAAGAGGGGGAGAAGAGAGGGGAGATGGAGAGGAGGGGAAGGGAGGTGGAGGGAGGCAGAAGGAAGGGAGAGAGAGAAGGACAGTTATCAAGTGAGCATGTCCTCTTTATGAAGGGTCTGGAATAATGTAGGAGCTTACGATGGGTCATAAGCAGATCATGACCATTGTCTGCCTTCATAATTCCAAGCTTTGTTCATAGCTTAAGAGAGACACCCATGGCTCTCCTGGGGTTTCACTCTCACTCATCACTGACCCCGTGGGGTGCCCCATGCCGTGAAATAGTTCCTTGGGCCCTGTTTCTGGGTGGGTGTGCTTTCTGAGAATTCTGAAGCCAGTGTCTGTGTTGCTCTCCCCCTCCCCTGGGATCCATCCAGTGCTGCACAGCGGATGTCGGCAGAGGTGTCAAAACCCTTGGAGATATTCAAGTTTAAAGTCAGAACTACAGTGATACAGTGATGAGAAATGGTCCTTCCCTCTGCCCCGCGGTGGCGTATGTGCTTCCCCCAAACCACCTCTCTTAACAGCAGAGCTAAGGAAAGGATGTTAAAACCCAGTCTTCCCCTTTCCCTGTGAGGCTGCGAATTCCTGGTTAGGGTGCACTGTCCTCCATAAGGGAAAAGCAGATCAATACTAATCCAAGCACCCGACCAGCACATGAGCATTTCAGAGCACATTTAGGCATTAGCGAATCACGGTCAAGTCTCCAAGGACAAGCTCACTACGGCTCTGTAACGCGAAACTGGCCATCCTGTTTGATGTTTGCAATAATGCCACCAGGTCTCCCCCTGGACAATCAGGGCCCTCGGCGCTATTATCCCTGAGCACACACACAGCTGGAAACAGACTGGCAGACCTCGAAAGGACCCTTCGGCTCTAAGTTACAGCAATGTCCGCGGGGCCCTTTATAGCAAATCCAGTAAATGCTGGATTCATGATGTTCTCTGGTGTTTGGGATGATATTTCAGCAACTCTAAAGATCATTACAAATGCAGATAAAGATCTGCTTTGTTGGACCTGTTTATGCTTACTGGGAGAGAGAGAGGGAATGTGGAGGGAAAGACCAGAAAGCAGGAGGCCTCCTGGCTTTTCAGTGGCTTCTTACTCACTAGCGCTCTCTGCAGGAGTGTGTGTGAAAGTTCAGAATATTCTCAATAGAGAAAACACAGACTGTTGCTACTTGTAGGTACTGAATACAGTGAGCGTATTTAGTACGTGCAATGCGTTTTTTCCATAACACAAATTGCAGCACACATACCCCAAACCCGAGGGATCTATTTACTTCTTTTCTTGGTGAAAATAGCATCTTTCCTGTTCCTTCTATAGAACCACAAAATGGTAGGATTGTCATTTTTACCTCCTCTGCCTGAGGTGTACCAGATACTCAGAACTGAGTTTGAACTCGGTTCAGATATCCCTTCCTCTGAGAAGTCTTCCTAGGCTTACTAAAGTAGCCTCTCTCCGGCACCCCATTCTGTCTCCTACCCCTGTTTTGTCATCTTTTAAGCGCTTCTGTCTGAAATTATGTCGTTGAGCTGTTTGGGGACTTCTTAGGCATTCTCTCGATGTAGAATCTGAATTCTATGGAAGTAGAATTGTGGGGTGGTGGGTGGGCTCACCATAGTATGCCTGTGTCTGGCACGTGGGAAGTTCTCCAGTAATGACGTCGAGTGAAACCTGGGCGTTTCCTGACATTGCGCCACTGTGTGCTGGGAAAGAGTGGCTGGTTCCCTCCCTTCTCCATTTATTTTTTCATGTTCTCTGAACATGTATGGAGCAGCTTCTAGGTGACAGGCACTGCATTAGGAAGTCCCTGGTTGGGAGAGAGGACAGGGGAGAGACCCAAGTAAACAGGCAGTGTGAGGATGTGTGAGTGGCTCAACAGAGCGACCCCCAGGTCCCTGCTGTGACCTCAGGAGGGCTTCTGACCCAGCGAGGGTGGAGCTGACCCTGGAGCATCCCATCTCTTGTGTTCTTCTGGAACGAGTCACGTCCGAACCAGGGTAAATGCCTCGCCAAGCTTGCCCTTTGTACCTACCATCACCCCATAGCATCATCCTTCTGCTTCAACTCTTCCGATTTTTCTGACAGTTAAACTCCCTTAGACACACTCTAGGGCCTGTTTCAGATTGCACGCCGTCTGCTGTGCACTTGTCACAACTCTACCCTCGCTTACCCAAGTCCTCCTGATAGTCTGAATAGTTACAAACCTGAATCATTTATGACCTGTCTTTTGCTTCAGGTGAAGTCAGTTAAAGACCAGCTTTAGGGGACAAAAAAGCAGGGCACATGGTGTGGGAGGCATTGATATTTACCTTGTTAGCCACTGAGTGCAGGGTTCCATGGCATTTCTTCTCTTAGTTTTCTGGCATTTTCCAAGCTATTCATTTGCAATATTTAGCAGCACAAGTTCATTTTATTTCACAAGTTTTTCATGGAAAGAGACCTCCCATCTCCTGCCCCACCACCAGCACCAAACAAAGCCTTCCCTTACCAACCACCATGCAGGCTGACGTTTGCATCGAAAGTGACCCAGTTTTGTATTGGTGGTCCATTCTCTGTGGAAGATGGAGGCATCCGGTTATACCGTCTCCTAAATTTTCAGGTCCAGCCCACTCACAGGGTGATACGTATGTGTGGATATGGGCATTGGTGTGTTATGTGTGTATTTTTTGAAACTCGAGTTAACCATCAGTTGATGGCTTATTCTCTTCACTGGTCCCTTTGGGTCCATCAGTTGATTGATCGATTGGTTGATTTTCTTTTTCATTATTCTCTATTTCCATCGCTAAAGGCAATGATGGGGTTCACACAGATCTTCAACTTTGCATACATCCTTATCAATGATTACATTGTTTTGTGTATATACACTTCTAAGTTTTATAAATTAAATGGGGCTATAAAACTCATCTTAATCTCATGCTCAAAACACTGTTCTGGGGATCTATTCAGGTTCTTGGGTTTCCATCAATTGCTTTTAATTGCTACAGAGTATCTGGTAGGGCACATGGCTCACATTTATTGCTCCTACTAACAAAGAACACACAAGTTGCCTTCATATACTTTCTTGTACTTCGTTTTCCCACATATATGCCCAAAAGTGGGATTGCTGGTTTATAATATTTGACTAAATATGCCCAGCTTTCTCTTTGGAAGAACTGTGTACATCAAGGATCCTCTAGAGGTGAACACATATTGGGGCACCTGGGTGGCTCAGGGGGTTAAAGCCTCTGCCTTTGGTTCAGGTCATGATCTCAGGGTCCTGGGATCAAGCCCCACATCGGACTCTCTGCTCAGCAGGGAGCCTGCTTCCTCCTCTCTCTGCCTGCCTCCCTGCCTACTTGTGATCTCTCTCTCTCTGCCAAATCAATCAATCAATCTTAAAAAAATAAGAAGTATACACGTATTTCCATTTCTTCATATCTCTACTGAAACATAGAATCATCCCACTTCTTAAACATTTTGTCAGTCTTGGTGTAAAGTGATGTCTTGTTTTGGTTTCCATAGTTCTGACTACTGATGAGTTTGAGCATCTCTCTGTATTGGCTGTTTGTATCCTCTGATGGTCTTCCTCCCTATCTTCTTATGGATTGGTAGGGATTTCTTCTTTATTCTAGATATCAGCTCTTGTCACTTTGCAAATATATTCTTTCAATTTCAATTTCAATTGTTATTTTGGCGACTGTGATACCTTTTATGGACAGAAGTATTTTAATTTGATTTGATTACTTTCCCTCATATGGTTGATGGTATTTGGGGTCTTATTTTTTTGTTTAAGATTTTATTTATTTATTTGACAGAGAGAGACACAGCGAGAGAGGGACACAAGCAGGGGAAGCAAGAGAGGGAGCAAGGAGCCTGATGCGGGGCTCGATCCCAGGACCCTGGGATCATGACCTGAGCTGAAGGCAGATGCTTAACCCCTATTTTGGGTCTTTCAAAATTTTTAAAAGTCTGTCCTCATGTGGGATATATACTTTAGGTAGCTTTAAGAACTCTGTAATTTGAATTCTATTACAAAGCTTTAAAGAGCTTCGCTTTCCTCCCAGTTTTTTCTTTTTGTAGTCATTAGATGATTCAACAATGAAAGGACAGTGGATACAAATTACAGAGTTGGATGTGATTTTGCAGATGTGTCCAGGCATATTGATTTTTATCTACTGCAGCGTCATGTTGGTCATCAAGTTCTTCTAATACAATTTTCCCACCCTCTTTTAATCTTCTTTCCTGGGCCATTTCTGCCTGAGACGCTTGCCCCTTCTGGCCCATTTTCCTTAGCAGGCTTGTGCAATTAGTACTTTTCCCCATGGCCAGAACATCACCTTTGCTGTTCCCAGCTGTGGTTAATGCACATTCTGGGTCCTTCCTCTCCTAGAACCTCTGGGAGCTCAGAGATATGCCAGCATTTCTTTTTGCCCTTAAAGACCCTTTGCAGGGACTCTGTATTACAACCCAGCAACAACCTTCGTCTGGTGCACTTGCCCAGGCTTAGATTTATACTCTTTAATATGAAGAGCATTTCACTTATTTTTAAGTGCAGTCTTTTTGGGCGCCTTCATGTTGTGATTTTTTTTTCTTTATTGGTTGCACCATACTTGTACGAACAGGCAGCTCCAGGCATAGAATTGCTAGACTCAGAAAATTAGCTATGGAAGGAACCTTGAGGGATAGCCAGTGGTTTCCCGCTAGCATCCTGGGGAATGTTTGGAAATACTGGGGGCCGTCTGTGTTGGTCACAATGACTAGGTGTGCCACTAACACTTAGGACCTGAGGGGTAGGGTGATAGGTGCCCTGACATGCCTTGGAAGGTCTGAAACAATAAAGAATGTTTAGCCCCCCCAAAGGCCAGTAGTTCCCCATTGCAAAACAACTCTTTAAATTCCTTTATGATATAGATGAAGAAAACAAGCCTCGAAGAGGTTGGCAAGTGCCCAAGATCCTATGGCTAAACTGAGTTAGAATATGGGCTTCTAGTCACTCAGGCCTTGGTCTTCCCATGGATACAAACACATGTTGTTGGGTGAGCTCCTGGCAGCTCTTCATTTGGGTGGGAGGAACCATTCCACAAGTACCCTAGCCTTGTTGTTCTTAATCTTTCTCTTATTCTTCACTGGTTACAGCTGAGCTCGGCGATTTTGATCCCGATGAGCATCCTGAGAATTACATCAGTGAGTTTGAGATTTTCCCCAAGCAGTCACAGAAGCTGGAAAGAAAAATAGTGGACATCCATAAAAATGAACTCAGGTAATAGGGGTAGACATTTGGAAGAATCATGGGAGCGAGAAAGTATTCTCACCACAGGGAATGTGGAAATCGTGTTGTGAAGTAAGAATATTGGTAATGTGTGAGTTACCAGTGTAATGTACGAGTGGACCATTTCAGGGGGCGGAGAGATCTTGCTGGGCACTGACCACAGGGTCCCCTGGATGACTGTCTGCGAGCCACCCACAGTTATTACAGCCATGTATTTTCCTATGGGTTTTAACCACCCTGAGTTTCTGTAAGTGAAATCTAGGGTAAGTAAGTAATCATGTCTGTTTTGAATTTTGCATTGCCTCTTCCTTTCCTGTGGCCACTGCTGAAAACTTGCTGGTGCTCCAGGATGATTGTGACTGATTACAGAGTCATAACAGTAGAACTAGCAGAATGCATACAGTAGTCACTGTGTACCAGGTGCAGTTCTAAGTCCTTGTGCATGGTGACTCATTTAATCTTCATGGTGACTGGGAGGGGAGATAGGCACCATGGCTGTTTCCATCTTACAGATGAGGGAATTGAGGCACAGAGAGATTAAGCATCTTACCCAGACTGGCAAGTGGCAGAGTCTGGATTTGAATCCCAATAGCCTGGCTTCAGGATCTGTGCTCTTAATCCTAGTGATGCTTCTGCTCTTTGTAGGCTGTTTCGTGTGAAAGAGGGCATGGCTAGGAACCATTGGCAGCTTGGAGTCAAGTAACTCAGGTGCTCTAGTCTATAACTGGAATTTAGATCTGTGCAAATCATGGAAAAATTCATGGTAATTTTTGGTAATAATCATGGGTTGGTATGTTTGATAAACTTGGTAATAATAAGTATGGGTTATGTTATGACAAGTGTGGACGAAGACCTGTATGAATGAGATGCCTCCGTCTTCTGAACCTCTGATAATTGTGTGTGTGTGTGTGTGTGTAAAAAATATATTGTGTATTGTATATATAAATATAAATAAAAAATATATATATATAAAAGTGTCCCAATATTATGAATTCTGGAACAAGGAACTGTCTGCTTGACAGGCAGTGCTGGAATTCCCTACCTAATGCAGGCACTCCCCCTTCTGGTGAGTCTGAGCAGAGGATACGTGTGGGCATTAAAAGTGGCCGCATATTTTAGCTTTGAAAAGATGACCTCTGTTCCTAACAGATGAAGATGATTAGACATCAAAATATTGTACTGATTTCAGAAAGCAATGTGTCGCTCTATGGGTAATTTGAGAGTATTGTCTCCTAATGGAAAGCTTTGTCGAAAATATAGGACACTGACTACTCTTTTTACATCTTAGGGATGAGAATGGTAGAGAGGGGTACAAATAAAGTTCCGGTATTCTAGCTGAGGAGTTTGTGGACAAACAGTGTCTGGGCAGCCGCAGAATGAGAATCTCTGGGGAGAGGCATTGCATCCCCTGTGTGGATAGGGGGGACTGGGAATCCAGAGGCCCGCTGTGACCAGAATTTGCAGGACCTCAAATGCTCAGGGCATACGATATTAGTAAACGTCTAGTGAGCATTACTGGATGCCACAACACTGTGCTAAGAGTCTTACATGTGTCCACTCAGTCCTCCTAAACTCTACAAGGGAGGTTCTCTTGTTGCTCCTCATCCAAGGTGAAGAAAGCACAGTGGGGACTGGATTAAGGACTTGCCCTATTAGCGGCAAAGTCAGGACTTGAACCTTGCTCTTACTTGACACCAGTACCCACGCTCTTCCCCACTCTGCCGAGCAGTCGTCACGGACTCAGGTTGTCAGTTGTGTTGGTGTTGCACAGCGATCACCATGGCGGTGGCGCCAGAGGGTGGAGACCATGAGCAAGAGGACCAAGTTATTTAGTTCTGCTCTCCAGACAGGAGATGCTATGGACCTGGAAAAGAAAGAAGAGAGTTTTGAGCAGCCTTACATCAAGAGGGTGACCCACTGAATTTCACAAGTAAATGAGTGGACCAAAGAAGATTCCAGATTGCTTTTTATAATCACAAAGCTGTAGATTGAACCTCATGCCAGCACCTGCTTTTGTTGATAGCCCTGAAAGTAGTCGTCATTCGTGCTCGCTTCGGCAGCACATATACTGAAAGTAGTCGTCATGCACCAGGGGGAGCAGGGGTGGTCATCAATCATCCAGCATGGAAGTAAATCTTGGAAGTAAATGCTATGGCTCCATCAAAGCTTCTGTTCTGGAGCACTGTGCATTTGTCACATCCAGAAAGCTCCTGTGAAGAAGACAGAGTTGTATGTTGAAGGACGGAAGAGCCAGAAATTATATGACATTGCAGAGAGAGGTGCAAAGGGTATTTTTCCTATGAATTTTTGCTCATTCTCAAGTAGTTGTGCATTTCCTTTTGTATCAATGCAGCAGAGAGAGATGATAGGTTTGGATGGAAAGACAGGAAGAGCAGAATAAGCTGACTGTGCAGAGGGAGAGAGACTTTCTAGAATTGGTTGGAAACCTGCCATAGAGACTGGGTTACTCTGGGGATTTGCGCAGGTTGTGAAAGTGTTGACTTCTCCGGTGTGGGAAATTGGACCTTTGGTTGGATTGCTTTGCAAACCCAACAGTGTCCGGAAGGAGTTATAGATGGAAGAGAGCCATACAGGGCTGTACCAAGGTATTACCATCTTATTTTCCAAGGTCATCAGAGCACCCATGACCCTCCTACACAACAAAGGGATAAAGTGCGATCATTGAACTATTGTCACAGAAACTTCCTGAGAGGATTCAGCTGGCCTTTGTTGGGGTTTGAGATGCCCCAAAACTTAACCTCCTGCTTCCTGTCTGGTTTCTGAACCAGTGGAGAAAGGAAACAAGACATGGCATGTGAGACACAAATAGAGCAGGAATGGTGCTGGTGATTTACAGTGAGATAAACATACTTCCATTTTCTGCCGTTTTACTTGATTGGAATTGCTCTCCTCTGTGTTTTCTGAGGAAGGGATAAAAGCTGTGATTCTTGGGAGAAAAGTAACTGTGGAGGAAGACGAACCTTTCTCTCTGGGAGGCTACGTGCTGCTTGAAGGTGGAAGCAAGAGGGCGTGATAGTCATGAATATGTGAGTTCCTCATGGGGGAAGAAAGAGAGACTCCTTGGATTTTTGAGATGCTGAAAAATAGGAGGCCCAAAGTGTAGGATTTCCATCAACTTAGATTCTTTTAGATGTTAAAAGAGATTTGTGAATGAAGATTGGAATTTATGGTTGGGCCAACTTTGTTTCCTTAAGTGCATGTGCCATCTGAACAGGAGGGTAGGGTAGGGAGAAGTGACAGTTTGGAAAAGGTAATAAAATACGTATCAGTCATCACTCTATTAGTCATGATAAACTAGATTTTGCTGAGGAAATGACCCCAAAATCTCAGTGTTTAGAACAAGCAAGACTTATTTGTTCTGGTACATGTCGACCATATGTCAGCTGGGAGTCTCTGCTCACCATTGTCACTCAGGACATTCACAGGTTTGAATCTGCTAGTTGGTGAGCCAGAGGGAAAGGGGAGTTCTAGAAGGTCTTGCTTCAGCATGGAAGTCATACCTGTCACTTCCACTGAACCATTGTGGCCATAACTTGTCCATAGTTCTACCTAATGGCAAGGAAGTTACAAACTGGAGAAGGCTGACAGATCTTAAGGGCCTTTGCAATATCATTAACAAATAGGCTTTTTAAATTAAACCTTTTTTTTGTTAAAAAAAACTTTATTTTTTAGATTCACAGCAATGTTGAGTGGAAGGTACGGAGATTTCCCCTATCCTCCCTGCATAGCCTCTCCCGTTAACATTCCCCCCAGAGTGATGCATTTTTGCAATTGATGACCTGACCCTGACAGCTTATTATCACACACAAACCACAGTTTGCCTTAGGGTTCACTCTGTATGTACAGTCTATGGACAATAGTATAATGACATGTATCCACTGTTATAGTGTCATACAGAATGGTTTCACTGCGCTAAAAATCCTCTGTGCTCTGCCTGTTCCTCTCTCCTGCCCCCACAACCACTGGCAAACCCCGATCTTTTAACTGTCTCTGTAGTTTCGCCTTTGCCAGAATATCATGTCATTAGAGTCCTGCAGTATACAGCCTTTTCAGATTCTCTTCTTTCACTTAGCAATGTGTATTTAAATTCCCTCTGTGTATTTTCATCCCTAACTCCTTCCTTGCTGAATAATAGTCCTTTGCCAGCACGTTCCATGGTTTATCCACTCACCTACTGAAGGACATCTTGGAGGCTTCCAAGCTTTGGCAATTGTGAATAAGGCTGTTATAAACATTCATGTGCAGGCCTTTTGTGTAGATATAAATTTTCAGCTCCTTTGATCTACTGGATTGTAGGGTGAGAGTATGTTTAGTTTTGAAAGAAATCCTCAAACTGTCTTCCGACGTGGCTGCATTCCCACCAGCGATGAATGAGAGTTCCTCTTGTTCCTGTACATCCTCGCCAGCCTTTTGTATTTTCAGTGTTCTTGGTTTTGGTCATTCTGATAGCTGTGCAGTGGAAGTGCATTATTCAGAAAGATTTTATAGAGGCATCGCTGGGCCTCCTAATACCCTGTAACTAGAAGATGTGGGGATGTATGGTTTGCATCATCGAATAGATGTTAGTGCTAAAACTCACTGAGACTGAGTGATTCTTCTAGATCAGGGTAGATACACACACATACACACACACACACACACACACACACACACACAAAATCTATCTAGGCTTTCTGGGCCACATGGTCTCTATTGCAACCACTTAGTTATGTTTTTGTAGAGCAAAAGAAGACAAAGACAATACCTACATTAGTGGGCTACAATTCAGCGAAACTTGATTGACAAAGCAGATGGTGGGCCAGGTTTGACCCGTGGGTTCTAGTTTGTGGACTCTTAAGCACATGGCAGAGAAGGTCTGGAATTCATTTCAGCTTCACTGCCTGCCTCTGTAGATAATTTTAAGACAAAAGAGTCATATTTGTTTTTAAAACAATGTAGAAGAAAGAATCTTATAATTCACAGATTTCATTTGAGTTTGGTACATAGAGATGAGGCCCTAGCATGGGGACGGCTTGGAAACAGGTTTTTCCTCCTTCCAGAGCCCTCTGGTGGCTGGAAGAGGCTGTTGCCACAATCCCTAGGGATGTGATCATCTCTTATTTTGTCTGTCCTGGTTTACCGTTTTCCACAGAGCTTTAATCATGACCACGTGAGTTAGAAAGGAATATTCATTCCATTAGTCCTGAGGGTGCCTAGAGGGGGTTGAAGATCAAGAATATGAGTGATTTCACTTTCAGGAATGATGAGAGGCTTCTCTGGAGGTTTTCCTAGAGTTTCTACTCAGCTGGTTTTCTCAATTCCAGTTCATCAAGTTTCTCTTTAGAGGCAAAGACATTTGGACTAGCTTCAGCCACAGGTTGTCAGCTTTCAAATATTCAGAAATCTCATTCGGGGGGTATTGGTCTTGAAGAAGCATATTTCTTGCCCTTAACGAGCAGAAAAATAATCCAATTAGCTGCCGTCATAATGATCTGATGCAGTGAGCCTTGTGCTGGAAGCAATAATGATACTGAGTGGGTTTCAAACAGACTCATTATCTCTTTTTATTTCTCCAAATTTGCATTCTCTGGAGATCATGTGCATCCTGGCAAGGATTTATAGTTTTAAAAATGTCTAGCTTTCTAGAGATAAGTGACCTGCTATGATAAATACCCTCCGACCCGCGCTTCTGACGAACAAATCACAAGAGCAAATCCCTTAGGAAAATTTTTTGTGCAGTTTTGGGAAGATCGTTTATTGTATGAAAGGAAAATAGGAAAGATCAGATGACTTTACAACTTCTCATCTTTCTGGAGATGTGCTTCCCATCATCTCTACTCCCCGCTTCATGTGACCTTTCCCTTCTCAAGTCCCTCATTTTATTTATTTATTTGTCCTAGAGAGAGAGAGAGAGAGAGAGAGACAGAGACAGAGCATAAGCTGGGGACAGTGGCAGGCAGAGGGAGAAGCAAGCTCCCCGCTGAGCAAGGAGCCAGATTCAGGATTCAATCCCAAGATCCTGAGGTCACGACCCCAGCCAAAGTCAGATGCTTAACCTACTGAGCCACCCAGGCATTCCATCAAGTTTCTCATTTTAAAACCCCAGAATCTCTCTCTCTCTCTCTCTCTCTCTCTCTCTCTATATATATATATATATATATATATATATATATATATATATCTGGATATATATCTGGTGGGCTATCAAATCAATTTCCATTCCCTGTTGTTACTTGGCATAGGATTTGGAAGAGAGAATTACTTGACATCACATGCTCCTCCTATAATACCCGAATCCTTGTATTATGTGACCTGGAATCAGGGACATTCTGGGGAGGGTTGGGCCAGGAGCAACTTGTGTATGCACGCAAGCCATCCGAGCTTTTATACAGGTAAAATGGCTATAGTGACTTGAGAGGAGGAAGAGCAGTGTCACCAAAGTGCCACATGGCTTTGAAGAAAGGGGGAGGGTTAGTACTGATAGCTTGAATCAGCCATGACTTAATGTATCTTTTGATCACATCTGACATGTGAATTACACGTAGTCAAAACCTTTTCGAACTTTAGGTGAACTTATAACAGTGTATCCAGCCATCCAACCCTCTGTCCAGGCACCCATTCATGACTCATCCGTACATCTATGCATCTATCTGTTTGTCCTCCCATCCGTGCACCCATTCATGATTCATCCATACAACCATTTGTTCATCTGTTCATGTAACAAGAATTTATTAAAAGGCAACTCTGTGTCAGGAACTGTGAAAGTAATGAGTGACCTAGCCCACTGATCTTGAACTGTACCACCAAGCTGGGATCCCCTTTCTCATGGATACTCCCCCATGACCTTCCTCCTCTCTCTCTGCCTGCCTCTCTGCCTACTTGTGATCTCTCTCTCTCTCAAATAAATAAATAAAATCTTTTTAAAAAAAAAGAAAGAAAGATTTTATCTAAAAGACAGTACTCACAAAGTAACAATTAATTTGCTTCCTAATTTTCATTAGTCATACACAGCTACAAGTGCCACCCAGAGCCTTTGAATATCCATAGGTCTCCAGCCAAAAGCCAAAAACTTGACACCCAATTATTACACTTCGGGGACTCTTGGAGTCCAAAGCAGGGGTTATAAAATGACAGTCGTTGAATTACACGGTGACCCAGATATATGTTCTTTGGGACAAATAACTTCTTAAAAAATGGAATCAGTTGCCAGAAAGTCTCAGCTTCTCTTGCACCGAGATTTGGTAATCCTAGGCCTTCCCCATGTGATAGCACTCAGCTAGAGCTAAGCCACAGTGCTCTGTGAGAGATCATTTGCTCTCCAAATTGCCACCATTCCTGCTTGGCCACCTTCTGCCTCCATGGGTATTGAGTTCAGGACCACTTTCTTGGACCAGTAAGAATCAGATGCCTGAGAAATTAATTTACCCAAGGCCCTTATAATTAGGAAGCAACAGCCCTTGACCTGAAATCTGTGTTTTCCTGTGTAATGCCCTGATACCTTCCTAAGTGACTGCTCTCCTGCAAGACTTGGCTTTGTCTGGCCCCAGGGCATTACCACTCTCTCCCTCATAGCATGGCAGTTACCGAGATTATGTAGCATTCTGGCAAATGCTCTCATAGGGATGGTACCTAATGGTCCCTAAGGCACTTGTAAGAGATCCTGTTCCTCTCTAAACAATTAGAAATGACAGACCAGAGACTCTCCTATTTAGGATGCAGAAAAGTCTGAGACATTCATCTCCCCCCAACACCAAGATAATGCAACAAGCTACACAGACTACAGAATCCTAGTTTTGAAACCAATCTGAGAGCAAAGAAATCTTAAGGACTAAAATCTAGAATGTCCTTCCTAAGACAGTAGACACCTGCACTTGGTTTCACTTCTGGTGGTGTGGGAGGAGGAGGTGGAGTATGCCAGAGGTGGGATCAAGGCGAACTAGCCAAGTCTTCAGCAAGCTTTCGATGGCCATGAGCAGGCTGACTTAACTTTTGGGATCCAAGGGTTCCAGCTGCAGAGTGAGTTGCACATTCCTACCATCCTTTGGTCCTAGGCCTTCAAGAGAAGAGGGAAGAAGTCAGACAGGGCTGGAGAGCTGAGTGAGATTCCTCCGAGACACTCCAGACTTTCAGCCAGGGTAGGGTAGCTCTCGCCCAACATCAGGGAAAGGACCACAGGGAGGTCCTTCCAAAGTACTGAGAGCCAGAGACAGGACTGGAGAGCAAAGAAGATTCCTTGAAACTGAAAAACTTGAGATAAGGTGGTAAAGCGTAGAGAACTCTCCAGAGTCTAATGGATGCTAAGATCCCAGGCCCTGCTCAGAGGTCAGTTCCAAGAGCATGCTCGAGCCTTTGAAGCCAGTGCTGAGTAGAATCTAACTAAAGCTGCAGCTGAGCTAAATCTAAGAAGATGCAAACAAGTTACAGCAAAACCCAACCCACTCAGGTTGGGAGTTCTGCTTTGCTGAGTTTAATTTGGCAACGCGAAGACCCAAATGGATTAGGTAAATCCAAATCCACCCTCTCCTGCCAACCCTGCTCCAAGAAATCCAGGTCCTTGCTGGCAAGACGCACACCTCATTTAATCAATGTACACAAAGGATGTGCACAATTAATGCTAACTAAAGATTTGCACTCATTCTTCAGAGGCTGTACATTTTTGTAGTCCGTGTAATGGTATGCTAAGAGAGGATCAGTAAAAGAGGGTTCCTTTTGGCAAAAAGGATACCAGATAGGCAGAAGGGAGACGTGATTACTCGACCTCACCGAATTTATTAGAAAAGCATATTTTTAGAGAATGGTTAGCTCTGAAAGAATTCAAGTAATCCCTGGTCTTTACATCAAAATGTCTCCTTAGAGACATTATTAATCTTCGTAGAACAGCTCCTGGTGCAAGATTTAGAAGATAGAAAATCATTATTTTCTGTTACCAAATGGAGTTTTTGCCAGAAACAAATGTCCAATGGGAGTCTGAGGGGGCAAACAAACAATCAGAAAATGTTTAATTGGCCTTAGTGTCTTCCTGAAAACCTGATCATTAAATGGTTTCTTCCTCGGTGAGTCGGGGAGACTCTGTTTCTAGTTCCATCGGTGTCTCTGCCTTTCCTCCATAGGTTTTGAACCCTTTTCCTACAATGAGCATTTGCAGTTAGCCTTTCTTTCTGTGTGACCTCTTAGATGAAGTCTTTTCAGTGCTTAGCTGTTGGAGATCTGCAGTCAAACGCAAAGCAAAGGATAACAATTTGAGGACTTTTATTTTAAAGAGGGGTCTTTGCTATGAATGTCTTGACATGCTTCCTGACATTTCCTGCAACATCATAATTCTGATCTCAGTCACATGCGGGCTTAGCAGGGGAACAAATGCTGTTCTGAGGATGAGGAGAGACCACTCTCTGCACCAGGCAGTAGTCTAATGGCTTTTCACCTGTCAGCTGCTTACTCTATACACCGAGTCTCCAAGGTAGGTACTTTTGTATCTTCATTTTATGGAATCAAGGAGCTCTAGCTTTAGCAGTGCTCTATTCCTGTGTGCAGTCCCTAACTCAGGTTTCAGCAAACTTTTTCTACACTAGGCTACTTACTAAATACTTTAGGCTGTGCAGAACATAGGATTTCTGTTGCAGCTAATCAGTCTTGCCACTGGAGCATGATGGCATCTGTAGACAGTACACAAATAGATGGGTGTGGCCGTGTTCCAATAAGAACTTATTGGTCCTGGGGCACCTGGGTGGCTCAGTGGGTTAAAGCCTCTGCCTTTGGTTCTAGGTCATGATCCCAGAGTCCTGGGATCGAGCCCCACATCGGGCTCCCTGCTCAGCGGGGAACCTGCTTCCTCCTCTCTCTCTCTGCCTGCCTCTCTGCTTACTTATGATCTCTGTCAAATAAATAAATAAAATCTTAAAAAAAAGTAAAGACTTACTGGTCCTGAAATTTGAATTTCCTATAATTTCATGGGTCATGACATTACTATTCTTTGTTTGATTGTTTTAAACCATTTTTTTTTAAAGATTTTATTTGACACAGAGACAGAGAACACAAGTAGGCAGAGAGGCAGGCAGAGAGAGAGGGGGAGGCAGGCTCCCTGCTGAGCAGAGAGCCTAAGGTAGGGCTCGATACCAAGACCCAGAGACCATGACCCGAGCCGAAGGCAGAAGCTTAACACAATGAGCCACCCAGGCGCCCCTGTTTTAAACCATTTAAACATGGAAAACCAATCTCAGCTCAAGGGTTGTGTGAAACCTGTTGGTGGACAGGATTCAGCCTGTGGGCTTTAGTCTGAGGATCTCTGTCCCCAGATTAAAATCGAGACCTCGCTGCTCTCCCATAAGGTATGAATATCAGGTACCTGGGGTGGATTGCCTCATCACTGATAAGATGCAATGTTTAGAAGCTGAAAGAGACTCTTACTAAGACCTGACGGAAGCCATGTCATTTTGATATGCTCTGCCACGTAAGAGGGCAGGCACATGGCCCTTAACCGTATCGTGGGGTAGTGATGGGGGAGTGGGCACAGAGTAGTGCTTTGGAACCAAGCAGACTCAGATTTGAACCTCACTACTGCACTTACTAGCCGAATAACTTTGAGCAAGTTACTTTTCCTTTGAGTATTAGAATCCTCATCTGCAAAATGAGGATAAGGATTTCTCCTTTATGAATATCAAGTGACAGAATACATACATTGTTTGACAACGAAAATGATTATGTGTTGCTCAGAACAGTAGAGTTGAGTAACAAGGAGCCCTGCATGCATATCTGTGAGGTTCCTGACCAGTCCTGTTTGGTTCAGCAGTGTTTTTGGACTGTACAATATTTTATCCAGTAATTCTTTTATTAAAAAGGCAGGAATTGTTCCTCTTTTAATCACTGAAAATATATATTTTATATATGTGTATATATATATAAATATGAGTATATACAACATATGTAATTTAAAGAATAGTTGAAAACACGCCCATGACCCCTCAACTCTGCTTATGAATTAGAATATCACCAGATGCTCAGAAGCCTCCTGTGTGCCCCTCCCAGATCACCCTCTTCCCTCCTCTGCACTATTATGAATTTGGGGTTATTCATTCTCTCATTCTGCTTTTGTAAATACACTTCATACATATTACTAAGTAATGCCTTGTTTTTGCGTGGCTTTGGCGTTCGTCTAAATGGACTCCTCTATTCTTGCGTCTCATGTGCTCCCATCAACATGGCGTTGGAGGCTTTTCCATGTGGATGTGTATGGCCATAGGTCTTCATTTGTGCTTCCGTGTCATGAATGTTCTATGATGCGAACACGTCACATTTTATGTATCCATTCTGCTCATGGGCATTTGGGTTATTTCTAGGCTTCTTGACTAATTCTCATGGGAGTGTAGGTAAAGGAGTTCCTAGCCTAGTATGAACCTAAGTGGAATTTGGAGGGCCATGGAGTGTCAGCTTTTCTAGGAAGTGATGGCTTGTTTGCTGATGGGGTTGCCCCAATTCACACCAGCAATTCATGAGGGTCCCCAGGGCTTCATAACCATTTTTCTTTTCTGTTAAGCTCTTAAAAATGGAAGTATAACAGACTCAGAAAAGTGTACAAAACATAAAGCTCAGTGCATTACTATAAAGCAAGCATAGGTGTATCGACCATCCAAATCAGAGAGAATTGGTAACACCCCAGAAGCTTCTCTTCTGCCCCTTCTCAACATTTACCCTCTCCCTCCTCCCCAAAGGTGATCACATCTCTGACTTTTAACACGTTAGTTGTGTTTTGCTCATTTTTGAAAACTGTATAAACTGAATTCATTCAGTGTGTATTCAATTATATCTCTCTCTTCTGTTCAGTTTTATTTTTGTGATAGTCTCCCATCTTGTGTGTAGCTTTAGCTCACGTAATTTCATGGCTGTATAGCATTCCATTGTATATCCCTCTCCTGTTGGTAGACATTTGGCCTTTCTATTTTTTGCAACTACAAATGGCACTACTATGAAAATTCTATATATTTCTTAGTGCCACATGCACAAGTTTCTGTTGCATATGGAACTCTACTAATGGAATCATCGTATTATAGGGTAAACACGTTGAACTTTTGTAGATAATGCCAGTTTCCCAGATAGCTCTACTGCATTGCTACTCCCCCAGTAGTATAAGAGCTGCTTTTGCCACAAATCCTCATGAATGCTTGGGACTGTGTTTTAAGTTTTGATTATGTAAATGGATGTAGAAATGACTTCTCATAGTTTTAATTTGCATTTCCCTGATCATAAAGAGTTTAAGCACATTTTCACGTGGTTGTGCACTATTGGGATATCTTATGAAGTGCCTATGTATGTCTTGTGCTGATTTTTCTTCTGAGTCGTATATTCTAAAATTGTATTGTTTGTCGATTTATAGGAGTTAAAAAAAATTCTACATAGAAGTCCTTTTCTTGATTGTACATGTTACTGAAACCTTTTCCAGCACTGGGGCTCAGCATTTCCCACCCTGAATGAGATGTCCCCATGAACAAAGATGTCCCAATGAATGAGAAGTCCCAAAGACAGATGTCTTTGAGTTCAATGTCACATTCTCTGGAGCTGTGTGACCCCACGCCTGCTGTCATTTGTGGATGAGTGTTAACAATTAGGAACTGGATGCCTGTTGGATTTACAAAGGATGGGAATGTGGTCAGACCACCCAGGCAAACAGAATTTAGTCGCTTTCCAGTATGAACTCCCAAATGACAACCTTTCACGATTAACTTGTTCCCAGACTGAATATAAAAGAGGGGTGAGCTTTAAAACCAAGCTGGGATTTTAAGATTAAACACTGCGCGGATTATACAAAGGTGCTGACGCTTTTACCACCAGGAGAATGGCCAGCTCTCCAGAGGGGAGCCCTTTCATGTCAAGCAGGAGGATTAGCCTGGAGCAGAGCCAATGGCTTTGGGCTGCTTTGGCTCTGGTCCTGGTTCCCTTTGGCCCCCATCTGGGTCATTAGGCTGAAGTCTGCTTTGAGGGTCACCAGCGTGGGGGTCCTACTTAGTAAAATGTGGACAACTCAGCTCTGTGCTTTGTCCCTCGTTGGGGGTGAGTGAGTGAGAATGTGGCGGGGAGGAAAATAGCACCCAATGTTTGGATTTAATAATTCATCTTTCAGTGAAAAGTAAGATATAATTCCTAGAACTGAAGAGAGCAATGGAGAAATTCTTGTATGTATTGAGAAAACTAAAAAAAAAAAAAAATCCCTTTCTCCTTTTCCTTCAATATAGTTGATGATTTTTTGAACTTACTGTTATGGTATCAAGAAGAGATATCGTAACAGTGACTGTGACTTGAAAAAAAAATCAAAGAAAGATAGGAATTGTGTTGAAGGGACCCATAGAGTGCTGATCAAGATGAATAAATAAAGATGTTGCCTTTATATATATCACAGTGAAACTTCAGCCTAACTCTAAGGCTAGGAAAGAGGAAAGTCCGAAAGGCTTTTGAAAACTCTATTTTGTTAAAGCTGGTGTGTGAGTTAATCCCTCAGAAATATGTTCTGTAAAGGTTGGATTAAAAATGATCTCTTCTTTAAAACAAGAAAAAGGTAGCGCATACGGCTACCTCTTCCTTCTCCACGGCCCTGCAGATGATGGAAAAAACACTAGAAAGCGGATTTAGGAAAGAACACCATTTTTGGATCAGAAGTCCGATAGTGTCTTCTGGAAGATGGGAAACAGATGGAGCAAATCCAGGCTGCACACATATGTAGGGTAGGAGTGGTTCTGGGTGCTTCAGGTACCAGATGCAGAGGGGGCCATCACGGTGAGTGGGCAGCTGCATTTGGCTCAGTTGGGTAGCTCTGACCTCTTTCTCTGGTTCCTCATGAGCAACAACAGGCTTGAGCTGGAGGTACCCCGTGTATGGGCAACACCCAGAAGAATTACAGCCTTCAGTTTAAAATCAAGTTTCTAATACACACATTTCTCAGGTGGCATGCCCCACCACCCACTCCTTCACTACAAAGCTCTGGAGGCCACTGCATTAAACAGATAACGTCAGATGAAATAATGTCCATCCATGAATCACCCACCACTTAAGGAAACATCAGTTCCGTGAATGAGAGATTCTGACTCAGCAAACCAAAGGACCCTCACCAAGAAAGCAGCATAAACAGAGCAAGTGGGATGGGACTTTAAAGGAAACAAAGTGGGATTTCCTCAGAGGAGCAAGATGAAGTTATTGCATGAAATAGGAACAGGCAGCTATTTCAAGAGCCAAATAGATATTACGTTGAAAGCGAAATATTTAATTGGCATTAAAAAAAAAACTTCAGAAATGGGAAGAAAAGCAAGATGCATGCAGCTGAATAAATTAACAAGCAAAGTCGAACTAAGAAATAATTCAGAAAATGGATGCCTGGGCGACTCAGTCGGTTAAGCGCCTGCCTTCAGCTCAGGTCATGATCCCAGTGTTCTGGGATCAAGTCCCGTACCAGGTTCCTTACTCAGCAGGGAGCCTGCTTCTCCCTCTGCCTGCCACCCGCACCCTCCAGCTTGTGCCCTTTCTCTCAAATAAATAAAATCTTGGAAAAAAAAAAACAATGTAGTACAAAAAGACAGAATGAAACAAAGGTTATAAGGCATGGAAGACAGACCTAGGGGTTTCAAGATCCATTTACTTGGGCCTCAGACCTATTCTAGTGAAATTTCAGTCACTTGGTATAAAGAAAAGGTCTCGAAAGGCTTTACGGAGGAGGTAGATGGAATACTGTTTTGACTGAGAGCATGATGACTCTTGATGGGGAGAGGAGGGAATCCATCTATGGGCAGCGGGTTGGGTGGAAATAGATTTAATAGTACAATATAATTCTACATGTTGGAAATTAAGAAAAAATTCCTGTCATTTTCTTTGGCAAACTCTCCTTGATTGTTACCTCTTTATCCTTGGGGAATGGTTTGGATTCTGTAAAATACGTTTGGGATTTAGTCAAAAGTGGAGTCTTTGAAATGCTGCACGATGCTGCTTTGGAAGTTAGCCCCAGAATGTTTCACAGCCCTCACCATTGCAGTGCCTTTCCCCCTCGTTGAGGCCAAGACCTTGTTTACCACCCTGGAGGACAGAGCTGGGATTAGTGGCTGAGATTTCCTTTCAAAGTCCAGAGCTTTCCAGTGGAATGGTTGACCGTTCTTCCTGTGTGGATGGCTTTGTTCAGGCTTGCTGGTAGCATAACAGGATTGCCCGTATTCTACCCTTAACAAGAGGGAATGCTCTTTGCGCTGGATAATCTTTTGAAGTGAGGAGGAAAGAGCAGATGCTGAGTTCTATTTCATATTAAGATTGAATTTGCAAGCCTTTACTTATTGGTAACTTGATAACCTTGATTAACTGTACTGGTCACTGGAGTCCTCAGAGTACACATAGGTTTTTTATGGAACAATTAGACAGGGAACATGAGCTCTGATTCCTTAGCAAAGAGCTCCTCATGGTGAGGAATGGTGATCAGTGTAACTGATTATTATTTATATAGGGATCTCTGGGTTTTGTTTTTGTTTTTTAGTGTAGGATATCCAACTTTATTGAATGAGGGGACTCTAGATTTCTATAATCTTCTGTATTAATACCTTAAACTTTTGTTGTGTGATTCTAGAGGCCAGAGCCCACCAGTCGCTGAATTTAACTTACTCCTGAAAGCTCACACTTTGGAAACGTATGGGGTGGACCCCCACCCATGCAAGGTGAGTGGCCCTCCTAGCAGGCTGACATGAAATGATTGTTTTGCGCACAAGAGAGTTCATCAGAGTGCAGGGTGTTTCTACAGGCTGGCCCATTGCCCCTAACTGGAAGGGACAACAATCGGTAGTCTGTAATCACAAGTTCTGGTGGTCGATTTTCTCCGTCGTGAGCCTCTCAATTGCTTGCTAATTGCTATGTAGTAGCCACTTTCCTAAGTTAATATACATGATTCTTTCATCCATCAAATGGATGGTTTGACCCCTGCGAAGTTACAGGGTCCGAACAGATTTATTCTCAAGGCTCTTGTCTGCAAGAAGGCAACCTTAAAAGAAGAAAAAAAAAAGACTTAAAATTATATTTTGACATTAGGAGTTTTTTTGGTTTGTTTCCTTTGCTCATATTATTTGATGGTATTTCTCTAAGCATGTATCATATCAGAATCACCTGGGGTCCACAGAGCTCCTGGGAGTACAGCTGGGGAATATGCTTTTTTAACAAGCCCCCAAGATGATGCACACATTTTCCAGAAATGTATTATGAAAATGGTTTTCTTCCTTCCATGCTTTAAACTAATTACGCATCTACCAGACACTAACTAGAATTCTAACTTAGCATTTATCTCAGCCAGGCTCTTAAAGGTAAGTTCTTGAGTCCTGCTGGACATTTCTTTTTTTTTTTTTCTGCTGGACATTTCTTTACCCGTGTGGGATCAGGTAATAGTATTTGATAAAGTACTAGTTTTGTAGCTCTTAGTGCAGGCTGTTGATTAGACATACTCGGGGAGCTTCCTAGTCCTGCCATCCAATAACATCAGGATCTGTGGGGGAGCAGACCAGGCTCTCCAGATGATTCCAACACGCAGCCGAAGCAAAGAGCTGAGAGTACTTGTTCACATTGGAATTTTTCTTTTTATAGGCACAATTATTTTAACATATTTGCCAGAATCCCCTGCCGTAATAATGGAATTTTATTCCATTTTAAAGATTATTTATTTGACACAGATCACAAGTAGGCAGAGAGGCAGGCAGAGAGAGGGAGAGGAGAAAGCAGGCTCCTTGTCAAGCAGAGAGCCTGATTCGGGACTTGATCCCAGGACCCTGAGATCATGACCTAAGCTAAAGGCAGAGACTTAACCCACTGAGCCACCCAGGCACCCAGTTTATTCCATTTTAGTGAATTAGATTTTATCTATAATTTTGAGCCTATTTGTTTTATTTATTACTTGGATATAGACTTGATTTTTGTTGCTGCCATTCTTTTGCTTTTACTGATCTATGCTTAGTTTTTCTGGTTGAGGCTAGAAGCAAAGTAGGCATTTCTGGACATGTCTTTACATTAAAACTACCAGGAATTTTGTGTGGAATTTAATCAAGTTAAATTAGGGCTCTAGTTTCATAGCATCTTTGATTTTAGGGCTAATGATGACAGCACAGTTTGCCCACATTACAGGATAGATCCGAGAACATGGGTGGTCCTAAGACACACTTGGAAATAGACACAGCGCTTTGGAACTAATCTGCCTTTTCCCAGGATGTTCCTGGAGAGGTAGAAGGTCTGTTCCTCCAAGGAAACAGCTACATATTCCCAGACCTTCCCCAGATTTTAGAAGCACTATCCTTGGAAGTCCCATCTCAGAAAGTCAGTTTATTGCCTAGATCAATGGAATTAACCTGAAATTAATCTAGGGGGAGAATGAATGGGGATACCATTTATCATATATTTTATATTTCTCAATCCAAACGTTTTTGTTTCTCTCTCTCTCTTTTTTTTTTTTTTAGGATTCAACAGGCACAACAACATTTTTAGGATTCACTGCTGCGGGCTTTGTGGTATTCCAGGGAAATAAGCGGATCCATTTGATAAAATGGTAAGGACTGCTTTGGGAAACTAGCTTACCATTTTTCTTAATCTTGCTTTTCTTTCCCAGCCTTTGATTCTTTTTTATTTGGGAATGTCCATTAGAATGCCTAATATTCATTTCTTTGCTCTGGAATTTCATTATTAAGGGATTATTCATCTATAAATAAAAGCTAACCTAGACCTCCCCCAGACCTCAGGAGACCTGCGGTGTGTCTTGGGCTCAAGATCTCTGTCTCCAAAGAGAAGGTGTCCTTCTCTTTGTTTCCTCATCAGCAGCTGCTGATCTGGCCAGAGAGGTGACCTGGAATAGGACAGGGCAGGGAAAAGGTACAGGTTGCCTTGAATAACTCAGGACCCTCTTCTGTTCCCTCCTCTCCATTCTCTTCTGTTGAGTCCTTGTTGCAGACACATCCCATGTTACCCAGTATATCAGTGAAGATGCTTTTGGCTCCAAGTAAAGGGGTGACTGCTCACGGTGGCTTCCAAATAAGAGGACTGATTATTTCACACAGCAAAAGTTCCAGAGGTTGGGCATTTCCATGATCCTTTAACTTAACTGCCTGACAACACTGTGAAGGACCTGGGTTTCCATTTTCTTCTCTGTCATCCCAGGGTAGTGGCTTTTGTCCCCAGTCTCATGCTCCTAAGTTGACCATGCAAGCAGCTCTGTCCATCCCGTCTTCATACAGCAACACACAGAGCCTGAAGGAGAACATCCCCTTCCATGTGTCTCCTATTAAAACGAGGAGGACTTGTTCTACAGAAGCCCTGTAGGAGACTTCCGGTATATCTAATATGGCAAGATTGGGTCACACCCACCTACTTAAAACCAATCCCTCAGAGAAAAGTGAGAACTCCATGACTAGGCTGGTCAAATGCAGCCCTGCCTCTTGCGGCTGGGAAGAACATAATCTGCACGAACATGTCATCTTGAGGAAGCAAAAAGTCTGAGCCATGTCAATACAGAAGTGGGAGGATGGAGCAGAGTAAGGGATCAGCAGGACCCATGGTGTCCATCATTCAAGGAGAAGGTGGTTTGGGCAAAGAGTGAGAAGGCTGAACATACATGGAATATTGTAAAGTCTCAGTCTGGTTCATACGTTCAGCTTGATTCAGGTTCCGCCCTGATGGCCCCTGACAGGTTTATCAGCCCCCAACCCCGTCATGTCTCACTGGGTGGTGGGCTCCCCGCTGTGGCCTGAAGTTCTTCCTGATGGGCCAGTGGGCGTCCACCTTCAGTCGTG
This sequence comes from Meles meles, assembly GCF_922984935.1. Taxonomy (NCBI): domain Eukaryota; kingdom Metazoa; phylum Chordata; class Mammalia; order Carnivora; family Mustelidae; genus Meles; species Meles meles. The sequence goes on from NC_060076.1 coordinate 71,292,120, forward strand.
GGTTAGAAATGCTCTTGCATTTACCTGAACCTCAGTTTCGTGGTTCTCTTAGCTTCAGGAATCCTGGCACCCCTTTATCAACACTTCCACTCGTGCACTGTCCTCTTGGTAACCTCCCCACCCCACCGCCTTTCAAGTTTTCTCTGTTGGGCTTGCATCAGCCAGCTAATATCCTCTACTCTTACAACTTCTACTCCTTTTTCTGAGATTCCCCAATTTCATCATCTCTTTCTTGACCTCTCTATCATTGCCTTTTGTTCAGCTCATACTTTCTGCTCCCTTCTGCTCCCACTTGTTCTTTCTCTACAATGAGTTTTCTCAAAACTCTTCTTCACTTCACTTTTCCGAGTCTCCGTGTACTCAACTATAAGATGGGAGTCCATTACATCTGGCTGCCTTACAGGGAGGAAAGGAGTTTGGGGAGAAACAAATGCCACCATGTTGTGAGTGGTGGGATTTATGAACTCTGACATCTTGTGGACATCTAGCATGGTGGGGTGACCAGTGTTCTTCCCTGTGTTTTCTGCACCTTGGAAAGAAGGGTATTAATCACTCTTCAGACCATTCCAGAAGAAGCTCCCTAGGGATTCCTGTTGACTTTGGGAAGCATGGATAATTTGGGGACTTCTCCCATCCCACCCTAGGACCATAGAAGGCTTGCGAGTTAGGCCCTCGGGTTTCTGAACTGCTTGAGCTCTGAAGTAGGGGAGAATCTGATGTGTCTCAAGTACAGATTATTTGCAAGTCTGTGTCCCTTGGGTTTCTGTTTCTTTCTGGGTCCAGTGAAGGCTTGAAATGGACAATCCCCAGACCATTTATTTCTGTTTCTACATCATGATGTTCCTGGTGGGGTACTGATGTCATCCCACCCCTTTCCGGTCTCTGCCTAGGCATGTGTATTTGGAACAGTTGTGGACATGTTACCAAAACAAATTTTATTCCCGCATTAATCCTAGTTTTGTTTTTTGTTTTTCAACATCCACTGAGCTGTGTTACTCTTGTAAATCCTCTCCTAAGTTCAAATAGCTTAATGTGGCCAGGCTGTTCTTTTTCCTGCAGGAAAAAACACAGGGGCACAAATCAGTCTCCTAGAAATTAGATCAAAGGAGTAAAAATAGAATTGTGTCCTCTCTTTACACATATCTGTTCACCAAGGAGGTGACCTATGGTCCCCATTTCAGGCACATTTTTTTTTTTCCTAATGTATTTCTTTTTTTTTTGTAGTTTTTAAAAAAATTTTTTATTTATTTCTTATTTTTTTTTATAAACATATAATGTATTTTTAATCCCCAGGGATACAGGTCTGTGAATCGCCAGGTTTACACACTTCACAGCACTCACCATAGCACATACCCTCCCCCCATTTCAGGCACATTTTAATTGAGCAACTCCCTAAGATAGAACCCCAAAGTCCCTCTTTTGACTACCACGTGTCAAGCTCTCCTCACAATTTCGGGCATCTCAATATTTAATGGAACTCTTCTCTCATGAGCAGGGAGAGCAGAAATGAAAATTTTACAGGCTAGTGTGTGTGTTTCTCGAAGGTAGATGTGAAAAGGTGAGGGAGACAGATACTGTGAATCCATATCGTTTCATTACCCAAACCTGAAAGAACCACGTTCTTCCTACCTCGCAAAGTGGGCTGGCCAATTAATATTGTTTTGGTCGTTAATGTTCACAACACCTCCAGAGCTTCTTGGAAGAAAGATGCAGCTTGACTGTAAAAAATGGAAGAAATAATTCTGAGCTACCTCCGGATCCTATCTTGGGAAGAAAATTGCTGTATAATTCACTTGGGGACTTTTCACTGCTCATTAGGCCTTCCCTGATGATAAGATAATATCTTGTTTCATTGCAGTCAGCTTGGTATTTGCGAGTCAGCGAGATTCCTGTGGGAAACCCAGGTACCTTGGTTAGTTGGCACTTTTTTTTTCTTCTCACCTAAGAAGATTTTCTTTTCTTAGGCCAGATGTCTGCAAATTGAAGTTTGAAGGGAAGACGTTTTATGTGATTGGCATCCAGAAGGAGGTCAGTGACTGCTTTTCTAACCTGTAGTGTGTGCGCGTGTGCGTGGTCGTGCACAAGAGGGACGCAGGCGTAAAACGTACCTTTAGTATTGTAGCCCCAGAACACCATGACTTTGAAGTTTACGATGATAATGGGAGCTGTATGCTGAACATTTTAGAGATAAATAGTGAACTTGCCCATTTGAGAACTAAGTCAAGGAAATGGGTCTGGCAGAGAAAGACAAATACCATATGATTTCACTCATATGTGGAAAATTTAGGAAACAAAACAGATGCACATGGGGAAGGGAAGGAAAAATAAAATAAAATGAAAACAGGCAAACCATGAGAGACTCTTAACTACAGGGAACAAACTGAGGGTGCTGGAGGGAAGTGGGGTGATGGGGCAGCTGGGTGGTGGGCATTAAGGAGGCCCGTGATGTAAGGAGCACTGGGTATTCTAGGCAACAGATGAAACACTAAACTCTACCTCTGAAACTGATAGTACACTCTATGTTAACTAAATTGAATTTAAATAAAATTTTTTTTTAAAAAAAGAATGAAGTCGGTGAACAATGCTTGACCATATACTGCTGTGTAAAAAATATGTTGGGATAGAAAATGGAACCTCCTCTTGAAACTAATATTATACTGTGTGTTAACTAACTGGACGTTGAATTAAAAAAGGAAAATGGAATCTCCTCCTACTTCCTAATCTGCCAAAATATAAATTTATGAAACAAGCGAAGAATACTTCCAAAGCTAGATATTCAACCACTGCTGGTGAGAATTTTTATAAATTCTCATGTATATAGAGTCTGTACATCCTGGCAGTCTTAAAGAAGCTTCTGGATGCAGGTTGGGCTCATTAGGGAATGCATCTGAGAGGAGGCCATCATGGAAGCTTTGAGGTTCAAGGCTAGGTCTGGAGGTTTACAGATTTTCTTGACTAATTTTCAGATTAAGCACCTGTTACTCAGCATCAGCAAATAAGTTTTTAAAGGAAACCAAGTCTGATGGAGAGGTGGGTGATTCCTGGATGGTTGAGAAGGATCGTGAGGCTGTTTTTTGTTAGAAACAGAGCTCAGCTAGATTCGTGATGCCTGCAAAGTATGAGGGAGGTGAGTGGGGGTGGGGCGCCGTTTCAACAGCACTTTAAAGACCCTAGTAACGCCCAAGTTACTTTTAATCTGTTTGGCAGGTGGAGGGATACAAATTGGTAAATACCTGAAAAAGATAAATCTGTTTCACATGCCCTTTCTTGTTTTGTCTTTTTTTTTATTAGAAAAAAGCCATGTTGGCCTTCCATACTTCGACACCAGCTGCCTGCAAACATCTTTGGAAGTGTGGGGTGGAGAACCAGGCCTTTTATAAGTACGTAGCTTTTATTCATTTAATCATAGGTTGTAAAAGCATCCATGGAACCACTCATGTTTTGCAAATAGCTGCATATTCATTTCTTTTAATTCAGTTCTTTTCATTATATTTAAGGGAATTGTAAATTCAGTGCGTTGTGCAGGGTGACTCCTAACGAAGCCTGAGCTCCATATTGGGTGATGCCCATAGAATGCAATGGGTCCCTTTTTTTTTTTTTTTTTGGCATTGCTATTTTCACTCAACATAACAATCTGTTTTTGGTTGGGTGCCCCCCTCAGAAGCAGGCCTTGAGAAGAGTTAAGTGCAGGAAGTGTCTTTGGAATGTGGTTTCTGAACATACCGATACGGGGGTAAGGAAGGGAGGTCGGGCACAAGCAATAATAGGACGTGTTATCCGTCAGGTCACTCCTGAGGGTAGCTGTGCTAAGCTCTGCTGGGGAACTCTGTCAGGCTGTAGAACTTGCCCCAGAGTTCTCCCACTGACCAGCAAAGGGCCCGGGCTATTTGTCTACCAACTCCCCATTCATTTTGGTTGAAGGCCACTTCAGAAGGAAGAGTTAACACTCTCTGGCTTACTCTGAGTGTGAGTGACTGTGTGCCCACCACCAAAGAAAGCAAGCTTTGGCAGAGACTCACAGGTGTTTGTAGGAAAAAGGCTTCAGCATTCAGAGATGAGAGCCAAAGGCTTGTGGGTGGAATGTGGTCAGAGGCTAGGATCATGGAAAGTTAGTACTGGACAGGACTTCAGAAACCAGCCATAAAGCTCTCAGGTTTCAAGAGAGCTTCAAATTTAGGATCTTCCCACTGAGTTCCAGGTTCTACTCTTTGAGACACACTTGCTAATTGGAAGAGTGGTGGTGAGGGACAGAGTCAGGACCCCAGGCCAACCCCACCCGGGGTGTCAGCTGGTCCCTGGAGCTCGTCCAGGCAGCCGCTGCTCCATCTTCTCTCACACTGAATTGTGCCGTGCTCATTAGACTCTTGTCTCTGAAAAGTCTGAGTCTCTGAACCTCCTGGGCTTTGGCTGACAAGGATAGGAGAATGATGGCTTGGACAATCTTTTTCAAATCCCTTTTTTTTTTTTTTTTAGTTATCATATAATGTATTATTTGCCCCAGGAAATCTTCTTCATCCATTCTTCTGTTGATGGACATCTAGATTCTTTCCTTAGTTTGGCTATTGTGGACATTGCTGCTATGAAAATTCAGGTGCATGTGCCCCTTGGGATCACTACATTTGTATCTTTAGGCTAAATACCCAGTAGTGTGATTGCTGGGTTGTAGAGTGGCCGTATTTTCAACTTTTTGAGGAACCTCCATAACTGTTTTCCAGAGTGGCTGCGCCAACTTGCATTCCCACCAACAGTGTAGGAGAGTTCTCCTTTCTCCACATCCACACCAACATATGTCATTCCCTTACTGGTTAATTTTAGCCATTCTGACTGGTGTTAGGGAGTATCTCACTGTGGTTTTGATTTGTATTTCCCTGATGGTGGGTGATATAGGCACTTTTTCATGTGTTTGTTGGCCATCTGGATGTCTTCTTTGCAGAAATATCTGTTCATGTCTTCTGCCCATTTCTTGATTGGATTATTTGTTCTTTGGGTGTTGAGTTGGATAAGTTCCTTATAAATTTTGGATACTAGCCCTTTATCTGATTTATCATTTGCAAATATCTTCTCCCATTCTGTCAGTCATCTTTTGGTTTTGTTGACTGTTTCCTTTGCTGTACAAAAGCTTTTGATCTTGATGAAGTCCCAGTAGTTCATTTTTGCCCTTGCTTCCTTTAGCTTTGGCGATGTTTCTAGGATGAAGTTGCTGTGGCTGAGGTTGAAGAGGTTGCTCCCTTTGCTCTCCTCAAGGATTTTGATGGATTTCTGTCTCACAGTGTGGTCTTTCATTCATTTTGAGTCTATTTTTGTGTGTGGTATAAAGAAATGGTCCATTTTCATTCTTTTACTTGTGACCATCCAACACCATTTGTTGAAAAGACTGTCTTTTTTCCATTGGATATTCTTTCCTGATTTTTCAAAGATTAGTTGACCATAAAGTTGAGGGTTCATTTCTGGGTTCTTTATTCTACTCCATTGATCAAAGTGTCTGTTTTTGTGTCAGTACCGTACTGTCTTGATGATGACAGTTTTGTAATAGAGCTTGAAGTCTAGAATTGTGATGCTGCCAACTTTGGTTTTCTTTTTCAACATTCCTCTGGCTATTTGGGGTCTTTTATGGTTCCATACAAATTTTAGGATTATTTGTTCTAGTTCTGTGAAAAAAGCTGATGGTATTTTGATAGGGATTGCATTAAATGCATATATTGCTCTAGGTAGCATAGACATTATCACAATATTTGTTCTTTCAATTCATAAGCATGGAACGTTTTTCCATTTCTTTGTGTCTTCTTCCATTTATTTCATGAGTATTCTATAATTTTCTGAGTACAGATTCTTTGCTTCTTTGGTTAGATTTATTCCTAGGTATCTTATGGTTTTGAGTGCAGTTATAAATGGGATTAACTCCTTAATTTCTTTTTCTTCTGTCTTGATAGTTTATAGAAATGCAACTGATTTCTGTGCATTGATTTTATATTCTGACACTTTACTGAATTCCTGTATGAGTTCTAGCAGTTTTGGAGTGGAGTCTTTTGGGTTTTCCACATAAAGTATTATATCACTTGCAAACAGTGAGAGTTTGACTCCTTTTTTGCTGATTTGGATGTCTTTTATTTCTTTTTATTGTCTGACTGCTGAGACTAGGACTTCTAATACTATGTAGAATAGCAGTGGTGATAGTGGACAGCCCTGCTGTGTTCCTGACCTTAGGGGAAAAGCTCTCAGTTTTTCTCCATGGAGAATGATATTCGCTGTGGGTTTTTCATAGATGGCTTTGGTGATATTGAGGTATGTACCCTCTATCCCTACAGTTTTGATCAAGAAAGGATTGTCAGATGCTTTTTCAGCATCTACTGAGAATATCATATGGTTCTTATTCTTTCTTTTATTAATGTATTGTATCACATTGATTGATTTGCAGATATTGAACCAACCTTGCAGCCTAGGAATAAATCCCACTTGGTTGTGGTGAATAATCCTTTTAATGTACTGTTAGATCCTATTGAGTAGTATTTTGGTGAGAATTTTTACATCCGTGTTCATCAAGGATATTGGTCTGTAATTCTTTTTGATGGGGTCTTTGTCTGGTTTTGGGATCAAGGGGATGCTGGCCTCATAAAATGAGTTTGGCAGTTTTCCTTCCATTTCTATTTTTTGAAACAGTTTCAGGAGAATAGGTAATAATTCCTTAAATGTTTGGTATAATTCTCCTGGGAAGACATCTGGCCCTGGGCTCTTTTTGTTGGGAGATTTTTGATGACTGCTTCAATCTCCTTACTGGTTATGGGTCTGTTCAGGTTTTCTATTTCTCCCTGGTTCAGTTTTGGTACTTTATACATCTCTAGGAATGCATCCATTTCTTCCAGATTGTCTACTTTGCTGGCTATAGTAGCTTATAATATGTTCTTATAATTGTATTTCTTTGGTGTTGGTTGTGGTCTCTCCTCTTTCATTCATGATTTTATTAATTTGGGTCCTTTCTCTTTTCTTTTTGGTAAGTCTGGCCAGAGGTTTATCAATGTTATTAATTCTTTCAAAGAACCAGATCCTAATTTTGTTGATTTGTTCTACTGTTCTTTTGGTTTCTATTTCATTGACTCCTGCTCTGATCTTTATTATTTCTCTTCTCCTGCTGAGTTTAGACTTTCTTTGCTGTTCTGTCTCCAGCTCCTTTAGGTGTAGGGTTAGGTTGCATAGTTGAGACCTTTCTTGTTTCTTGAGAAAGTCTTGTATTGCTATATACTTTCCTCTCAAGACCACCTTTGCTGTGTCCCAAAGATTTTGAACAGTTGTGTTTTCATTTTCATTTGTTTCCATGAATTTTTTCAATTCTTCTTTAATTTCCTTGTTGACCCTTTCATTCTTTAGTAGGATGCTCTTTAGCCTCCATGTATTTTAGTTCTTTCCAACTTCCCTCTTGTGGATGAGTTCTAGTTTCAAAGCACTGTGGTCTAAAAATATGCAGGAAATGATCCTAATCTTTTGGTACCAGTTGAGACTTGATTTGTGACTCAGGATGTGATCTATTCTGGAGAATGTTCCATGTACAATAGAGAAGAATGTGTGTTCTGTTGCTTTGGGATGGAATGTTCTAAATATATCTGTGATGTCTGTCTGGTCCAGTGTATCATTTAAATCCTTTATTTCCTCACTGATCTATTGCTTAGATGATTGGCCCATTTCGGTGAGGGGGGTCTTAAAGTCCCCTACTATTATTGTAGTATTGTTGATGTGTTTCTTTGATTTTGTTTTTAATTGGTTTATATAATTGGCTTCTCCCGTGTTAGAGGCATAGATACTTACAATTGTTAGATCTTCTTGTTGGATAGACCCTTTATGTATGAGATAGTGTCCTTCCTCCTTTCTTATTATAGTCTTTGGCTTAAAATTTAATTTATCTGATAGAAGGATTGCCACCCTAGCTTTCTTTTGATATCCTTTAGCATGGTAAATTGTTTTCCACCCCCTCACTTTACATCTGGGGGTGTCTTTGGGTCTTAAATGAGTTTTTTGCAGATAGCATACTGATGGGTCTTGTTGTTGGTTTTTTTTTTTTTTTTAATCCATTCTGATAACCTGTGTCTTTTGATTTAGCCCATTTGCATTCAAGGTAACTATTGAAAGATATGAATTTAGTGCCATTGTATTGCATGTAAGGTGACTGCTACTGTATATTGTCTCTGTTCCTTTCTAGTCTGTTACTTTTAGGCTCTCTCTTTGCTTAGAGGACTCCCTTTCAATATTTCCTGTAGGGCTGTTTTGATGTTTGCAAATTCTTTTAGTTTTTATTTGTCCTGGAAGCTTTTCATTACTCCTATTTTCAATGATAGCCTAGCTGGATATAGTTTTCTTGGCTACATATTTTTCTCGTTTAGTGCTCTAAATATATCATATCAGACCTTTCTGGCCTGCCTGGTCTCTGTGGATAGGTCTGCTGCTAAACTAATATTTCTACCATTGTATGTTACAGACCTCTTGTCCTGAGCTGCTTTCAGGACTTTCTCTTTATCATTGAGACTTGAAAGTTTTACTATTAGATGACAGTTGTGGACCTATTTTTATTGATCTTGAGTGGGGGTTCTCTGTGTCTCCTGGATTTTGATGCTTGTTCCCTTCGCCAAATTAGGGAAATTCTCCACTATAATTTGCTGCAATATACCTTCTGCCCTTCTCTTTCTTCTTCTTCTGGGATCCCAATTATTCTAATATTGTTTCATCTTATGGTATCATATATCTCTCAAATTCTCCCCTCGTGGTCCAGTAGCTGTTTTTCTCTCTTTTGCTCAGCTTCTTTATTCTCCATCATTTGATATTCTATATCACTAATTCTCTCTTCTGCCTCATTTATTCTGGGAGTAGGAGCCTCCATTTTTGATTGCACCTCATTAATAGTTTTTTTTTTTTATTTCAGCTTGGTGAGATTTTAGTTCTTATATTTCTCCAGAAAGGGATTTTATTTCTCCACAAAGTTATTCTCTAGTATTCTCCATGTTGTTTTTGAGCCCAGAGCTCTACTTCTGACATCTTACTAATGTCTGTATTGATTAGGTCCCTAACCTTCAGTACTGCCTCTTGTTCTATTTTTTGAGGTGAGTTTTTCTGTCTTGTCCATTTTATCCAGATAAGAATAGATGAATGAGAAACAAAATACTAAAGGGGTAGTAATGACCCCAGAAAAATATCCACTAACCATATCAGAAAGAGACCCAAAACTGGGGGGAGAAGAAAGGAGGAAAACAAAATATATAGTATTTATCTAACATAATATCTAATATATTAGACTGGTGAATAATAGAACAGAGTCACACACTTGATTTTGGGTGTATTTTGGTCTGTTAGAAGAAACTGCCTCCCAAAATTTTAAAGAAAGAAAAACTTATATATATATACAAAAATAAGGGTAAACATAATGAAGGGATGGAGTATGACTGTAAAGGTGAAAATTAATAAAGATTCTAAAAAAGAAATTGATAATATAAGAAGTTAGTTGAAAAAAGAAAAAAAAAGAAAAGGATGTGAGCAGGCTGGAGACTAGAACAAAGCCATGTGCTAGATTTAGCATATATTTTGATCTATTAGAAGAAACTGTATCCCAAAATTTCAAAGAGAGAAAAACCTGTATGTATACAAAAAATATGGCCAAATTCAATGAAGGGATAGAATATGAGTATAGCAATGAAAGTTAAAGAAGTATTCTTTTAAAAGTATTGATAAAGTAGTTTTAAAATGTTAAAATAGGAAAGAGGAAAATTAAACATAGAATAAGGAAAAAACAAAAATTAAAAAATTTAACTTTGAGAGACTAAAGAATCATGAGGAAAAAAGACATGAATTCTATGTGCTATATTCCTGTAGCTCTGAAGTTCTGCAGTTCTCAGTGATCGTTGAATTGGTCTTGGGTGGATGTTCTTGTTGATCTTCTGGGAGAGTGGCCTGTGGTATTGATTCTCAGATGTCTTTGCCAGAGGCGGAATTGCACCGCTTTTGCCAGGGGCCAGGCTAAGTGGCCTGGTTCAGAGAGCAAATCTGCTTGGGTTCGCTCTCAGAAGCTTTTGTTCCCTGAATGCTTTCCGTACCACTTTGGAGGACGGGAATGAAGATGGTAGCCTCGCAATCTCTGGCCCAGAGGAGCAAAGAGGTCCACTCTTCAATGCGCCCTCATAGAAAAACAGTCTCCCTGGTCTCTGGCCACACTCTGAGCTCACCCGGCCTGTGACAGAGCATTTCTGTCTCTGGCACATGGCCCCATTTGAAGTCTCCAAACCCAGCAGATTCCTGCAGCGCACTCCTGCGCCACTTCTTCTGGAGGAGGAAAGGGGGGGTCTCCCTGGCTCTGCCCTTTGTGGAGGTCCCTGCTGGAAGAGCAGTGGCCCGACTAAGCCTTGGATCATGGTTTAAGGTAACCCCGAGCTGAGAGCCCACTCCTCAGCTCCGTCTCTGCAGCCCGCTTCTCCACTCTGATACCTGGGAGCTCTGCTGCACTCAGGCACCCCCGGTCTTTCTGTGACCCCATGGGTCCTGAGACCACACTGTCCCTGTGAAGGCTCTACCCTCTGCTTAGCCTCTGGAATGACTTTCCTCAGTGGAGCAGATTTCTAAAAGTAGTCATTTTGTGCTCTGCTGCTCTCCTGCTTTCCAGGAGCCGGCCCTTCCTCCTGCAGTCTCTCTTCCCATGTATCGCCTTGGATTCACTTCTCCACATGTCCTACCTTCCAGAAAGTGATCACTTTTCTGTTCCTAGAATTGCTGCTCTTCTTCTCTTTGATCTCCTGTTGAGTTTGTAAGTGTTAAGAATGGTTTGATAACTATCTAGCTGAACTCCTGGGACCCAATGATATTTAAGTCTCCTACTCCTCCGCGAATCCTTTTTAGTCACAGAACTATTTTCCTCAAACAGAAATGTAGGCAAAGCCTAGTAGGTAAAAAGATAATAATAGAGGAGCTGTGGTTGTTAGTGAGGACCAGAGTTGGGATTAGGACTGGAGACCCTTCGCCTGTTGCTCTCTGCTTCTCAGCAGCTGGGTGACCAGTTGTCTGTATTTGCCTGTCCTACCCCAGGCTTAGCATTGAGAGTCTTGTGTTCTGGGAGAACTCTCTTTCCTGGGCAGATCCTAAAACAGAAGTACGGTTTGAAAGCCCTTGGGTGAGATGACCTCCAAAATCCTGTGAGTGAGGATATGTATCAAAAGACCTTTCCACAAGAAAGGGGAACCCTCTTACACTGTTGGTGGGAATGCAAGTTGGTGCAGCCACTTTGGAGAACAGTGTGGAGATTCCTCAAGAAATTAAGAATAGAGCTTCCCTATGACCTTGCAATTGCACTGCTGGGTATTTACCCCAAAGATACAGATGTAGTGAAAAGAAGGGCCATCTGTACCCCAGTGTTTATAGCAGCAATGGCCACAGTCGCCAAACTGTGGAAAGAACCGAGATGCCCTTCAACGGATGAATGGATAAGGAAGATGTGGTACATATACACAATGGAGTATTATGCCTCCATCAGAAAGGATGAATACCCAACTTTTGTAGCAACATGGACGGGACTGGAAGAGATTATGCCGAGTGAAATAAGTCAAGCAGAGAGAGTCAAGTATCATATGGTTTCACTTATTTGGGGAGCATAACAAAGAACATGGAGGACATGGGGAGATGGAGAGGAGAGGGAGTTGAGGGAAACTGGAAGGGGAGATGAACCATGAGAGACTATGGACTCTGAAAAACAACCTGAGGGTTTTGAAGGGGCAGGGGATGGGAGGTTGGGGGAACCAGGTTGTGGGTAATAGGGAGGGCACGTATTGCATGGAGCACTGGGTGTGGTGCAAAAACAATGAATACTGTTATGCTGAAAAAAAAAAAAAAAAAGACCTTTCCACGACCATCTTCACCTCATGACATCAGTGTGTCCTGTGGGGTGTTTGGAAACTGGTATATAAGGGCACCTGATTGCTCTCAACTTAAATCCAGTCCTGTCCATGTCCATGAGAGCTGAGAGAGGGAGATATAGAGGGTTTGATGCTCTGTCCCTAGTAGAAGCATGCCTATATTTTGCTATTGTTTTTTTTTTTTTTTAATTTATTTATTTTTATTTGCTTATTTACAGCATAACAGTGTTCATTGTTTTGGCATCACACCCAGTGCTCCATGCAGTACGTGCCCTCCCTATTACCCACCACCTGGTTCCTCAACCTCCCATCCCACCCCACCCCCTCCCACCGCCCCTTCATAACCCTATGGTTGTTTTTCAGAGTCCATAGTCTCTCATGGTTCATCTCCCCTTCCAGTTTCCATCAACTCCCTCTCCTCTCCATCTCCCCATGTCCTCCATGTTATTTGTTATGCTCCACAAATAAGTGAGACCATATGATACTTGACTCTCTCTGCTTGACTTATTTCGCTCAGCATAATTTCTTCCAGTCCTGTCCATGTTGCTACAAAAGTTGGGTATTCGTCCTTTCTGATGGAGGTATAATACTCCATTGTGTATATGGACCACATCTTCCTTATCCATTCATCCGTTGAAGGGCATCTTGGTTCTTTCCACAGTTTGGCGACCGTAGCCATTGCTGCAATAAACATTGGGGTACAAATGGCCCTTCTTTTCACTACATCTGTATCTTTGGGGTAAATACCCTTTGCTATTGTTTTTAACTGAGATCATATACCATAAAAATCACCCTTTAAAGTATACATTCAATGTTTTTTTTTAAAAAAGATTTTATTTATTTATTTGACAGAAATCACAAGTGGGCAGAGAGGCAGGAAGAGAGAGAGAGAAAGGGAGAGAGAGGGAAGCAGGCTCCCTGCTGAGCAGAGAGCCTGATGTAGAGCTCAATCCTAGGACCCTGGGAGCATGACCTGAGCTGAAGGCAGAGGCTTCAACCCACTGGCCACCCAGGTGCCCCCATTCAGTGGTTTTTAGTATAATTCACAAAGTCACTCAACCATCACCCCTATCCAATTCTAGAACATTTTTATCCCCTCCAAAAGAAACCTTGCATCCATTAACAGTCACTCCCCATTCCCCCTCTCTCCCCAGACCTTGGCAACCACTAGTTTACTTTCTGTGTTTATGGGTTCACCCATTCTGGACATTTTATATAAACAGAATTATGAGCTTTGAGGCCTTTTGTGCCTGGCTTCTTTCACTTTAAGGTCATGTTTTCAAGGTTTATCATGTGGTAGCCGGCATCAGTACTGCATTTCTTTCCGTAACTGAGTAACAATCCATTGTTTGGATAGACCACATTTTGTTTATCCATTCATCAGTCGATGGACATTTGGATTGTACCCTCTTTCTAGCTATTATAAATAATGCTGCTATGAATATTTGTATAAAAGTTTTTTTGTGTGGGAAGTTCTGTTATGTTTCTACCTAGGAGTGAAGTTTTTGGGTCATTGGGTAACTCTATACTTAATTTTTTGAGAAACTGACAAACTATTTTTGGAGCCTAAGCTTTTGGAAGTCTTCTGTTCCTCCTTTAATGAAATCATCTGGTTCTTGTCAAGGGATCATGTAGAGACATTTAGTTAGTCATTTGGAATGAATGTTTTCTCACAAATGAGGGAGCTGGTAGATGGAATTTTGAAACAATGCAAAACAAGATGGATCGTGACCTATCTTATTGTAGATTTTTATGTACGTATCTATACAAATTGGATCTCTCTGAAGGTAGGAACTAAGTTTTGTTCATCTTTTTACTTGCCAAAGACCCCAGATATTCAAAAAGTATTTCCTGGATCAATTGATAAGGCATGGTTCCTATCTTCAGGAGATTTGTATTTCGTCAGAGATACCAAAAGGGAAGTACAAATAAAATGCTGGAGGGCACCCCAGAGGAGGGGTGAGTCTTGCTGCCAGGGGAGCCAGGAGGTGGAAGTCCCTTTCCAATGGAGGAAGGACATTCTGAGTAAGAGACCAAGGCAGGAAAGTGGAAGACATTGGGGAAGATGAGTGGCCATGCAAGGCTGGAGGGGAGGGTGCATGAAGTAGACAGGGAGGAGACAAGGGACGAGGAGCTCTTAGAGCCAGACAAAGGGCTCAGCCATCATGAAAGAGGCAGCAGAGGAGGGAAGGGTATGGGTGATAGCTGCTGACCACAGACAGTGGAAGGGACGGGAGTAGGAGAGGAGAACACCCAGTAGATAGACCTTTTGAAGGCTTCTCAGTCAGCCCTTCTTGGGAGGAGTTTAGCATGGCTTTGAAGATCTTTAGGTGAACTCATAGGATCTCCATCAAAGAATAACTTAGGACATTAGTTCTTTCTGTTGCACACACATTGTTTTATCATGTGTGACAGAGTCCGTTGATTGCTAGAGTCAAAGACAAAAACAGAATTGAAAGGAGGGGGAACAAGGAGAAAAACCTGTCAACTGGGGAACTAATTTTGCACATTTTAGGGTACACAGCTGGTAAAGAGCTCAGTATGATAATCCTGTCATTAGGTGGGCCAACTAGGCATATCAGAGGAATCCCTTCCAGTCTTCTGCGGATGCTTCCCAAGACCTGGGAGGGTTTAGTGGTCACAAGTGGCACTGAACAGATCTTCCTTGACTTCCTTGACTTATGATGGAGTGACACCCTGATAAACCCATTCTAAGTTAAACATACCATAAATCGGACCATCATCATAAATCCCCACCATCAGTGGGGACACTCTGTGCAGAGGTGACTGAGTCCTAGCACCTCTGGTTTGGCTAGGCCAGGCCACCCCATCTCTTTCATGAAGACCTCCAATCCCTAATATATATACTGATTTGAGTTCTCTTGGATCCTTTTGTTCCTTCATTTTTCCATAACCATCCCTGTTCCTTATGGAGAAGGAAAGGTATCGCCTGTTTGGACTGGGCTGTGTGGCCTCTGACAGGTCTGGCCTCAGCCTTCTCATGTATAGAACAGGGGGGACAGGGGCTCTGGTGTGATTTGCTTGCCTCACTGTGGCCAGTGTTCACAAGCATGGACCTTGGAGGAGAAAGGTTTAGCTTTGAGTCTTGACTCTGTCACTTCCTAGCATTGTGGCCTGGAACAAAGCACTTGAACTGAGCCCCAACCTTGTTTTTCATCTGTAAAGTATGACTGGTAATAACTGCTGGGGAGTGCTTAGATGTGCAGCAGTGACCATGACCCCTCCCCCTCCACTAATGATGAAAGGGTTTTGAGTGCCCGTTGGTTGCCAGGCCCCATCCTTTTGACTCTGAAGGGTTCTGTTTCTGTTAAACTCGGGGCTGGGTACCTGCTTCCAGCTCCGGTCACTGGTGCTGCACTGTAATGGTTTTGGCTGACAGAGCAAGGTTCTGATTTTGTTTCCTGGTTTGGGGATGGTTTGCTCCTTTTTCTACTTCACCTGCAATGGGAACAGGGAGGCCCAGTGGCCAATGCCTAGGAATTCCCTAGTGTGCTTTTTTTTTTTTTTTAGATTTTATTTATTTATTTGACAGAGAGATCACAAGTAGGCAGAGAGGCAGGCAGAGAGAGTGAGAGGGAAGCAGGCTCCCTGCCAAGCAGAGAGCCTGATGCGGGACTCGATCCCAGGACTCTGAGATCATGACCCGAGCCGAAGGCAGCGGCTTAAACCACTGAGCCACCCAGGTGCCCCCCTAGTGTGCTTTTAAGACATGAATGTGCGGTTGGTTGTCCGTTGGCCTAGGGCCATGATCGGGTTTGAGATCTGCTGCCTGGGAATGGAACCCAGTGCAGAAACTCTGATGTTCCCTCCTGCTCCGAACTCCAGGAGATCCCTGACACAGACAGTCACCATTTCAGAGTTTCCTTTATGCTGTGTGGTTTCTAGGTGCTGCCACCCTCAGAATGTGGGTTCCCTGGAAGCACAGGGATTCCCTGAAGGGTTCAGTGGCTCAGGAAGTGTCCATTCAATGAGTCTGTCACACCTGCTTTATGCCATACGCTGTGTTGGGCCCTGGGGATACTGCAGAGGCTCAAATGACACTTTCGTCCCTGACTTGGTATGGAATTGTTTGCAGGGCACAAAGGCAGTCCCTAAGAAATTTCTTCCTCAGAGTCTGGTATGTGTTTTGTCAGAGAAACACCGTTATGTCTGGTAGGTAAGGACCCTGAGAGCTCCCTACCTGAGAGCCTCGCCACACCTGTGTGAGCCTGGGAATGACCCAGAGATCCTGTGAGAATGTGGAGTGTGATTCAGTAGATCAGGGTGCGGCATTGGAGTCCATATTTCCTTTTTTTTTTTAAGATTTATTTATTTGAGGGAGAGACCATGCAAGCAGGGGGAGGAGCAGAGAGCAAGGGAGAAAATCTCAAGCAGACTCCCGGCTGAGTGCAATGCAGGTCTCAACCCCACGACCCCAGGATTCTGACCTGAGCTGAAATCAAGAGCCTCATACTTAGCCAACTGAGCCACTCAGGTCCCCCTGGAGTCCATATTTCTAATAAGCTCCCCGGTGAGGCTGTGTTGCAGGCCCATGGTCCACACTCTGAGTACCAAGGCTCCAAACCAGTGGTTCTCAGCACTGACTGCACGCTAGAACCACCCGGGAGCTTTTCCAAAAAATACCAAGCTGTGGACATTACGCTAAGTGGAAAAAAGTCAAACATAAAAGGCCACATACTGTATGATTCTATTTGTATGCAATGTCCAGAACAGAGAAATCTAGAGAGACAGAGAGTAGATTTGGTCTTGCCCAGGATTGGGAGTAGAGGAGATGGAGGGGTTAATGGGAGGTTGGTTCTTCCTGGTTGATGAAAACATTTTCTCATTTTTTAAAAAATTGGTGAGTTATATTCAAGACCACTGCAATCTAGAAGGACAAACTTTATGGTATGTGGATTATATCTCAATAACTTTGTCATTAAAAAAATCAGAATCTGGGAGGAGGGAGCTAGATGTTGGTAGAAATCAATCTTTCCCAGGTGGTGCTCATGTATAGGCTAGGGTTATTTGCTCTAATCCAGTGATGCTCAAAGTAGGGTCCTTTGATGCATCAGCATCTCCTGGGAACTTGCTGGAAATGCAGATTCTTGGGCTCCATGCCAGATTTAACTGAAGCAGAAACTTGTGTTTTAAGACACATGCCAGTTGAATCTGGTGCCCTTTGAAGTCTAAGAACCTTCATGGCTAAACACAGTATTTTAAAAATGCAGACAAACCTGGATTTGCAGCACAGTTCCCCTAGTTCTGTCGTGTTACCATGATTACGTGATGTAACCCCTCTGTGCCTCAATTTCCTCACATAAAAAGGTGGATTGCTTCTTCCTAGGAGAGAACTGTGAGGCTCAAATGAATTAATCTGAATTAATATGTTTGAGATGCTTTGGAAGCATTTGGAATCCCATTCTGGGATTTTTTTTTAAAGATTTATTTATTTGGCAGACAGAGGTCATAAGTAGGCAGAGAGGCAGGCAGAGACAGAGATAGAGAGGGAAGCTGGCTCACTGCTGAGCAGAGAGCACAATGCGGGGCTCAATTCCAGGTCCTGGGATCATGACCCGAGCGGAAGGCAGAGACTTTAACCCACTGAGCTGCCCAGGCGCTCCACATTCTGGGATTTTTTTTTTTATCATCATAGTCTTTTAATATTTTACATAAAAAACTGTATACACAGCTTATAGAACTTTTATGTAAACATCATAAGCTCACCACTTTGTCATTTGTCAGTTTATTTAAAAAATAAAAAAACAAGACAACAATTTAGTAGAAGTACCACTGGGTGGGGAAGGGAGGGTGAGAAAGGAGAGACTAGGGGCAGGTTCATTCTCTGTACAAAGACGCAGAGAAAATTTCACATAGCTTTTCGAGACTGCCTTGTGAAGAGGAAAAAAAAGGGGGAGGGTAGTTAAATAGCTCCCAATACTTGTTACTGCCCTTTATCAAAATAATGTGCATCCATGCACAAATAAAATCCCAAAATAGTGTTGCCACTTTTTCAAGAAAACAAAACAAAAATTAGTGGTTTCTTTTTCCTCTTTTTTAAAAGTCATCATCTTAAAAAAAAAAAACCAAAACATCAGAAGTAGATGAGGTTACCGCGTACAAGGGTGGTCAGAATGCTACTGTCTCATGCAAATGACAAGTGCATTAAGTGTCAAACAATAAAACAATTGTGCAAAGAATTATTTCCAAAAAAAAAAAAACCAACAAGTTTTAGTTTTTAAATAAATCAAATAATATCAGTTTCTCGGACTGAACAATTTCCACTTGTATGACAGGCACAATGTTCGCTTATGGCAAAAAAAACAACCCAAAGTACTCTCTCCCTCCTCCTGCCATGGCTGGCGAGGGGCTCGCCTGGGGCTGGCCTGCGGGAGACGAGAGTCTGGAAGCTGTGTCCTCTCAGCCCTGCGGCAGTTGCAAATGTCTTCCCCAGGGGTTGGAAAGATGGCCAAGTCCTGTTCATGCTTGGATGGGCGCCCTGACCCAGGGTGGGCCGGAGCTCTTCTGGAGCCCTGTCACTCCACCCACCACCACCATTAAATAACACCATCCTACCTTCGAAAATAAAATTATATCTATATTTATATAACACCCCATCCTCCCCAGCCCTCCCCTCCCGCAGTTCCGCGGTCTATGTTACAGACAAGGGATACATTCTGGGATTTTAATGGGAAGTTAGAGGTGGCTGTGGGAAGAGGCCAGGCAGGAAGAAGCCTGGAGGACAGAGGACTGCTGTTTAGCTTCGTTGTGTATTCGTTGCCTGCAGGGGGAAGACGTTTGCTCTAGGCTCCTTGTTGATGTTAGAGCCTGGGGAACTGGGCACTGCCGTGCATCAGCTGGTTAGAGCAGAAAGGATCTCTCATGGGTTGTCAGAGGGTTTGAAATTGTTCCCCAGAATCTCCGTGGCTCAAGAGTGAGAAGTCAATGGAGAGGTTTTGAGAGTGATTTTAGGGAGGGAGGGAGGGAAATATACATAATGAGCTGATGCTTTCAGATAACTTGATCTCATTGAACCCTCCTCAGAACACTATGAATTAAGAATTTTAGTCCCCTCCCCCACTTAAAGAAGTCATGGAAAAATTAAGACTAGGGAAAGCTGCATGACTTGATCAAGGTCTCCGACCAAAAGCAGGGAGGGGCCTCGGGCCTCTGCTCTTCCAGGTAAAACACCACCTCCTGGGTCGTTCAAGGAGAATTTGGGGACTTAGAGGTTCCCAGTGGGCTGCCTTGGAATGATGTTGGAGTGTTTGATTAAAAACACCATGCCTGCTAGAGGAGACTCTCTAGGGATGGAGCCTGGGCACCGGCATTATAACCCTTCTTCCAGATGCTGCTGGCATGCGGCCAGCTTTGGGAACAACGAGAGGCGTGTCCTATCCCCCCACCACTTTCCTTTCCCCTCACATCTCCCTCCACCCTCATGCACTTCCCCGGGGTTGTTCAACCGGATAAATGCCCCTTGAAAAGTGCACTGAAGCTCGCAGCCCGGACATGATGGGCCGTGTGCCTGCGTGTTTGCAAGGGCGGGGAGCTGGCGGTCACGCTCTCAGGAGAGTGTCTCTGAGCAAATGACATGACACAAATGTTCCTTAAGGACAATCAGCCTCCAGAAAGAAGCCAGTGCTCTTGGCACCCTCACGACCCGAGCAGGCAGGCTCTTCACTGTCTCTGCGAGATGGATCTTCTGAGGGTTTGGGCAGAGGCAGCGCACCCTGGGGCCTCTGACCAAGAGAGCAGAGCCAGTCCAGGGAGGCAAAACCAGTGAAAAGCCCAGCTGCCTCCTCTCACCACAAGAGGCTCCCTAGAACAGCTGGGCTTGCCACAGCTCTTTGGGCTTCTGGTATCTTCTATCACCTGGGCACCGAGTTGCATCTGAAAACTCCAATTAAGGCTCTTTTTCTTTTTTCATTAATTACTGTTTTTACTGAGGTGTAGTTGGTGCAATGTTACATTACTTTCATGGGTTAAAAGCTGCAATTAAGGCTCTTTATCTGCTTTGCAGACTGCTTCACCCCAAGGATCTTTAGAACCTATAACAGTAATAATAAACATCTTAAAGACTGAAGCTTCTTTTTTTTTTTTTTTTTGAAGGTTTTATTTATTTGACAGAGGGAGAGAGCTCGCACGTGATACACAAGCAGGCGGAGAGGCAGGGAGAGGGAGAAGCTCCCCGCTGAACAGGGAGCCCAGCACAGCCTAGATCCCAGGACCCTGGGATTATGACCTGAGCTGAAGGCAGACTGAGCCACCCAGGTGCTCCTAATGACAGAAACTTCTTTAAGGGTTTCTCTGCCTCCTAACTCTAAGGCTTGGGAGCAAAAATCCTGCCAAGAAGATGGGGAGGAGCTGAAGATCACCCTTTTCTCAGGCTCCTGTAGATAACATGTCTCCCTAGGGGTGTGTGTGTGTGTGTGTGTGTGTGTATGTGCACGCGTGTGTGTAGGGGGTGGGGGTGGGCAGGTGCACCTGGAGCGGGCGTGTCCTTGCTGGTGAAGGAGGGCACCGTGGGACTCCTGTCCCATGTTAGTGTGCCTTGCTGGGGATTTTTATCCTCTTGACTACATGTGATCTGCTAGCCTAGCTCTGGCCAGCAGCCGGCACAGTCTGTCCCAGGTGTCAGGGGCCTCCTGGGTCTGGATCTCATATGCTCCCACCCCACTAAACCCCATCCTCAAGGGCTCCCACGCCCTTGTCTCCAGGCTCTGCCTTGAAATGGAATCCCGCCTCCCCCAGTCTGTACCCTGTCCGCTCTGGTCTCATCTCCCTGCTCCTCACTTGTCCCCAGTGCCCTTCTCTGTTGGCTCGGGCCATTTGCAAAAGTGGAAGGGGAGAAGGGGCATCTTTGCAAAAGAGCATGCCTATGGCTTTCTATTGTTCTAAGGACAAAGGCCAAAATCCTTAACTAGGACAGCTTAAGGTCAGGCCCTGCTAAATTAGGGGGACAATGTATGTGTGTGGGCTTGTAATTACAATAATAACAACATGGGGAAATGCAGAGCAGATCTTTTTAGTTCCTCCAGTGCTCAAGCTCTCCGGGCTTTGTGCCTACTGAGCCTGTGGCCCAGAACACTGCTCACCACCTGCCCAGTTAACGCCTTCCCATCCCCGGATCTCAGCTCAGACCCCTGGCCCCCGGGCTGGATTAGTCTCCCCCTCCCGTGCTGTCATTTCATCTTTTCCTTCACGGCCCCCACCGCAATTTATAGTTCTTCACTTATATGTCTGGTTTTTAGACTGATATCCGTTTCCCTTCTAGATCTTACACTCCATGAATGCAGAGGCCTGTGTCTCCCCTGAACATGGCGGGGGAGGATGTGGACCAGGCTTGGCATTTGGTTAACAGTTGCCGAACAAAGGAGCCAAGGCTTGCGAGATGCCCAGTGCTGGGGATCACTGCCCACGTGGAAACTTCTCACCAGAGTCCTGGCTATGTGCACGTCTCCGTTCAGAATTCTATATAGCGTATTGTTCTGTGTGGTTTTTCTATGAAGATTTTGTGACTCTTGATATTTTAAATGGTCTCGAACCCTTGGCGGCCATTCTTTCTGATTTGGGTTTAGTTGCCTGAGGCTTAAAGTGATTGCTGAGAGGCCACCTCAGCTGTCACAGCAGTTTGGTGCCCTGTGTGTGGCCTGTGGGCAGCCCACATTGGCACTGTTTCCCAGAGGGCTATGGTTTTGTTCGTGGTTTCGGGTGCACTCAGAGCTGCCGAATCAGTGCTCGGCTGGGCTTCTGGTTCCACGTGTGTCTTAGCCATCTCCCAGCCTGCCTTCCTTTAAGGGGCACCGTGTCATGGTGACCTCACTGGAGATACTCCAGCCAGTACCACATCCCCGGTGATATGAGCCCTGTGGTCTCTTTAGGACAGTACACAGTAGGTGGCTTCTTGGTGACATGGTGAGTGACCTGTGTCTCTGGGAAGCTGTCTTCTGCTGCAGTGTTGTCCCAGGCACAGGAGTGAAAGCCAACCCCCACCCGGCTCCCGGCAACCGGGACCTTGATACCACGTGACACAACCCATCTTCTCCGTATCTTTCAAGTGGAAATTGGGAAAGAGTCCCTTTTGATCGTCAGTATTGCTTGGTCCTTTCTGCAGATTGTGACCCAGTAATGGATTCTGAAACTAAACATGTAGGCCATCACCAGTATTTAGAAAAAACAGAAAGAGGGGTACCTGGCTGGCTCAGTTGGTAGAGCATGTGAGTCTCGATCTCAAGGTCTTGTGTTCAAGCTGCATGTTGGGCAATAAAGCCTACTTAAGAAAAAAAAAGCTGGAAATGGATAGCAGTCTGTAGTATACGTAGTGAAAGTAAATATTTTTTTTAAAATTTATTTTTTCAGCGTAACAGTATTCATTGTTTTTGCACAACACCCAGTGCTCCATGCAAAACGTGCCCTCCCCATTACCCACCACCTGTTCCCCCAACGTCCCACCCCTGACCCTTCAAAACCCTCAGGTTGTTTTTCAGAGTCCATAGTCTCTTATGGTTCCCCTCCCCTTCCAATTTTTTTTTTAATAAACATATAATGTATTTTTATCCCCAGGGGTACAGGTCTGTGAATCGCCAGGTTTACACACTTCACAGCACTCACGATAGCACATACCCTCCCCAATGTCCATAACCCCCTCCCCCTCTCCCAACCCCACCTCCCCCCAGCAACCCCCAGTTTGTTTTGTGAGATTAAGAGTCATTTATGGTTTGTCTCCCTCCCAATCCCATCTTGTTTCATTTATTCTTCTCCTATCCCCCTAACCCCCCATGTTGCTTCTCCACGTCCTCATATCAGGGAGATCATATGATAGTTGTCTTTCTCCAATTGACTTATTTCACTAAGCATGATACCCTCTAGTTCCATCCACGTCGTCGCAAATGGCAAGATTTCATTTCTTTTGATGGCTGCATAGTATTCCATTGTGTATATATACCACATCTTCTTTATCCATTCATCTGTGGATGGACATCTAGGTTCTTTCCATAGTTTGGCTATTGTAGACATTGCTGCTATAAACATTCGGGTACACGTGCCCCTTCGGATCACTATGTTTGTATCTTTAGGGTAAATACCCAGTAGTGCAATTGCTGGGTCGTAGGGTAGTTCTATTTTCAACATTTTGAGGAACCTCCATGCTGTTTTCCAGAGTGGTTGCACCAGCTTGCATTCCCACGAACAGTGTAGGAGGGTTCCCCTTTCTCCACATCCTCGCCAGCATCTGTCATTTCCTGACTTGTTAATTTTAGCCATTCTGACTGGTGTGACTCATTGTGGTTTTGATTTGTATTTCCCTGATGCCGAGTGACGTGGAGCACTTTTTCATGTGTCTGTTGGCCATCTGGATGTCTTCTTTGCAGAAATGTCTGTTCATGTCCTCTGCCCATTTCTTGATTGGATTGTTCGTTCTTTGGGTGTTGAGTTTGCTAAGTTCCTTATAGATTTTGGATACGAGCCCTTTATCTGATGTGTCGTTTGCAAATATCTTCTCCCATTCTGTCAGTTGTCTTTTGGTTTTGTGAACTGTTTCCTTTGCTGTGCAAAAGCTTTTGATCTTGATGAAATCCCAATAGTTCATTTTTGCCCTTGCTTCCCTTGCCTTTGCCGTTGTTCCTAGGAAGATGTTGCTGCGGCTGAGGTCGAAGAGGTTGCTGCCTGCTTTCTCCTCAAGGATTTTGATGGATTCCTTTCTCACATTGAGGTCCTTCATCCATTTTGAGTCTATTTTTGTGTGTGGTGTAAGGAAGTGGTCCAATTTCATTTTTCTGCATGTGGCTGTCCAATTTTCCCAGCACCATTTATTGAAGAGGCTGTCTTTTTTCCATTGGACATTCTTTCCTGCTTTGTCGAAGATTAGTTGCCCATAGAGTTGAGGGTCTATTTCTGGGCTCTCTATTCTGTTCCACTGATCTATGTGTCTGTTTTTGTGACAGTACCATGGTGTCTTGATGATGACAGCTTTTGTAATAGAGCTTGAAGTCTGGAATTGTGATGCCACCAACTTTGGCTTTGTTCTTCAATATTCCTTTGGCTATTTGAGTTCTTTTCTGGTTCCATATAAATTTTAGGATTATTTGTTCCATTTCTTTGAAAAAAATGGATGGTATTTTGATAGGGATTGCATTAAATGTGTAGATTGCTTTAGGTAGCATAGACATTTTCACAATATTTATTCTTCCAATCCAGGAGCATGGAACATTTTTCCATTTCTTTGTGTCTTCCTCAATTTCTTTCATGAGTACTTTATAATTTTCTGTGTATAGATTCTTAGCCTCTTTGGTTAGGTTTATTCCTAGGTATCTTATAGTTTTGGGTGCAATTGTAAATGGGATTGACTCCTTAATTTTCCTTTCTTCTGTCTTGTTGTTGGTGTACAGAAATGCAACTGATTTCTGTGCATTGATTTTATATCCTGACACTTTACTGAATTCCTGGACAAGTTCTAGCAGTTTTGGAGTGGAGTCTTTTGGGTTTTCCACATATACTATCATATCATCTGCGAAGAGTGATAGTTTGACTTCTTCTTTGCCAATTTGGATGCCTTTAATTTCTTTTTGTTGTCTGATTGCTGAAGCTAGGACTTCTAGTACTATGTTGAATAGCAGGGGTGATAATGGACATCCCTGCCGTGTTCCTGACCTTAGCGGAAAAGCTTTCAGTTTTTCTCCATTGAGAATGATATTTGCGGTGGGTTTTTCATAGATGGCTTTGATAATATTGAGGTATGTGCCCTCTATCCCTACACTTTGAAGAATTTTGATCAGGAAGGGATGCTGTACTTTGTCAAATGCTTTTTCAGCATCTATTGAGAGTATCATATGGTTCTTGTTCTTTCTTTTATTAATGTGTCCTATCACATTGATTGATTTGCAGATGTTGAACCAACACTGCAGCCCTGGAATAAATCCCACTTGATCATGGTGAATAATCCTTTTAATGTACTGTTGAATCCTGTTGGCTAGTATTTTGGCGAGAATTTTTGCGTCTGTGTTCATCAAGGATATTGGTCTGTAGTTCTCTTTTTTGGTGGGATCCTTGTCTGGTTTTGGGATCAAGGTGATGCTGGCCTCATAGAATGAGTTTGGAAGTGTTCCTTCCATTTCTATTTTTTGGAACAGTTTCAGGAGAATAGGAATGAGTTCTTCTTTAAATGTTTGGTAGAATTCCCCTGGGAAGCCGTCTGGCCCTGGGCTTTTGTTTGTTTGGAGATTTTGGATGACTGTTTCAATCTCCTTACTGGTTATGGGCCTGTTCAGGTTTTCTCTTTCTTCCTGGTTCAGTTGTGGTAGTTTATATGTCTCTAGGAATGCATCCATTTCTTCCAGATTGTCAAATTTGTTGGCGTAGAGTTGCTCATAGTATGTTCTTATAATTGTATTTCTTTGGTGTTAGTTGTGATTTCTCCTCTTTCATTCATGATTTTATTTATGTGGGTCCTTTCCATTTTCTTTTTGATAAGTCTGGCCAGGGGTTTATCAATCTTATTGATTCTTTCAAAGAACCAGCTCCTAGTTTCATTGATTTTTTCCATTGTTTTTTTGGTTTCTACTTCATTGATTTCTGCTCTGATCTTTATGATTTCTCTTCTCCTTCTGGGTTTAGGGTTTCTTTCTTGTTCTTTCTCCAGCTCCTTTACATGTAGGGTTAGGTTGTGTACTAGACACCTTTCTTGTTTCTTGAGAAAGGCTTGTACTGCTATATATTTTCCTCTCAGGACTGCCTTTGCTGTGTCCCACAGATTTTGAACCTTTGTGTTTTCATTATCATTTGTTTCCATGAATTTTTTCAATTCTTCTTTAATTTCCTGGTTGACCCATTCATTCTTTAGAAGGATGCTGTTTAGTCTCCATGTATTTGGGTTCTTTCCAGCTTTCCTCTTGTGATTGAGTTCTAGCTTCAGAGCATTATGGTCTGAAAATATGCAGGGAATGATCCTAATCTTTTGATACCGGTTGAGACCTGATTTGTGACCCAGGATGTGATCTATTCTGGAGAAGGTTCCATGTGCACTAGAGAAGAATGTGTATTCTGTTGCTTTGGGATGAAATGTTCTGAATATATCTGTGATGTCCATCTGGTCCAGTGTGTCATTTAAGGCCTTTATTTCCTTGTTGATCTTTTGCTTGGATAATCTGTCCATTTCAGTGAGGGGAGTGTTCAAGTCCCCTACTATTATTGTATTATTATTGATGTGTTTCTTTGATTTTGTTATTAATTGGTTGATATAGTTGGCTGCTCCCACGTTAGGGGCATAGATATTTAAAATTGTTAGATCTTCTTGTTGGACAGACCCTTTGAGTAGGATATAGTGTCCTTCCTCATCTCTTATTATAGTCTTTGGCTTAAAATCTAATTGATCTGATATAAGAATCGCCACCCCAGCTTTCTTCTGATGCCCATTAGCATGGTAAATTGTTTTCCACCCCCTCACTTTAAATCTGGAGGTGTCTTCGCGTCTAAAATGAGTTTCTTGTAGGCAACATACTGATGGGTTTTGTTTTTTTTTTATCCATTCTGATATCCTGTGTTTTTGATTGGGGCATTTAGCCCATTAACATTCAGGGTAACTATTGAGAGATATGAATTTAGTGCCATTATTAGCCTGTAAGATGACTGTTACTGTATATTGTCTCTGTACCTTTCTGATCTACTACTTTTAGGCTCTCTCTTTGCTTAGAGGACCCCTTTCAATATTTCCTGTAGAGCTGGTTTGGTGTTTGCAAATTCTTTCAGTTTTTGTTTGTCCTGGAAGGTTTTTATCTCTCCTTCTATTTTCAGTGATAGCCTAGCTGGATAGAGTATTCTTGGCTGCATGTTTTTCTCGTTTAGTGCTCTGAATATATCATGCCAGCTCTTCCTGGCCTGCCAGGTCTCTGTGGATAAGTCTGCTGCCAATCTAATATTTTTACCACTGTATGTTATAGACTTCTTTTCCCTGGCTGCTTTCAGGATTTTCTCTTTGTCACTAAGACTTGTAAATTTTACTATTAGGTGACGGGGTGTGGACCTATTCTTGTTGACTTTGAGGGGGGTTCTCTGCACCTCCTGGATTTTGATGCTTCTTCCCTTTGCCATATTAGGGAAATTCTCTCCAATAATTCTCTCCAATAGACCTTCTGCTCCCCTCTCTGTTTCTTTTTCTTCTGCAATTCCAATTATTCTAATGTTGTTTCGTCTTATAGTGTCACTTATCTCTCAAATTCTCCCCTCATGATCCAGTAGCTGTTTGTCCCTCTATTGCTCGACTTCTTTATTCTCTTTCATTTGGTCTTCTATATCACTAATTCTTTCTTCTGCCTCATTTTTCCTAGCAGTGAGAAACTCCATTTTTGATTGCACCTCATTAATAGCTTTTTTTATTTCAACTTGGTTAGATTTTAGTTCTTTAATTTCTCCAGAAAGGGCTTTTATATCTCCAGAGAGGGTTTCTCTAATATCTTCCATGCCTTTTTCGAGCCCGGCTAGAACGTTCAGAATCATCATTCTGAACCCTTGATCTGACATATTACCAATGTCAGTGTTGATTAGGTCCTTAGCCTTCGGTACTGTCTCTTGTTCTTTTGTTTGTGGTGATTTTTTCAGCCTTGTCATTTTGTCCAGATAAGAGGATATGAAGGATCAAATAAAATACTAAAAGGGTGGCAAAGACCCCAGAAAAATGCGCTGTAACGAAATCAGAAGAGACCCCAAATTGTGGGGGGGAGAAAGGGGATAAAAAGAGGTTCAGAAAAAAAAGAAAAAAATTAAAAAAAAAACAAATAAAGAAAAAATATAAATATTTAGATAAACTAGTCAAAAAACGTTAAAAAAGGGGTAAAAATTTTAAAAAATTTAGCAGAAGAAGAGAAAAGAAAAAAAGAAAAAAAATTGAAAAAAGAAAAAAAAATTGAATTAGCCGCAAGACTAAAGAATCATGGGAAGAAAGCCATGAGTTCCGTGCTTTGCTTTCTCCTCCTCTGGAATTGCGCTGCTGTCTTAGGAATTGAACCTGGTTTCCTTGATAGATGAACTTTGTCCTGGCTGGATATTTTATTGGTCTTCTGGGGGAGGGGCCTGTTGTATGGACTCTCAAGTGTCTTTGCCCGAGGCGGGATTGCACCGCCCTTACCAGGGGCTGGACTAAGTAATCGGCTCGGGTTCGCTTTTGCGAGCTTCTGTTCCCTGAATGCTTTCCGTAGAGTTCTGGAGGACGGGAATGAAAATGGCGGCCTCCTAGTCTCCGGCCCAGAGGAGCCGAGAGCCTGGGGCCACACTCCTCAGTGCGCCCCCAGAGGACAGCACCCAATCACTCCCGTATCCCCAGCCTCTAGCCGCGCTCCGAGTTCACCCAGCCCGCGACCAGTTCAAGGTAACCCCGAGCTGAGAGTTCAGTCCTGGGCTCTGTCTCTGCAGCCGGCTTCTCTGTTCTAATACCTGCGAGCTCTGCGACACTCCGACACCCCCGATCCTTCTGTGACCCTGCGGGACCTGGGGCCCCGCTGACCCTGCGTGGGCTTCACCCTGGTTTAGCCTCTGGAGCAATGTCCCTCAGTGGAACAGACTTTTAAAAGTCCTGATTTTGTGCTCCGTTGCTCCGCCGCTTGCCGGGAGCTAGCCCCTCCCCCCACGGTCTATCTTCCCGTCGTTTTAGAGTCACTTCCCCGCCAGTCCTACCTTTCAGAAAGTGGTTGATTTTCTGTTTCTAGAATTGCTGTTCTTCTTCTCTTCGATCTCCCATTGGATTTGTAGGTGTTTGCAATGTTTAGATAAGCTATTGAGCTGATCTCCTGCTACCTGATGTAGTCTCAGCCTGCTACTTCTCCGCCATCTTGACTCCTCCCCCTGAAAGTGAATATTTTTTGGTGAAACTTCTCTTTTAGGTGTCTGTGCATGCAAGCAATCCTCCAATAACATATATTTCTTATAGTAAAAAATACCCAATCATCACACTTTATTGGTGTCTCACTCAGACTCGACAGTGTCACTACCATCTCTGTTTTGCTTCTTCTTAAAGGTATGCGAAGTCCAGTCAGATCAAGACAGTGTCAAGCAGCAAGATATTTTTTAAAGGAAGTAGATTTCGATATAGGTGGGTACCTGTGGTTCCATTTTGATGGTGGGTTGGGGTGGGGGCTTCCATTTACTAAATCAGTGCTCTTTGGTTTGTATGTCTGTTTTGGTCCTCCCTTCCCATTTCACACATGTCTGACACTCATGGGCCCCCTTCAAATTCCACTGTAACTTCTCTCATGGAGGAAGAGAAGGTGTGGGTTTCTAGAGCGGATCAGGCCATTGTGAAGTTAAAAAAAAAAATACATGCGCACACCCCTCCCCTTCTGCTCTGAGTGTGTGTGCACAGACGTTGTGTTTCTTTTTTGCAGTGGTAAAGTTGCCAAAGAGGTGGTGGAGGCCAGCTCCAAGATCCAGAGGGAACCTCCGGAGGTACACAGGTAAGTGGGGTGATCTCTGGGGCTCTGGGAAGCTTCAGGGATGGACAGAAGGATTTCAGGCTTGCGTTGCCCAATTCTCTGTATCAGGAGGAGGCATAAGGCTGCCTGTACGCGTATCGGTATGGATACATCTGTTTCCAGGCCTGGCACCCTCGCTGTCCTGGAAATCTCTCAGGGACAGACTTGACAGGGCCATGGCATGAGTGTGGCCCGACTCCATTCTGAGTCGCTTGCTCTGTGGGAAGTCATTGGCTTGATTGGGCCTGGAGTGTCACATGAAGAGTGTGTGTGAGGCATGGTGGTGTCCTCTCCTGGCTGAGTCTGTCATCCTGCCCTCTTAGAACTATTCTCTCTTCCTGCCTCTGTTTGTCAGATGTGGCCAGTACCCACTGACCCCGACTTCTCTTAGTTTCACATGAGGAAGGGAGGGGGTGCTCCTTGTTTCTGGGGCTCCTCACTCCCAAAGGTTTCTCAGAGAAATGAGAAACAGTCATTAGTGGTTCAAGAGCACGCGTCTTCGTAATGTGGCAGTCTGTTGCTGTTTGTTAAATATTCTCTTGGTCATGTTAGACTTTATATCACCATGAGACACAGATCGTTGCACACCCTAAACCTCAGACCTGCTAAATATCTTTTTTTTTTTTTTCTTTGCAACAAGATGGGCAACACTTTATTTAGATCACCAAAAATAAGGTTTTACAGAAAGGGAACCATAACATTACACAATAAAGTATAGCTGTAAAATCTCAAACAAGAGAGGCAACACTTTATTATTTTTTTTTTTCTTTGCAACAAGATGGGCAACACTTTATTTAGATCACCAAAAATAAGGTTTTACAGAAAGGGAACCATAACATTACACAATAAAGTATAGCTGTAAAATCTCAAACAAGAGAGGCAACACTTTATTTTTATTTATTTATTTTTTTCCTGCTAAATATCTAAGGCTTAACATTCTCATCATGATGTTCTCCTTTTTGAGGGCAAGACCATCCTAAGTTAGATTTTTTAGGAGGTTCCCACACACAGGTTGGCACCTGTTCCTTCCTTCCCCTTTGGACTTGGAGGAGTCTCCCTTAGGCTTGCATTTGCGCAGTCTCCTATTTCTGGCATGACCCAGTGAGCCGGGTGTCTCTTACACTATTGCCTGGGTTGTTGGGCCTCTTGGAAGTGTGGCTGAGCCAGCCTGGCCAGACATCCAGATAGCACTTCTCTCCCCCACCAGGGAGTAGGACTAGAGTTGGCACAGGAGCCTATGAAGACATGTACAGAGAAGAATTCATTCCTGATTCAGGTGACCCAGTGGGCAGTGGTCATGTGCACATCTGCAGAAGCAGGAGAAAGCAGTAGGGTTAGGGAGCACTGAAGCCAGGGGGCACCTTAGTCCAAAACCATGGAGGTTTTCTAACCTATCCCTTGATTACACTAGTCTTTTCTTTGTATTTTTTTCTTTTTCTTTTTTTAAATTTCTTTTCAGCATAACAGAATTCATTGTTTATGCACCACACCCAGTGCTCCATGCAATATGTGCCCTCCATAATACCCACCACCTGGCTCCCCCCAACCTCCCACCCCCCGCCCTTTCAAAACCCTCAGGTTGTTTTTCAGAGTTCATAGTCTCTCATGGTTCACCTCCCCTTCCAATTTCCCTCAGCTCCCTTCTCCTCTCCATCTCCCCATGTCCTCCACGTTATTTGTTATGCTCCACAAATAAGTGAAACCATATGATTCTTGACTCTCTCTGCTTGACTTATTTCACTCAGCATAATCTCTTCCAGTCCCGTCCATGTTGCTACAAAAGTTGGGTATTCATCCTTTCTTTGTATCTATTTAATTTTAAAATAGTCTTTACAGCCCCTCTTCTACCACTGGTTACAAAGCGTGGCTGAAATGAAAAAGAGGAAATGATTAAAAAAAAGTCTCGTTTAACTTTCCTAGACTCGGCCAGAAATGACCTTAAGGATCACCTAATTAGATGCATCTGTTGTCTGGGGAACTTGGGTCTCAGAGTTAAAAGTTAAAGGAAAAAGATCTATCTAAAGACATAAATTCTGTTCTGTGGCAGACCTAAGCCTGTGTTCTTTTCTTTTTAGCATTTGCCACCCAGAAAACCTCTGGCATTCTCTTAGAAGCTGGGAGGCAGAACCGCCCCAGGGGCTTTGCTTGGGTTTTAGTCTTCTAACTTGAAGTGTGAGTGTTTGATCTTAAAGAAAAAAAGAAGAAGAAGAAGAAATATTTGATGCTGGGGAGTTCTCTTGATGGGTCAAGCACAAAGAAGGACACTTTTTAACAGTATGCTTTCAGAGACTCATATTCCCAATACGTAAGACTTTCTAAGAATCCCGTAATCATCATTGGCTAATGAGATCAGAAATAATTTGAAAAAGTATTTCTTTTTCCAATTGAGAGATGCATAATTTATGGGAATCAAGGATTCCCTCTTAGATCAGGGCTTCTCAAACTTTAATTTAGACAGGGGTCGCCTACGGATCTTGTTAAAATCAGATTCTGATTCATGAATCTGACCTTTCTAATGAGCTCCCTAGTGGTGGCCATGTGGCTGGTTCAGAGACCACACTTTGAGTTGCCAGGCTGTGGGAGTGAGGGGAGCAGAATGGCCATAATGAGAATCTTTTCCCAGAAGGGACCGAACCACCAGAGCAGATGGGAAAGAAGGCATCAGTCAATTTATAGTCTCCCTTTTCTAGAATCTTCTACAATCCCCCAGGGATGTTATTGCAAACCAGGACCTATAGCCCCTTAAGACACTGGTTCACATGCCTTTTCTTTCTCTTCTACTGACCACTTTTATGTGTATATGAAAGCCTATTGGGTCCACATGCTCAGGACATCTGGTCCTCAGCTTTTGGGCAGTATTTCTCCAGTCTCTGACAATATAAGGAAATTTTTGTTTAAAGTGATGATGCAGAGCTTCATTTAAAGTAATGATGCAGAGCTGTGGGAGGAAAAGGCTTGTGTCTGTTTGGTCATCTGAGTATCACTCAACACCTAACACAGCACTTGTCACATAATAGAGGTCAATACATAATTGGTGATTGAACGTGTGAACTAGGGGTGTGGGGTGACATCAGAATGCGGGCTGTTTTCCAAGACCTGAGATCTGTCCAGGGTGCTGCCCTGGGGACCTTGCCTTCCCATGAGGCAATAATGCAATCAGAGCCAAGGAGATGTACCACTTTCAATTGCAACTTCTCATTTCTTCCTAGTGGCCAGTTGCGTGGTAGGACATTTTTTCTCTTAATCAATTAGTTTTTAATTTTTTGGCTTCTTTGATGTGGCTCTCAAAAGTGAGAGTATAGTAATGAACTCTTTCTCTGGCTCTGTTAATAGAAGAGCGCTCCTTTAGAATGGCGGTGGTAAGGTCTCAAGTTAGTTGTCTTTCCTCATGGTTGAGAGTGTACTCTTCAAAGAATAGCAAGTTCATGGGATACTGCCTTTGCTGAGGTTTGTGTGTTTAGAGAGAGAGACAACACAGATCAAGGACCCTGTCTTGAGATTTTTCTTTTTTTTCAAAAAGAGAAAAACTAACTCTCATAATTGCTCATTGATCTTTGCTGGTGACAGGATCCCTCTAGCAAAGCCCTCCCGGGCTGGCTACTTGGTGAGAATCGCTCACCCACGCCAGTGGTCCAGGGAGGCAAAAGGTTGCTGCTTGGTGAGCCCAGGGCTGGCTGTGTGAGCCACCTGGGCACAACAGCCACCATTGGAGGACACCCAGAGGCAGCATTTGGACTTGAAACAGCACCAGTCTAGGGGTCATGAACTTGCTTATGGGCTGTGTGGTCTTGGGTAAGTCTCTTAACTTACCTGATCATCAATTTACTTATCTATAAAATGAGATTCCAAATATTACTTTGCCCAACTTCTAGATTTTGTTATGGGCATAAAAATAATGTGCTTTAAAAAAGTTAGAAAATGCCATATGAATGTGAGGTGATGTATTATTCCTGTCTCTCATCCAAAAATGGGAAGCCGGAATTTAACAGACATGTCCTCATTAACGTGTCTTCAGTTGGAGTTTGGATGACAGGCCAACAGCACTTGCTTCACTCAAGGACTGGTATAGGAATTCCATGAGCCTTGTGTTAGTTGCTCTATATTATGCCATCAGTTTTGCTTTTTTTTTTTTTTTAAAGATTTTATTTATTTGACAGAGAGGCAGCAAGAGAGGGAGCACAAGGTAGGGGAGTGGGAGAGGGAGAAGCAGGCTTCCCACTGAGTAGGCAGCTGGATGCGGGGCTTGATCCCAGGACCCCGAGATCATGTCTTGAGCCGAAGGCAGATGCTTAATGACTGAGCCACCCAGGAGCTCCTATGCCACATTCTTTTGGAAACCAATCTTAGAATGTCCTTACAATTTCTGAAGAAAACCTTTCTACCTATTATTCCCAGTCACTGTTTCATTGGAAAAAAGTTCTGTGCTGAATAAAAGGGGGTGAGGTATTTTGCAGAATCTGTTGATGGGGGGATTCTGAGAACGGAAATATGGCACAGACCCTTGGCTGGCTTGGAGAGACTCCAGCCAGAGAGGCTGTTACTTCAGGACCTTGGAAGGGCAGGGTGGGAGCTGACTGGGATGCTGGCACATCTTCTAGAAGACCTCCCGACACAGTGGAACTTCATATAGCCGGAAAGCAGGACAGTAGCAGTAGTGACCACAGTCCTCTCTGGGACGCTGTAGGATAAATCATGCAGGAAGGCAGTGGAGAGCACAGCAAAAGCCCTGGCTGAGAATCAGTTTACCTGAGTCCTCTTATCTGAAGTCTCTAGGCACGTCCTATAACTTCACCAGTCTCAGTGTCCTCATCTATGAATATGGTATTCTCCTTTCCTGTCAGAGGACCACTGATAAAAACAAACATGGCCAAGTATGTAAACCACTCTGTAAATTAAAAAAGGGGCCATCACATTCTGCCATTACATTTATGGGTAGTGGTAGTATAACTGTGTTGGTGGCTCTTGCTTGAAATGAAACCAGGATCAGCTGGCAACTTTAAGAAGGTTGCAAGGAGAGAGGAAACCTGTAGTCTACAGGGGTTGGTGGAGAAAGTGTGAGAGACAGGCATTTTGATACTGGTTTTGATAATCTTGCCCTCTAGGTGTCCCAGTACCCAATACCAAGGTCTGGAGCCCCGGATTCTTTGTGCTCCAGGGAAACTCACGTTGTGTTCACCTTTGAGTTTATCTGAGTCTTATACTTAGTGGGAGGCAGTGTTCACCTCTAAGTCCTAGAACTGGAGAGATTCAGGGTTGTAATCGACTGTGTGTCCTAATCCTCAGCAGACCCTAAACCCCCTTGACCCTGGCCAAAGGCCTCCACTACAGTGTGGCAGCAGGAGCCTGTGAGCATGGGCGCTGAGTCCGCATCCTCCCAACCTCCCAGTGCCCAGCAGGCTTGCACAGGCGAGGCCACGTTTGGTGAGCTCAGCCTGTCCCAACACGGGGCAAGCAGCCAGACGTTGCAGTGTTGGCACTGGAGGGAGGCAGGGGCAGTATGCTCTATATCTCTAAGTGAAGAGAGTTGGGATGGGGCACTGCTGTGGAGAAAAAGATCCTCCATAAAGGCTCGTTACAGGCCCTCCTTGATGAAATGCACTAATTTCTGGGGGATGGAACTGCTGCCAGTCAGCTGGCAGGGTGGCCAGAGGTGGGGCAGAGAGATTCGTGCAGCAATAGAAAATGAGCTTTTCTGAGGTCAGGAACCTCCATGGTCCACACAAACATGGTGGCATGTGCTTTGCAGACCTAGAACAAACAGCTCAGTCATGAGGGCCATAGGGCCAGAGGAAATCCCATGAACGCTCAAAAAATGAGGACCCACTCTCCCTCCCTCCCTTCCTTCCTTTCTACCTTCCTTCCTTCTGTCTGCAAGGAAACGCTGTCTCCATTTCTTTCTTTGTCAACCCCGCCATGCTTGCCAGGATGTGCCACAGGCATCACTTCCCCTGAGAGGTCTTTCCTGGCTCTCCCTCCCCCCACAGCAGGGTCAGGTGCCCCTCATTAGAGTTCCCAGAGGACCCTTGGCCATGATTATCCTCCATGGGACACATGCTTTTCCAGCTGTGGCTGTAGAACATTAATGAGTCATGAAAATAGACTAGCACTTCAAACAAAATGAAATAGAATGAGGGGGGAAAAAGTGAATCACACATAACAAGAGTTACTGTGGTTGCATGAAACATTGCTTTACTTGTGTCTTCCCGTGTGGGTACACAGAAATGACATAAAATTTCTTAATGGGGGTCTCCATCAAAAAGTCTGAAAATCATAGTTCTAGAGAGTGAGTTACTTCATGCAAGGACCATGGCTCACTGGAATAAGGCAGATCATCTGATGTATACGTATCAGCTGCAAATAAGTAGTTGTAGAGTGAAATGATGAAGGATGGGACTCCGTGGTTAAGGAAGTCTTCATAAGTTTTTTTCCCCTCCAGCGCCAGTTGTGGGGGGTACCGTGTTCTCCTTCTCTGTCCCGTGCCAAACAGAAATGCCTAAGCTATAAGATAGTCCTGTAACCAACCTGGGGAAGCCAGGATTGCATTCAATTTACTTCAATTTCCAATGTGAGCAGCCCTTAATAAGATACCTAGGGAGGCTCTGTAAGGCACACCAGAATGGCTAGATCAGTCTGCGCCCTTAAGGTGCTTTGTCAAGGTGAAGCTGATTAGTACAGCAATAATGGCAGAGAGACAGAGGTGCCAAATGCCATGAGATGTGAAAGAAGGGAGAGTAGTGTGAGTGGAGAGAAAGAGAACAAATGAAAATGTGTCATGAGAGTCATCCAAGGGGGCATCAAAGGCTTAGGAGACATTGGACACCATCTTTGAAGGGTGAGTTGGTTTGGGTTTTGACAGGAAACATGAGGAGGAGAAGGGTGCTGAAACACCCACTGGAGGTACACCACCTCCCTATCTTTCAGGGCAGACAGCTGGTCTCCCTGCAGCAGGCAGTGTGGATGGGTTTCCTGCTATCAGCCAACAGTCTTGACGAGATGCTCGTACATTTTCCTTGCCATCTGCCGCCCTTCGCAGCCAATAACAGGTGTATGCTGCCTTCAGAAGCAGAGCTTCGGTGGCTGGCTGGTGAGAGGGCTGTGAATCTGAATGGGAGTATTAAACATAGATATTAAATATTGGACATCTAGCAACAGCAGGGTAGTTCAAGGCTGTCTGACTGGGTTATATTTTCACTTTTGGTTTCTTGGTGGTTGTTAAATTACTTTGAGTCATGCCCTTCATTTACTTTTCTGTGGATCTAATTCAGTGACACCTGCCTCCCATGTCATTTTCAGTGTCCGTATTGTCATCTAGCATGCCTCAGTCTGGTGACATGTGGGGAAATAAGTTTTCTTTTACTACGTTGCATTAGAACACATTGGACATTCTGTCAGAACTTAAATAAAAGCGCTGTCCATCCTAAGTGTTACGTTGTCTTTACCACTGGCCTCATCCACTGTGGGAGTCTAGAGACAGTTCCCAACTTGGATAGCTGGCCAAGATGGAGGGGCTGGCATTCGCAATGAAAACCAGTTCCCCCTGATTTGTGTCTGTTTTCAGAACCAGTATGACTCAGAGCCGCAGTTCCTACTCCTTGAACAAACAGCTCATCATTAACATGGAGCCCCTGAAGCCCCTGCTGCCTTCCCCGAATGAGCAAGAAGAGGAACTTCCATTGGGTGAGGGTAAGTACCCTTCCTTCCAGAAGCTGGCATTGCAGGCTTACCATGACGGGACGAGTGAGGCGCCAATCCTGGGTAGGTAGGTAATGTTTGGGATTGGGGATGGAATGAATCATAAACTATTTCTTATAAGTAAGAAATTACTTATTTCTTCCAGTTTGCTGCTGGAAGACTGTATTATTTTGAGAGTTATAGCAGTTTCTCCAGGAAAAAGCCCATGGATACAAAGTAGTCCTAACATTATGTGTTAAAGCAGTAATGCTGTTAGCCCCCCCCACTGTCCTGTGTTGATAGCCACTCGCAATGCATGGCTATTCAAAACTAAGTTTAAATTCCTTAAAATTAAAAATTCAGTTCTAGTCACATAAGCTACATTTCCAATGAGTAATAGCCACATGTGGCTAATGGCTGCCATCATGGAGAGGTCAGACCAAAACATTTCCACCACTGTAGAAAGTTCTACTGAATGGTAAGTTTTTATTATAATTAAATTAGTGGTTGTAAAGAATTCTCCGTAAGTCTTTATACTGGTCATCCTGTTCTGCCTCACTCTTTCTTCATACTTACATTCCGTTTTCCTAGGCCTTTCTCTGATAGTTTTGATACAAGCTAAAACACATATAGTCCACCTCAACCCAAAAGTTGTTGTATTTTTAAGGACTTGACTATATGTGCATCTAGGCCTTTTTGGCTTTTAAGGATTTCACTTCCTTCAGGGACGAATCTCCCCACACTGTTTGCGGGAGACCTTTCATGAGGCAAATCTCACACATGAATTATCAAGGTATATTCTAAAATGCACTCAAAATAAGGTTATTGGAACCCTGAATATGAACACAACATGCTTTTCCTTAGTGACTTGGGTTTCATCATTTAAAATATGGATACTGGGCGGTTTCAAGAGGGCAGGTTTCTCTGTCCCCAAAAGACCTCCTTTACTTGTAGCTTCAAGTCTCGAATCCCGTCCAGAGGGGAAAACCCTGCAGCCTGTAAGGGGTGCAGATACCCTTGGGAGAAGGAGCAGTAGGTACTTCACACTGAAGTGTAAATAATTTCAGTAAATCTTTTCCTGAGAGGAAGCTTAATGGCTAGGAGGAGACTGGACAGCTTAGATGCCCAAAATCCATGAGTGGAAAGGAGGCATTGCAAAATAGGAAGTGTGGGGCCTTGGGAGACATCCTTATCCCCAGCTGAGCCACAAGATGATGACAAGGAGAATGGCCTTGGTCTACTCCTGGCCTGTGCTCTTGGTCTTAGCAACTAACTCTGTAAGTTCCCAAGGGCCTCTGGGTCCATGTTGCTTGTCTATATTTTCTAGCACCGTGTCTGATTTTGTATGTTTTTCCCCTGTAATAAAAGTAGCTTTCATTTCTGATCCCCAGGGATTTTTCCAGCCTTCCTCTTGTAGAGAAGGAAAAATTCTTTCTCTTTGAGGTCTTTCAGCTGGACCAAGATTTAATTTACATAAGGCAAATTAACAGGAGAGAAAAACCTCAAGTTTTATTATGTGCATATGGAGGCCCCAAATGAAACTGAGACCTAAAGAAGTGATTAAAGCGGGCAGTTTGTATACGTTTTAGACAAAGAGACAATAAATTTTGGAGGAATTGATAGGATAAAGAAAACAGGTGTTTGGGAGCTTTAATTATTAGGGAATTCTAAGCAGACTTTAGGCTAAGGTCCAGTAGATTGGAAAAAAATAACAAGGTTTGTACAGCTTTCTCAGTCTTGAAGTCCCTATCTCTGGTGACAAGGATGTCTTTTTTCTTTTTCTTTTTTTTTTTTTTTGAAGGTTTTATTTATTTATTTATCAAAGAAAGAGACAGAGTGTAAGCAGAGGGAGGGAGAAGCATGCTCTCTGCTGAGCAAGGAGCCCGATGCGGGACCGGATCCCAGAACCCTGGGGTCATGACTTGAGCTGAAGGCAGATGCTTAACTGGCTGAGCTACCCAGGGGCTTGACAAGGATATCCTTTTGCTTCTCATTGGAGGGAGGGCGTTTTTCATAATGGAGATTTGTTTCCTGCTCTCAGAGGGACAGAGGAGGGTCCAAGTGACCTTGCACTGGTCACTTACTAAGTAGCTTCAATTCAAAATAATCAGTATGAACTGTGATACATTTTGAGTGGCTTGCCCTTGACCCCTGCATATTCCTGTACCTGGAATATTTGGTTTAATGGAAATCCCTTTCTCTGGAGGTCATGATTCTCCCAAGGTTGAATGGAGAAGAGAAAAGGAAAAGGAACAGCCCAAGCCTGGAGCTGTGACTGTGTTTTGTCTACAAAGGTGGAAACCTAGATGGGAACAAATATTCCATGGGGAATATGGAAGTCAGGCCACTCTGGCCCTAGGAGTCACCCCTTAGGATATAACAGGCAACTGGGCAAGCTTTCCCCTGGGCCCTTTACCACATTCAGTTAAAAGTCATTTTGCTCCTTTTTCTATAATGAGGTTCCACTGCTAAATCCTAACCTTAACGGTAACACAAACACTGTAGACAAGAGACACATATGTTATAATGAACTGAAATAAAAATAAAAATTTTCATGATATATGATAAGAATCCATAAACAACCTTTTCAGTTTTTCCAGTTACTTAAAGAAGAATCTTAAATTTTTTTACCAGCTATAAAGTCAAACTGATAGGTTACTCTCTTAAAAAGTCCAAAATGGCTCTATAAATGTCTAATAAAACTTCTTTTATTAGGCAGTCCCCTTATGGGACATCTTGTGGATTTTGAAGCTCAGGCAAATCCTATCAATCTCCGGGATATAGAATCAACTTAAAAGGGAAAGAAGTTAAAGCAGCAGTATTGCTAAGTAATGAGCTGCTCAGTCTAGAGAAAGAGAACAAAATTATTTTAGGTCCCGTGAAATTCAGAGTTATGATTCCCACAGTGAAACTAGCTCTGTATTCTTTTTTTTTTTTTTTTAAGATTTTATTTATTTGACAGAGAGATCACAAGTAGGCAGAGAGGCAGGCGGGGGGGTGGGGAAGCAGGCTCCCTGCTGAACAGAGAGCCGGATGTGGGACTCTATCCCAGGACCCTGAGATCATGACTCAGCTGAAGGCAGAGGCTTTAACCCACTGAGCCACCCAGGCACCCCAAGCTCTGTGTTCTTGATACCATCATATCTCTGTTAACTATTTTAGAGTCTGATTCTGCTCCATGTCTTGTCTTTGAGTATCAGGTAGTGGGATTTAGACATTTCATAGGGATGAGTATTTTATAGATTTGTATTTCTCTGGTATATAATGAGAAGAGAGGCAGAGACCACAGCTTTAAACAAAGATATCTCCACCTTTGTGGATGGACTGTCTTTCTTAATACATAAAGTATAATGAATTTAGTTTCATCTTTGTATTTTGATATTATAGTGCTTTTTTGCTTCACCAAGAACCAAACTGAAAGAAGCTAGGAATTTATTCATTCTTTAATGCAACATCTATGACAAATACAACCAGTACAACTAACTGGTAGACCACACTTAGCGTGTGCAGGTTCCTACAGCCTTATAAAGATGTAGACGCTGTCTTCCTCAAGGCTCACAGTCTGTTAGCGAGACAGCAATGAAATCACAGAGGTGATGAGTAGGTTCTGGTCTTGCCAATTGAAAGTGTGCTCACTTTTCTGTGTGCCTCATGAGATCTCAGTGCTTCAAGCTACCTGGAGAGTGTCTTGTTTCCCTTTAGTCGGATTAGAGTGTCTGACATAAAACTGACTGACCGGCAGAGGGAGTTGTGAGTGGTCTGATCTGCCTACACTGGTAGGTGTGGCTTTGGGGAAGAAAGGTCAAGGAAAGTGAAAGGGCAGGCAAACTTTAGAAAGGACCGGATCATGATGGGCCTCCATGACTTGCTAAGGAGAGTTTAAACTTGAACCTGAGGGTACTTGGAAGGCACTGGAGGATTTCAGGCATGGCAATGACCTGATTGGAATTATGGTTTATATCATTTGTGGGGTAAAGGGGGCAGATTTGAGGTAGGTGAGGTTGGAGCAGAGTTTTTCAGTGTCAGCACCATTGACATCTTAAGCTGGATCATTTTTTGTTGGGGACTGTCCTGAGCTTTGTAGGATGTTGAGCGACATCCTTGGCTTTTACCCAGCAGATGCCAGTAGTATCCCACCTGTCTTGATAATCAAAAATGTCTCCAGGTGTTGTCAGGTATCCCCTGGGGAACAAAATTGCCCCCTGGCTGAGACTCTCTGGGTTGGAGGCAGAGAGACCACACAGGAACCTTTGCACAAACCCAGAAAATAGGTAACCAAGGGCTGAATGAGACAGAGGGAGTGGACTTGGGAGGAGGCAGTGCGTCTAAGCTAATAAAGTGGTAGAGTTGTTGAGAAGGGCTCACTGCTTCCCCCAGCAGGTGGGCAGTCCAGGGACTCCTGTCCAGCCTCTGCCCTTGTCTCCGAGACTCTGAGAGTGAACTCTGTAAGGAGGAGACTGCTGAGGCACAGGAAGGCTCAAGTGACATTGGAGCCCTTGAGAGAGTTACACACTGTGCAATGCTTTGCTGAGCTTCAGGCATGGAGTGGAGAATGCTGGGACATCACTATTCCCCAACTCTGTAGTGGTTCAGATTCTTATTTTGGGGAATTTTAAATCACACGTTTTGGAACTGCATCCAAGAACAGATCAAGGCTGACAATCTGAGTTAAAAGAGTTGTCTTGTTAGGAATTTTTTAAAATGGTTGGGAGAAGAAAGAAGGTCCTAACCGTGACCCTTGGAGGCACAGTCTCTTTGAGGTCCTGGGAAGATCCTGGCACCTTGTCTCACATGGGTGCCATGGTGGTGGCGTTTGTGCGGCCATCATGACTCTCCGGGGTTATAACCACTCATTTGTCTGACAGGCTCTTTCTATTCTGTCTAGAGCTTCATGCTTCCCAAAGACAGCTGTGGAGAGCCTGATTGCCCAGATTAGCCCAGTGGCACTCTGGGAGAACTTGTGACCTCATTCATTCGCACGGCAGGACAGCTGGAGGATTAGCTATGAAGTATTGGCTGTGTCTGGGTAGAGAAAAAAACAAAATTCGCTCTTAGGCACTGCTAGGCAACAAGAAAGTTCAGTATTGCCCCAGAGTTGCTCAGTTACAGGATCCAAGTAGATTAATGCCATGGAAAACTTTCTCTGAGAATGGGCAGTCCGTTTGCAAAGCGTCATGAGGAACTTAAGAACCATGAGAGACTATGGACTCTGAAAAACCACCTGAGGGTTTTGGAGGGGCAGGGGGTGGGAGGTTGGGGGAACCAGGTGGTGGGTAATAGGGAGGGCACGTATTGCATGGAGCACTGGGTGTGGCGCAAAAACAATGAATACTGTTATGCTGAAAAGAAATAAAAAAAGAAAAAAAGAAAATTTCGGGAGGGGACGCCTTGGTGGCTCAGTCCTTAAGCATCTTCCTTTGTTTGGCTCAGGTCATGATCTCAGGGTCTTGGGATCGAGCCCTGCATTGGGCTCCCTGCTGAACAGACAGCCTGCTTCTCCCTGTCCCTCTGCTGCTCCCCCTGCTTGTGCATGCGTGCTCTCTCTCTGTGTCAAATAAATAAATAAAATCTTTGAAAAAAAAAAGAAAAGAAAATTTCAGGAGAAGAAAAAAATTGAAAGCGGGAATTGTTCAGGGTAAAAAAATGGCTTGTAAGGAGTCATTAATCTGAATAAAATCACATGTCATTTGGAGGTAGGGTCTTCATAGTGTAGGTAGCAATATGCTTGGTGGAGTGTATTTTTTGTTACAGGAGAATGCTGGACTATGGTAAAGAAAGTGGATAACAGTAATCACTTGGGACTTTATAGCTGGCAATTAGTGACACCCAGAGAACATCACTCTGGTCTACCAGAGCAGTGGGGCAGGCAGGCATAAATAAACTGGCAGGAAACCATGCTTTCTTCCCCTTGATAGAAAAAATCTACATAAGAGTTGAAACTGTTTGACACCCTCTTGCTAGCAAACCAAAGCACAGTGGGGACACCTGAATTTCCATAAGGGAGTGTCTTCAAGGGTGGCAATGTGGTTGGATTGAGGGTGGCTTGAAGCTGAACTTGCTTCTTGAGAACTTGATTTGCTTCTTGCACTTGCTTCTTCTTGCACTTGATTGAGAACATGCCTACACCTGTGAAATAGGTTGAAAATGAAAGTGATGATGGAAAAGATGGAATAGAATAGATGGAAATTAAGGAG
Organism: Meles meles; assembly: GCF_922984935.1. Taxonomy (NCBI): domain Eukaryota; kingdom Metazoa; phylum Chordata; class Mammalia; order Carnivora; family Mustelidae; genus Meles; species Meles meles. The sequence goes on from NC_060076.1 coordinate 71,335,320, forward strand.
AGTGGTAAAACTAGCTCTCCTGTGCCACCATTTAGCTGTGTGTGCGTGTCTGTCCCTGGAAGTGTTTGTGTTTGTGCATGGGTGTTTGAGTGTGTGCACATGTCACAGATGGGGCTCTGTGTGTGGAGAGGTGAGGGTGTGTTTAAAGGGTTGTTTACACTGTCTAGCCCTAGCCATAGATTGCTTAAGATGATGTCATTGAAATTCCAGAAAGTCTGTGTGTTCACCCGTGGAAGGTATTTTGAGCATATGAAAGGAGTATTGTCCTCATCATCAATCATGCTCTATCCTTGACCCCCTCTTTTCCAAGCCAACACATAATAGGTGACCTGTGGGGCCTACTGCATTTTTGCATCTTAGGGTCTTTTTTTTATTTTTATCTGAGTATAGTTGACACACGATGTTACATCATTCCAGGTGTGCAGCCTAGGGATTTGACAAGTCTACACATTGTGCTGAGCTCCCCACAAATGTAGCTGCTATCTGTCACCATACAACCCTATTGCATTATCACTGACTTTGTCATGACTTATATTCCCCGATTTGTTCATTCCATAACTGGAAGCCCGTGTCTCCCTCTATCCTTCATCTGTTTTGCCCATCCTTCCCTTCAGCCCTCTGGGAACCATCAGTTTGTTCTGTGTATTTATATGTCTGATTCTGCTTTATGTTGGTGTGTTTATTCATGTATTTTTTTAGATTCCATATATGAATGAAATCATATGGTGTTTGTTTTTCTCCATCTGACTTACTTCACTTAATATGATACCCTCTATGTCCACCCATGTTGTCACAAATGGCACAATTTCATCCTTTTTAATGGCTGCATAGTATATGTATATACCACATCTTCCTTATCCATTTTTTAATTAGATTTTTGAGTTTTTTGATGTTGAGTTATGTAAGTTCTTTATACATTTTAGATACTAACCTTTTACCAGATATGTCATTTGCAAATATTTTCTCCCATGCAGTAGATTGCCTTTTCTTTTTGTTGATTGTTTCCTTCACTCTGCAGAAGCTTTTTATTTTGACATAGTTCCAATAGTTTATTTTTGCTTTTTTGTGTGTGTTTCCCTGCTTGTGTGTGTTTGTTTTGCTTTTGCTTGTCTTGGGAGACATGTCTAGAAAAATGTTATTATTGCCAATGTCAGAGAAATTACTGCCCATGCTCTCTTCCAGGATTTTTATTGTTTCAGGTCTCACATTTGGGTCTCTAATCCATTTTGAGTTTATTTATATGTATGGTGTAAGAAAGTGGTCCCGTTTCATTCTTCTGCAATGTCACTGTCCAGTCTTCCCAACACCAGTTGTTGAAGAGACTGTCTTTTTCCCATTGGATATTCTTGCCTCCTGTGTCATAGATTAGTTGACCATATAATCATGAGTTTATTTCTTGGGTCTCTATTCTATTCTATTGATCTTTGTGACTACTTTTTATGCCGGTACCATGCTGTTTTGATTACTGCAGATTTATAGTATATCTTAAAATCTGGGATTCTGATAACTCCAGCTTTGTTCCTCTTTCTCAAGATTGGTTCAGCAATCTTCATTATTATTTATTATTATTTGTTCTAGTTCTGTTAAAAATGCTGTTGGTATTTTTAAAATTTTATTTATTTATTTATTTTTATTTGTTTATTTACAGCATAACAGTGTTCATTGTTTTGGCATCACACCCAGTGCTCCATGCAGTATGTGCCCTCCCTATTACCCACCACCTGGTTCCTCAACCTCCCACCCCCCCACCCCTTTAAAACCCTCTGGTTATTTTTCAGAGTCCATAGTCTCTCATGGTTCATCTCCCCTTCCAGTTTCCCTCAACTCCCTCTCCTCTCCATCTCCCCATGTCCTCCATGTTCTTTGTTATGCTCCACAAATAAGTGAGACCATATGATACTTGACTCTCTCTGCTTGACTTATTTCGCTCAGCATAATTTCTTCCAGTCCCGTCCATGTTGCTACAAAAGTTGGGTATTCGTCCTTTCTGATGGACGCATAATACTCCATTGTGTATATGGACCACATCTTCCTTATCCATTCATCCGTTGAAGGGCATCTTGGTTCTTTCCACACTTTGGCGACCGTAGCCATTGCTGCAATAAACATTGGGGTACAAATGGCCCTTCTTTTCACTACATCTGTATCTTTGGGGTAAATACCCAGCAGTGCAATTGCAGGGTAATAGGTAAGCTCTATTCTTAATTTCTTGAGGAATCTCCACACTGTTCTCCAAAGTAGCTGCACCAACTTGCATTCCCACCAACAGTGTAAGAGGGTTCCCCTTTCTCCACATCCTCTCCAGCACACGTTGTTTCCTGTCTTGCTAATTTTGGCCATTCTAACTGGTGTCAGGTGGTATCTCAATGTGGTTTTAATTTGAATCTCCCTGATGGCTAGTGATGATGAACATTTTTTCATGTGTCTGATAGCCATTTGTATGTCTTCGTTGGAGAAGTGTCTGTTCATATCTTCTGCCCATTTTTTGATATGATTATCTGTTTTGTGTGTGTTGAGTTTGAGAAGTTCTTTATAGATCCTGGATATCAACCTTTTGTCTGTACTGTCATTTTCAAATATCTTCTCCCATTCCGTGGGTTGCCTCTTTGTTTTGTTGACTGTTTCCTTTGCTGTGCAGAAGCTTTTGATCTTGATGAAGTCCCAAAAGTTCATTTTCGCTTTTGTTTCCTTGGCCTTTGGAGACATATCTGAAAGAAGTTGCTGTGGCTGATATCGAAGAGGTTACTGCCTGTGTTCTCCTCTAGGATTCTGATAGATTCCTGTCTCACGTTGAGGTCTTTTATCCATTTCGAGTTTATCTTTGTGTACGGTGTAAGAGAATGGTCGAGTTTCATTCTTCTACATATCGCGGTCCAGTTTTCCCAGCACCATTTATTGAAGAGACTGTCTTTTTTCCATTGAATATTTTTTCCTGTTTTGTCGAAGATTATTTGACCATAGAGTTGAGGGTCCATATCTGGGCTCTCCACTCTGTTCCACTGGTCTATGTGTCTGTTTTTATGCCAGTACCACGCTGTCTTGGTGATCACAGCTTTGTAGTCAAGCTTGAAATCGGGTAACGTGATGCCGCCAGTTTTGTTTTTGTTTTTCAACATTTCCTTAGTAATTCGGGGTCTCTTCTGACTCCATACAAATTTTAGGATTATTTGCTCCAGCTCTTTGAAAAATATCGGTGGAATTTTGATCCGAATGGCATTAAAAGTATAGATTGCTCTAGGCAGTATAGACATTTTAACAATGTTTATTCTTCCAATCCAAGAGCATGGAACAGTCTTCCATCTTTTTGTGTCTTCTTCAATTTCTTTCATGAGTGTTCTGTAGTTCCTCGAGTACAGGTCCTTTACTTCTTTGGTTAGGTTTATGCCCAGGTATCTTATGGTTCTTGGTGCTATAGTAAATGGAATCGATTCTCTAATTTCCCTTTCTGTATTTTCATTGTTAGTGTATAAGAAAGCCACTGATTTCTGTACATTGACTTTGTATCCTGCCACGTTACTGAATTGCTGTATGAGTTCTAGTAGTTTGGGGGTGGAGTCTTTGGGGTTTTCCATATAAAGAATCATGTCATCTGCGAAGAGAGAGAGTTTGACTTCTTCCTTGCCAATTTGGATACCTTTTATTTCTCTTTGTTGTCTGATTGCCGTTGCTAGAACTTCTAATACTATGTTGAACAAGAGTGGTGAGAGTGGGCATCCTTGTCGTGTTCCTGATCTCAACGGGAAGGCTGCAAGCTTTTTCCCATTGAGGATGATATTTGCTGTGGGTCTTTCATAGATAGATTTTATGAAGTTCAGGAATGTTCCCTCTATCCCTATACTTTGAAGCGTTTTCATCAGGAACGGATGCTGGATTTTGTCAAATGCTTTTTCTGCATCCATTGAGAGGACCATGTGGTTCTTCTCTCTTCTCTTATTGATTTGTTCTATCACACTGATTGATTTGCGAATGTTGAACCAACCTTGCAACCCAGGGATGAATCCTACCTGGTCATGGTGGATAATCTTTTTAATGTGCTGCTGGATCCTGTTTGCTAGGATCTTGTTGAGAATCTTTGCATCCATATTCATCAGTGATATTGGTCTGAACTTCTCCTTTTTGGTAGGGTCTTTGCCTGGTTTGGGGATCAGGGTAATGCTGGCTTCATAAAAAGAGTCTGGAAGTTTTCCTTCTGCTTCAGTTTTCTGGAACAGCTTCAGGAAGGGCTGGCAAAATATATTCAGAGTACTAAATGAGAAGAACATGCAACCAAGAATACTCTATCCAGCAAGACTGACATTTAAAATGGATGGAGAGATAAAGAGTTTCCAAGACCGGCAAGGCTTAAAAGACTATGCAACCACCAAGCCGACACTGCAGGAAATATTAAGGGGGGTCCTATAAAAGAGAAAAAATCCTAAGAATATCATTGAACAGAAATATAGAAACAATCTACAGACAGAAAGACTTCAAAGGCAACACGATGTCAATAAAAACCTATCTTTCAATAATCACTCTCAATGTGAATGGCCTAAATGTGCCCATAAAATGACACAGGGTTGCACATTGGATAAAACGACAGGACCCATCCATATGTTGTCTACAAGAGACCCATTTTGAACCTAAGGATACACCCAGACTGAAAGTGAAGGGATGGAGAAGCATCTTTCATGCCAATGGGCCTCAAAAGAAGGCCGGGGGTAGCGATTCTCATATCAGATAAATTAGATTTTAAACTAAAGACTGTAGTCAGAGATACAGAAGGACACTACATAATTCTTAAAGGGACTATCTGCCAAGACGATCTAACAATTGTGAATATCTATGCCCCCAATATGGGAGCACCCAATTACATAAGAAAACTATTAATCAAGATAAAGAGTCATATTGATATGAATACAATAATAGTAGGAGATCTTAATACGCCTCTCTCAGAAATAGACAGATCATCGAAGCAGAAAATTAATAAAGAAATAAGAGCATTGAATGAAACATTGGACCAGATGGACCTCATAGACATATACAGAACATTCCACCCTAAAACAACAGAATACTCATTCTTCTCAAGTGCACATGGAACCTTCTCCAGAATAGACCACATACTGGGTCACAAAGCAGAACTCAACCGATACCAAAAGACTGACATTATTCCCTGCATATTCTCTGATCACAATGCTTTGAAACTGGAGCTCAATCACAAGGAAAAGTTCAGAAGGAACTCAAACACCTGGAAGCTAAAGACCACCTTGCTTAAGAATGCTTGGATCAACCAGGAGATCAAAGATGAACTTAAACAATTCATGGAAACCAATGAGAATGAAGACACCTCGGTCCAAAACCTATGGGATACAGCAAAGGCGGTTCTAAGGGGGAAATACATAGCCATCCAAGCCTCCCTCAAAAACATTGCAAAATCCAGAATACACCAGCTGTCTCTACACCTTAAAGAACTGGAGAATTAACAACAAATCAAACCAACTCCACATGCAAGAAGGGAAATAATCAAGATTAGAGCACAGATCAATGAGGTAGAAACGAGAGATACTGTAGAACGTATCAATGAAACTAGAAGCTGGTTTTTTGAAAGAATCAATAAGATCGATAAACCATTGGCCACACTAATCCAAAAGAAAAGAGAGAAAGCCCAAATTAATAAAATGATGAATGAAAAGGGAGAGATCACAACTAACACCAAGGAAATAGAAACAATCATCAGAAATTATTACCAACAGTTATATGCCAGTAAGCTAAGCAACCTAGATGAAATGGATGCATTCCTGGAAAGCTACAAACTCCCAAAATTGAACCAGGAAGAAATTGACAACCTGAATAGACCGATATCTAGTAATGAGATTGAAGCAGTGATCAAAAACCTCCCAAAAAACAAGAGCCCAGGACCTGACGGATTCCCTGGGGAATTCTACCAAACTTTCAAAGAAGAAATAACACCAATTCTCCTGATGCTGTTGGTATTTTGATAAGGATTACATTGCATCTGTAGATTGCTTTGGGTAGTATGGACATTGTAACAATAGTAATTCTTCCCATCCATGAACATGGGATATCTTTCCATTTGCTTGTGTCATCTTCAGTTTTTTTTCATGAATGTCTTATAGTTTTCAGGGTACAGGTCTTTCACCTGTTTGGTTAAGTTTATTTCTAAGTATTTTATCCTTTTTGGATAATGGAAATCCCTTTCTCTGGAGGTCATGATTCTCCCAAGGTTGAATGGAGAAGAGAAAAGGAAAAGGAATAACCCAAGCCTGGAGCTGTGACTGTGTTTTGTCTACAAAGGTGGAAACCTAGATGGGAACAAATATTTCATGGGGAATATGGAAGTCAGGCCACTCTGGCCCTAGGAGTTACCCCTCAGGATATAACAGGGAACTGGACAATTGTTTCTTAATTTCTCCTTCTACTTTGTTATTAGTACCCAATTAGTACTGATTCATAACAATAACTGGGTATTAATTTTGTATCCTGCAACTTTCCTGAATTCATTTATTACTTTTAGCAGTGTTTTGGTAGAGTTTAAGGGTTTTCTCTATATAGTATGTCATCAGCAAATAGTGACAGTCTAACTAACTTCTTCACCAATATGAATGTATTTTTTTCAAAAGATTTTTTTTTTATTTTAGAGAGAGAATAGGGAGAGAGGCAGAGGGAGATTGAGAGAGAATTCTCAAGCAGACACCCCACTGAATAGGATCCCAACTAGGGGCTTGATCCCAGGACCCTGAGGTCATGACTTGAGCTGAAATCAAGAGTCAGATGCTTAACTGAGTCATTCAGGCACCCCAGTATAGATGCATTTTATTTCTTGTCTTATTGTTGTGGCTAAGACTTCCAGTACTATGTTGAATAAAAGTGGCAAGAGTGGACATCCTTGTCTTGTTGCTGATCTTAGAGGAACAACTCTCAGTTTTTCTTCACTGAGTAGCTTGTGGGTTTGTAATTCATGGTCCTTATGTTGAGGTATGTTCCCTCTAAGCCCACTTTGTTGAGACTTTTTATCATGAATGGATGTTGAGTTTCATCAAATGCCTTCTCTGGCACCTATGAGGTGATCATAGGGTTTTTATCCTTCATTTTCCTCATGTGGTGTATCACACTGATTGATTGGCAGCTTTTGAATCATCCTTGCAACCCCAGAATAAATCCCATATGATCATGGTGTTAAATGTGTTTTAATGTAGTGTTAAATGTGGTTTGCTAATATTATGTTGAGGATTTATGTATCTATATTATGTATCTATATGTATCTATATTATATATCTATATTCATGAGGATTTATGTATCTATATATCTATATTGGCCTATAATTTTCTTTTTTTGGTCTTATTGTTGGTTTTTGTATCAGGGTAATACTGGTCTTATAGAATATATTTGGAAGCTTTCCATTCTCTTCTATTTTTTTGAATAATTTCAAGAAAATAGGTATCAACTCTTCTTTCACTCTTTTATAGAATTCACCTCTGAATCTGTCTGGTTCTAGACTTGTATTTTTTGGTAGTTTTTTTTTTTTAATAACAAATTAAATTTTGTTATTAGTGATCTGTCCAGATTTTCTATTTCTTTCTAATTCAATTTTAGAAGACTCTTTATAGGAATTTATCCATTTTTTTTCTAGGTTGTCCAGTTTGTTGACATATCATTTTTTATAGTATTCTCTTATAATCTTTTGTATTTCTGTGATATCAGTTGTTATTTTCCTGTTGTTTCTCATTTTATTAATTTGAGTCATTTTTCTTTTTCCCTCAATGGGTCTGGTTTTGTGTATCTTTTCAAAGAACCAGCTCTTGGTTTCATTGACCTTTCTACTGCTTTTTAGTCTCTATTTCATTTGTTCATTCTCTGATCTTTATTATTTCTTTCCTTCTATTCACCTTAGACTTGTTTACTCTCCTTTTTCTAGTTGCTTTAGCTGTAAGGTTAGATTGTTTGAGGATTTTCTTGTTTCTTCAGGTGAGCTGGTATAACTTTATTTCCCTCTTAGTGTTTCTTTCACTGCATTTCTAAAATTTAGGCTAGACTACTGTGTTTTCATTTTCATTTATCTCTATTTTTAAATTTCTTCTTTGATTGCTTTGTTGACCCACTGGTTGTTTAGTGTCATGTTGTTTAGCTTCCATATGTTTTTGCTTTTTTCCAGTTTTTTTTTTTTCTTCTTCTTCTTACTGATTTCTAGTTTCATACCATTTTGGTCAGAAAGGATGTGAGGTATGAATTCAATATTCTAAATTTTTTGAGCCTTGTTTTGTGGCCCAACATGATCTCTCCTGGAGGATGTTTCATGTATACTTGGAAATAATGTGTATTCTTTTGTTTTTGGATAGTATATATGTTATGTCCATTTGGTCTAATGTGTCGTTCAAAGACATTTACTGATATTCTGCCTGGATGGTCTATCCATTGATATAAGTGGGGTATTAAAAGATCCCCTACTATTATTGTATTACCATAAATTTCTTTCTTTATGTCTGTTACTATTTGCTTTATGTATTTTGGTGCTCTAGTATTGGGTGCATAGGTATTTACAGTTGATATATCCCCTTGTTGGATTGATCCTTTTATCATTATGTAATGCCTTTGTCTCTTATATGGTCTTTTTTTTTAAAGTCTATTTGTTGATGTAAATATTGCTACCACAGCTTTTTTATATTTTTCACTTTCACTTACATGGTAAATGTTTTTCCATTCCTTCACTTTCAGTGCATGTGTCATTATATCCAAGGTGAATCTCTTGTAGGCAACATACAGCTTGATCTTTTTTTTTTTTTTTCCCCCCATTCCACTCCATGTGTTAGTCTTTCAAAGTCCTACAAGGCTTGGCATATAATTAATGATACACTAACACAGTTGCTCCAGTCACATCACTGGTGAGGTCTCTAACAGCCCAAGGCTGCTATGATTATACTGCCTCTGAATTCCTTTCCACTGTATACTAATATAGTCCCCTTCCTGCTGGTCTCATTTGACAGTTCTCTTCCTTCTTTTCTTCCTTTGTGGAGTTCCATGGCTATGGCTCAGGCAAATGTACCCTCTTCTCTTGGCTTCAGTGTCTTTCTTCCTTGCCATTTCCCCCCTTGTGCTAAGTAATTTTCTTCCCTTGACTGAGGGTAGGTCAGGATGTGCATTAGGAATAATGCACTGGACTTTTTGAAATTTCTTTTATGTAGTATTCCATCAAACAGCAGGAGCCATTCATAAACCCTATGGAATCACATTTTCCCTTGTGGTTACTACTACCTGGTGACAGCAGACCAATTTGCACCAGTTCTAATTGCACTTGTCCCTGCCACAGTCTTTGTGCTTACTATTTGTTTTTATTTTCTTATTGTAAAACTGATTATGATCTAGAAAATTTAGAAAATACTAAAACAGAAAAAAAAAATCACCTCCTAGATTGTTCCACTTCTTAGAGGTAATCAGTGCAAATGTGTTAGCAGTTTCCTTCCCTGTGCATTGTAATCCCATGCAATCATTTCTTGTGTACAGTTTTTGAATTTTCTGCTTTGTTTGCTTACTGTTGAAAGCATTAGTGCATAAAGATATACCATAAATTGAACTCTAGGCCAAACAGTGAATTGGGAGCACATTTAACACAGATGCAGATAAATGGATTAATACCCTGAATAAGAAGAGACTCCTAAAAAGGCTCTTTTAGGGGTGCCTGGGTGGTGGCTCAGTGGGTTAAAGCCTCTGCCTTCAGCTCAGGTCATGGTCTCAGGGTCCTGGGATCAAGCCCTGCATTGGGCTCTCTGCATGGCAGGTAGCCTGCTTCCTTGTCTGTCTCTGCCTGACTCTCTGCCTACTTGTGATCTCTGTCTGTCAAAAAAATAAATAAAATCCTTAAAAATAAAAATAAAAAGGCTCTTTCAAGCATCTTTTTAGCATTGCACAAGTTTGGGTTCTTCTGAACTTTTTCATGTAATGGCACCCCCAGTCTCCCACTCATGATAGATATTCAGCAGCCACACCTGCTTCTTTAGGAGCTAGGAGCCTCCACAGAGCAGAGGAAAACATCTGGGTTTACTTATAACTGCAGTATTAGATTGGCAAAATCGAAATTTAGAATTTGTTATCACATCTGTTGAATTCCAGAAGTTTGGGGTGGCAACTCCTCTAGGGTAGGAGATGCCAAGAACGACTCAGGGCCAAGATAAAGGCCTGAGCGAGCTCTGCTAGTTCATGTTTGTGAACTCTTCAAAAGTTTGCCAACTTCCCTTTTTGTGCTTTTCTCTAGGGTTGGTTTCATCTTTGGAACTTTGGTTTCTGGTATTTACTGGCCTCTCAAGTACTAAGAAGTGTGTTCACTTGAAGGAGATCTTTGAAATGTTAAGTATTTACCCGGCTGCAAGGAAGCTAAATGCCTTGGTTCTGATGCCATTTAAGCACATTATATCTTGCAAGGGTTTTATATTTTACATCATAAGACACCAACAGTGTGATTCATTTCAGTTCTATCATTGGCTAATTCCTTTGAACTGTTCATTTTATGAATTACTGTATTCCTCAGTATAAACATAGCATTGCTTCATGTAGCTTCTCTGTGTCTGGGCCTTGGACAAGCAGGGAAATACGTGCTCTGGTCTTGGCCCCTCCCACCAGGCAGCGAAGTGACCATAGACCAGAAGCTCCACTTTTCCAAGCCTCATTTTTATTGGCTGTAAGGTAAGAAGAGTGGACTTGAATACCTCTTGCTACCTCTAGCTCTAAACTTGATTCTTTTGCTTAATATCAAAGTCAAATTCCAAGGCCATGGCTTGCGGTCTTTTAAAACAAAAAACGGGAACTTGGCCTCAGGAATGTTTTCACAGCTTTTGGTGGCTAGAGGGAATGTTGAGGATGGTCTGGCACAGGTATCTGCAACTATCGCTTGTGGCTGGCCTAATGCCCTTTTTTTTTCTAGCCCAAGACCTAATGGTTATATTTTAAATGATTATATAAGTACCTACATAATATCCTTGATTTTAACTCTTGGCTGGAAAAGCATCAAATTTGCTGTCCGGGCCTTGAGAGGAGAAGTTTGCCAAGTCTCTGATTTAGCACCCCTGACCCTCTTGGTCTTCTACACACGAGAAAGCCCAGAGGGAAGACAGTTTGCACAAAGTCACTAGCTGGATAAGTACCAGGGTGGGAACTGGGTCTCAGCTATCAGATTCCTGGCCCGGGTATCTTAGATGATGTCAAACACACCTAAAATGGCCAAAACAGAACAATCCCCAAAGAATTGCATTTCTTTTTTCTTTTCTTTTCCTTCCTTCCTTCCTTCCTTCCTTCCTTCCTTTCTTCCTTCCTTCCTTCCTTTCTTTCTTTTCTTTTTTTTCTTTCTTTCTTTAAACATTTTATTTATTTATTTGACAGAGAAAGAGAGAAGGGTCACAAAGAGGCAGAGAGGCAGACAGAGAGAGAGGGGAAAGCAGGCTCCCCGCTGAGCAGAGAGCCCGATGCAGGGCTCCATCCCAGGACCCTGAGATCATGACCCAAGCCGAAGGCAGAAGCTCAACCCACTGAGCCACCCAGATGTCCCGAACTGCATGTATTTTCATAATTCATTTGGCATAATGGAAAAAGAGAGGACTTCTGTAAGTATAGGGAGTCCGATTCAGTGAGAAGAGCTGCCACTCGCTTTGGCACAGGGGTTGAGTCTTCAGGTTTTCGATCACAGCGTGCCGGAATCTAGTAACTCATTGGAGACCTCCTGCACACTGGAGAGCATCACTTTGCCTCAGAACAGGGACAGGTGTGCCACACCAGGCAGAATTCCTCATAGGGGAAAGTCCAGACTTTGAGCAGGAAGCATGTCCCCTTCTGGGAATCACTTTCTGATTTTAAAGCCGAGTTTGTTAAATAAGGAATGGTTCACTTTGGGCCAAGTTCTAATTACTCATTTGCTCATTACTCTGTGTTAAGGATCTCTGCTTCATTAGTGAAAGCCATTTGGTATAGAATTTCCCAAATCCCGGCTCCTGCTCAGGTTGGCGCTTTGCTGCTGTAGCTAAGTCATAATAATTAATTGCTTTAAAGGATTCAGCCAGGGTGGGAAAAAAATCTGTCAGTCAAATGTCCTATGAAGTAATCCAGTCATGGTCTCTGAGGGCTGGGATGTAAGCCAGGGGAGGGCGCAAGTGTGAGTAGTTGTGACAGCCAGAGTGTGGTTCGCGGTGGAAAGAGATTTTGCTTGGCACTTAGACAAGTAAGCACTCCCATCACGTCCCTAAGAAACCACAGGAGGGGAAAAGTGAAAACGGTACTAAGCCATTGTCATTCGAAAGCAGAGGCTATAATTGTCTGAATTCTAGATGCCTTCCAGAGTCAGCATGGGGTTCTGTTTTCTAGTGTTTTTGCTAGTGGGTTGGTCGTGTTAAATGTTCTTTGTGATACTCAGGCTTAGCTTGAGTTAGGATCTCACAGAATCTGCCCCCACCCTGCTCTTCTGTGAAGACCCAGAATTAAGTGGGAAAAAAGTGTTGGGCTAGATCCACTCTTATAGCTAGACCTGTAATGGTAGGTTCCTGGCAATATAGGCAGTTTCGGCAGGGTTCAGGAAAGAGACTCTGGCTGTTTTATTTTTAAATCATTTTTAATAGTTTGAGTGTATTAAAGTTTTTAGGGTCCGCAGGAGTGGTATATGTTGCCACAGGTAAAGAGAGGAAGAGGGTCATATAAGGAAATTATAATATGTTCACAGAATGGTAAGAATAACATGTTCTAAGTTGATTTTATGATCTCAGAAGTTTCTGGATTCTATGATGCAGTAATAAATATGTAATAAATCAAAAGAAAAAAGGCTCTGGTCAGTTGGCATGGGCTAGATGTTGAGGGTGTCCATTGGGGTGCATGTCCAGTGCCATTGACAGTGGGGTACAGCCTCTTGCTCATTTTGGCTAATGGAGAGTGGGGGGTCCTGGAGCCATGGCTTTCAGAGTGGGGCACGTGTGTGGTGGGTGCACACCATGGCCCACTGGAGTGGAGGAAGAAGCGAGTCAGATTTCTATTGGCGTTTTACTTTTACCACCTTCTTAGGAAGTTTCTATTGTGTAACTTTTATAATGGACATAATACATGAACACATCTGTATATGTTTCTAATTTATAAACAAATATGCATTTATTCCTAAGTATGCACCAGCGTTGTTCCCCGACCCTGTCCCCAGAATATGTCCGGTTAGAACTGCTGTAGATCTTTCCGATGAGTAGACACAGAAGAAAAGGCAGGGCATGTTTTTGAAACTGAAATCCCTGTTCATGCCCAAACCACAGATTCCTAAAATAGATGTGAGATCTATGCGCTCTGGTTACGGGGGTGACATGCCATCCTGCATGCTTCTGGTCTTCCACCCTGGCAAACCTGGGTGAGTCACCCAAGCACAGGCTGGCCCTCTGCCGAGCTACATGGCAGGTGGGATGTCACTCCCACTAAAATGCTCTGGGGTAGCCCCGCGTCCCCAACGTACAAGGGCACCAGACTCCACTCTCTGGGTGGGCTCAGGACGTAGCCTGAGTGGGGGGTCTCTGGTGAGGGGGTAGTATTGGATAAAGAGAGAGACTGTGTTCAGTTCATTCATTTGTTCGTGTGTTCCTTCATTAAATAAACGTTTACTACTTATCAGGTATGTGCTGGGCACTGATGTCACTTGGATCTTATTTCCTCTTTTATAAAACAAGATGAGATGATTTCTGGGTTTCCTCACCACTCTGTTCTTTCATAATTCTCCCCCCTCCCAAATTGCTGCTGCTCTTAAAACTATGCTTTTGGATCATCTGTTGGTACTTTGGGAAACAAAAAGTATACACATCTTTTTAAATGGGGCTAAAGAAATGGTAAGCTTGGGGCACAATGATCTATAAAAGCAGGGTTAAATTTTTTTCTCCTTTCTTTCTGTGAGTTGCAGATCGCCAGCATAAAATTGAAAATTAATAGCAGCTTGTTTAAAAGGGAATATAAAATGTATTTCCCCACTTGAAAGAGCTCTCCCAGCCTTTAACATCTCCTTTTAGAAGAGGAGTCCAATTTGGAAATTTTTTTAACCCCCAAACCTCCACTTCAGCATAGGAGATGTGAAAATGGGCAGATGCTTTGACTGAAAGGGAAATAAATAGGAATTTCAGGATGACCCACTTGATCATCTGAACATAGACTAGATTTTGTGATTAAAGGAAGGAGTATCTGTATTCAAAAATTAGAGCATCCCTTGTGACCTATGGACTTGTCATTTCCTGCCTGAGCCATACAGTTTTGCCCCTAAATACAGGCTCAGCCTTGCCTTGACTCTAGAGCCAACCATGCCCTGACCTGAATGGGGGGTGAAGGGTGGTTACTGAGAAGCCAAAGCCCAGTGCTTTGGAGCAAGCTCCTAGTCTTTCTCTGTTGCTCTCTCCTGTCTCCTTCTGGTCCTCATGCCAGCCTTGCTCCTTTTCCTGAGTTCTGCCCTCATGCTGCCCTGGGTACACTATTCCCCTAGGACCTTAACGGCGCCTCTCCCTCGGGCTAGGCCATACTCCCAATCCTGACCCTGGAGGCAGGGGTGCCTTGCCCTGTTCTTTGGATTAACAGCTTGTATGAATCTCCCTTCCTGTCTTCTGTTAGCGCCATGTTCCATTCCTTCTCAGACCAGACTCTTTCCTAGCACTTGCCCCATCCTGAATAGAGGAGTCTGATTTTATTTTATTTTTAAAAAAAGATTTATTTATTTTAGACAGAGCGCATAGGAGGAGGGACAGAGGGAGAGAGTTTTCCAGCAGACTCCCCGCTGAGTGCAGGGCCTGATGCAGGGCTCCATCCCATGACCCAGGAGATCGTGACCTGAACTGAAACCGAGAGTCAGACACTTAACAGATGCTTAACTGACTGAGCCACACAGGTGCCCCCAGGAATCTGATTTTAAAAGCCCATGTTCTACCCAGTGGTCATAAAATACTAAATTGTCAAATCCATCCACAAAATCCTCTTCACTTTAATCTTTCATGTATGTCCCAGAAACATGGCTCATGTACTACCCCAGTTGCATTCATTCTTCTGAGTCCTTGATCGACAGGATCTCTGCTTCTACTCTAATCCCTCTCTCCCTGCCCATATTTCCCACACAGCAGGCAGGTGATATTTTATAAATGGAACTTAGATCTAGTTATGAAAAAATCTAAGCTCCTTGCTCTGGTCTACACTTTGGCCCCTGCCTACTCTTAGACCATTTCCTGCTCTCTTCTTGAATCTGTGTGTTCCTTTGGTACTGGTCTTCCTATTCTTCTCCGGTATGAGGAGAACAATAAGTCATTGTTACCTCAGGACCTTTGCACAAGCTTTTTCATCTACCTAGAAGAGCTTTTTTTCTGGTCTTCACAAGGCTAGCTTTTAAGTCTTAGCTCAGATTTCAGCTCCTTGGAAAGTCTTCCTTAACTACCCAATTCTGTTAGTTTTCCCAGCCTACTTATTTGTTCTCTTTCATGCCATTATCCTGTTTAATTTTTGTCAGAGTGGTTAGCACTACTGAACACATGTTAATTATTTGTCCTGTTTGTTGACTGTCTCCCTTGACTGAAATGTCTTTTGCATGAGAGCAGACTTTGTCTCCCTCATCCCTCACATTATCACCAGCACTTAGAGATGTTCTGGTGCATAGTGGAGCTGAATTAATACTTGGCAAATTAGCAAATGAATGAATGAATGATTTGTAACTGGAGCCAGGACAGCCTTTCTTTATATAAAAGAAAGCATGTAAAGAAGATATTCTCCTGGGATTAGACTTTACTAGAAGCCAAGCATGTTCTGTTCTGTTTTGTTTTGTTCTGTTTTAACCTGAAATCAAAAGCCTTTAATCTGAAATCAAAATTTGGAAATATAGAAACCATAAATAAAAGTTTATAAGTATCTGCCATCATTTGCCATGATCTGCCATCAAACCATGGTTTAACGTGTATAATCCACCTATATATTTTCTTTATTAACATATAATGTATTATTTGTTTCAGGGGTACAGGTCTGTGAATCGTCAGTCTTAAACAATACACAGCACTCACCATAGCACATACCCTCCCCAATGTCCATTACCCAGCCATTCCATCCCTTCCACCGCCCTCCCCTTCAGCAACCCTCAGTTTTTTTCCTGAGATTAAGAGTCCCTTATGGTTTGTCTCCCTCTCTGTTTCATCTTGTTTCATTTTTCTTCTCTTCCCCAGTGAGATCATATGATAATTGTCTTTCTCTGATTGACTTATTCTCTTAGCATAATACCTGCAAGCTCCATCCATGTTGTTGCAAATGGCAATATTTCATTTTTGATGGCTGCATAATATTCCATTGTGTGTGTTTATTTATATATACATATATATATAGAGAGAGGTGTGTGTGTATAGATATAGATATATAAATATAGATATATGTATGTATATATATACCACATCTTCTTTATCCATTCACCTGTTGATGGACATCAAGACTCTTTTCATAGTTTGGCTATTGTGGACATTGCTGCTATAAATATTGGTATGCACATGCCCCTTCGGATCACTACATTTATATTTTTATAGTAAATACCCAGTAGTGCAATTGCTGGGTCATAGGGTAGCTCTATTTTAACTTTTTGAGGAACCTCCATACTGTTTTCCAGAGTGGCTGCACCATCTTGCATTCCCACCAACAGTGTAGGAGGGTTCCCCTTTCTCCACATCCTTGCTAACATCTGTCATTTCCTGACTGGTTAATTTTAGCCATTCTGACTGGTATGAGGGGGTGTCTCATAGTGGTTTTGATTTGTATTTCCCTGATGCTGAGTGATGTTGAGCACTTTTTCATGATGTCTTCTTTGCAGAAATGTCTGTTCATATCCTCTGCCCATTTTTTGATTGGATTATTTGTTCTTTGGGTTTTATAGATTTTTGGATACTAGCCCAAAATCTGATATGTCACTTGGAAATATCTTCTCCCGTTCTGTCAATTATCTTTTGGTTTTGTTGACTGTTTCCTTTGTTATGCAAGAGCTTTTTATCTTGATGAAGTTCCAATAGTTCATTTTTGCCCTTGCTTCCCTTGCCTTTGGTGATACATCTAGGAAGAAGTTGCTGTGGCTGAGGTCGCAGAGGTTGCTGCCTGTGCTCTCCTCAAGGATTTTGATGGATTCCTATCTCACACTGAGGTCTTTCATCCATGTAGAGTCTATTTTTGTGTGTGGTGTAAGGAAACGGTCCAGTTTCATTCTTCTGCATGTATTTGTCCAATTTTCCCAACACCATTTGTTGAAAAAAACTGTCTTTTTTCCATTGGACATTTTTCCTGCTTTGTCGAAGATTAGTTGACCATAGAGTTGAGGGTCCATTTCTGGGCTCTCTATTCTGTTCCATTGATCTACGTGTCTGTTTTTTTGCTAGTGCCATGGTGTCTTGATGATTAGAGCTTTGTTATAGAGTTTGAAGTCCGGAATTTTGATGCCTCCAGCTTTGCTTTTCTTTTTCAACATTCCTCTGGCTCTTTGGGGTCTTTTATGGTTCCATACAAATTTTAGGATTATTTGTTCCAGTTCTGTGAAAAAAGCTGATGGTATTTTGATAGGGATTGCATTAAATGTGTATATTGCTCTAGGTAGCATAGACATCACAATATTTGTTCTTCCAATCCATAAACATGGAACGTTTTTCTATTTCTTTGTGTCTTCCTCCATTTTTTTCATTAGTACTCTATAATTTTCTGAGTACAGATTCTTTCCTTCTTTGATTAGGTTTATTCCTAGGTATCTTATGGTTTTGGGTGCAGTTATAAATGAGATTGACTCCTTAATTTCTCTTCTGTCTTGTTGTTGATGTATAGAATTGCAACTGATTTCTGTGCATTGATTTTATATCCTGACACTTTACTGAATTCCTATATGAGTTCTAGCAGATTTGGAGTGAAGTCTTTTGGGTTTTCCACATAAAATATAATATCATCTGCAAAGAATGAGAGTTTGACTACTTCTTTGCCGATTTGGATGCCTTTTATTTCTTTTTGTTGTCTGACTGCCGAGGCTAGGACTTCTAGTACCATGCAGAATAGCAGTGGCGATAGTGGACATCCCTGCTGTGTTCCTGACCTTAGTGGAATAGCTCTCAGTTTTTCCCCATTGAGAATGATATTCACTGTGGGTTTTCCATAAATGGTTTTTATGACATTGAGATGTGTAACCTCTATCCCTACACTACGAAGAGTTTTGATCAAGAAAGGATGCTGTAGGGCGCCTGGGTGGCTCAGTGGTTTAAGCCGCTGCCTTTGGCTCAGGTCATGATCTCGGGATCCTGGGATCGAGTCCCGCATCGGGCTCTCTGCTTGGCAGGGAGCCTGCTTCCTTCTCACTCTCTCTGCCTACCTCTCTGCCTACTTGTGATTTCTCTCTGTCAAATAAATAAATAAAATCTTTAAAAAAAAAAAAAAGAAAGGATGCTGTACTTAGTCAAATGATTTTTTAGCATCTGTGGAGATTATCATATGGTTCTTGTTCTTTCTTTTACTAATGTATTGTATCACACTGATTTGTGGATGTTGAAACAACCTTGCAGCCCAGGAATAAATCCTACTTTGCCATGAATAAGAATAAATGAAACAAGATGGGATTGGGAGGGAGACAAACCATAAATGACTCTTAATCTCACAAAACAAACTGGGGGTTGCTGGGGGGAGGTGGGATTGGGAGAGGGGGAGCGGGCTATGGACATTGGGGAGGGGAGGCGAACCATAAGAGACTATGGACTCTGAAAAACAACCAGAGGGTTTTGAAGGGTCAGGGGTGGGAGGTTGGGGGAACAGGTGGTGGGTAATGGGGAGGGCACGTTTTGCATGGAGCACTGGGTGTTGTGCAAAAAGAATGAATACTGTTACGCTGAAAAAATAAATAAAATGGAAAAAAAATCCTTTTAATATACTCTTGGATCCTATTGGCTAGTATTTTGGTGAGAATATTTGTGTTAATGTTCATCAGGGATATTGGTCTGCAATTCTTCTTTTTGATGGGGTCTTTATCTGCTTTGGCAATCAAGGTAATGCTGGCCTCATAAGATGAGTTTGGAAGTTTTCCTTCCACTTCTATTTTTTGGAACAGTTTCAGGAGAATAGGAATTAATTCTTCTTTAAATGCTTGGTAGAATTCCCCTAGGAAGCCATCTGGCCCTAGGCTCTTATTTGTTGGGAGATTTTTTTTTTTTAATTTCTTTTCAGCATAACAGTATTCATTGTTTTTGCACCACACCCAGTGCTCCATGCAATACATGCCCTCCCCAATACCCACCACCTGGCTCCCCAAACCTCCCACCCCCTGCCCCTTCAAAACCCTCAGGTTGTTTTTCAGAGTCCATAGTATCTCATGGTTCACCTCCCCTTCCAATTTTCCTCAACTCCCTTTCCTCTCCATCTCCCCATGTCCTCCATATTCTTTGTTATGCTCCACAAATAAGTGAAACCATATGATACTTGACTCTCTCTGCTTGACTTATTTCACTCGGCATAATCTCTTCTAGTCCCATCCATGTTGCTACAAAAGTTGGTTATTCATCCTTTCTGATGGAAGCATAATACTCCATCGTGTATATGGATCACATCCTCCTTATCGATTCATCCGTTGAAGGGCATCTTGATTCTTTCCACAGTTTGGCGACCGTGGCCATTGCTGCTATAAACACTGGGGTACAGATGGCCCTTCTTTTCACTACATCTGTATCTTTGGGGTAAATACCCAGCAGTGCAATTGCAGGGTCATAGGGAAGCTCTATTTTTAATTTCTTGAGGAATCTCCACACTGTTCTCCAAAGTGGCTGCATCATTGAACAGAAATATAGAGACAATCTACAGAAAGAAAGACTTCAAAGGTAACACGATGTCAATAAAAACATATCTACCAATAATCACTCTAAATGTGAATGGCCTAAATGCGCCCATAAAACGACACAGGGTTGCAGATTGGATAAAACGACAGGACCCATCCATATGTTGTTTACAAGAGACCCATTCTGAACCGAAGGATACACCCAGACTGAAAGTGAAGGGATGGAGAAGCATCTTTCATGCCAATGGGCCTCAAAAGAAGGCCGGGGTAGCGATTCTCATATCAGAAAAATTAGATTTTAAAGTAAAGACTGTAGTCAGAGATACAGAAGGACACTACATAATTCTTAAAGGGACTATCCACCAAGGTGATCTAACAATTGTAAATATCTATGCCCCCAATATGGGAGCAGCCAATTACATAAGAAAACTGTTAATCAAGATAAAGGGGTCATATTGATATGAATACATTAATAGTAGAAGATCTTAACATGCCTCTCTCAGTAATAGACAGATCATCCAAGCAGAAAATCAATAAAGAAACAAGAGCATTGAATGACACATTGGACCAGATGGACCTCATAGATATATATAGAACATTTCACCCTAAAACAACAGAATACTCATTCTTCTCAAGTGCACATGGAACCTTCTCCAGAATAGACCACATACTGGGTCACAAATCAGGACTCAACTGATACCAAAAGACTGAGATTATTCCCTGCATATTATCAGATCACAATGCTTTGAAACTGGAGCTCAATCACAAGGAAAAGTTTGGAAGGAACTCAAACACCTGGAAGCTAAAGACCACCTTGCTTAAGAATGCTTGGATGTTGGGAGATTTTTGATGACTGCTTCAATCTCCTTACTGGTTATGGGTCTGTTCACATTTCCTGTTTCTTCCTGATTCAGTTGTGGTAGTTTATATGTCTTTAGGAATGCATCCATTTCTTCCAGGTTGTCAAATTTGCTGGCATATAGTTGCTCATAATATGTTCTTCTAATTGTATTTCTTTGGTGTTGGTTGTGATCTTTCCTTTTTTGTTCATTCATGATTTTATTAATTTGGGTCCTTTTTCTTTCCTTTTTGGTAAGTCTGGCCAGGGGTTTATCAATTTTATTAATTCTTTCAAAGAACCAGCTCCTAGTCTCATTGATTTGTTCTACTGTTCTTTTGGTTTCTATTTCATTGATTTCTGTTCTGATCTTTATCATTTCTCTTCTTCTGCAGGGTTTAAGCTTTCTTTGCTGTTTTTTTTCCAGCTCCTTTAAGTGTAAAGTTAGGTTGTGTATCTGAGATCTTTCTTGTTTCTTGAGTAAGGCCTGTATTGGTATATACTTTCCTAGTTAGGACCATCTTTGCTGTATCCCAAAGATTTTGAACTGTTGTGTTTTTATTTTCATTTGTTTCCATGATTTTTAAAAATTATTCTTTTTTTATTTTATTTTATTTATTTGACAGAGAGAAATCACAACTAGGCAGAGAGGCAAGCAGAGAGAGAGGAGGAAGCAGGCTCCCCACGGAGCAGAGAGCCCAATGCGGGGCTCGATCCCAGGACCCCGGGATCCATGACCTGAGCTGAAGGCAGAGGCTTTAACCCACTGAGCCACCCAGGCGCCCCAAAAGTTATTCTTTAAATTTCCTGGTTGACCCATTCATTCTTTTAGTAGGATGCTCTTTAGCCTCCATGTATTTGGGTTCTTTCCAAATTTCCTCTTGTGATTGAGTTCTAGTTTCAAGGTACTGTGGTCTAAAAAGATGCAGGGAATGATCCTAATCTTTTGGTACTGGTTAAGACCTGATTTGTGACCCAGGATGTGATCTATTCTGGAGAATGTTCCGTGTGCACTAGAGAAGACTGTATTCTGTTGCTTTGGGATGGAATGTTCTGAATATCTGTGATGTCCATCTGGTCCTGTGTGTCATTTAAAGCCTTTATTTTTTTGTTGATCTTTTGCTTGAATTATCTGTCCATTTCAGTGAGGGGGTGTTAAAGTCCCCTACTATTATTGTATTAATGTTGACGTTTCTTTGATTTTGTTATTAATTGGTTTACGTAGTTGGCTGCTCCCATGTTAGGGGCATAGATATTTACAATCGTTAGATCTTCTTGTTGGACAGACCTTTTAAATATGATGTAGTGTCCTTCTTTATCTCTTATTATAGTCTTTGGCTTAAAATCTAATTTGTCTAATATAAGGATTGCTACCCCAGTTTTCTTTTGATGTCCATTTGCGTGGTAAATCGTTTTCTGCCCTCTCACTTTAAGTCTGGGGATGTCTTTGGGTCTAAGATGAGTTTCTTGCAGACAGCATATCAATGGGTCTTATTTTTTTAATCCACACTGATACACTGTGTCTTTTGATTGGGGCATTTAGTCCATTTACTTTCAAGGTAACCATTGACAGATAATGAATTTTTTTGCCATTGTATTGCCTGTAAGGTGACTGTTACTGTATATTGTCTCTGTTCCTTTCTGATCTGTTACTTTTAGGCTCTCTCTTTGCTTAGAGGACTGCTTTCAGTATTTCCTGTAGGGCTGGTTTGGTGTTTGCAAATTCTTTTAATTTTCATTTTCCTGGAAGATTTTTAATCTCTCCTTCTATTTTCAATGATAGGCTAGCTGGATTTAGTATTCTTGGCTGCATATTTTTCATGTTTAGTGCTCTGAATATATCATGCCAGTTCTTTCTGGCCTGCCAGGTCTCTGTGGATAAGTCTACTGCTAATCGAATATTTCTACCATTGTATGTTACAGACTTCTTGTCCCGAGCTGTTTTCAGGATTTTCTCTTTGTCACTAAGATTTGTTTTATATAAGTTTTATTATTAGATGACTGGGTGTGACCCTTTAAGTATTATATAGTGTCCTTCTCATCTCTTATTATAGTCAAACACAGAAACAAACATAGACTTACACCAGAGATATTATTTTTTAATCTGCTTTTTCACTAATATCACTGGAACATTCCTATGACATCAAGTATTCTTCAACAGTTTTAATTGACATACATCATTCAATCACATAAATATATAAAAATCTCTTACTCCCCCACCTCCCACCAAATTTTATATGAATGTGTCTATGGTAGCCTTATAAACCAAGTGTAACAATTAAAAAAAAATCTTTGATAATGTGAAAGGCAAAACTTAGAGTGGCTGGAAATTTTCTTGCATTTATTGACCTAAGATGTTTCCTTTTTTAACCACGTAACTAAGCGTATGGAAGAGGCTCTTGGCTCAAGGTATATTGGGCAGGAGGGTTGGGTCCTGCTACCTTCAGCTTCTTGATTACACAGCAGCTACTCAGGGAACCCATGGGTCCAGAAGAGCCTGTTTTGGGGGATTTTTTTTCCCTCCCCACAGGGAGATACAGATGCCCTGTTCCTGAATACCATCTGCAAAGCTGTTGAGTAAAAATGGAGAAAAAAAAATTAGAGCTCCATTTATTAATGCAGCTGAGTTTGATTTCCTTTACTCCAAGAAAAATGGCTTATCTGTAATGGTGACTTGTGCAGAGGGAGTGAAATAATAAAGTTGAAGTGGTAAGAAAACAAATTCATTCTGTCCATAGACAAAGGCACTAGATTCTTGGTAGAAAATACTAAACACAGACCAAGGGACGCTGTTCTCTTTGGAGACTGTAAGGGCAGTGTTGTGACCCATGTCTTCCAGAGAAATATCTGGGGGGCTGAACTGGCATCTGACAAAGCATACTATCCATAGATTGCGTTGCTGGGTCTAAGTCATGGAATATCAGGGAACCTTAAGCCTGAGGTTCAGCCAAGATTGAGGGAAAACACTGTGTTTACATGAAAAGAAGAATCTGAATTATAGGTAGCCTTGGTCAGCAAAATGGTTTGAATTCTGCAAGGGAGAGCCTCATGTCTGCTTCTGAAGAATGCCGTGAAGTTGTGAAATTTCTAGTCCCCATCCAGCCTCTGTGGGAAATTTCTTCTGGTTTCATCTATGGATAGCTACAGAATGTTCCCTTTTGAGTTACCAACACGCTACAGTGGGGAAACTAGGCCCTGTCTTTATTCACAGGTTTTTTTTGTTTTTGTTTATTTGTCTGGTTGGTTGGTTGTTGGTTTTTAAATCTAACTTTTCTGAGTGGATTTATTTTTTTTATAGGGAGAGAGAGAGAGTACACAAGTGGGGACAAGGGTAGGGGCAGAAAGAAGAGAGAATTTCAAGCTTGGCTGCACACTTAGCACAGAGCCCAACGTGGGTCCCAATCCCAAGACCCTAAGATCATGACCTGAGCTGCAATCAAGAATTGGATGCCTAGGGGCGCCTAGGTGGCTGAGTGGGTTAAGCCGCTGCCTTCGGCTCAGGTCATGATCTCAGGGTCCTGGGATTGAGTCCCACATCGGGCTCTCTGCTTAGCGGAGAGCCTGCTTCCCTTCCTCTCTCTCTGCCTGCATCTCTTGTGATTTCTCTCTGTCAAATAAATAAAATCTTAAAAAAAAAAAAAAAGAATTGGATGCCTAACTGACTAAGCCACCCAGGCGTCCCTATTCACAGAGTTCTATGAGTGCTTTGGGCCAGTGCATGAGGGTGGTAGATATCTCTTAGAGTAGGTAAATTAGACAGGGGATGGAGAGTTACATTGATGCACCATCTATGGTTGGCTTGCTGGGTAATGACTCCCATGAGGCTTGTTGGTACTGTCAGCAGCTGGTACTGATTGGAGATTTGGGTCCCTTATGTCACCTTCTCCTCTCCTCAAGGCCCCTTCGATTCTCCTTCACTAAGAGTATGGCGTCTTTTGTCCAGTCTTTTGTCTGCAGGTGGGGAAGATCTTTCTGCCTTAGATTCATGGTTTGTGAAATTAATGGTCAAGTATTTGTGGTCATTGTCTTATTGATGGATGGGTTAGGTGTGCTCTCTGGGATGAGGATCAAGAAAAGTCTGCCAGGAATTCTGGGTGGAAGGAATTCCATTAACATTTCAGAATATTATCTTCCCCTGATTAGAGACAGTAAAGCTTGCATTTTGCTAGTGTTTAGAGAGAGACAGGGCAGCGACATGGAGAGACTGCTGAACTGGGAATAACGAGACCGGGATTCTAGGTACAGGGTTTTCACGGACCAGGGTGATCTTGACCTCCTTTCTGTCTCTCTTGTGTTAGCCTCCACACAGAGCACTCAGCCCCACACTGCCATCCTGAACAGTCAGCTCCTTATTGGCCACTGTGCCTGGGGGCCACACAACAGCTCACACCTAAAACATCCAACCTAAGGGATTTACAGCTATGCACATGTTCTCTTCCTTCCCCAAGTCCCAGCCTCACAACTGCTCCTGCTCTGACTTGGTTAGTGACATACCATCTACACGGTTGTGCAGCTGGAGACCAGGAAGCCAGCCTTGCCTTGTTACCCCTTCCCGTGCGCCCCCTTCCCGGCGCCCCCCCACCCCGTTCCGCTGTGGAAGGAACTCTAGTGTTTGCCCCCAGCTCTTCAGCCCGGTGCTGCAAGACCCGTTTCTCTTGCTGAGAACATAGCAAGTATCTACATATTGATAAACAAAGTGAGAGCAGAGCGGTATCTGAGGGGCTCTTACCTGATCTCTCTCTTTCTCTCTCTTTCGGGTTTTCTGCCTTTATTTAGAAATCTTCACAGGCAGCCCCAACAGACAGAGGGCTCTGCCTCCCTGCCTCTCTCCCTGTCCCTCATGCACGGCTTGCATAAGCTGCCTATTTAGAGATGCCACACTTCTCAGTATCTGCGAAGGCCAGGAAAACAGATGGATGAGCTGTTATGCTTGAATGCTCTGCAGCCATGGAGTTCCTGCAAAGAGCATTCTCTTTCCCCGCCGTGGTGCTGTGGAGAGCCCAGCTGAGCTGTTTGGATTCTCTTCTGTTTGCACCTGTAATTCTCCAGAGGGTTTTTATTTGGCTTTTCTCCTGCCCCTACCTGGTGATGCCTGGCCCCACTGAGCAGTGTTCTCATTTTACAGGCACGAAGCACTCAGCAAATGCCTCATCTAATAAGGGGATAAGAAGTGTATGAGTATCCAATATGCCAAAGCATCTTATACATGTTCAGAGTTTTTTTCATGTCCGTTATCGTAGCTTGGGACTCATGACTATTTCTTCCAAATGGATAGGATGGACATTGTTGCCTTATTTTACAAACGAGGAAACTGAATTCTGCAGATGACTATCTAGCCTGTTCCTGTATTGGGAAGGGCCTCCATTTCTTCTCTGCTCCCAAGAGTATACTCATCCTATCACAAATATTAAAATATTCTATGTTATTATTATATCAGTAAAAATACTAGAAAAGTCCTCTATGATATCATAGAGGACTTTTCTAGGTATGTGGTAGTCCCAAGGACCCTTAACTGTGGATATTTAAAGTCTAAACTTATTACAAAGTACATTAAATATGTTTTTATTGATCTTTTTAATTGGAGTTAACAGCTAAAATTTTAGTGAATCTCCACCACTATTTTAATTAGTGGCCAAATACACTACGCAGTGAAATCTGTTATCAGAACAGCGAAGGTCCATGATATTGATGATGCTTGAGTAGAATAGTTAGCATTTACTAAGTGCCTACTACATATCAGGGACCCGGTTACATAAGTGCCAATATCATTATCATTCTACAAGATTAAAATGAATGTATTTCAATAAGCTTGTGTGACTTTCCCACAGTTACAGAGATGGTCAGGTAAACTCTTAACAATATTGTGTCCCTCTTGTTGGGGGAGAAATAACCAGCAATGCTAGAGAAGATGGTTGACAGAAGGAAGAGAATCCAGACTGTTTAAAATCCTCACTGTCTTCCCTTTGGAGGAGAGAGGAATGAGCACCCATGGGGAAGAAAGATTCCTAATATTTCCTGAATAGTTCTGTGTCTGGCACTGATCGCCGCTGGCCACATGGATTCACTTCATTAATCCTCACAACAACCCTGGGAGGTAGGTACCACATGGAAACTAAGGCTCAGAGGTAAGAAACAGTTCAATCAGGATTAGAACCCAGAGCCTGTGCTTTAAGCCTTGCTTTCTACAAGTGCTTAGTAGTTCATCAGCCAGGAACCAGCACTACACTAGGCAGCTGCTGTGCCTGAGCTCATGGTCCCAACCACCACGAGAGGAGTACTGTCTCCATTTCACGCTTGCACCCTGGCTCCCAGTCACCCCTAAAACAGAGGCCAGTGTGTTGCCTTGTGCCAAATCTGTGTCAGGAAGTTTGTCATGGAAGTAGACACGGAATTCATGCCATGAGCAACTCTTATCATTGAATCTTTCCCCTTCCACTTTGGCTTCCGCTTGATTCTTCTGTGTTTCTGGCATCTCATTATGGAAAATCAATTCCCCTCTTCACACATCCTCTGCTTTCTTTAGCCTCTTGTCACTGCCCAGACATGCACTCCTGTTTCTTCAAACAGATTAATCTAAACAAGGAAGGGTATTCAAGGGCATCCAAATGTTATGCTGTTGATACTGTTCTTCTGAGCACAGTGCCTTGACCAAGAACGACCCTCCTTATGCAGGACCTAGCAAGGGCCAGGGCCGAGAGAAATGCTGGGACAATATTGAATTCTGGTCCCGCTAGGTTCTCACTGTCTAAATAAAAGCAGAAGTTCTCCAGCAGAAAGAGGGTTAAAGAATCTACTTGGGTTCTCTGAAAAGTAGCATCAAGAATGAGAACAGGGGTGCCTGGGTGGCTCAGTGGGTTAAAGCCTCTGCCTTCGGCTCAGGTCAAGATCCCAGGGTCCTGGGATCAAGCCCCGCATCGCATCGGGCTCTCTGCTCCGGAGGGAGCCTGCTTCCTCCTGCCTCTCTGCCTAGTTGTGATTTCTCTCTGTCAAATAAATAAAATATTAAAAAAAAAAAAAGAGTGAAAAATACAGGAGAGGGAAAAATTAAAAATGTCTGAAATGCCAAATACTGTGCCTAGTTGTAGTTAATGAAAAGAGGAGACTATGGTGAGATTGGAAGTTTGAGAATTAATGGAGAGTTAACTCTTGGTGGAAAAGAACAGAAAGTGTGGTGGTGGTTTTGTTTCAGGTTTTTTACTTGCTTTCTAGGTGCAGGGGGAGGGATGTGCGGGAAGGTCTGTTCAGAGTGTCACGTGTCGTAGTAACAGAATAACCACCACAGGATTTATCTATATTCTCCAAATAGGCAAAGGGAGATTTTTTTGGTTGTTATTTGAGCCTGGCCCATTGCCACGCAGGAACCCACAGGAGTTTTTGAAACCCTTCATCTGTGTTACGGCAAAGCATTGATTTATTGAGAACCGGGATTTTCTGATTTGTTCTGCAGTATCCTAAAGATTTTCAGCAATTCTTTAAGATCCACTGTTGGTGCTAATGAGCAAAGGCCAAGCAGGTTCTATCCCCGGGCCTTACTTCTGTGTGGCCTGTTTTATATGTGGGGAATCTGCTCTGAATTATATCACAAGGGGAGATGTAACCAGTTGAAAGAGTCAAAAGGGTGAATTTTTAGGGGGTGTTTTCATTTCAAGTTCCTGGTTTGGAAATTGACTAATCACTACCCTCCACCCCACCAACACTGAAATTTACTGGCCCCCTACCGTGCTGGGAACTGGTACCTTGGGGAGGGGGCTGCCAGAGACCCCAGAGGGGGCCTCTGGAGGTGACCTCAGCTCACTGTGCACAGCTGGCTGCCACCTTTCTCCCCTTTCAAGATTTATAGTTGGGCCTATAATGTATAATTTTGGATAGTTGAGGTCATATTGTTTACATAAACTGCTTTTTTCACTTACTGATCTATTGCAAGCTTTCCTCGGCATCATTAAATTCATAACATAAATTTTAATGGATGTACCATATCCCATCACATGTATTTAATCATTTTCCCATGGGAAATTTAGATTTTTTTTTTCGTGGCTATCATAAATGATACTCTGATGAGTGTCTTTGTCCAAAACCCTTTGTCAACATTTCTAATTATTTTGTCAGAATAAATTCCTATAGGTGGCATTTCTGGGTCAAAGAATATCCCACCTGTAAAACTCAATATATTTTGCCAAACTTCTTTCCAGAAATGCTCTATCAATTTGTAGTCCCACAGTGAAGTATAACAATGCAGGATTTCAGCTGACCGCCCTGAATGTAATGTTTCGTTTCGTCAGGAAAGGGAAAAAAAAGTATTTTTATAAGAAAATTCTCTTTTGGCCAGAGTCACTATTTTAAAGTAGAAAAATGCATGTACACATGAAGAAATTGTAGGTATCTGAGGAAAAAATATTTTATTTTCTAAAAATTAAAGAAAAACGCACCAGCAAAGAACTATAATAGAAAGAGTATGTGTGGCACAGTTAATATTATCAGTTGAGATTTGTTCAAATAAAGCACATACTTAAAAATCAGTTGCTCCCTGACCCTGTACACTGGGCTGCAAGCACATTTTATATCACAGATGGACAAGTGGAGGACTTTCAAAATTCTGAGAGTTACAACGTAGCTTTGGATGTTGCATTTAAAACCCATCTTGTGAGAGGTGGGGCAGCCTAGTAGCACTCAGGCAGAACTGTTCTTGTAGTCAGTTGGTGTTAATCTGTAGCCCAGGGCTTTGTCACTTCCTGTGAATTTGGTCAAATCAGTTACTCTCGTTTCCTTCTCCATCAGATGAAAAAAATGTTAGCCTTGTTGGAAGTGTGCAGAAAATGCTAGGAGCTCGGACTCGGTCCATAGCTATCCTTCTGGTAAGGAAGCCCCATATGGACAGAGCGCTTGGAAGCACTTGACATGTGGCTGGTCTGAATGGAGGTGTGCTCTGAGTGTGCAAATGCACCCCAGTTTCACAGGTTTAGTATCAAAAAAAGAACCAAAACTGTTCTATGAATTTCTATATTATTATATAGTGAGGTGATCCTGTTTTGTGTACCTTGGCTTCAGATAAAACACATCATCATAATTAATTTTAATATAGTTTTACTGTTTGAATATGTCCTCCTTTTCAAACATGGCTTGCATTGTATTTTTATTAGCACTGCTCCCAAACAAAATAAAGGCTCGATTCAAAAAAGTTTATTTAAACAAAAATCCATGCATTTGTGTTTCTCCTTTGTGGAGTTGGTTCCTTGTTGTTTTATTCCCTGGGGCATTTAGCTCTTAAGACACTATAAGGCAAAAACAATCTGAGGGTTTTGAAGGGGTGGGGTGGGGGGGTGGGAGGTTGGGGGAGCCAGGTGGTGGGTATTATGGAGGGCACATATTGCATGGAGCACTGGGTGTGGTGCATAAACAATGAATTCTGTTATGCTGAAAAGAAAGAAATTAAGAAAAAAAAGACACTATAAGGCATGGGGGGGAGCTCTCATCCGCTGGTTTCAAAGAGGCTGGGGGAGGGATGGTGCATAATATTTCATTGTTTGTTAGGGGAGTGAGTGAAGAGTTTAAAAATAGCACCCCCCTCCCTCCTCTGGGGCCCATGCTGATCCCTCCTGAGTTATTTCTGTTGGCTGCATTAGGAACCTGACATTTGATTCATTGAGTGGGCCCTGCCTCGGTCCTTTAAAACAGAATGGAGAGTTAGTGAAAGGTCAGAGCCACTATGGTTGGTGGTAGCTGCCCCGGGCCCTGACAGGCAGAGGAGAACGGAGGGAATCCCGAGAACGACTATGGCCAAATGCTTGGTCAAGATCCAGACTCGGAGAGGCCTCCGCTTGCAAATGGTGAACCACTGTAGCAGCAACGTGTTTGTCCGTCTGCTGAGACATAGCTCCAAGATCACAGCTAGAAACGCCGGTACGTGCCCTGCCCTGGGCTGCCGTTCTGTGCCTGGGGAAGGGTGTGGGTTTCCAGCTTCCAGCTCACCACTAGCACCTGGGAGAGAAGCCAAGGGTGAACCTGGTGTTAGAGGTTTGTGATAAGGATGGCAGAGAGGGAGGGAGGGAGAAAAGCAATGGGACAAATTGGAAGCAGACAGAGCGGGAGCAAAGGGAAAATGCGAGGGCCTGCAGGGGGGTCCTGATGCCTGTCATGTGGAAGTGCTATGAGGTCAGAAAGGCTAATAACTCACACTCCAGTTGGCAGACTCAGGGAAGAGTGTGTCCCACACAAACTGCTCAGGAACAATGGGAGATTATGAGAAGGTAGACTGGATGATCCAATGTGCTCCTCACTCCTTTAATTGTTTAAAGGATAAAATCTATTAAAAAAATAAATTAAAAATAAAGGATAAAATCTTCAGGTGCGCCTTCCTGGGTGAGGCATAACTCCCCTTTATTTCCAAAGCAGAGCGTTACTGAAATACAAGATCAGTTTAAAGAACTAAGGACTGTTCTGTCAATTTCCTTGTCACTGAAAGCCTGTCCTGTGTGTTATTTTATAGTCCCTGGGGCAATGAGAAATTTTAAAAATCTGAGCTTAAATCAGTAGAAAAGAAGATCCTGTTAATAGAGATTATGTGGCTTTCACCAATTAATTAAAACAAAAGAAATCCTGAGCGATGTCTAGAACTGGCCATGCCTCATACACACATGTGGAGCTGACTTCTGAGTGAATTGAAATGAAATTAATTTGAACTTGTGTGATGACACAGGTGATGTGTACTTATCATAAAATAAGTCTTAGAAATACAATTACCCAGAATGTTTTCCTTGGCTCTAATAAGACCAGTAGCCAATCAGGGTATTTGACATGCATCATACAGGATATATATACATACTTTTTACATGAATGGAATTGTTCTGTGTTCTATCACAAGGCAGCTTTTTTCACTTTATCATGTTTTGAGATTTTCCATATCGATATGTATTTATCTATATCTTTTTTGGGACCCCTGCGTGGCTCAGTGGGCTAAGACTGTGCCTTCGGCTCTGGTCATGACCTCAGGGTCCTGGGATCGAGCCCCGCATGGGGCTCTCTGCTTAGTGGGGAGCCTGCTTCCCCCTCTCTCTCTGCCTGCCTCTCTGCCTACTTGTGATTTCTCTCTGTGTCAAATAATAAAATAAAGTCTTTAAAAAAAAATCTATATCTTTTTTTAAATGGCTAAAGAATATTACATAGTATAGAGAAACCATAATTATTTAATCTCCGTATTATTATTGGAAAGTGTTATTTCCTATTTATTGGCTTTAATTAAAAGTGCTGCAATGAAGGTGCACACACAGTCATTTCACTATGAAATGTGTAATTGTTGGGTTGAAGGATACACACATTTTAAATTTTGACGGAAATGGGCAAATTATCTTCTTGAACTCACACTCACTAACGGTGTGTAAGGAGAATGTTTACTCCCCCACATAACCACTAACCCTCATGTAACCACTTTCTTTTGCAGGAAGGTTGAAAATGAGATTTTTATTGCTTTGATTTACATGTCCCTTTATATTAGTGAGGGTGAGCATCTTTTCAAATGCTCTTTTCCATTTGCATTATCTCCTGGGAGTTGCTTGTTTACTTTGCACATTTCTGTTTTGTTCTGTCCGTATAGACTGTAGGAGCTCTTCTGTTACCTGCATATTAATCCTTAGCCTTTTACAAACACTCACTTTTTCTCCCTATTTCTTCTTGGCTTTCAACTTAGTTTAATGCTGACTTTAAGGCCCAGCACTGTTCATGTGCACGGAGGGCTTCTACAAGCGCAGGCTACTTCAGTGTTCTATAGTCCAGGTGTTGTTTGTTTTCTTTTTTAATGTCAGCTTTCCTCGTTCTGAGCTTATAAAAGTGTTTTCTTCTTCATGGTTAATGCCGAAGATTGAATGCTGTGAAATTGCAAATATTCAACTGCTTTTAACCTACAAAATGGTGATTTTATGCAGTTGGATGGAAAATTTGTTTTTTATTCAACCTGTTATCTTCCTCGGAACTGTCACCTGTGTGTGCTGTGGGGTAGAGATAGAACCTCCCCCCCCAAGTTGGTTAGCAATTTTTCTCAAAGTTATTCGTAACTTTTGATTATTTACAAAGCTATGTTTTCTAGTTGAGTATTTTAGTATTCCTGTTCCATTACTAATTTTATAATATAGTTTCGATATCAGGTCAAGTTCCCCTCATCCATATTTTTTATCCAAAATTTCTTGACTGCTCATGTGCACTTTTTCCATTTGTCACTTATGAAAACGTGTTGATATTTATACTGGAATTGCAGAGAATTTTAGTTTAATTAGAAAACATATGGATCTTTAAAATACGGAGTTCTATTTAGAAAAATTCTTAGGTTTCTAAACTTTCCTCAGATTTTGTTACTCAGCTGTGTTTTAATACTATTCTCATGCAAATGTTCTGTATTTCTTTTTGATATTTCTGAGTGTTATATGGCTATTCTAATTTGTGCATTTAGCTGTTCTGACTGAGATTTTCCCTTATCATATTTTTATATTGTCTTTGCTTGTGTACAGTAAACCACCTGATTTAATACACTGATCTTGCATTTGAACACCTCACTCAAGTCTCATTAATTCCCATAGCTTCTCTTTAGAAGCATTTCCCCTTTCTTGTAGATAATAGTGTCACATGAAAAGAGTGACGGTCTTGTGCCTTCCTTTCCAGTATTTACAATAAAATGCGATATTTTTCATCTTTGTCACATTGCGCTATTGAGGGCTACCAGAATAATACTGAAGAGTAGTGATACTTTTTTGTCACGTTCTTGACTTGGGCATGATGATTGATTGCGATGACAGAGGGATCCAAAAAGATGGTATGACAGCTGCATCAGTGAGGATGCCATTGGTGGCGAGGGACAGAGAGCTCTAACAAACACTGGTTTAGATAATCAGGTGATTTATTATCCCCAAGTCTACAGTCAGGGAGGATTCCTGGATTGAGGACCCAGGTTCATTTAATCTCTCTGCACTGCTCTTGTCGTTTGGCCAGAATTGCAGTATAATTTGAAATTTAGAGTTGTGGTAACTCCAACTTTGTTCTTTCTCAAGATTGCTTTAGTTATTTGGAGTCTTCTTTGGTTCCATGCAAATTTTAGGATTGTTTTTTCTAGTTCTGTGAAAACTGCTGTTATTTTGATAGGGGT
This sequence comes from Meles meles, assembly GCF_922984935.1. Classification (NCBI taxonomy): domain Eukaryota; kingdom Metazoa; phylum Chordata; class Mammalia; order Carnivora; family Mustelidae; genus Meles; species Meles meles. The sequence goes on from NC_060076.1 coordinate 71,369,068, forward strand.
TGCATTGAATCTGTAGATTGCTTTGAGTAGTATAGACATTTTAACAATATTCTTCCAAGTCATGAGCATGGTATACCTTTCCATTTGTTTGCATCACCTTCAATTTCTTTCATCAATGTGTGATAGTTTTCAGAGTACAGGTTTTTAACCTCCTTGGTTAAATTTTTTCCTAGGTATTTTATTATTTTCAATGTAGCTGTATATAGGATTGCTTTCTTAATTTTTATCTTTTTTTATTTGAGAGAGAGAGAGAGAGAGAGAGCAAGAGACCAAGCACTAGCAGTGGGAGAGGCAGAGGGAGAGGGAGAGGCAGGCTCCCCACAGAGCAGACCCCCAGATGTGGGGGTCAGTCCCAGGACCACAAGATCATGACCTAAGCCGAAGGCGGACACTTAACTGACTGAGCCGCCCAGGTGCCCCAGTAATTTCTCTTTCTGATCATTCATTATTAGTGTATGGAAATGCAACACATTACTATATATTAATTTTGTATCCTGCAATTTTACTGAATTCATTTATTTGTTCTCATAGTTTTTTTTTGTTGGGAGTCTTTAGGGTTGTCTATATATGATATCTTGTCATCCTCCAATTGTGATGGTTTTACTTCTTCCTTACCAACTTGGATGTCTTTTATTTCTTTCCTTGTCTCATTGCATTGAATAAAAGTGGTGCAGGTGGACATCCTTGTCTTGTTCCTGATCTTAGAGGAAAAGCCTTCATATTTTCACCATCGAGTGTGATGTTTAACTGTGGGCTTTTCATATATGGCCTTTATTATGTTGAGTTATGTTCTCTCCATACTCAGTTTGTTGGGAGTTTTTATCATGAACAGATGTTGCATTTTGCCAAATGCTTTTTCTGCATCTATTAAGATGATCAAATGATTTGTATCCTTTGTTTTGTTAATGGGATGTATCTCATTGATTTGTCGATATTGAACTTACCCTTGTGTTCTTGGAATAATCCCACTTAACATGGTGAATGATCCTTCTTAATGTATTATTGAATTTGGTTTGCTAATATTTTGTTGAAGATTTTTGCATCTCTGTTCATCAGGAACCTTGGCCTATAATTTTGTTGTTGTTGTTGTTTATAGTGTCTTTGTTTGGCTTTTGGTATCAGTAAAAGGCTGGTCTCGTAGAATATATTTGGAAGCTTTCCTTCTTGATTTTTGAAATAGTTTGAGCAAAGTATGTATCAGCTCTTCCTTAAATTGGTAGAATTCACCTGTGAATCCTTCTGGTCCTGGACATTTGTTAGATTGTTTTATTATAATTATTATTATTATTATTACTGATTTTATTTTGTTATTAGTAATCAGTCTGTTCAGATTTTCTCTTTCTTCCAAATTTGGTCTTGGGAGATTAGGTTTCCAGGAATTTATCCATTTCTTCTAGGTTGTCCAACATATTGGTATATACTTTAGTAGTATTTTATAATTGGTATATACTTTAGTAGTATTTTATAATTCTTTGTATTTTTGTAGTGTCTGTTGTAACTTCCCTTTCATTTATGATTTTATTGATTTCATTGAGTCCTCTCTTTTTTCTTGATGAGTCTGGCCAAAGCTTTATCAGTTTTGTTTACATTTTTTAAAAAGGCTCAGCTCTTAGTTTCGTTTATCTTTTTAATTGTTTTTAGGGTTCTATTTCATTTATTTATGCTCTGTTGTTTATTATTTCCTTCTTTCTAACTTTGGACTTTGTTCTTTTTCTAGTTCCTTCAGGTGTAAGGCTTGATTGTTTACGATTTTCTTGTTTGTTGAGATAGGCCTTTATCACTCTAAATTTTCCTCCTTAGAACTGTTTTTGCTACATCCCATGAATTTTGGACTACTGTGTTTCCATTTTCATTTGTCTGCATGTATTTTTTAATATTGTCTTTGATTTCTTCACTGACCCGTTGGTTGTTTAGTAGCATGTTGTTTAGCCTGCCCATATTTGTGTTTTTTCCAGTTTTTTTCCTTATAATTGATTTCTAATTTCAAGGTTTTTGGTCCAAAAAGATGCTTGATAGGATTTCAGTCTTTTAAAATTTATTGTAATCTATGCTAGAGAATTTGCACTTGAAAATAATGTGTGTTCTGTTTTGGAATGGACTATTCTGTGTTTTTCTCTTATGTCCATCTAGTCTACTGTGTTCAGTGGCTCGGATTGATTTTCTATCTGTGTGATCTGTCAATTGACCCAGCTAGGGTAGTAAAGTCTCCCTTATTACTCTATTATTGTCAATTTCTTTGTGTCAGTATTTGCTTTACATATTAGGTGCTCCTATGTTGGTACTTAGATATTTATTATTGTTATATCCTCTTCTTGGATTGATCACTTTGTCACTATGTAACACCCTTCTTTGTCTCTTTTACAGTATTTCTTTTAAAGAATATTTTGTCTAAGTATTGCTACCCAAGCTTTTTTTTTTTTTTAATTGCCTGTTTAATGACCAGTGTTGTACTAGGTTTATGGAGGTGAGGATAAATTAGTAAAATAGGAAGGTATATGTTTTAGTTCACTCAAATTTACATGTTACTCTTAGGGTTAAAGAATGCCAGCATGTCTTTGTTTCCATTTGCTTGGAATATCTTTTTGTAACCCTTCACTTTTGGTCTGAATGTGTCTTTAGGTCAGATGTGAGTCCCTTGTAGGCAGCATATTAGATCGTCTTATTTTGTTATCCATTTAGTCACACGATGTCTTTTGATTGGAGCATTTATACCATTTATGTTTAAAGTAATTATTGATAGGTATATAATTAACTGCCTTTTTAAATGTTTTTGAATTAATTAATTTAATTTAGAGAGAGCACATGGGCAGAGAGGGAAGGGAGAGGGACAAGCAGACTGCATCCAGACTGTGGAGCCCAACTTGGGGCTGGATCCCATGACCTTGAGATCACTACCAGAGCCCAAACCAAGAGTCAGTTGCCCAATGGAATGAGCCACCCAGGCACCCCTGTACTTACTGGCATTCTAATTGTTTTATGTTTTTGTAGTTCTTTTCTGTTCCTTTCTTTTTCACTAGCTCTCTTTCCTTGTAAAATGGTGACTTTCCTTAATGTTATGTTTGTATTTTTTTCTCTTTTTTTGTGTACCTATTAGAGGGTTTTAGTCACCATGCAGTCCGTATATAATGCCTTATGTATATAACAGTCCATTTTAAGTTGATGGTCACTTAAGTTTGAATACATACAAGGCACAAAATTTCTACTCCTTCCATGTTTTATGCATATGTCTTATTTTACTCTTTTTATTTTGTGGACCCCTTAACTAAAGTTTGTAAATATAGTTGGTTTTGCTGCCACTTGTCTTTTAACCATACTAGATTTACCATATGTTTGCCTTCTTAAAAAATATTTTATTTATTTATTTGACACACACACACAGATCACAGAGAGACCTGTAGAGAGGCAGGCAGAGAGAGAGGGGGAAGCAGTCTCCCCGCCAAGCAGAGAGCCTGATGTGGAGCTTGATCCTAGGACTCTGAGATCATGACCTGAGCCGAAGGCAGAGGCTTAACCCACTGAGCCACCTAGGCACCCCCCATATGTTTGCTTTTATCCAGTGAATTTTTTTTTCATAATTTTTGTCTTCTAGTTATGTATTTTTCTTTTCTGTTTAAAGAAGTCCCTTTAACATTTCTTGTGAGGCTGGTTTGGTGGTGATTAACTTCTTTAACTGTTATTTGTATGGGAAACTATCTCCTTTAATTCTGAATGATAACTTTGCTGGGTAGGATATTCTTGGTTACAGGTTTTTTCCTTTCAACACTTTGAATATATCTTGTTGCTCTTTTCCGGCCTGTAAAGTTTCTGCTAAAAAACCAGTGGATAATCTTATGGGGTATCCCCTGTAAATAACTCTTTGCTTTTTTCCTTCTGCTTTTAAGATTCTCCCTTTATCTTTGTTTTTTGACATTTTAATTATTCTTGTGGTGTAGACCTCTTTGGGTTCATGTTATTTGGGGATCTTTGTGCTTCCTGGACTTGAATGTCTGATTCCTTCCCCAGGTGAGGAGAATTTTCACCTAGTATTCCCTCAAATAAGTTTTCTGCCCCCTTCTCCCATTCTTCTCCTTCTGGGACCCCTACAATATGTATGTTAGCATACGTGATATTGTCCAGAGGTCCCTTAATCTGTCCTTTTTAAAAAAAAAATTATTTTTTAGAGCTAGAGAGCATATGAGCATGCAAGCAGGGGGTGGGGAGTGAATCTTAAGCAGGCTCCATGCCAACTATGGAGCCTGATGCAGGACTTGATCTCATGACCCTGAGATCATGACCTGACCTGAAATCAAGAGCTGGATGCTTAACCAACTGAGTGACCCAGGTGCCCCGTCCTTTTTTAAAATTCTCTTTTCTTTTTGCTTGGATGACTTCCATCACCATAGCTTTTAGTTTGGACAGTAGCCACATGAGGTTGTACTCTTAGCCTTGATGGCAATATCTAAAAGTGTTGTGTGCACAGTTTCTCAAACACAGGTCTCAAACTCATACCATGGAACACTCTTTTTTTTTTTTTTTTTTTAAGCTTTTTTATTTGAAAGACACAGAGAGAGGGAATGACCAGGGGAGAGGAACAGAAGGAGAGGGCGAAGCGGACTCCCTGCCAAGCAGCAGGGTGCCTGACACTGGGCCCAAGACCCTGAGAACATGATCTGAACTGAAGGCCTACGCTTAACTGACTGAACCACCCAGGTGCCCTTAGAACACTCTTTTCAAAGAACAACTAGCAGCACTTTAAGGGGCACTAGTGACCCAGAGATCTGTGTTGTGTAGAAATACAGTAGCATGTTGGAACCATGCATATGGCTGAGACTGTAAGAGAGGGAGTACAGAGTGAGAAAACCAGAGGGTTCTTCCTCCCACAAAAGAGAGGCAATTTTGAAGCAGACAAAGGTAGCTTAGAATCACTGGATGAAAACCAAGAGAATGTGGAGTCTCAGAGATCAAGTGGACAGTAAGGCAAAAAAGAACACACATTATCTTTAGCAATATGTTTGTCATTGGTGATTCTGGTAAGAGCCATCTCAGTGGGCTGGGAGGGGCAGCTGACTGCTACAATGTAAGGACAGGAATTGAGTGTATCATTTTCTTGAATTTTAGATAGTGAAGTTGCCCAAAATGATGGTATGATTAAGTATGTCAAAATGTTCAGCTACTCTGAGAGATATGACCAGGAAGGTGGTAGATAAGGACCATAAGAAGTGGGATTGATGTGCACAGATGGGAAAAACATTAAGGTTTTCTCTGTGTGTGTGTGCACACACATGTCTAAGTTTCTTGTCATGTATACTTTCCTGAGTCACTGGGATGACTCTCCATGAGTTTTAAATAGAATGAATGGGCAGTTTCCCAAGAATACTCAGAGGCATCAGGTACATTTCTAGTATGAGATATTTTGCAATGTCTATGCCTTATCTGAAAAAGTAAGTATCATTCTTAGGATCTTTTCTTTAAACCAGTGGGACATGCACTTCACGTGAAGGGTTAAACTTTATCCCCAACAAAGGAAAGTAAGAGAGTCATGTAGGAGGTCAGCGGTATACTGGCTTACTACATTTTGGAAGACCGCATGCTGTTTAATGTGAATAGAAAACATTTTAGGGACTGATAGCACTTGCAGAATGTAGTAAATTTTTATTTTATCTCTAACCCAAACTGTTAATCCTCACAACAACAGCAAGTGAGGGTTTTATGTTTTGTTTTTGTTTTTGTTTTGCTTCTATCCTGCCCATGATACAATCACAGATCTGAAATATAATTAGGTGACAGTAAAATTTATTAGGCAAAACTTTTCAGAGTGAAAGGGGACTTTAGTAACATTGCTAGGGGTTACCTGTGTGACTTAGTTGGTTAAGGGCCTGACTCTCGATCTTAGTTTAAGTCATGATCTCAGGTTAGAGAGATGGATCCCTAAGCCAGTCTCTGCACTCAGCGTGAAGTCTGCTTGAGATTTTCTCCCTCTCCTTTTGCCCCTCCCCTACTGTCTCTCTCTCTCTCTCAAATAAATTAATCTTTTAAAAAATACTGCTAGGACAACTGCATACAGTGGGACTGTTCTGGGCAAATGGGGACAAATAATCACCAAACGTGATGACACTGGTTTTAGCAAATAAAACAGGGCCAATAACAGAATACCCTTTTCTCATAGTTTGGAACAAGCTTTGGGTCAGACAGGCTTGGGTACAATCCCCTGCTCTTGCTTCCTGACGTCCTGACCTTGTGCAAAATACTCAACCTCTCTGACTCTGTTTCCTCACTTCCTTTTACGCATGTCACATGATCATGTGCCTAGAACGGCCAGCCTTGTCAAAATGTAGTAAAACTCCCACTGCCTTCGGCTCAGGTCATGATCTCGGGGTCCTGGGATCGAGTCCCGCATCGGGCTCTCTGCTCGGCGGGGAGCCTGCTTCCCTCTCACTCTCTCTGCCTGCCTCTCTGCCTACTTATGATCTCTCTCTGTCAGATAAATAAATAAAATCTTAAAAAAAAATGTAGTAAAACTCTTGGTGCTTTTGTCTTTCCTCCCTCTCCCACATTTTTCAATAGTTAATGGACAAATGGCTTTGCTTATTATATACAAGTAGTTGGTGCTTTTAGGGAGAGTATATGTATAGTTTTCAGTGGGACATTTTACTGACATAGACTGACTACCAGCCAAGCAACACTAGAACTAGAAAGGATTTGGTCCATTTTGTACATAACAGGTCCAAGACCTAGATAACTAAGTGACATGTCTAAGGACACACAGAGTTCTGGCTCAGCTGGGAACTGAATCCAGGTCCCCAGAATTCCAGGCCATTGTTCCTCTCACTCTGTCCTAGGGCCCATAAGTGGAGTGATGACTGGTTCCCTTCTCCTCTCTCATTCTTCCTTCAAGATTCTTGTCCATGCCCTCAGTTTAAGAAGAAATAAGGCATACCTCCCAGAGCCAGTACAGCTATGCTGATGAACATAACGTAGATTAATTGAAAGTTAACTCACCTCTAGGAGGAGGAGGATTCTGGTTATTAGGCAACAAATCTGCCACCTCCATAAGGACCTGTCAGTCTCGAGTGTGCAGAAGCAGTGATGATCAGCCCTCTCAGATCCAGTGTTCCCACTGAATCACAAAGATTTTGTAATGTTCTCCCTACACAAAGATGTAATGTAATGATCCTGAGATGAAACTCTGAGAAAACAGAGTCAACTTACACATAACTTTAAAAGTCAAATCAGCACTTTCACTGTAATATTAGGAAACATTAGAAGTAACTTATAAAATAGTAAGTCTTTCCAATGGTTTTTCTGAAGTCTGATTCTATGGGAGGCAGAATGGAATGGAATGCTGGTTCCTATGTGAAAGCAGTGGTGAGACATGGGCATCAAGGGCACCGCTCAGAGAGGCAAGAATGTTTGCTGCTGCGTCAGCATCCTGGATGGCAGTGATGTGATATCCTGAACAGATAAACAATGCTTGGCAAAAAACTCCCTTCAGTTTACCTAGTGGTAGTATGCCTAAAAAATTCAAAATTTGTTTATCATACCCAGATGCCTTAAGCTTAAATGTAAAATAGAGACAGGTTATATTTTCAGATCATTATCTAAGTAAGTTTTTGCTCGATGGGTATTATTTGATAAGACATCTGAAATTATGTGGGATACAAAATAAGTGATTCATTTTGTGGGACCGTCTTGTACACTGTAGGATGTCTGGCATCCCTCACCCACACCTACTAAATGACGCTGGCCCCTCTAATCATTGGACTTCCAAAAACAGACTCAATGGTTTTTTAAGCACCCACCTCCCTGACAAGGGACAGTGCCACTTTCTGTGTATCCCAGCTCTGCGTAGTTTCAAAGCATTCTGTAGTTGGGAATCAGCACAGGGAGACCTGGGGTGCCTCACAGGGAACAAGAATGGTGGTTCCCAGTGGCACCATTTCCCAAAGCTTCCCACACCGAGAAAGGTATGTTGCTCACAGGGTGAAGGTCAGGAAGCCAATGGCGGTGGGGGGTAGAGGGGGCGAGGAGTGGGGCTGCGGGAGTATCTCCTGGAAAGCGAGCCAGTTCTTTCGGCCAGTGACAGCAATGGCATCGGGAGACTCTAAATAGGTTTGTTCCCAAGTGGGCTTAAAGTTACTCCAAGTAATCCAAACTCTATAAAGTCTTTGCTACTGACGTTGTGTAGATAAATGCAAACGACAGGTGACCCATTACTTTATCCTATCGCCATATTGCCTCTACAGTGCTTTTTAACATTTTTCTTTTCTATACACTTTTGAGCCCTTGTGCAAACTCATGACTTATTTAGGATTTAGTGTTCACTTAAGGAGGTTTAGTTCGGTGACGATTGATAATGCATTGGTTCATTCACAAAAATCACCACACCCAGGCAAACCAGATAAAGACCATGAACCAGTGTCTCTTTCACTGTTTTGTACGCACACAAGCTGCTGGTGTTCTTGGCTGTAGTACTTGGATTCTGTCCTATGTCCAGTTAATAGAGGGGCTGATTTCTGAATGGAAATGTGTGCAATACTTATTCCATTTTTTTAAAAGATTTTTATTTATTTATTTGACAGAGATCACAAGTAGGCAGAGAGGCAGGCAGAGGGAGAGGAAGGGAAGCAGGCTTCCCTCTGAGCAGAGAGCCTGATGCAGGGCTCGATCCCAGGACCCTGGGATCATGACCTGAGCCGAAGGCAGAGGCTTTAATCTACTGAGCCACCCAGGTGCTCCAATACTTATTTCATTTTTACCTGCTACCAGTTTTGCTGTGTACTTAAAAGGTCTCTATATTTCCCCTTTGGCACTGAGATGCTGTCACTGAGAATGTTCTTCATTGTCAGAGTCCTGCTGAGTAGGTTCTTTTGTGGTGCATGGCTTATCTTTAGGGCGTGCCATCACATTAGGATTGTATGAATTGTTGTTAGATGGAATAGGCAGTGTGCAACCTGACCAGCTGTACATGACAGGCACATTACCTGTCCATCATCAGTGGCTGGTCTTTTCCATCAGCATCTTGGAATTCCTGCTATTTCACTTCACAGAGTATTTCTTCAAATTGAATAATGACAATAATGGCATTAGAACATAGTTATGTTATTGTACTAATATATAATTATAATAGTTAACTTTTATGGACTGTTTCCTATGTGTTAGAAACTTTACAGCTTTTCCTTAATTTTAATTAGGGCTATATAATTATATAAATTTGAAAGCTATTTCCTTTTCCTATATTACTGTCATTTCACCTTGAAAAATTTTGTCAGCCATTGAGCTTTGTGAATATATTCAGTCATCTTCTCATATGTGGAAGAAGTAAAAATAATTTTAATAAAGCAGTGTAGGTAAGTTTTACTAATTTAGCATTTCTGATGTCTTCAGATATTCTTGTTAGAATTCACCAGAAAAGGTGTGTGGGAAAATTTAAGCATCTATCATATAAAGAAAACTGAGAAAGTATGGATAACCAAATGTAATGAAATTCTCCTTGTACTCTATAACAGTGGACTTGTTCGAAAAACTGATCTATATATTGATAAAATGATGTTGCTTGATAGCAGATCAAATTAGCCTAATGATTTTTGGTAAGATAGTAACATCTAATTTCTATAGCTTTTTTGCCATAGATAATACTTAATAATTTCATTTAATTCTCTTGCTAGCCTTATGAGGTTATTCTTGTGTTCTAGAGAAGCAACCTGAGTTCTAAGAATATTAGCTCTTAAAAAAAATTATTTTATATATATAAAAAAAAGTGAGTGAGCATGGGGAGGGGGAACAGAAGGAGAGGGAAATTCTCCAAGCAGACTTGTACAAAGTGCAAAGCCTGATGTGGGTAGGGCCCAATCTCATGACCCTGCGACCACAACCCAAGCCAAAACCAAGAGTCTTACTTATAAGACTTTAATTATTAAGTAACTTCACTTGAAAGCTTTATTCTTGGGGCACCTGCAAGACACAGTCAGATAAGCATCCAACTCTTGGTTTTCACCCTAAAAGGATAATGAAGCCTATGTAAATAGGCACTCCCCAGTCTGCTCTTCGCTCAGCCCTTGGCAGCCACCAGTGTGCTTTCTGTCTTTATAGACTAACCTGTTCTGGATATTTCCGATAAATGGAATCCTACATTATGTGACATTTTGTGTCTGTCTGCTTTCACTTAGTGTACGTTTTTTGAGACTTATCCACATAGCATGTATTCCTACTTCATTGCCTTTTATGGCTGAATGATATTCCATTGTATGGATAAACTATATTTTGTCATCAGTCTAACCACTGATGGACATTTGGATTGTTTCCACCTTTTGATTACTGGAATAGTGCTGCTGTGCACATCTGTTTACATGTATTGGCCTGAATACTTGCTTTCAACTCTTTGGAGCATATGCTTGGGAGCGGAATTGCTGGTAATTCTGTTTCACTTTTTGAGGAACTGCCGAACTGTTTTCCACAGAGGCTGAACCATTTGTTAACTCCCCATTAATACGAGAGTTCTGATTTCTCCATCCTTACCAACACTTGCATTTTCAGGTTAAAAAAAAAATAATTGCTATCCTACTGGGTATAAAGTATTATCTTTATTTGGTTTTGAGTTGCATTTCCCTAATGACTAAGGATGTTGAACATTTTTTCATGTGCTTGTTGGAACTTCTGTATGGCTTATGTGTTTTATGGTATTTTTCATATATGTTGCTCAGTGGTATATACTAGAACTATGAAGAAATATGTTGAATTTTGAAAGATAAAACCAGTAATTCACTCCTGCACATCGTTTCCCCTCTAGTTTTATTGAGATAGAATTGAAATACATCACTATATAAGCTTAAAGTGTACAGCATAATGGCTTGATTTACATATACTGTGAAATGATTACCACAATAAGTTTAGTTAGCATCTATTGTCTCTTATAAATGCAATTTTAAAAAAACCGATTTTCCTTGTGATGAGAGCTCTCAGGATCTATTATCTCAGTAACTTTCATGTATATCATATAATAGTGTTAACTATAGTCATCATGTTTTTTTTTTTTTAAAGATTTTGTTTATTTATTTGACAGAGATCACAAGTAGAGAGGCAGAGAGAGAGAGAAGGGGCAGCAGGCTCCCCGCTGAGCAGAGAGCCCCATGTGGGGCTAGATCCCAGGACCCTGAGATCATGACCTGAGCCGAAGGCAGAGGCTTAAACCTACTGAGCCACCCAGGTGCCCCTAGTCATCATGTTTTACATTATATTCCTAGTACTTGTTTATCCTGAAACTGGAAGTTTGCACCTTTTAATCTCTTTCCTCTAGTTCCCCCCATCCACTGACCTTGGTAACCACAAATCTGATTTTTTTTTTCCAGGTTTCTTTTTTAAATTCAGTTGCTGAGAATATAGTGACCATCATTTCATGTGCCTGTTGGCCATTTGTATATCTTCTTGGAAAAATGTTTGTTCAGGGTTTTAGTCCACTTATAACTGGATTATTTATTTCTGGTTTTTTTTTTTTTTTTTTTTTTTTTTTTTTTTTTGCTATTTAGTTGTAGGAGTTCTTTGTATGTTTATATATTAACCCTTATCAGATACACATTTGGCAAATATTTTTTTCCCATTCTGTAGGTTGTCTTTTCAGTTTGTTGATTGTTCTTTTTGCTGGGAAGAACTTTTTAGTGTGACAAAGTCTTGACCTTTTATTTTGTTGCTTGTAACTAGGTGTCATATCTGGAAAATCATTGCCAAGACCCATATTAAGGAGCTAATTTCCCATGTTTTCTTCTAGGATTTTTGTGGTTTCATGTCTCATGTTTGTCTTTAATCCATTTTGAGTTAATTTTTGTGATAGTATAAGAACAGTATCTAGCTTCTTTCTTTTACGTGTGAATAGCCAACTTTCCCAGCACCATTTTATTGGAGAGACTGTCTTTTCTCCATTAAGTATTCTTGGCTCCACTGTCAAATATTACTTGACCAGATATGCTTGGGTTTATTTCTTGGTTCTCAGTTGTATTCCACAGTACTTTTGTCAGTTTTATGCCAGTACCATATTATTTTGATTATTGTATGTTACTAAAATCAGGAAGTATGATTGTTCTTCTCTATCAGGATTGTTTCAGCTCTTTGACATCTTTTGTGATTCCATAGACATTTTAGGATTGTTTTCTCTACTTCCATTTAAAAAAATGCCATTGGAGGGGCTCCTGGGTGGCTCAGTTGTTTAAACCTCTGCCTTCAGCTCAGGTCATGATCTCAGGGTCTTGGGATCGAACCCTGAGTCAGGCTGTCTGCTCAGTGAGGAGTCTGCTTCTCCCTGATGCTCTCCTCTGTGCTCTCCCTCAAATAAAGATCTTAAAAAAAAAATGCCATTGGAAGCTTGATAGGTATTGCACTGAATCTATAGGTAGCTTTTGGTAGTATTGATATTTTATTTTATTAAATTTTATTTATTTGACAGATCACAAGTAGACAGGCAGGCAGAGAGAGTGGGGAAAGCAGGCTCCCTGATGAGCAGAGATCCCTATGCAGGGCGGTAGTATTGACATTTTAACATGGGATATCTTTCCATTTATTTATGTCCTCTCAATTTCTTTCATCAGTATCTTAATTTTCAGAATAGAGATCTTTTACTGGTTAAGTTTATTCCTAAGTATTTTATGGTTTTTAAGATTTTATTTATTTTACAGAGTACAAGCAGGGGGATGGGCAGCAGGCAGAGGGAGAAGCAGGCTCCCTGCTGAGCAAGGAGCCTGATGCAGGAATCTATCCCAGGATCATGACCTGAGCCAAAGGTAGCTGTGTAACTGACTAAGGCACCCAGGCACCCCAGTATTTTATTGTTTTTGATGCTTTTATAAATGGGATTATTTTATTTCTTTGTCAGTTAACTGAGTGTATAGAAATGCTACTGATTTTTGTGTTTTTAATTTTATATCCTGCAACTTTACTGAATTCTTTGATTGAACCTAAGATTTCTAGTTGAGTCTTTAGGATTTTCTGTTTATAAAATAAAATCATGTTATCTATAAATAGAGACAGGTTTATTTATTCCTTTCCAATTCTGATGCCTTTTATTTTTCTTGACTCCCTTGGCAAGAACTTCCAGTATTATATTAAATAGGAGTGGTGAGAGTGGGCACATTTGTCTTGTTCCTGATCTTAGAGGAAAAGCATTCAACCTTTCATCATTGAGTATGATGTTAGCTGTAGAGTTATCATACATGATCTTTATTGTGTTGAGGTACATTCCTTCAATACTTAATTTGTTAAGAGTTTTTATCATAAGTGGATGTTGAATTTTTGTCAAATGCTTTTCGGCAGTTATTAAAGTGACCATAGCATTTCTTTTTTCATTCTATTAATGTAATGTATCACTGATTGATTTGCATCTCAGGTTGAACCATCTTTATGTCCCAAGTATAACTCCCAGTTGATCAGGGTGAATGATCCTTTTAATGTGCTGCTGAATTGGGTTTGCTATTATTTTACTAAGAATTTTTGGTCAGGGATGTTAGTCTGTAGTTTGTTGGTAGTGTCCTTTTCTGGCGTTGTTATCAGGGGAGTGCCAGCTTTATAAAAGGAAACATTACAACTCATACCACAGAAATACAAGGGATCATATGAGACTTTTGCGTCTCATGTAGGAATAGTTACCCCTGCTTTCTTTTCGTCATGGTTTGGTTGAAATATCTTTTTCTTTCCTTTCACTCTCAGTCTATGTGTGTCATTAATGATAAAGTGAGCCTCCTATCAGCAGTACATTGTTGATTTTTTTAATCCACTTAGCCATTCTATGTCTTTTGACTGGATAATTTAATCTGTTTATGTTTAAAGTAATTATATTTGTTAAGTGAGGGCTTACTATGGCCATTTTGTTCATTGTTCCTTGTCTCTTATCCTGCTCTTTTTTTTTTTTTTTAATGTTTTGCTGTCTTGTGGTATCAGTAGGCTTTGACTTCTTTATCATGTTCTTTTGTGTGATTACTACATGTTTTTCCCTTGTGGTTACCATGAAGCTTATATAAAATATCTTTTTTTTTTTAAGATGTATTTATTTTAGAGAAAGATTTTGTGTGTGTATGTGAGTGGGGAGGAACAGAGAGAAAGAATCCTGAAGCAGACTCCCCACTGAATGCAGATCCCGGTGTGGGGCGAGATCCCAGGACCGAGATCATAACCTGAGCTGAAACCAAGAGTTGGCCACTTAACTGACTGAGCCACCCAGGTGCCACACTTAAATAAAATATCTTAAAATTATAACACCCTATTTGAAAATAACAACTTTAATAGAATTCCTAAACTTTACACATTGACTTATGCTCTCCCTCACATTTTAGATTATTGTTATAATTTACATATTTTTATATTGTGTAAGAACAGATTATTTTAGTTACGGTTATTTTCACTGTTTTTAAAGTTTTTATTTATTTATTTATTTGACAGAGAGAAATCACAAGTAGGCAGAGAGGCAGGCAGAGAGAGAGAGGAGGAAGCAGGCTCCCTGTCAAGCAGAGAGCCTGATGCGGGACTCCATCTCAGGACCCCGAGGTGATGACCTGAGCCGAAGGCAGCGGCTTAACCCACTGCACCACCCAGTGGTGCGCCCTGTTTTTTAACTTTTAAACTAAAGTTGTAAGTGAATTATGAACCAACTTTACCATACCACATAATCTAACTTTGACTGTGTTTTATCATTATCAGTAAGTTTTACACTGCCTTTAAAATTTTTATGTTAATTAGTATTCTTTTATTTCCACCAAAAGAGTTCCCATTAGCATTTCTTTTAAGGCAGCTCTAGTGGTGATGAATTTCTTCAGCTTTTGTTTGGGAAAGTTTTTATCACTTCTTCATTTCTTAAGGATAGCTTCACTGGATGTAGCATTTTTTTAAAAAATATTTTATTTATTTATTTGACAGAGAGAGATCACAAGTAGATAGAGAGAGAGAGAGAGAGAGAGAGGGAAGCAGGCTCCCCGCTGAGCAGAGAGCCCGATGCGGGACTCGATCCCAAGACCCTGAGATCATGACCTGAGCGGAAGGCAGCGGCTTAACCCACTGAACCACCCAGGCGCCCCGGATGTAGCATTTTTGATTAACAGGTTTGTTTATTTATTTTCAGTAGCTTGAATATATCATCCCACTTTCTTCTGGCCTGAAGGGTGGCTGTTGAAAATCCACCAATAGTGTCATTGGGTTTCCCTTGTATGTATTCTCTCTTGTCTCTTGCTGCTGTTATAAAATTCTTTGTGTTTCACATCTGGCAATTCAGTTATGTAAGTGGGTGTTGGCCTATTCAGGGGGTCCTATTTGGGGGTCAGATCAGGTCAGCCTATTTGGGGGTCCTCAGGGTCTCCTGGGACTGGATCTCTATTTCTCTTCAGGTTGGGGAAGTTTTCCACCATTGTCGCTTTTTTAAAAAATTAAGTATAGTTGACACACAGTGTTACATTAGTCACAGATGTACAATTTACATCTCTTTACATTATGCTATGGTGACAAGTGTAGTTGTCATTTATCACCATACAACACTATTACAACATTATTAACTATAATCCCTATCCTATATGCTCCTTTTAATCTCTGTGACTTATTCCTTCCATAACTGGAAGCTTGTATCTCCCACTCCCCTTCACACATTTTATACAACCTATCCCTGTAGCTATCAATTTGTTTTCTGTATTTATGGGTCTCTTTCTGCTTTTTGTTTTATTTATATTCCACATATAAGTGAAATCATTTTGTACTTGTCTTCCTCTGACTTATTTCACTTAGCATAATGCCCTCTAAGTCCATCTTTGTTGTTGCAAGACCTCATTTTTTTTATGGCTTATTAATTTTCTGTGGTGTATATATACCATATCTGCTTTATACACTTCTCTGTCAGGGAACACTTGGGTTGCTTCAGTATCTTGGCTATTGTAAATAATGCTGCAGTACATGTAGGGGATGCATGTATCTTTGCAAATGAGTGTTTATATTTTCTTTGGGTAAATACTCAGTAGTGGAATTACTGGATCATACGGTATTTCTCTATTTCATTTTCTGAGGAACCGCCATACTGTCTTCCACAGTGGCTGCACCAATTTACATTCCCACCGACAGTGCACAAGTTTCCTTTTTCTTTACATCCTCACCATCACTTGTTACTTCTTGTCTTTTTGAGTCTAGCCATTTGACAGGTGTGTGGTGATAACTCTGACAGGTGATAACCTCAGTGGTAATGTTTTGATATCCATTTCCCTGATGATTAATGTTTCATGTGTCTCTTCACTGTATGTCATCTTTGAAAAAATGTCTAGTCAGATCTTCCATCTAGTTTTTGTCAAATTGTTTTTTAGGTGCTGTGTTGTACAAATTCTTTGTATATTTTGTACATTAACTTCTTACCAGAAGTATCATTTGCAGATATCTTCTCCCATTCCAGTAGGTTGCCTTTCCCTTCTGTTGTTTTCCTTTGCTGTACAAAAACTTTTCATTCGTTCTACATCTTTTGCTTTTGTTTCCCTTGCCTCAGAAGACGTACCTAGTAAAATGTTGCTAAAGCATAGGAGTTTTATGCTTTCAGGTCTCACATTTAGTTTGTTACTCAATTTTGAGTTTATATCTGTGTATAATGTAAGAAAAGTGGTCCAGTTTCTCTTTTGCATGTCTCCAGTTTTCCCAGCACTGGGAAGAGACTCTCCCCCACCCCGCCACCTTCCCCTGTTGTGTATATTGCCTCTTTTGTCATTGATTAATTGACCATTTAATTGTGGGTTTATTTCTGGGCTCTTTATTCTATTCCGTTGATTTATGTGTCTCTTTTTGTGCCAAATTACTACAGCTGTATAGTGTATCTTGAAATCTGGAATTGTGGTATCTCCAGCTTTTTTTTTTTTTAAGATTGTATTTATTTGAGAGAGAAAGACTAACAGAGAGCATTAGAAGGGGCAGGATCAGCGGGAAAAGCAGACTCCCCACTCAGCTGGGAGCCTGATGTGGGACTCGATGCTGGGATTCCAGGATCATGAACAGAGCTGAAGGCAGTCCCTTAACCAACTGAGCCTTTCAGGCACCCTGTTCTTTTTTTCTTAAGATTGCTTTTGCTATTTAGGGTCTTTTGTGGTTTGATGCCAATTTGAGGATTATTCTAGTTCTGTGAAAAATACTATTTATATTTTGATGGAGATTGCACTGAATCTGTAGATTGCTTTACAGTAGTATGGAAATTTTAACAATATTCTTCCAGTCCATGAGCATGTAATATCTTTCCATTTGTTTGTGTTGTGTTCAATTTCTTGAATCAGTGTTTTATAATTTTCAGAGTACAGGTCTTTCACCTCCTTGGTTAAGTTTACTTATAGGTATTTTATTCATTTTGGTGCAACTGAAAATGGTATTTAGTACACTTAGTAAATGGAATTGTGTTCTTTCTGCTATTTAATTATTAGTGAATAGCAACAACTGCTATTTCATTTTTAGTGAATAACAGCAATACCCATGTATTAATGTTGTACCCTGCAACTTTACTGAATTCATATATTCTGTTTTTGGTAGAGGCTTTAGGGTTTTCTGTGGATTGTGTCATGTCATCTGTAAGTAGTGAACGTTTTTCTTCTTCCTTGCATTTTATTTCTTTTTCTTGTCTGATTGCTATAGTTAGGACTTCCAGCACTATATTGAATAAAAGTGTTGAGAGTGCACATCTTTCTCTAGTTCCTGATCTTAGAGTAAATGCTCTGTTTTTCATCATTGTGAGTATAATGTTAGCTGTGGGTATTCATATATGGCTTTTACTATGTTAAGGTATGGTCCTTCAAACCCTACTTTGTTGAGAGTTTTTCATCATGAGTGGTGTCTTATATTGTCAAATGATTTTTCTGCATCTATTGAGATATGACTTTTATCCTTCATTTTCTTTCTTTTTTTTTTAAGATTTTATTTATTTATTTGACAGATAGAGATCACAAGTAGGGAGCGAGGCAGGCAGAGAGAGAGAGAGAGAGGAAGAAGCAGGCTCCCTGCCAAGCAGAAAGCCCGATGCGGAGCTCGATCCCAGGACCCTGGGATCATGACCTGAGCGAAAGGCAGAGGCTTTAACCCACTGAGCCACCCAGGCGCCCCATATCCTTCATTTTCTTAAAGTGGTATTTCATATTGATTTTGTGAATATTGAATAAATCTTCATAATAAATCCCACTTTGTTGTTGTGAATGATCTTTTTAATGTATTATTAAATATGGTTTACTAATATTTTCTTGAGGATTTTTGGGTCTGTATTCTTCAGGGAAATTGGCTTATGGTTCTGTTGGTGTTGTTTGCTTGCTTTGTTCTGTTTTGTTTTGTTTTTTTTTTGTACTGTCTGTCTGGTCTCAGTGTCAAGATCATATTGGCCTTGCATAATGTATTTAGAAGCTTTCCTTCCTCTCCCATTTTTTTTTTTTTATGATTTGAGGAGAATGCCTATGAACTCTTCTTCAAATATTTGTTAGAATTCACCTGTGAATCCATTTGGTCCTGGGCTTTTGTTTGCCAGGAATTTTTTGACCATCAATTCCATTTCATTATTTTTATTGGTCTGTTCAGATTTTCTATTTCTGATTCATATTTGGAAGATTATAGGTTTCTAGGAAATTTTCCATTTCTTCTATATTATCTAATTGGTGAGCATATAATTTTTGTGGTTGTCTCTTATAATCCTTTGTATTCCTGTGTTGTCAGTTGTTATTTCTCATCTACCATTTCTGAATTTTATTTGGTTCCTCTCTTTTTTCTTAGTGAGTCTGGCTAAAGGTTTATCAATTTTGTCTATCTTTTTGAGGTACCAGCTCTTATTTTTTTTTTGTTGTGTTTTTGTTGTTGCTGTTGTTTTGTCTTTATGTCACATATGTGTGGTTTTTATTATTTTATTCCCCCGACTAACTTTGTTTTTTTCTAGTTCTTTTGGGATGACATTAGAGTGTTTGAAATTTCTCTTGTTTCTTAAGCTAGGCTTATATTGCTATAAATTTCCCCCTTCCAGCTGCTTTTGCTATGTCCCAAAGATTTGAACATTTTAATTTGTACCCATGTGCTTCTAAATTTCTATTGACCCAATGGTTTAGTAGCACATTGATCAGTCTCCACATGTTTTGTTTTTTTTTTTTCCCAGTTTTTTTCCTTGTGATTTTTTAGTTTCATACCTTTATGGTTAGAAAAAATGCATGACAATTTCAGTCTTAAGTTTATTGAGATTTGGTAGCTTAATGTGGTCTATTTCATATAATGTTCCATGTGTACTTAAAGGAAATGTATATTCTCTTATGTATATATTTATTTAGACTAGATGGACTTATGTGTTGTTCAAAGATATAGTTTCCTTACTGATATTCTGCCTGTATGATCTCTCCATTGATGTAAATATGGTGTCAAAGTTCTGTACTATTATTTTATTATCGTCAATTACTCCTTTGTGTCTATTCATCTTTGCTTTATATATTAGGTATTCCAACATTGGTTGCACATATATTTACAATTGTTATATCCTCTTGTTGGATTGATCCCTTTATCCTTTACAATGCCCTTGTCTCATTACAGTCTTTGTTTTAATGTCTCTCTTGCCTGATTAAAAAAAAAAGGCCAGAGTGGCAATACTTGTTTTTTTTTAACTTCCATTTGCATGGAAGTTTTCTCCATCTTTCACTTTCAGTCTATATGTATCTTTAGGTCTGAAGAGCAGCTCTTGTAGGCAGCATACAAATGGGTTGGGTTTTTGTTGTTTTTATTATCCATCCTGCCACCCTATGTCTTTTGATCAGAGCATTCGACCATGTACATTTAATTACTGTACCATGTACGTTTAAGTACATAACTATTGTCATTTTGCTAATTGACTTCTGATTGTTTTTCTTTTCTTTTTTTAATTTCTTTTCAGCGTAACAGTGTTCATTGTTTTGACATCACACCCAGTGCTCCATGCAATACATGCCATCCCTATTACCCACCACCTGGTTCCCCAAACCTCCCACCCCCTGCCCCTTCAACACCCTCAGGTTGTTTTTCAGAGTCCATAGTCTCTCATGGTTCACCTCCCCTTCCAATTTCCCTCACCTCCCTTCTCCTCTCCATCTCCCCATGTCCTCCATGTTATTTGTTATGCTCTGCAAATAAGTGAAACCATATGATAATTGGCTCTCTCTGCTTGACTTACTTCACTCAGCATAATCTCTTCCAGTCCCGTCCATGTTGCTACAAAAGTTGGGTGTTCATCATTTCTGATGGAGGCATAATACTCCATCGTGTATATGGACCACATCTTCCTTTTCCATTCGTCCGTTGAAGGGCATCTTGGTTCTTTCCACAGTTTGGCGACCGTGGCCATTGCTGCTATAAACATTGGGGTACAGATGGCCCTTCTTTTCACTACATCTGTATCTTTGGAGTGGATGTGGAGAAAGGGGAACCCTCTGATTGTTTTTCTAGTTCTCCCTTTTATCTCTTGTTCTTGCCCCTTGTGATTGATGACTTTCTTTTGTTTTAGAGTTTCACTACCTTTCTCTTTACTTTTTGTGTATCTCATTTTTTTTAAAAGCTTTTATTTATTTGACAGAGAGAGACAAAGCAAGAGAAGAAACAGAAGTAGGGGGAGTGGGAGAAGGAGAAGCAGGCTTCCTGGTGATCAGAGAGCATGATGCAGGGCTCGATCCTATGACCTTGAGATCATGACTTGAACCAAAGGCAGCTGCTTAATGACTGAGCCACTCAGGTGCCCCCATATCAGGTTTTTTATTTGTGTTTACCATTAGGCTCATATATAACATCCTATATATATAGCAGTCTATATTAAGTTGATGTCACTTAAGTTTGGAACACATTCTAAAAGAACATCATTTTTAGTCCCCCCTCCACTTTTTTATGTATATGTTGTCATATTTTACTTTTTGTGAGTCCCCTTAACTTTTAAGATATAATTGATTTTACCTTTTTTTTTTTTTTTTTTTTTTTTTTTTGTTAGTAAGTATTTGTTCTACTTTCTTCACTAGATTTTTGCTTTTAGTTAGAAAATTGTTTTTCTTTCACAATTTTCTTACTTTCAATTATGGCCTTTTCTATTTAAAGGCCTTTAACATTTCTTTAAGGCCAGTTTAGTGGTGATGACCTCCTTTAACTTTTGCTTCTCCAAGAATCTCTTTATTTTTCCTTCAGTTGTTTTGTTTTAACCTGAAAGAGAGTGAGAACAGGGGAGGGACAGAGGAAGAGGGAGAGCATGGAGCCTGATGGAGGGCTCAATCTCACAACCCTGAAGTCATGACCTGAGCAGAAACCAAGAGTTGGGCATTTAACCACTCCACCCAGGTGCCCCATTATTTTTCCTTCATTTCTGAATGATAACCAGGTAGAGTATTCATTGCCAGGTAGAGTATTCATGGTTGTAGGTTTTTTCCTTGCAATACTTTGCAGGCCAGGAGCAAGTGGCATGATATAGTCACAGTTTCTGCTGAAAAATCAGCAGATGGCCTTATGGAGTTTTTCCTTGTACTAGTTGTAACTAGTTACTTCTCTCTCTCTCATGGCTTTTAAAATTCTGGCTTATAATTTGAAATTTTAATTATTTTGCGTTTTTGTGTGGACCTCCTTGGGGTTCATCTTGCTTGGAACTCTCTCTGCTTCCTGAACCTGGATGTCTGTTTCGCTCCACAGGTTAGGGAAGTTTTCAGGTCTTATTTGTTCCAGTAAATTTTCTGCCCCTTCTCTCCCTTCCTACTGGAACCCTTAAAATACGATTGTGTGTTTGCTTGGTGTTGACCAAGAGATCCCCTTACCTGTCCTCACTTTTAAAAATTCTTTCTAATCCTATCTTCCAGATCACTGATATGTCCATTCTTCTGCATCTACTAGTTTGTTGATTTTCTCTAGTGTATTTTTCATTTCAATTATTGTATTCTTCAACTCTGATTAGTCCTTTTTTATATTTTTCATTTCTTTGGTTTAGTTCTGAGCTCACCAACTTTTTTTCTCCAGGCCAGTGAGCATCTTTATGACCATTAAGCTCATCAGGTAGATTGCTTATCTCCATTTCATTTAGTTCTTTTTCTGTGGTTTTATCTTGTTATTCCATTTGGAGCATATTCCTCTTTCTCCTTATTTTCACTTTCTGTGTTTGTTTCCATGAATTAGGTGGAACAACTGCTTCTTCCAAACACAAAGGAGTAGTCTTGTGTATGGTCATCCCTTGTATAAACTGTTCCTGGTTCCTTTGGCTGGCTCAGGCAGTGGCTGGTGTGGGCTGGGGTTCCAGGGCCCTCTCTGCTGAGGGCATTCTGACAAAACAGCTGAAGCTGAAGTGGGTACAAGCCAGGGGGTCCTGGGATGCTCACCCAGGGTGCACCCTGGTAGGTGGCTGGAACTGAGGCAGGTCCTTGCTGGGTGTTCCCAGGGTGTTTTGTGCAGGGTGTGCCCCGGCTAGGGTGGCTGGACCTGAAGCAAGTGTGAGACAGTTGCCCTAGCAAGTCATCTGGAGCTGAATGGTATAGGCCTGAAGTAGTCCAGGGTGCTTTGCTCCTGTGATACCTTGGTGGGACAATTGGAGCTGTAGTGAGTACTGATTAGGCATATCTCAAATGTGCTGTGCTGGGGCCACTTTGGTTGGACAGCTGGAGGTGGTGAAGGCTAGGATCCCAGGATCCACTGAGGCAGTAAGCCAGGGCTCCCAGCCTCTACTCCAAGATGGAGGGAATTGTCAACTCTGGTGGTCAGCAGCCCCTTTCATCTGGAAAGAGTTCCACCAGCTCTTCTGACATTTGGCAGAGTTTTAGGGCTGGGTCTTTATATCCTTGCTGCTCTTTTAAACCACTCCTCTTTTTGTGTACCCCAAAGCATGCAAGACTGGTTTGGGCTAGGTGCCCAGGGCCGGCTGGGGTAGCAGGCTGGCTAGTCTATCCAGACCCTGCTCAGATCTCTGCTGTGAAGGTAGAGGGGGAATGTAAACCATGGTGCTTGCCAGACCCTCTGACCCAAAGAGAGTTCCAGCAGTTCTGCTGCCCTCTGACAGAGTTCTAGAAGCTCTCTTAACCACAGCTTACTTTCTGTGCTCCAGAGCAATGAATCCAGACACAGTCTCCCAGTCCTGTCCCTCCCCTGTGCAGTTTGCATTACAGCGTCTCCACTGCTCTTGCTGTTCTCTGTGTTCAATCACCTTCTACAGAAGCTGTTCATTCAGCCCTCAGGTCATGAGGCCTGCTCTATAACTACCTGTAGATTTTGCGTATATGTGGAGGAAGTGAGTTCAGTGTCTCCCTCTATGGTTATCTCAGACCAGAAGGCCAGCCATTATTGCTTCAAATGTACTTTCCATCCTTTTTTCCTTCCTGATTTAGCATAATGTCAAGATTGTTTCTTTCATTGTATCCCATAAATTCTGTTCTTTTTCATTTTTTTGTTTTTGATTCTCTGACTAGATAATTTGTCCAGTCATCCACGTTGCTGATTTTTTTCTTCTGCATAGTCGAGTGTGCTTTTGAAGCACTCTACTGAATTCTTCAGTTCAGTTACTGTATTTTCCAGTTCTAGGATATTTTTTATGGTTTCTCTTTCTTTGTTGAACTTCTCATTTTGTTCATTTTTCATTTTCCTAATTTTGTTCAGCCACCTATGTGTTCTTGTGTTTCAGTAAACTTCTTTAAGAGGATTATTTTGAATTCTTTGCCAGATCAGAGATCTGTGTTTCTTTAGGGTTAGTAATCGGTGCCTTAATTTGCTTTGGTGTTGTCATATTTACCTGATTTATTGTGATGACCGATCACCAGTGAACTACTTTCCTATCTGAAAGTGATAAGTGATATCTGAGTCTTTGCAGGTTCATTTTGGCAGAGAGTTCTTTAGCAGCTCAGCTTGGGTTTCTGAATGTGTATATTGTACCATCCTTGGGCAGGTGAGCTACCGTTAGGGGCTATTTTGGGGCATGACAGGTGTTCAGGCTTTGAGATCGGGGGGTGGGGGGGTGGGTGTGCCACTGACAGAGAAGAGCTGGATAGGACTGCTGGCTTGGTCCCCTGCCCATGTGAGGTGGTAGGATGGGCACCGCAGTTGCCTGGATTCTCCGGGTAGTCTTACTAGATGGTCAGGACTGGGTCCTATACTCAGCAGTTAAAGTGGCGTTCTGAATTATCTTCCCTGCCTTGCCAGGGCAGTAAGACAGGACCCAGGGCCTGCATAATTTGTTGTTCGGGGACCTGAATCAAGCAAGAGTGTACATTGGATATCCTGGGCGGGTGAGGCTACCAGTTTTGCTCTGCAGACAGGGAAAGCCACAGGCTGTGCTCTCTGTGAGCAGGGCTGTTAAAATGTCTGAAGCGTTCTGGGGCAGTTCCTTGGTTGGCGGGGGTGGGGGGGGGGCGGTGCGCTGAAACTTATTCAGTCAGGAGGGGGTTATGAATTAGTTTCCCTGCCTGGACACAGCAGGAGAAGCAGCTCCAAGGCTAGTAAGGCTCTTTGCTGTCCTTACCCAAGCTAACTCATGCCACAGTTTTTCTGGCTGAACAGTAACCCTTGCTTTGTTTTGAAGGCAGTCAGCTCTACCCACCTACCCCTCAGCCTGAGTGTTGCCAAGTCATGTAGCTCACAGGTGTTCTCACCGCCTTTCCTGCCATGCGGGTCTGGGGACTACTCTCCACAGCCTTGAACCGTGACTCAACCTTTTACCTAGGAGAGCCCCCTTCATGCAACTTTGAGTTCCCCCATCAGGCTTTCTGGTTGAGAAGGACCAGGAACCAGGCTCTACAGAATGTAGGCTAGGACTCAGTTTTTCTGCCCAGGGAAGGGTCAGACCAGGCTCCAGGCTGATAAAACTCCTCTGAGGACCCAAGTAAGCAGACCTGAACCCTGCTGCTTTCCCAGGGGTCAGACTGTTCTGACTCAGTTCTGCAAGTGAACCAGAACCACCGCTTGGGATTACAACTTGGGCCCTGCAGGTGTGTACTTGGTCTGCCCAGATCCAAGGGCAGAAGCGCCCTCCCTGGTGCTCTGTCCCAATCAGATTCCCAGTTTTTGAGCCCCAGAGATTCCCCTATAATCCCTATGAGGCAAAGCCAGCTCCCTTGAAGCAGCCCACAGTGCAGGGTATCACCCCTGGGCTCTTGGGGACTTCCCCGCATGATGCAGGTCACTGGCCAGGAAGAGGCGCTAGGGCCAGCATAGAACCACACCTCCACCTACCTTTCCAGGGTGCTCTGTCTTGCTCTCTGTGGTGTAGTGGATTGCGTTAGCCTTGCTCCCACGATCCAGGATTCTCTCCTTGGTGTCTGGTCCAGGATGGTTGTGTGCTCCCCCTCACAGGAACAACAGCTAAGTCCAGTCTATCACTTCTTGCACGTCTTAGAAATCCTGAAATGTAGTAGTTAACAGTTCATGCACCCGGCTACCACTGTATCACCCTGTAGATCCACCCTGAGGAACATGGCTTTGATAAAGTCAGATTTTAATTCCCACTAAGAACCCAAGGCTCAGAATGAGCAGAGCCAGCCTTAGGCAACTCCATTTGCCCTCTGTTGACATGAAGAGTTAAGAAACCGCTCTCCCCTGATAAACTTTAAGAAATAACATGCCTACCCTTTGACCAAGCAAGCGATTTTCCATTCAGGTATCTATTTGTGGCAAATGGACTCAAACAAAAGGGTAAAAAAGCTTTTATATGTAAAGGTGTCTGCTAGCATTTCTTTCTTACAACTGCAAAGCAATTTAAATGTTTGTCAATAAGCAACAAATTTACAGTATTAGTAGAGAATTTGGCAGCCTAAGAATACTACTATGGGAATTCATTTCAATTTGGAGAATGTCTAAGTTAAAATGTTAAATGAAAAGAGCACGATGCAAGTTTGTGCACACATAATTACAGTTATGTATGTAAGTGCAGTTCTATAAAACTAGAAACCACTAATTTGTGCCTGGATGACGATGAGGATACATAAAAATCAGGCTGTCATTGAACAGTAGATTCTATAATTTGTCATCTAAGGTAGTAACCTTAGTTGTAACTTAGAAGTAACCTGTTGACTTCTGAAAGATATCATTCAAAATTACAATAATGGTTTATTATCCTCTTGTAGATATGACCAAAGTTGGAGGCTTGCAGACCCTAACTGTACGCATTAATATTGCAAATATTGCCAACCATTTGAGATGTATTGCTTATTTGGGGTTTAGCATGTTGAACTTAGGGGTCTTTTACTAAAAGTACCTTGTTAAAAGTCAGCATTTCACACAGTGATTTCATGGATTCCTTGAATTCCATTTTTTTTCCTTTTTTCTTTCTCTTTCTTTTTTCTTTGTTAGTTTCCATCTCTAGATCTTTGTGGGTAGGAAAGAGAAAAAAAAATCTGAAATATAAAATTAAGGGACCAAATGTCTCTTTTTACAGGTGTTCCATTACCCAAAGAAGACATTTCTGCCCCTCTGATCTCTAGCTCGCCAGCGAAGGAAGCCCAGGAGTACGAAAACCCCCCAAATGAAGAGGAAGATAAAATCAAAGAAGAGCCCCTAACCATCTCGGAACTGGCATACAGCCCAAGTGCCAGCCTTCTCCCCACCCCTGTGGATGATGATGAGATCGACATGCTCTTTGACTGTCCTTCGAGGCTAGAGTTGGAAAGAGAAGACACAGATTCCTTTGAGGAACTGGAAGCAGACGAACATGCCTTTTTGATGGCCGAAGAGGAAGAGCTGAAGGAGGCTCACCAAGCCTTGTCGTGGAGCTATGACATTCTGAGAGGCCATATTCGGGTGAACCCACTGGTCAAGAGTTTTTCCAGGCTCCTGGTGGTGGGCCTGGGGCTGCTGCTCTTTGTATTCCCCCTGCTCCTCCTCCTTTTGGAGTCAGGTATTGATCTCTCCTTCTTATGTGAAATCCGCCAGACGCCAGAGTTTGAGCAGTTTCACTATGAATACTACTGCCCTTTAAAGGAGTGGGTGGCTGGCAAAGTCAACCTCATTCTCTACATGCTGGGCTGCTCGTAAAGTTCATATCTCCTATGACTAAGGGCTATATTCAATACTAGTGATTTTGCTTTTTTTGTTTTTGTTTCTGTCTTTTTCTGCAAATGCCTGGTTCTGCGTGGTCACAGGGCCATGAACAGGTGTTCCTCACTCATAACGCATTATTGAAAAATTTCAGTTAGCTTTCCATAATTCACTGCAGTTAAATAAGTTCAAGTCAAATACAGTCATTTTAGTTATAGGTCAGGAAGATGGCCTTTAAGTAACCAAAAACATGTTTATTTTTTATTATACTACAGACATACTCTTTATTATATCATAATACATTATACATTGAGCTGAATTAGATTTCCCCCTTTTTTAATAGTTAGCACCATTGTAAGGTTCTGGATCAGGATTTTAATAACGACCCAAGAGAAAGTTTTTGAATATAATCCTTAGTGAAAACAACGTCCTCTAACCAATGCCTATACAACTAAATTTATGCTGGGCTTTTGTTTTCTGTTTTTTTAAAAATATTTTTATGTGTTCAAAATATTTTGGTAAATTTTTAGCAAAAAAAGAAGCCTCCTGGAGTTATTTAAGTGTACAGATTGTTTAAGATTAATGCACAAAGGGTATGTCAGGAATTTTTTAATGTTTTGGCACTGGTTTGTTTTTTACAATATTTTTGGCTGAACCAATTGCATAATTTGTTGTTACCTGCGTATGAGGTAGACAGACACTGTAGTAAGTAAGCTCTTGAAATGGATGATGGAACTGGAGGATGTAGAAACTGAGAAGACTCAAGTGGACACAGGGAGGTCCATTTTTTCAAAGTATTTGGACAAGATGATTTACTCCCTTTGTTTGCATTCCGTCCATATATTTTGGTTGGGAAAGGATGTTTTTTAAAGGGAAAACAGTTAAAAGTTATGCTAGGTAATTGCATATTATTGTACATTAACCCAAGAGTAGACACAGATAGGAACTGGGCAAGTAGCAAAATAGGAGTTTGGTGAGGCTGCTGCTGTGCAGGGGTGGTTGGCAAACCATCTTTTACGAAAGTGGTGTTGATGCATGGATATTGGATGATGTAAAGAATGTGCACTTGCTGTCCGAGTTGACGGGTATATGTTTAAGTGGATCTAAGTCAAAGAGGAGAAACTGTAAGGCATATTTTTCAGGTCCCTCATGCCTTTCACTGATTCAGTGGGAAAAATTTCAAAAGAAGTGTGTGTAAGAGAGAAAGAGAGAGGATATGGAAAGAATGGAGTGTGGCTTTTTGATAAATGCTGGTGATCTTCCTTTTTGGTGGCTGATATCCTCTTTTCCTCCCCTGGTTTTCTTAAGATCTTAACTCATTCCTAATTGGGGCTTCCATTAAGAAAATAGAAGGGACTCATTAGAGGATCTCGTATTCAGCTTGGGTGAAATAGTAAAATGACTCCCTAACCCGATAGCAGAGGAAACAAATGTTCTAGTACCTTCCTTCATACCATAAGATCCACAATAGAAAGAAAGGTTCTGATGCTTCCCTGGGCAGAGTACTTACCAATACTGCGGTATAATTGAGCAAGAAAAGAGTATGGCACTTAGGGCATAGCGCATTGGGATTTCTCCATGGATTGAGACTATTCCGTTGCCTTCATTTACAAAGAGATTGGGCGCCTGTATTCTCTCCTTAACCATAATAGACGCTCCAACTCCATCATTAACATTGTTTCTAAATTGACCATTCATGGAGCTCTGGGTGCTCTATTCGACATATAAGTTTGAAAATAAATTTTAAAAGCAAAGCCTTCAGTCGTACTAACTAGAATGTACACTTGCTATTAGGTTTGTAAGGTGTTCTCTCCCATGTGCTTTCAGTGATTTATTTTGCTTTTTATTGAATATTTAATACCTGAAATTTGATACCAACATAGAATGTATTTTCTATAGCTTATTTTGGAAGTTTCCAAATGGCCAGCTTTGAAATTGAAGGGTTTTTTTTTTTTACCCCTTTGTCATGACTTCCAACTCATACTTTCTAACAAAAGGGCACACCAGTGTAGTCTGCCCACAATTAGTCCCCCTTGTAATCATGCTCCATATCATTTCCTTTAAAGTTCTAACCATAACAAACACAGCCCCTGCCTGTTTAAAGTAATATTTTTTAAAATTATGGAAGTATGTAATATATTGCCCATCATAAAACACTGAAAAATACTGACGGGATAAATACTAACCATAATCCAACCATGCAGATGTATATTGGGGAGTAATCAATATATTTTAACATTTCCAGCTAACATCTCTTTTAGGCAGAAACTGAATAGAAAGTTTGTAAGCAAAGGAGTTAAAAGAATAGGGTCTACTGAATTTAAGCAATAGCCGCCAAACATAAAACTGGGATGCTGAAATGCCATTTTGTGGCATTCAGAATAGAATCAGCGTTTTAGAAATACCCACTTCAGTTTTGTTAGGAGAGAGTCTCCAGCTGCCTGGGTCAAAAGAGGAGAAAAGTGCTTCCAAAGATGGAGAGTATATAATATAGTGAGATACAGAATTCAAAGCAAGTGTGTGAGTATATGTATACCATATTATTGCTATAGCTGTGTTTATATATGAATCTGTATATATGTGTGTATTTGTATACACACAACTGATATGCCCTTCATACATAGTTGTGTTTATTTTTCCCCGGTTTGAGGAGTTTGTGACATGTTATTATTCCTGTTCCCTCTCAGATATCATGGGATAAAACCCACAGTCTCAAAGGTTTCAATTTTTCATGAAAACAACCATGTGTACATTTGTGGTTTTATATACACACATATATGGCAAATACATATACACACACAATCTTGTCTTTAGTGCTAATGCAAGTTGGATCTTGAAAAAAATGTAGGTAAAGTATCGTGTATTTCTGTCTGTGCTTGGAACATACTGTAAAATGTTATGTATTTGGAATATATTTTGTGGTTTGTCTAATATTTATAAAGACAACTCTGGGAAGAATTCAAAAGGTGATTTCATTGAAATACTAGAGAAATGGGGGCCATGTTACCTGTGATTGGAGCCTTATCTTTGTATAGTAAAATCTGCATTTCTATGTCAACATCCAGATTGTTTTATATGTTAATATGGTGGCAGGAATCCCTAATAAAAATACTCTGGGGAAAAATGTTTCTGCAATCATTTAGTTTTATTCAGGCTATTTATGCAACTTTACTTTGTTGGAACTACAGGCAGGTACCATCTAGGACCATGAATGAGGTCACCCTTGAATGGTGATAGAATGAAATAAAAAAATCACAGGTAATGGATGGAATTAATCCTTTGCAGAAATCATTCAGGCTAAAACCAGGAATATTGAGTGTACTGAAAATGGACCCGAATGTAAAAGATAGCTACAGCATTAAGATAACTAGAAAATAGCAAAGCGTGGAAAAAGTAGATGAGAGGTGTTCTTCATTATAGATAAGAGGAAGGATTTCAGAATGTTAAAAATTAGTAGGTCATCAGTTCTGGCAGAAAAGGGTGCTTTTTTGGGCCAGAGAGAGCTACATCAGACTCAACTCTCCAGCACTTGCCATGAAACTTTGATCTGTTCATGGACCCTGGAAGAACTTTATTCTTCTACCCTTGTCTTCCCCTCCATACAGCATGGCCTGAAAGGCCCACTGCTCTGGTTTATCACAAAGCTAACAACTCCATCCCTGACTGCTAAATCAGAAGGTGTTACTGTGAATGAAGCAAAAGGGGCTCTCTGCACAGTAGGAACACCATGGATGCCAAGCCAAATTGTACGTCAGCTGTTGTGGCCTCTTAAGTCTGTCAATCTGTTTTACTGAGCTACAATTGACAAAATTGTATTAGTTGCAGGTGTACAACAAGGTTAGATATAGGTACACATTGTGAAATGATCGCACAGGAAGTTTAGTCAATATCCATCAGCTACCTCACAGAAGCACAGAATTTTTTCTTGTGATGACAACTTATAAGATCTGCTCTCTTAGCAACTCGCAGTGCAGTACAGGAGTGTTAACTAGAGTCCCCATGTTGTTTGTTACATTCCAGCCAGAACTTACTTATAACTGGAAGTTTGTACCTTTTGATCACCTTCATCCATTTCATCCACCTCAGGGGTAGGCTGTGGCAGGGGAGGTCTGTCAAGTTCTTACTCAGCGGTCGTCAGAGGTCCACACTGTAGACTACAGGCAAGAAAAAGAATTCTGTGGTTTTTATTCAGGTATGAGGTGACTTAGGGACCTAAAGTCCCAGCTCCAGCAGCTGTAGCCAACACTTTTGTCTGCCTTAGTGTCTGCAGACTGGAAGGTTCACACAAAGTGGCCCTTGGTTATTTATTCCTTGGGCAGTCTGGGCTCCTGACCCAATCTCACCTTTTGGGAGAAACTTTTGTCCTTATTCCTCCATTCCTTGCTTAGCCAAATAGGGAAAAGCTCTCCTAACTACACTCCAGCCTAGAAGGAAAGTACTGGGGAGAAGTTTCCACCTCTGGGGTGACCTCGGGATAGTTGCGGTGGATGAATTTGAGACTCTTTGGGCCATTTTCTCTACTGGGTGGAGATCATGTACTAAAGGTCCCTGCTTACTTTTCCTCCTGCTTCTCTCTCTCTCTCTCTCTCTTTCTCTTGGACCTGTTTTGGGCTTCCAGTCTACATGCAGTAAACAGACCCAGCAGGACCTGCCCATGGTGGGCCCAGCCAGGACTCGGCTCTCCACCTTCCAGCCTCAGTCTGTGATGGGTGGGTAAGTTTGGCGAGTCCCATGCAGTGGGCTCAGCAGTCATCACTTCGTAGAGGACAGAAGAAGCCCTCACTTGGGTCTCAGATCCCAGCTGTGTTCTCCAATCCATTAATAAAACTGATTTTAATCCTCTCCTGGCCCTGGTATCTATCGTCTACTGGGAATTGGGGTGGTGGCTGGGGGCAAGATTCACACTAAGGACACTCAAGAATATTTAGGATCTTTGCAACCTCCAGTGTTGCCAGTAAGGGAAGAAAGGAGAAGGTTGCTTCTGGCTAAACCCCAGGCATCAGAGGATGTCTACTACTGCCACTGGCCCTGACCAGCTTTGCAAGTGGGTGAGGGACCTTGAGAATTAATATTAGTAAAGAACAAGAGGTTAGTTGGCACCACACATCCCTATTCTTTACCCATATCTGATGCTCACCCCAAATATCTCCTTGGAAAGAGAACCAAGGCCACTTTCCTGGTTGTAAAGGAAAACTCTTAGGAGGAGCAGGGATATACTTTCTGAGGGTATAAAGTTCTGAAACATGTCTTGCCAATTACAGCAGCCCATCCAACTCACACTGGTCACCTTGAAACTCCTCATCCATAAGAATAGTGATCATGAAAATTGGCTTTCTGAGGAGAACCATTCTTCGAGGGAGAAAACGCATGTACGAACCCACACTCATTTCCACTCTGCTTGGCAGTCTTCATAATAAGTTAAAAAATTCGGCGTTCTTGTTGAAGAATCAATCTCTTGTAATTTCCTTGGTGAGAATCAGCTTCCTCCCATCCTGGATCAGCCCAAGTGTTCTGACAGCTCTGACCTGTTGGCTCTGCAAAATTGTAAACTAGACCTGGAACAGTGGTGGCCACATAAACAATCTGCTCCCTGGTCACAGGGTTCCTGGGCAATTTATTATCCAAACCCAAACTCTTGACAGTGAAAGGACGTACTTTTAATGATTATGTTACAACATCAGGTACTAGCTAGGACTACTCTAGACACTCTACCTGTAAGGCTTGGCTCAGTCAGCTAGGTTTCACCAACCGCTCCAGATTCTTTATCTAAAATATTGACAAAGATAGGGAAGGATTATTGCCTGATACTCATATTCTCCTTGCTGTGAAAAATCAGATTGAAATTTACCAAAATTTGTCCTATCATGTGGTTTGGTGTAAGGCTATAAATTACACAGATCACCATTTTAAATGAGCCACTGGCACTGAATATTTAATTCTACACACTTGATTTATTCACCATTTATAATATTAAATTTCTTGTCTAATGTGAAGCAGGCAGAAGGTTAGATAGAATGATCCCTTTACCTCCACAGTCCTGAATTCGCCATTTCTGATCTGCACGTACAGAACACTGGTGATGAGTTTAAGAGTGAGCAACTGTTCACACCAAGTACACACAAGCCAACTCGATCATTTATACTGAGAAATGTTGGCCAGCTTGGCCCTTGTTTGATGCTAGATGCTCCATGTGTGCTCTTCCCAGAACACAAGATGTAATGTGAACCAAATATTATCAAGCACAAGGAATCACAGCTAGAAAGTGGCCCTTCCGGCAGTCTGCCTCAACAGACCAGGTGTTCCAGTGTCTATCTTAGAAGGCCTGGGGACACATTATACACATTTTGCTGTAAGTCTCCCATTTTGTGAATTTCTTGTGGCAGAGACTGGCAGCTGAACACCAAAACAATCTCTTCTTCATCTTGTGCACAGACTTAGACTATACTTCCCAGCCCTTGCATACTTGGGTAGGCTGTATTCCTGAGTTTTGGCTAATGGAATTTGTCCCTTTGTGTAGTTGTCCCTTTTGCCACTGGATGTTAGCACCTGCAGTGACCTCAAGGCCACCAGTTGAGGATATTAGAGCTACCAAACAACTTGGATGCCTGAATAACTGTGTGCAGCAGCGCACCTCCCACATCCCCCTAAACCAAACCCATCTTGGAGTACTTGAGCAACAAAGTCCCAACTGGTGAACAGTTTCCAAGTCCATTGCTGCTAATACTCCTATGATTCAAGTTGGCTGTCTTTCCCAGTGAAGGAAAGCACAGCTGAAAGCAGGTGTAGGAACAGCCCAGCACTGGAGTCTCCAAGGAGATTCTACTAGAAAACCACTCTACAGAGGGGAGGAGGTACCCCTCTGTACTTAAGAGTGCCAAACCTGGGTGGGGCCCTACTTTGGGTGATAATGTGTCTTGTCATTCTTACTTTCAGGGGCTCGATTGGAACTGTCCATTATTTGAACCCAAGGTCATCACCTGTGATGGGCAAAATCACTCCTGGTTGAGAACTACTGGGTTCAGGAGTGGTTTCATGGACACGTAACCTGTGAACTTGTATAGGGCCCTGCTCTCAAAGGTCTGATTTAATGCTCTGCTATCACTGCCTTGAAATTCTTAATAATTTTTATATTTGAAGTTGTATTTTGTAAATGAAGTCCAATGGGACAATGAAGTGTGTCCAATGGGACAATGAAGTCCCATGGGACAGTCAGGAAACCGTGGGCACTGCCATACTGTCCAGTTGGCCTGGACACCAGGCATGCACACATGCATTCATGGGGCAGTCTAAGGTACCAGGGGCCCCTCAGGGGACTTCCTGCACCAGAACCTGATCCATCCCAGATTAATGGCAAAGGAGGCAGCTGCAGCAGAAGCCAGCCCTGGAAAAAGGGGGTGTTCCAGACACGGGGTGGCACTGGAACCCATGGTGGGAGGCCAGCTTGCCCCTCAATCCCTGGAGCCATCCTGAAACATGTGCATGGATATCAACTCTGGCCTGAGCACTGGAACGATATCTGCCCCCACTTAGGCAGTCAGCTCTGTTAGTAACTCAGCACAACATA
The DNA here is from genome assembly GCF_922984935.1 of Meles meles. Classification (NCBI taxonomy): domain Eukaryota; kingdom Metazoa; phylum Chordata; class Mammalia; order Carnivora; family Mustelidae; genus Meles; species Meles meles. Next base: position 71,403,557 of record NC_060076.1, read on the forward strand.
AGAGTATACACCTAGACATTAAACTATACCAGACAGTCATTAGAATTCTTCAAAGAGCTTAGCATTTCTGGTTTTGAAAACTATTGCAACATTGCAAAACAAATATCTACAGGCTTGGATATAGAGATTAAATGTAAAGATCCTCACAAGGAAACTTACCCACCCCCCCACTATTGTCGTAGAAAAACTTTCATGGGTCGATTATGAACAAATAGACAATTATAAAATAGTTTTCCCTTGTGATTGAAGATACAGCATTAGAACTCATAAATAGGCATTTTAAATTATATGCAAATCAGGAAAGCAACTTGTACAACCTCTACAAGTTACAGGAAGGATCAGAGGAAATATTAAAATGCCATTAGACAGAGTAACATTTAAGCCTAATTTACAAAAAATTGAATTGTAAGGAGATTTTTTTAGAAAAATTATTCTGCAAGAATAACCAGCTCTGGATGTACTAAAATTTATATTTCAAAATATTTTATCAGGGGCGCCTGGGTGGCTCAGTTCGTTAAGCATCTACCTTTGGCTCAGGTCATGATGCCAGGGTCAGTGGGGAGCCTGTCTCTCTTTCTACCTGCTGCTCCCCCTGCTTGTGCTCTCTCTCTGACAAATAAATAAAAGCTTCTTAAAGAATAATTTACCAGTACCTTATCCAAATGTTGTTAAGGTCTAGAAGATATTCTTAATAGCACCTAACAACTGTATCAGCAGACCCTTCTTAAAACTAAAAATTATCAAAAATTATTTGTGATCTTACATTTATCAAGTAATTGATATTACTTATTTAAAAAAGGCAGTTGTTAAAATAATGTTTTGATGGCTTAATAAATGAATTTGCAGAAAAATGAACCCTAAAAATTTTATCATCAAGATATTTATATATTGACATATATTGACATGTTATTATTTACTGTATTATACAAAATTATGGGATTAAAATATTGTGTAACATCCCATGTGGTGACATAAATGTTACTCATCCATCACCATCACTATTTTAAATTTACAAGTAATAAAATATTTTTAAAAAGAAAACCTTTTATACCTTTACCTGCACATTTCACTATATTTGAACAAAAAGCTCCACATTTTCATTTTCATGGGCCATGCAAATTATGTCACTGACCCTGACTGGTTTAAAAGAATAGAGAGTGGGAGCACTCGAAGTGAATTTTTTAATAGTCAGAATTGAAGATCAGAGTGTAAAATCCAAACGCATATGGCTAATTTTTGTTTGAAGAATTTAAAATGATCTAAAAATGATAAGGAGTCTATATTATAGAATAGATTTCCTGGGACACCTGGGTGGCTCAGTCAGTTAAAACATTTGCCTTTTGCTCAGATCATGGTCCCAGAGTCATGGGATTGAGTTCTGTATCAGGCTCCCTGCTCAGTCAGGAGTCTGCTTCTCCCTCTGCCTGCTGCTCTCCTTGCTTGTGCTCTATGACAAATAAATAAAATCTTTAAAAAAAAAAATTTGCCTTTCTTTATGAAAATAAGTGAGGGAGCTATCTTTTTCTGTATAATTTGATTTTCTCAAACTCTGGTAATGGGTTAAACAAGGTGCTTATAAGTAAAAAGATGGATACAAATTGAGGTCAGTATTTAGGATTTCGTAAAGCTTTTCTGGCATAATATTGTGAACTGAGAAAGTGAATGATCCTAATGAGTGTGACAGGTCCTTTTGCAGATCAGTTCATTACCAATTCTTTGCTTTCAATAAAATGAAAAGAACAGCTAGTTGAATAGTTAAGTGATAGGTCATTAAAATTATATTTTATGAAAAGTTCTCCTAGAGTGTTGGAATAGCCTTATGAAAATCCATTCCTCCATAACAACAATGAGAACACTGGCAAAAATTGTGAAAGTCTACTTTTCCAGAACTCTGGAAATTAACCAAAGACTTGAAATTAATTAATACAATTTATTCAAGGATAACCCGCTGTTAGATCAGTGAGCTTTGTGGCATTTTATCTTGCCCTATTCACATCTCTCTCTTGCCAGCCCTGAAATATCATTGAAAACCAACAGCCTCACTACTATGGTAGCTGTGAAAATAGCAGCATTATCGCCACTGGAAGGGGATAGAATGGGTTTGGAGTTCCCTAATAGCCTGAACGACATGATCTGGATGGCAGTTCCCTGAAAGAATCCATTCTGACTTCTCTTTATTTGACCTTATTCAGAGCTCCATCTGTGCTCCCAGCTCTCCTATGGCCCTTCTCAAAAACCAACTAGTATCTATGGTTAACTTAGCAGCTGCCTGAGGGGATGATCTGAGTCTAAAAAGAGCTCAGCAGAGGAGAGTGACAGAATAAGACAGTGAAATGAGAAACCTAGACCCTCCTTCTGTCATGGAGGCACTCACTTAAGAATAATTCACAAACCAGTCACCTCTGTGAGAAATAAAATAACCAATTAAGAAGTTTCTGCATTTCAGGTGAGAAGAATGCCAACTACAATGAAGCTCTATGGGAGAATTTATGGCGCTCACTTGCCAGGGTCCTCCCTCTAGTAGTGTGACATAATTGGGAGAAAACTCCCAACTCTTGACCTTTCTCTGAGGAGGGAAAGAGAAGAGTAGAACAAAAATCTAATATTCTGACTTTTTGTGGAATTATCAAAGGGGTTTATGTCTGTGTTGCTTGAATCTAAAAACTGACAGGAACAGGGCATCAGGTAGGGGACATTTGAGAACAAAGACAATTGATGTGCACCAGAGCACAATACCACAGACATACACTGGGTAGAGATCCAGTACCACAGCTTTCGTTAACACCAGAGCACCTGCAGTACAAGAGAAAGACATGAGGGGAAGGTCCTCAGTAGAAACTAGCAAACTTCTTTAATTAGGAGATTACATCAAAAAGTCCAGAGAGGACACTTTTCAGAAAGGGATTCAGAGGTCTCCAGAATCTCTAACCAGGGTGACTGGAGAAAGTCCTCCCTGTACAAAAATCAAACTGCAAAGAGGGGAAAAGGTGGCAGATTTTATAAATCTAAAACCCAATGTAAGATAAAAAGGCACATAAGGAAACAGAGAAACACAGCCCAAAAGACAAATGAATTCTCCAGACAGCAATGCTAAGGAAGCAGAGATGTATATAAATTGCAAAACAAAGTGTTTTCAAAATATTCACCATAATTATAAGCAATGATGAAAAGAAATCACAGACAACCTAATAAAATCAGGAAAAAGACGCAAAAGCAAAAGGAGATAAAAAGAGAAAGTATAAAAAAGGACCAAAAAGGAATTTTGGAACTAAAGAATTTGATAACTGATCTGAAAAATTAACATGAGGGACTCACAGAAGACTCAACAGACATGAGAAAGAATCCGTGAGCTCAAAGACAGAACATTCAGAATTACCAAGGCTAGGAGCAAAGATAAAAAGAACGAAGAAAAGTAAAGATAAGCTAAGAGATTTATAGAATTTCATTAAGCAGAAAAACATACACATTATGGGAGTCCCAATAGAGGAAGAAAGGGCAGAGAGTCTCTTTGAAAAATAATGGATAAAAAATTGCCAAATGTGAGGATGGAAATAGTCATACAAATTCAAGAAGCTCAAAGAACTCTAGGATAACCTAAAGAGATCTATACTACACCATATAATAATCAAACTGTCAAAATTCACAAAGAATCATGAAAGTAGCAAGAGAAGTGACTAACCACATACAAAGGAACTCCTATTAGGTTATCAGCAACTTGTCAGCAGAAAACTTACAGGTTAAAAGAGAGTGGGATGATATATTCAAAATTCTGCGGGGAAAAAACAACTATTAACCAAAGATACTATATCTGGAAAAACTGTCCGTTAAAAACAAAGGAGAAATAAAGACTTTCTAGATAAACAAAAACTGAGGGAGCTCATCACCACTAGGCCGGCCCTAGAAGGAGTACTGAAGGGAGTCCTTTAAATTGAAGTGAAAGGATGATAAAAAGCAACACAAAACCATATAAAAATATAAAATCCCTGATAAAGAGATTATGCTGAGTGAAGTAAGTCAAGCAGAGAGAGTCAAGTATCATATGGTTTCACTTACTTGTGGAGCATAACAAATAACGTGGAGGACATGGGGAGATGGAGAGGAGAAGGGAGTTGAGGGAAACTGGAAGGGGGGTTGAACCCTGAGAGACTATGGACTCTGAAAAACAACCTGAGTGTTTGGAAGGGGCGGGGGGTGGGAGGTTGGGGGAACCAGGTGGTGGGTATTAAGGAGGGCACGTATTGCATGGAGCACTGGGTGTGGTGCCAAAATAATGAATTCTGTTATGCTGAAAAGAAATAAAAAAAAAATCCCTGATAAAGGGAAATATTAAAGCAAGTACAGAATCCTGAAGTATCATAATGTAGGTATATAAATGATTTAAGAACCTAGCATACAGGTTTTAAAAAGCATAAAAAGTAATTATAATTCTATGTTAAGGGACATACAATATAAAACAGTAATTTGTGTCAAACAACGTAAAATGAGTGAGCGCAGATGTCAAGGAGTTTTTAAATAGGATTACAATTAAGCAGCAATCAGTTTTAAATAGACTATTGAAACTTTAGGATGTTTTATATAATTGTAATGGTAACCAAAAAGAGCAATTTTTTTTTTTTTAAAGAGGAAATTTTAGAACAGACATAAAGTGCTTTGAGGGAGCTGTGAGATTCAGCAGCATATGCCAAAACATCTGGGAGGGGCTCACCCATTTGTCAGGTAAAAGGCAGACAAACCTCGGTCCTGTCTGTGGAGCCTGCAGTGGCCCATGGGTCAGCTCCAGATCCATGGCCATGGTTCGTCAGTCCCTGCAGAACACTGACTTAGGAAATCATTCACAGACAAGAGAGTTTTTATGAAAGTCCAGAATTATAGAGAAGAACTTCCAGCACTCTGGGGAAGGAAAACCATGATTTTGGATACACTGGAGTGAGTAAGAATGATCTGACTTTCCCTACATCACCTCTCCTTCTAAGTTGCACAGCTGACGGCCAAGAAATATCTTCCTTGACCTGTGATTTATCCTACAAGGGAAAGGGAGATTGTGAAAGTGAGCAGCTGGCTTCCCCAGGTGTGGTAGACACTGCCAAAGGGATTCATTTCAGTCTCACCCCATCCAGAGTACTGAATCATGAGCTACATGACTGGAGTGCAAGAAGAGGTGGGGACAGCAGCAGATACAATTCTATCAGAAGACATTAAAGGGATGCTGATCCTAACTCTTTCCCAGATTCTGTTAAGAAGTCCACTCATGGGGTGCCTGGGTGGCTCAGTGGGTTAAGCCGCTGCCTTCAGCTCAGGCCATGATCTCGGGGTCCTGGGATCGAGTCCTGCATCGGGCTCTCTGCTTAGCAGGGGCCTGCTTCCCTCTCTCTCTCTGCCTGCCTCTCTATCTACTTGTGATCTCTCTCTGTCAAATAAATAAATAAATAAAATCTTAAAAAAAAAGGGGGGGGGCGCCTGGGTGGCTCAGTGGGTTAAGCCACTGCCTTTGGCTCAGGTCATGATCTCAGGGTCCTGGGATCGAGTCCCGCATCGGGCTCTCAGCTCAGCAGGGAGCCTGCTTCCCTCTCTCTCTCTCTTTGCCTGCCTCTCTGCCTACTTGTGATCTCTCTCTGTCAAATAAACAAATAAAATCTTAAAAAAAAAAAAAAAAAGAAGTCCACTCATGAGCCACAGGGAAAAACTTACTTATAGATTCCCCCAACTGGTCCATGGGCATGCCAGTACTCCATGTGCCCACCCACAACCCCAACACTGGCCAGCTCCCTCTATGTGCTCCAGATAGCACTCTGAGTGGGCTTTGTCAGATGGCCAGTCAGCATGCAGAAGGTCAGCCACTCTGCAGGCCAGGCTTCCCTACAGACATTAGTGCCACCATAGGGGGAAGAGGAGGCTGTCACTACTTGGTCTGTGTATTTAGGATCCAGAGAAGACACACAAGCTTAAGAATTCTGCCAAAAGAGGGAGAAAGAAACATAGGGCAGGTATAACTACAGAAGATCTGAGATAGTGTCAAAAACTCTACCAGGACTAACAGAAGGTATATCTTGAATAGTAACTGAAGTCTAGAAGATGGAACTGTGAATTTACGAGCAAAACCAGTAACTAATGCAAAGCTTCACTCTCGTATTGGGGTATTACTTTCCAATTGGTCACCTCTGGTGGCTCCCTCCCCCTTTTGTTTATCTTCCGATATCAGTCCGATGCTCCCAGCCAGCTTTACCTGCCACTGGCGTCTTCTGCTCCTGTAGAGATCCAGACGTGTATAATTCTGATCTCAGGCTGATTTCATGGGTGGTCGGAGCACTTTGGTAGGTAATCAGCTCACTTTAGGGTACAGGTTGAAACGGTGCCTCCTCCTACTTCCCCGCCATTTTGACTCCTAATGCAAAGCTTCAAAGAGCATGAACCGTCAAAGTAACATCACACAATTAAGGGTCACGATAATCTGGTAACCAAACCCAAAAATGTGGAGATTTGGTATTTACCAAATAAATAATCCAAAACAGGTATTTTAAGGAAACTCAATGCACTACAAGAAAACACAGAAAGACAATTCAACAAAAGCAGAATATGATATATAAATAATCCAGAACTTCAAGGAAGAGATAAAAATCATTTTTAAATATAAATAAATTCTGGAGCTGAAGAATATATTGAATGACACAAAAACTGCAATAGAAAACATCAATAGGAGATTTGATCAAGCAGAAGAAAGAATATGTGATATTGAAGACAGGAATTTTGAAAGTATCTAGTCTGAAGAGACAAAGAAAAAAGAATGAAAAGAGTAAAGAAAGCCTGTGTGATCTATGGGATGCCATCAAGGGGAACAATCAGAATATTTGGAATTCCAGAAGAAGACACTTGAAAAGGGACAGAGGGGGATAGGGAGGGGGAGTAGAAGATGACCCAATTTTATGCTGTCTACAATAAAGTGCTTCAGCTTTGAGGAAACACATAGGCATAAAGTAAATGGATGAAAAAAAAATATTCCTGGCCAGTGAAAACTAAAAGAAAGTAGAGCTCAGTATATTTAGACAAAATATAACTTCAGTCAAAAATGGTATCAGGAGGCAAAGGAGGTCATTATATGATGATAAATGGGTCAATACATCAAGAAGAAATAACTGTTGTAAACATATATGCAGTCAACATCAGAGCATCTGCAATATTAACAAATACTGAGATCAGAGGAGAGAAATAGAAAACAATGCAAAAATTAAAAAAAAAGGGGGGGGGAGTTGCCTATATGGCTCAGTTGGTTAAATGTCTGGCTTTGGCTCAGGTCATGATCCCAGAGTCCTGGGATCCAGTGGCCCATCAGGCTCCCTGCTCAGTGGGGAGTCTGCTTCTCCCTCTGACTTCTCCCCACACCTGCCCAATCCTGGCTCATGCTCTCTGTCTGCTTCACTCATAAAAATAAACAAACAACAAAGAAACAAACAAATAAATCTATCTTTAAAAACAACAACAACAATGCAACAATAATAGGACTATCAATACCTCACTTTTAACAATAGATAAATGATCCAGAGAGAGAAATCAACCAAGAACCATACCTTTTTTTAAAAGATGTTATTTATTTGACGGAGAGAGCAGAAGCAGAGGGAGCAGCAGGTGTAGGGAGAGGGAGAAGCAGGCTCCTGCTGAGGAAGCGGGACTCAATCCCAGGACCCTGGGAATATGAACTGAGCTGAAGGCAGACACTTAACTGACTGAGCCACCCAGGCACCCAACCAAGAACCATACTTTAAACCAAATGGTCCTAAGAGATATATATAGAATATACCTCACCCAACAGCAGAATATTCTTCTCAAGTACATATGGAATATTTTCCAGAAAAGATCATACTACAGTTCACACAAATGGCTTTGCAAGTTTAAGAAGCCTGAAATCATACCAAGTATCTTTTCTAATGACAACTGTATGGAACTAGAAATCAATAAGAGGAGGAAAAAAGGACAAATTATAAGCATGTAGAAATTAAATGCATTCCTGAACAGCCATTGCACTGGAGAAGAAATCAACAGAAAAAAAAAAAAAAACTTAAATGAAAATGGAAATGCAACATACCAAAGCTTCTGAGATGCTGCAAAAGCAGTACTAAGAGGTATTTTTATAGAAATCAGCATCTATGTTAAGAAAAAGAAATATTTCAAATAAACAGCCTAACTTTACACCTCAAGAAGCTTAAAAAAAGAAACTATCCCTAAAGTTAGCAGAAGGAAAGTAATAACAAAGAACAAAGCAGAGACAAATGAAATAGAGACCAGAAAGATATCAGAAAAGATAAATAAAACTAAAAGCTACTTTTTAAAAAAAAGATAAATTGACAAAGCTTTTGCTAGACTAAGAAAGACTCAAATAAATAAAAACAGAAATGCAAGCTGGTATAGCCACTCCGGAAAACAGTATGGACATTCCTCAGAAAGTTAAAAACAGACCTACCCTATGATCCAGCAATTGCACTTCTGGATATTTACACTAAAGAAACAGATGTAGTGAAAAGAAGGGGCAACTTCACCCCAATGTTCATACAATGATGTCCACAATAGCCAAACACTGGAAGGAGATGACATGTTCTTCAACAGATAAATGGATAAAGAAGATATGTTTCATATATACAATGAAATATTACTCAGCCATCAGAAAGGATGAATATCTACCATTTCCACTGAAATGGATGGAACTGGAGGGGATTATGCTGAGTGAAATAAGTCAAGCAGAGAAAGACAATTATCGTATGGTTTCATTCATATGTGGAATATAAGAAGTAGTGCAGAGGATTATAGGAGAAGGGAGGAAAAACGGAATGGGAAGAAATCAGGGAGCCAAACCACGAGAAGCTCTTGACTCCAGGAAACAAACTGAGGGTGGCTGGAGGGGAGATGGGTGGGGAGATGGGGTAACTGGGTGATGGATATTAAGGAGGGCACGTGATATGATGAGCACTGGGTGTTATATGTAACTAATGAATCACTGAACACTACACCAAAAACTAATGATGAACTATATGTTGGCTAATTGAATTGAAATGTAGAAAATTAAAAAATAAAAACAGAAAATGAAAAAAAGAGACATTACAACTGGTGCCATAAAAATACAAAGATCATAAGAGACTACTATGAAAAACTATATACCAACAAATCGGATAATCTAGAAGAAATGGATAATTTCCTAGAAATATACAACTTACCAAGACTGAATCATGAAGAAATGTGAACAGAGCAATAATGCAAAAGCAGATTGAATCAGTAATCAAAAATCTCCCAACAGAAAAGCCAAGGACCAAAGGGTCTCACTCATGAATGACATGAAACAATTAAAGAATTAATGCTGACTTTTCTCAACACTTGGGCACAGAAAAAAATGCCATGGCTTAAAAGGGCAACTAAAATATAAAGAAACCAGCCCAATAATCCTGCCAAACATTAGGAGAGCTGCTGCAATTCTGTCTGGGTCAGATGGGCTGGCCAGCACCACTCTTTACATCCCCCCTCCAGCTTCATAGTGCAAACAGGAATGGGGTCCAGATGCCATAGCCATCCTGCCAACTCAGTAAGCCCCAGGAACCTAGCCCACACTAGACTCAGGTACCTGCAGCTTAGATCAAAAGCCATGGTTTAAAAGAACAACTAGTGTATAAAGGATCCAGGCACAGAACTCCACCAAATGGCAGGGGAGTTGCTGAAAATCTTTCCAGGTCAGAGGGGCTAGTAAGCATCAGAGTTGACTTTCACCCTCTAGACAGGAGCGTAGACAGGAGCAGAGTCTGAGTCCATTGCTGGTCTACTACCATGCCTAAGAGCCCCAGGTCCCTATCCCACATTGCCCCAGCTGTCCCAACAAAGCAGCCCCAGCACAGTGTACACTGGGACACAACTAGTCAGTGTTCACTACAGTTCTGTTTCACCAAGGAGACACAGGCACAAAGACTGCAGAACATTTCATGCCTGTACAGCTTTGACTCTTAGATGCTCCCAGGGCACCCTCTGCAAGTAGGGCATCCCAGCCCTACTTGCCTCAGCTCCAAAAGACTCACCAGGGAACTTCTTGTATGGAGTATACTGGGGAAACCCCAGCTTGTACTCATTTCAGCTTCTGTCTCACCTGTCATGATGCCCCCTGCATGGAAATCCCTGGAACACTCCAGCTTGCACTCACTTCAGCTTCAGTTGTTTTGCTAGGGCACACTTTGTGTGGAGAGCCATGAGGCCCACTCCCCACCCCATTCCAGCATGTACTCATTTCAGCTTAACTATCCTGCCAGAGCAGATTTAGGGAAACCTAAAGACACTAGGAGAGACAAAAACAAGGACACTAGAGGAAACTGCAGCCTGATATGCATAGCTACAGTAAATATTAAATATACCCAACACTTAACCAGATTAACATAAGACTTCACATTAAAGGTCTCTTTATTTCAGTTCCGATTACCCAATGCATCATGTTTGGCTTTCAAAGAAACCTTGCAAGGCATACGAAAGGCAAGAAAAAGCAAACTCGTCAGACAAACCAAGCATCAGGTGCACATTCAGATATGACAAATTTCAGAATTCTCATACATGGAATCTAAAAATAACCATGATTATTATGTTAAGGGCTCTAATGGAAAAGGTAGACAACATATAAAAACAGATGGTGCGAGAGGAGGAGTCAAGATGGAGGAGAAGTAGCAGGCTGAGACTACATCTGGTAGCAGGAGATCAGCTCGATAGCTTATCTAGACATTGCAAACACCTAAAAATCCAACGGGAGATCGAAGAGAAGAAGAGCAATTCTAGAAACAGAAAATCAACCACTTTCGGAAAGGTAGGACTGGCGGAGAAATGAATCCAAAATGACGGGAAGATAGACCGCGGGGGGAGGGGCCGGCTCCCGGCAAGCGGCGGAGCAATGGAGCACAAAATCAGGACTTTTTAAAAGTCTGTTCCACTGAGGGACATTGCTTCAGAGGCTAAACCGGGGTGAAGCCCACGCGGGGTCAGTGTGGCCCCAGGTCCTGCAGGGTCACAGAAGGATCGGGGGTGTCTGAGTGTCGCTGAGCTCGCAGGTATTAGAACGGAGAAGCCGGCTACAGAGACAGAGCTGCGGACTGAACTCTCAGCTCGGGGTTACCTTGAACAAGTCAAAAGCTTGGTGAGCTCGGAGTGCGGCTGGAGGCCGGGGATATGGGAGTGATTGGGTGCTGTCCTCTGGGGGTGCACTGAGGAGTGGGGCCCCAGGCTCTCGGCTCCTCAGGGCCGGAGACTGGGAGGCCGCCATTTTCATTCCTATCCTCTGGAACTCTACAGAAAGCGTTCAGGGAACAGAAGCTCCCAAAAGCGAACCCGAGCCGATTACTTAGTCTGGCCCCCGGTAAGGGCGGTGCAATCCCGCCTCCGGGCAAGACACTTGAGAGTCCCTACAACAGGCCCCTCCCCCAGAAGATCAACAAAATATCCAGCCAGGTCGAAGTTCATCTATCAAGGAAAGCAGGTTCAATACCTAGGACAGCAGTGGAATTCCAGAGGAGGAGAAAGCAAACACGGAACTCATGGCTTCTCCCCATGATTCTTTAGTCTTGCGGTTAATTCAATTTTTTTTTTCAAATTTATTTATTTCTTTTTTTTTCTTCTACTAAATTTTTAAAAACTTTTACCCTTTTCTTTTTTAACGTTTTTTGACTAGTTTATCTAAAATATATATTTTTTCTTTCTTTTTTGTATTTTTTCTTTGTTTTCTTTTTTTAATTTTTTTTTCTGAACCTCTTTTTATCCCCTCCCCCCCCACAATTTGGGGTCTCTTCTGATTTGGTTACAGCGCATTTTTCTGGGGTCTTTGCCACCCTTTTAGTATTTTATTTGATCCTTCATATCCTCTTATCTGGACAAAATGACAAGGCTGAAAAAATCACCACAAACAAAAGAACAAGAGACAGTACCGAAGGCTAGGGACCTAATCAACACTGACATTGGTAATATGTCAGATCAAGGGTTCAGAATGACGATTCTGAACGTTCTAGCCGGGCTCAAAAAAGGCATGGAAGATATTAGAGAAACCCTCTCTGTAGATATTAAAGCCCTTTCTGGAGAAATTAAAGAACTAAAATCTAACCAAGTTGAAGTAAAAAAAGCTATTAATGAGGTGCAATAAAAAATGGAGGCCCTCACTGCTAGGATAAATGAGGCAGAAGAAAGAATTAGTGATATAGAAGACCAAATGAAAGAGAATAAAGAAGTCGAGCAATAGAGGGACAAACAGCTACTGGACCATGAGGGGAGAATTCGAGAGATAAGTGACACCATAAGATGAAACAACATTAGAATAATTGGAATTCCAGAAGAAGAAGAAAGAGAGAGGGGAGCAGAAGGTCTATTGGAGAGAATTATTGGAGAGAATTTCCCTAATATGGCAAAGGGAAGAAGCATCAAAATCCAGGAGGTGCAGAGAACCCCCCTCAAAGTCAACAAGAATAGGTCCACACCCCGTCACCTAATAGTAAAATTTACAAGTCTTAGTGACAAAGATAAAATCCTGAAAGCAGCCTGGGAAAAGAAGTCTGTAAAATACAATGGTAAAAATATTAGATGGGCAGCAGACTTATCCACAGAGACCTGGCAGGCCAGAAGAGCTGGCATGATATATTCAGAGCACTAAACGAGAAAAACATGCAGCCAAGAATACTCTATCCAGCTAGGCTATCACTGAAAATAGAAGGAGAGATAAAAACCTTCCAGGACAAACAAAAACTGAAAGAATTTGCAAACACCAAACCAGCTCTACAGGAAATATTGAAAGGAGTCCTCTAAGCAAAGAGAGAGCCTAAAAGTAGTACATTAGGTACAGAGACAATATACAGTAACAGATACCTTATAGACAATAGAATGGCACTAAATTCATATCTCTCAATAGTTACCCTGAATGTTAATGGGCTAAATGCCCCAATCAAAAGACACAGGGTATCAGAATGGATTTAAAAAAAAAAACAACAAACCATCTATATGTTGCCTACAAGAAACTCATTTTAGACGCGAAGACACCTCCAGATTTAAAGTGAGGGGGTGGAAAACAATTTACCATGCTAATGGGCATCAGAAGAAAGCTGGAGAGGCAACCCTTATATCAGATCAATTAGATTTTAAGCCAAAGACTATAATAAGAGATGAGGAAGGACACTATATCCTACTCAAAGGGTCTGTCCAACAAGAAGATCTAACAATTTTAAATATCTATGCCCCTAACGTGGGATCAGCCAACTATATAAACCAATTAATAACAGAATCAAAGAAACACATCAATAATAATACAATAATAGTAGGGGACTTGAACACTCCCCTCACTGAAATGGACAGATCATCCAAGCAAACGATCAACAAGGAAATAAAGGCCTTAAATGACACACTGGACCTGATGGACATCACAGATATATTCAGAACATTTCATCCCAAAGCAACAGAATACACATTCTTCTCTAGTGCACATGGAACATTCTCCAGAATAGATCACATCCTGGGTCACAAATCAGGTCTCAACCGGTATCAAAAGATTGGGATCATTCCCTTCATATTTTCAGACCACAATGCTCTGAAGCTAGAACTCAATCACAAGAGGGAAGCTGGAAAGAACCCAAATACATGGAGACTAAACAGCATCCTTCTAAAGAATGAATGGGTCAACCAGGAAATTAAAGAAGAATTGAAAAAATTCATGGAAACAAATGATAATGAAAACACAAAGGTTCAAAATCTGTGGGACACAGCAAAGGCAGTCCTGAGAGGAAAATATATAGCAGTACAAGCCTTTCTCAAGAAACAAGAAAGGTGTCTAGTACACAACCTAACCCTACATGTAAAGGAGCTGGAGAAAGAACAAGAAAGAGACCCTAAACCCAGCAGGAGAAGAGAAATCATAAAGATCAGAGCAGAAATCAATGATATAGAAACCAAAAAAACAATGGAAAAAATCAATGAAACTAGGAGCTGGTTCTTTGAAAGAATCAATAAGATTGATAAACCCCTGGCCAGACTTATCAAAAAGAAAAGAGAAAGGACCCACATAAATAAAATCATGAATGAAAGAGGAGAGATCACAACTAACACCAAAGAAATACAGACAATTATAAGAACATACTATGAGCAACTCTATGCCAACAAATTTGACAATCTGGAAGGAATGGATGCATTCCTAGAGACATATAAACTACCACAACTGAACCAGGAAGAAATAGAAAACCTGAACAGGCCCATAACCAGTAAGGAGATTGAAACAGTCATCAAAAATCTCCAAACAAACAAAAGCCCAGGGCCTGACAGCTTCCTAGGGGAATTCTACCAAACATTTAAAGAAGAACTAATTCCTATTCTCCTGAAACTGTTCCAAAAAATAGAAATGGAAGAAACACTTCCAAACTCATTTTATGAGGCCAGCATCACCTTGATCCCAAAACCGGACAAAGATCCCACCAAAAAAGAGAACTACAGACAAATATCCTTGATGAACACAGACGCAAAAATTCTCACCAAAATACTAGCCAATAGGATTCAACAGTACATTAAAAGGATTATTCACCATGACCAAGTGGGATTTATTCCAGAGCTACAAGGTTGTTTCAATATCCGCAAATCAATCAATGTGATAGAACACATGAATAAAAGAAAGAACAAGAACCATATGATACTCTCAATAGATGCTGAAAAAGCATTTGACAAAGTACAGCATCCCTTCCTGATCAAAACTCTTCAAAGTGTAGGGATAGAGGGCACATACCTCAATATTATCAAAGCCATCTATGAAAAACCCACCGCAAATATCATTCTCAATGGAGAAAAACTGAAATCTTTTTCGTTAAGGTCAGGAACACGGCAGGGATGTCCATTATCACCACTGCTATTCAACATAGTACTAGAGGTCCTAGCCTCAGCAATCAGACAACAAAAGGAAATTAAAGGCATCCAAATCGGCAAAGAAGAAGTCAAACTATCACTCTTCATAGATGATATGGTACTATATGTGGAAAACCCAAAAGACTCCACTCCAAAACTACTAGAGCTTGTACAGGAATTCAGTAAAGTGTCAGGATATAAAATCAATGCACAGAAATCAGTTACATTTCTGTACACCAACAACAAGACAGAAGAAAGAGAAATTAAGAGTCAATCCCATTTACAATTGCACCCAAAACTATAAGATACCTAGGAATAAACCTAACCAAAGAGGCTAAGAATCTATATGCAGAAAACTATAAAGTAATTGGGGAAGACACAAAGGAATGGAAAAATGTTCCATGCCCCTGGATTGGAAGAATAAATATTGTGAAAATGTCCATGCTATGTAAAGCAATCTACACATTTAATGCAATCCCTATCAAAATACCATCCTTTTTTTTTTTTTTCAAAGAAATGGAACAAATAATCCTAAAATTTATATGGAACCAGAAAAAACCTCGAATAGCCAAAGGAATATTGAAAAAGAAAGCCAAAGTTGGTGGCATCACAATTCCGGACTCCAAGCTCTATTACAAAGCTGTCATCATCAAGACAGCATGGTACTGGCACAAAAACAGACACATAGATCAGTGGAACAGAATAGAGAGCCCAGAAATCGACCCTCAACTCTATGGTCAACTAATCTTCGACAAAGCAGGAAAGAATGTCCAATGGAAAAAAGACAGCCTCTTCAATAAATGGTGCTGGGAAAATTGGACAGCCACATGCAGAAAAATGAAATTGGACCACTTCCTTACACCACACATGAAAATAGACTCCAAATGGATGATGGACCTCAATGTGAGAAAGGAATCCATCACAATCCTTGAGGAGAACACAGGCAGCAACCTCTTCCACCTCAGCCGAAGCAACATCTTCCTAGGAACATCGGCAAAGGCAAGGGAAGCAAGGGCAAAAATGAACTATTGGGATTTCATCAAGATCAAAAGCTTTTGCACAGCAAAGGAAACAGTTCACAAAACCAAAAGACAACTGACAGAATGGGAGAAGATATTTGCAAACGACATATCAGATAAAGGGCTAGTATCCAAAATCTATAAGGAACTTAGTAAACTCAACACCCAAAGAACAAACAATCCAATCAAGAAATGGGCAGAGGATATGAACAGACATTTCTGCAATGAAGACATCCAGATGGCCAACAGACACATGAAAAAGTGCTCCACGTCACTCGGCATCAGGGAAATACAAATTAAAACCACAATGAGATATCACCTCACACCAGTCAGAATGGCTAAAATTAACAAGTCAGGAAATGACAGATGCTGGTGAGGATGCGGAGAAAGGGGACCCTTCTACACTGTTGGTGGGAATGCAAGCTGGTGCAACCACTCTGGAATATAGCATGGAGGTTCCTCAAAATGTTGAAAATAGAACTACCCTATGACCCAGCAATTGCACTACTGGGTATTTACCCTAAAGATACAAATGTAGTGGTCCGAAGGGGCACATGCACCCGAATGTTTATAGCAGCAATGTCTACAATAGCCAAACTATGGAAAGAACCTAGATGTCCATCAACAGATGAATGGATAAAGAAGGAGTGGTATATATACACAATGGAATACTATGCAGCCATCAAAAGAAATGAAATCTTGCCATTTGCGACAACACGGATGGAACTAGAGGGTATCATGCTTAGAGAAATAAGTCAATCGGAGAAAGACAACTATTATATGATCTCCCTGATATGAGGAAGTGGAGATGCAACATGGGGGGTTAGGTGGATAAGAGAAGAATAAATGAAACAAGATGGGATTGGGAGGGAGACAAACCATAAGTGACTCTTAATCCCACAAAACAAACTGAGGGCTGCTGGGGGGAGGTGGGGTTGGGAGAGGGGGAGGGGGGTTATGGGCATTGGGGAGGGTATGTGCTATGGTGAGTGCTGTGAAGTGTGTAAACTTGGCGATACACAGACCTGTACCCCTGGGGATAAAAATACATTATATGTTTATAAAAAATAAAAAGAAGAAAAAAAAAGAATGAAATTACAAAAAGTAAGGTAAGAATAAAGAGTAATGTGCACGATAGCCCCCCCAAAAAAATAAAAAAAACAACAACAAACAAACAAACAAACAAACAAAAAAACAGATGATGCATGTAAGCCAAGAGAGGGAAATTCTATGAAAGAATCAAAAGGAAACATTAGAAAACAAAAGCAGTATGAAAAATGAACAATGACTTTGACTCATTAGCAGGTCCATAAAGGCAAGGAAAGAATATGTGAGTTTGCATAAATGTCAGTAGAAACATTCCAAAATGAAATACAAAGAGAAAAAGAATTTTCTTAATGCTAAAATCTAGAATAGCCAAGAACTGTGTTTCAAAGTGTATAACAGATATATAATTAGAATACCAGAAGAGGAAAGAACAGAAAAAAATGTTTGAAGTAATAATGGCCAAGGAGTTTCCAAAATTAATAACAGGTTAGTGATACATTGTGGAAGTTCAGAGTACACCAAGCAGAGAAATACTACAAAAGATTATGCCTGGACATATCATATTCAAAGGACAGGAAAACAAAAGATGAAATTTTGAAGGTATCCAGAGGGAAATAGAAACCCTACCTCTGGAGGAAAAACACATAAGAATTATGAACTATGATCATAAGCCATGAAAGTAAGAGATTGGAGTGAAATGTTTAATGTTGAAAGAAAAAACCACCAATCCAAAATTTTATATCTAGTTATATCTAGTGATATTATCCTGCAAAAGTAAAAGAGAAATAAAAACTTTGACAAATGAAAACAGGGAATTCATCAGCAACAGACCTGCCCTGCATAAATGTTAAAAGAAGCTCTTTGGTGAGAAGGAAAATAACTCAGATCTACATAAAGTAAAGGAAGAGAAGGAATGAATGAGGGTCAATAAAACTTTCATTCATCTTATTCTCAATTGAACTAATAATAACAATAATGGTAATGTGTTCAGTGATTATAGTACATGGATAAGTGAAATGGATGGCATCAGTGGTACAAGGGAGAGGAGGAATTGGACACTCCTGCACTATCTATGAAGTGATATAACATTATATGAAAGGGGACTTAGAGTACTTGTAAATGTATATTACAAACTCTAGGACAAACACTAAAATATTTTTAAACAGAATAATTGATAGATTAACAAAAGCGAGAAAATAGAATTCTATATAATGCTTTTTTAAAATCAGTAAAAGAGGGGAAGGATAGGTATAATGAATAGCAAATAGTACAGAGAAGGTAGAGATATTAGTCCAACTATATTTAAAAATCACTAAATGGAAGTGGTCTAAATTCACCAATTAAAAGAGGAGACTGTCAGAGCACATAAAAAGAAAGACCCAATTATATATTGTCTATGAAATACTCACTTTAAATATTAAAGATACAGATAGATTAAAAACAAAGAGACAGAGAAAAATGTACCATGCTAACACCAGCGAAAAGAAAATAGGAGTAACTCTATTATTTTGGACAAAGCAAACTTCACAACAGGAAAATTATCATAGGTAAAGAAGAGCATTACATAATAACAAAGAGGTCAATTCTCCAAGAAAACAGAACACTCCTTAACAGGTACACATGTAAAACACAGTGTCAAAATATATGAGGCAAAAACTGGTATAATTGCAAGAAAAAATGGATGAATCCACTTGCAATGAATCCATTCCAAGAAAAAATGAGATTTCTACAGCCCTCTCTCAGAAATGGGCAGATTCAGCAGGCAGAAAACCAGTAAAGATATAGTTGCCCCAAACAACATCATCAATCAACTTGCTATAATTGACATTTATAAAATACCTCATCCAACCACAGAATACACATACTTCTCAAGCTCACATGAAACATTCACTAAGATGGACCATATTTAGGACCACAAAACACACCTTAACAAATATAAAATAGAAATCACATACAGTATGTATTCAGACCATTGTAGAATTTTCACCAAAATACCTTATAATCATCTCTACCAATTTTGAATAATAATGTCATTTTTATTGATTATTATATGTATTTATTTCTTCTCCCCATGCTACCTAGTCATTTAATAGTTGGAACCCTTACAGCTTCATTATTTAGATTATAAACTGTTGAAATTAAGCCCTGTATCATTTCCTTACTTGACTCGCCTACATTCCCTCACTGATGAATCAGTCTTGGCCCTAGACACCCAATCCTTTCCCTCCTGTATGAGGAGGGTTTGCCACTAATGACAGCCTTCTTTTCCTCTCTTAACCTGTGTTCACAGTTTCACCATTGTCTCTCCCAAAGGAAGGTACACTTCTAGCCTGCCCCACTTCACATACCCTCCCTTGATTGCAGGATGTATGTCAATAAAAATCCCCCCACATATATTTGAATTTCTGGAATTGTTTTAAAATGGAAAGTATGGTCTTAACTGTCCCTATGGCCCCTAGGACTCACAACCTTAAAAACATCCTTTGACATCTGAGCAAGACAAGCTCCACCCAAAAAATTTCCAGGTGAGAAGGAGTTGTAAATATGGCACATCGAATTGATTTTTCAAACCTGGCCTTGTTCTAAAAGAGGCTGAGAAACTGATCCCCATTAAAGGAAACTAAAGGTACACAGCAACTAGATGTAGTATGTCATCCTAGACTAACTCCTGTAAGGAGGTTTACATACACACACACAAACACACGCACACACAGAGGACATTACTTGATAAATTGATAAAAATTGAATTTGAGTGGGGGATTAGTTAAAAGTTTTGCATCATTGTGAAATTTGCCGAAGGAGAAAACTGTGGTGTCAGATAATATTCTTTTTTAAGAAGTGCACTATGAGAGCACCTGGGTGGCTCAGTCATTAAGCGTCTGCCTTCAGCTCAGGTCATGAGGTCCTGGGATCAAGCCCCGCATTGGGCACCCTGCTCAGCGGGAAGCCTGCTTCCTCCCCTCCCACTCCCTCTGCTTCTGTTCCCTCTCTCATTGTGTCTCTCTCTGTCAAATAAATAAATAAAATAAAATCTTAAAAAAAAAAAAGAAATGCACTATGAAACATTCAGGGAGAAAGTGTATGATGCATGAAATGTATTCTCAATTATTCAAGAATGTATGCATAATTTTCCTATGTGTATATGTGTCTTCCTATATAGAGAGAAGGGGAAGGAGGAAAGGAGAGAGAGATGGTAAACAGGTCAAAATCTTAATAGGAACATCTGGATAAAAGGTATACGGCTTTACCATCTATGGCTTTACAATCTATGAAACTTTTCCACAACGGTATTTTCAAATACATTTAAAAAATGAATTTAACTCAATCTTTGAGATTCTGACTTTGATTCCAGAAGCTACTGCCTCCAGTATACTCTGACCCCAGAAGTGTGCAATGCCAACTTTAAAACAGTTGTCTCAGGTTCTGTCCTATGCAAGAAACCTGGGATCCTCTCTGCACATTTGAAACATGCTAACATTTCAACAAGGTTTTACAAAACTGGCAAAAAGCACCCCCACTCAAAAAAAAAAAAAAAGACTTTAGAATTATATGCAATATAAAACAAACAACAAAGAACAATAATTCAACATGTTTACTACAATGGAATCCCTAATTTCTTTTTTCTCTAGTGCCACCAGGTTGCTCGTCTTCTGGGTTTTGCAGTGTGAATTGATTTGCCAGCACTTTGTTTGCTCTGCTAGTCAGTTTCCACTCCTCCACCAGATTTCCATCTTCCAAAAATGTGTTGACAACTTTAGTCCTTTATGTTCCTTCTTGTCATCCTTTATTTTTAAATCCTTTACTTGTTTTAACAGCTTTATTGAAATACAGCTCACATACCATAAAATTCATCCATTTAACATGTATAATTCCTTGATTTTCAGTATATGCATCACCACAGTCAATTTTAAACGTTGTCTTGACTTAAGAGAAACAAATCTGCAACCTTTTGCTAATATTCTCCTCTCCCCTCCTCCCTCCAGCTCTAAGATGAACTAATTTCTCTTTCTAGATTCCCCTATTCTGGACATTTCATGTGAATGGAATCATATGTGAATATTAGTGACTGGCTCCTTTCATTTAACATTTTTTTCAAGGTTCATCCGTGTTGTGGCATGGATTGGTCTTTATTCCAAAAAACATTATATCATAGGGATGTGTTATATTTTATTTACCCATTTCAGTGGACAGATGTTTGAATTGTTTCCATCTTTTGACCTTTTAATAAGATAGCTATGAACATTTCTTTACAAGTTTTTGTGTAGACATTTCTCATGAGTATATTCCAAGAAGTGAAGCTGCTGGGTCCTATTTTAACCCTATGTCGAACATTTTGAGCAACTGCCATACTCTTTTCTAAAATAGCTGCACCATTTTTCATTCTCACCAACATTGTGTGGGGGTTCTAATTTCTCCACATTCCCACCAACATTTGTATTTTTTTATTTTAGCCATCCTTGTGGGTGTGAATTTTGGCAAATATTGATTTTGATTTGCATTTTTCTGATGCTTTATGATATTGTGCAGTTTTCATCTAATCTTTTACTTTTAATGCCATTTTGGAAAGAGGGGAGTGTTTGGTCTACTTCATTTAAGGTGAAACACAGTAGTTTATTTGAAAAGTAACAGGACAAATTTTTCTTCTAAACATTTGAAAACACATAGTGTCAAGTCTTTAACAACATATACAGTGTTCTTCTATACTTTTTGCATATTACAGTTACTGAGTGATCAAGGGACAGTGAAATTCTGCCCTGAATTTGCTCTGTAAGATTACTTCTTCTGTGGGAT
The DNA here is from genome assembly GCF_922984935.1 of Meles meles. Classification (NCBI taxonomy): domain Eukaryota; kingdom Metazoa; phylum Chordata; class Mammalia; order Carnivora; family Mustelidae; genus Meles; species Meles meles. Next base: position 71,425,282 of record NC_060076.1, read on the forward strand.
TGAGGAATTCACTCAGATGGCTCCTCAGGGCTGACTATAAGGCAGAGCAGAACTGATTTCCAACAGCCTCTAAAGCCCAGTGCCTTTTCTTTTCTTTTTAAAATATTTTATTTATTTGACAGAGAGAAATCACAACAAGCAGAGAGGCAGGCAGAGAGAGAGGAGGAAGCAGGATCCCTGCAGAGCAGAGAGCCTGATGTGGGGCTCTATTCCAGGACCCTGGGATCATGACCTGAGCCGAAGGCAGAGGCTTTAACCCACTGAGCCACCAAGGCGCCCCCCAGTGCCTTTTCGACACCAATGCTGCATATACCTGTTGTGAATAAGTGTGTAGCACAGGTGACAAACATCAAAGAAATGTGAGAGCTTTGACGTGGACACATGGCATATGTCTCAGAGGTGGATGGCGAGATGTTTTAAAGGGGCTTTTGCAGTTTAATCACAGTGTATCCGTTGGGTGATGGATATGTGGAAAGTTATATGTTCTATGTGCTCTTGGACATGTTTAAACATTTCTGTAGTAAAAATCATTAAAAAAAAAGTAGTAAAAACATAAGAAAAAGATGTTGGGTGCCTTATAAGGATGGGGAGGAGGGGTCAGAAGGAGACCTGGCAAGGGTGGATCAGCCCATCAAGACTAGAAGTTAACTCTCTCTCAATAAAGACATTCAGAAAATATATTTCCTTTGAGATTGGGAAGGAAACCGCTTTCCATTCAACAGGAAGGAAGAGGAAAAAGAAGAATGGGGAGTTTTTTTTTTTAAGGATTTGGGTTTGTTTTGTTTTGTGAGAGGCTCGATCACTGCTTTCTTGCTCCTCTGTGAGCTGTGGTCCAGCACATCTGCTGGACAAGTGAAGATGGCCTAAGTTTGAGGAAAATAAAGGAAATTTGAAATAGATCTGAGGGCTACCTGGGTGTCTCAATTAAGAATCTGCCTTCGGTTCAGGTGATGACTCTGGTGTCCTGGGATTGAGTCTTGCTTCCTGCTTGGTAGGAAGCCTGCTTCTCCCTCTACCTCTGCCATTCCCTCTGATTGTGCTCCTGTTCTCTGTCAAATAAAATTTAAAATAAAATGAGTTAGATCTGAGAACACTGAGGAGAAAATGTACTAAGGAAATAGTGACCTAACTCCATTTGTTTTGTCCACATTAGTAGATCTTGGATAAGTGTTTGTGGAGTGAATGAATGATTTTCAGGTAGTGCTGGGGCTGAATTTCATGTGGCATCAGTAGACTCAGTGGTGAGTAGACTCAGTTTTGACATGGGAGATTTAATCCAACAATAATCAGTTACATACAGAAAGGCATTTCTAAAAAACGCAGAGAGACAAGATTTTGCCAGACAGGAAGGACTGAAGGGGATTAGATGGGGTCGTCCACTTGTACTGGAGCCTGTTTTGTTTTATTATTTTTAACTGAATAATGGCTGATGCAATATCACATGAGTGTCAGGTGTGCAACTCTATGCTGTGCTGTGCTCACCACAACTGCAGCCACCACATGTCACCAGATAATGCTGTTATAGTACCATGGACTCTATTTCCTATGCTGGACTGGTGCTTTCTACATGTTGGTCACCCAACAAGCCATCAGTTCTACCTGGGAGAGTGAGGAAAGGAAGAACAAGGCCTTGCTGGATAGGCAAGAAGTGGAAGGTGGATGATGTGGAGTAGAAAAATTAACAGGGACATATAAGCTGGAAGGACAGGGGCATGAGGCAAAGGGACAGAATGTCAGACAATAGTATTCCCGATGGCAGAAGTATTCCCGGTCATAAGCTCTACAGGGTGGCACAAAGTGCACTGGATTGGCCATAATGGACCCTAAAATGAGATTACTTGGGAACCGGCAGGCTGGGTTACTGGCTGGTCTGTCCGCATAGATGTTAGAGCCTCCTGTACCCCCTCCTCACCTCCTCAGGTTCCCTGCCCGGGGTCCTTCCCATCTATCGTCCCCCTCAGGGTCTCCACAGCGTCAAATCTGCATTTCTCTCTGAGACCCCAACATTGAAATAGTGTAGGGTCAGTGATAACCTGGACAAGAAGTTACCAGTGTGGTAGTGAGAGAGGTCATGGTCATCTGGTTTTTTGTTTTAGCACTGAGCAGTCCTGAGACTGTCCAGAAGACTACCTCAGGTGTTCTCTAGCAGACTTACCCCATTTGAGTCCCAGTCTGAGATGGAGTTGCCTTCTCTCCAGAGCCCTATTGGAAGTATGGGAATGTGTGCTGTCTTGCCCCCCCCCCCCCAATAAAAAGCATTCCATGGAGTTCCATGATAAGCCCCCAAACATCTGTATCCTTGTACACAGTCTAGAACTCACCTCTGGTTCATAAGTTGCACGTCTTCTAGGGAAGAGCTACCATGGCTCTACTAAGGTCGTGAATACTGAAGGTGGCATACCGCCATCCTAGCCATAGTAAAGGCAGTATCTTATATATTGTCATCGAGTGTGGATGGAAGGCAGGCACAAAGATCACCTTCCCCCAAAGGGGATGCCATGCCTGACAGCCTGCAGGTATTGCTTGCATACTCAAGGAAGAGGACCATGCCTTTTTGGTCTAAGGCATCAATAGGCTGTGCCAGATTCTAGTTTGCCTCAAAGTGGTGGTGCCTGTATCAGACTGAGGAAGGAGGGGAGGGGGACAGGGTCCTGAGAAGGGGATGATTAGACATAAACTTTTGTTATATCAGCAAGGTCCCTCTTTCACCTTTTCATTTCTTTAAAGGTGTCTTATCCTGGAAGGTGGTAGCTGCCTTGTCAACATTCCTACCACTAACAGCTAAGTGATGCTTTTGTTCTGCAAAATCATCCTCAGTCCAGGACCTGAAGAAACACCAGGGAAGGGAAGCACTTCCATGGGAAACTCCAATGTCAAGTTTAACATGACTCACAGGAGATTCTTCAGCATCATCTAGGGTATTCTTTGACGCTACCACAACCAGCCCAAGATCAACCTGAACAACACCGCCCCCGCCCCCCCAGAAAAACACTCCCATTCAGAGTTCCACCTGTGGGATCCTCTGATCACTGACTTCTAAGTAATGATTAAGCTACTGTAACACAATAACAGTGAAGAAACACCAGTGTCTTAATCATTATTTTCTGAAAACTATACCTGTCTTTGATCATCCTCAGATATAGAAGACTTGCTGTAAAGGGTGTAAAACATTCAATGAGGGGAGAGGTGTGAACTACTATACATTTTCAGTAAGGCTAAGCCATGGACAGGAGAGAGAGCCCAATTCCTCAAACTTCATCAGAGAGGGAATGGGCTTTTGGGGGCACATGATACATATTTCCCAAGAGGTCCAGGAGATTGGTCACCTTTTAGAAGCCGAAGGAAGCAATCAGTAACACCTGAACTGAGCTACCCAAAACCCATGTTCCCAAGACAGTACACAGAACAGACTATCACTTTATTAGAGAAATATTTATTCCTCCCAAGGGATTATTTTGGGGTAGGAAGTGCCCCCCAAAACCCTCTCACAGAAAATTTTGGAGAAGTTTTCTGTCTAAATAGTAGAGACACATCTCTGCACACAGTGCCTTCAGGAGTCGTGAGAGTGGCCAGAGGCCACTGGGCAACCTGATGCCCGCAGATGGCCTTTGTGTGGGGCGCACACTCCCTGTGGGGAATGGAGAGGGGATACTTCTGATGCGGTACCTGGTTCTTAAATGCCACAACTTTCTGGGGCTGCCTGTCCTTGTTTCTGAGCTGTATGTTCCTTCCAGTAAGGCCTTGGCCAGCAAAGACAGCTTCTTGCTGGCAGGACCTGGTATTTGTCTCCTTATGGGCGGGAACCCTGTAGTTGAAAGGGTACCCTGGGGGGCACCTGGGTGGCTCAGTGGGTTAAGCCTCTGCCTTCCACTCAGGTCATGATCTCAGATTCCTGGGATCGAGCCCCACATCGGGCTCTCTGCTCAGCAGGGAGACTGCTTCTCCCCCTCTCTCTCTGCCTGCCTCTCTGCCTACCTGTGATCTCGGTCTGTCAAATAAATAAATAAAATCTTTAAAAAAAAAAGAAAGAAAGGATACCCTGGGACAGGCTATGCCTGGGCCTGCACTTGTGCTTTCTGCTGAGTTTTCCCCAACTTGGTTGGGGAGGGAATTTGCTGCTGAGGGCAGGTGCTGCCTATTGCATGCCGACGCCTTATTTTCTCTTCTTGGAACTTCCCAAAAGCTGTCATGATTTTCTGAGCTTCGGTCATCCCAGTAAAGGCAGCTCTACCTTTAAGCAGGCCTCTGCTTTCCACAGATGATAGGGGACTGCACTTCTCCTGGGAGTTTTCTTGCCTTTTTCATTTTATCCCAGGAGGAAGCCATTGCAAAAAATCCGTCTTTTTTTTTTTTTTTTTTTTTTTTTTTCTGTAAGGGCTTTCAGAAAGAGGCTGACCCTTCTGTGAAAGGCTTTCAGGAGGCAGCTGATCCTTCTGTGATAGGGTCTGGGAAGGCTGGCTTCCCAGCTTTACCTTCCATACCACGTGCTGAGTAGGGAACCTCTTCTTCAATGCCACATCTTTAGTATGGAACCTGTTCGTTCTCAGTTGGGATGTTCCCAGTCCTGCATCCCCTCCACCAAGCTCTTGTGCCTTGGAACCCGGAGGCCTCATGGTCTTTGCAGCCAGTGGGGGATTCTTATTCTGGCACTTCCTTAAGACAGGCTTAGGGATCCAGGGCTCCTGTTGCTGTTCCATAGTAATTCCTGTGTCCTCTGGATGGACACGCAGCACCTGGGAAGCTCTCGTGTCCCAGCGTGAGACACCATCCATGGACAGGAGTCAGTGAGGCCTTATAAGTCAAATGATCTGAGGCAGGGTGCAGGCCAGTGCATTGGGCTTGGGCCTGGCTAGGCTCCTCTCCTCCAGCGGAAGCTTTAACTCAAGCAAGATTTGTTCTTTGATATTCTTTGATATGCACGGAATTGGTATGTTTGGTGGGACGGTGGTTTTGACTTGATGCTCATTCCCCTGTATAATTTGGGAGCTAACTGGCTTGTTGGTGTCAGGATACTAGGTTGTGATTGATGTGTATGAAATTCCTTGGTCCTGAATATCTCCCTGGACTCTGCGGGCACAACAGGTTCTGGATTCTTCATCTTTATGCCTTGTTGCCCTCCTCGTCTACTACCGGAATTTGCACTCTTACCCTTTGGCTCACATCCAAACGCACTTTGCCTTGTGGGCAGCCTTTGGGGCCGACTGTTTCCTATGGTTTCATGTGTGACAGATGTAAGTGTCTGGCTGCCATCCTTAGTTTTTGGAACATCCTTTGCAAACTGATGGTTGATATTAGAGGGTGATGGCCTCAGAATTCTCTGTTCTTCCTTGCCCACAGTTGAGGTGGCAGGGAGAGGACGATCCGGGATGGGGGGCTGAATTTGCTGTTCCTGCTTTGTCTCCATGGAGAGATTTCAAGCTTCCATCAAGGGAGTTGAAGCTCCCAGGTTTACAATTTGCCCCAGAAATCATGTTGGTTGAGGAGGAAAGGCTAGAATGGGATGTATACTCTTTCAATTAAAAGAGCTCTATGATTTCAAGGAACTTAGGGGGAAGGCCCCAAGTCGCCCTCTTATGAAAGCTTTTAATATGGTCTTTCAGCTTCTGTTCTGCACTGGTTCAAGAAAGGAAAGCTCCTGGAAGGTATTCAGGGAGTAGTCCTCAACCTCTGATGGTGGCAAACTTCTCTGTTTTATTTCAGTCTGGGATTTCTCAGAAAAAAGTGATGTCTGCTTCATCATATACCATGAATTATACACAATCCCAGGCAACTGACCCTCATTGATTTCCTCAGACTTTCTGGATAAATGTACCTTTAGGACATTTTCAAGTTGTCTCTGACCCATAGTCTCCACAGACACCCTGAAGTCTTTCACTAATGGCCTCCTAAGTTCTTTTTCAGAATCATACCCCATTTCATTATCTGAAGAGCTAACTGTTTCACTAGACAGATAATCTTTTGGGCCATTCTCTGGGTTGTGTCCCTGATCCTTCTTCGGGTCATTATTTTCCTTATTCAGATTTTTGTCCTCTCCAAATCACTGTTATCCTTCTCCAGGTCATCTTTTCATTTTGCCAGGTCACTGTTCTCTAGGTGAAACATTTTTGGGTCCTCCACGTACACACTTTTAGAGACACTCAATTTGATCTCATTCTTATTCGAGTTCCCTGAGCGTCTACGATGGCCCCGAGATTCAGGGAGCTGTGGAAGAGTACTCGGACTGCTCATCACTGCGAGAGACTCATAGATCCTGCAGGGCAGGCCCCACTGGTGTTGGATGAGCCTCTTTTGAAGGTGACTCTCTAGTTTTTTCTGAATCTCATCACTGAGAAGAAACTGTGCATGAGGGATAGAGATAGCAGCATGGGCCTGGGAGGGACAGATGTTACAACTTGGGCCTTGGTGGCCCATGGTTTGGGAGAAGGGTTAAGAGCTGAAGGACAATAATCCTCTTGGGATCTTTGGATAACAGTGAGTAAACCCCACACATGTTCCTGTACCTTGTGCAACACGTTCCATTCCAGATGTTGCATTTCAGTTGACATGACTCTCAGATTCATTCTGAGGTCTGTGGAAACACAGTCTACAGATCTTGGTGTTGGGTGGAGGACCAGATGGCAGGATTGGGAGTGGGGATTGAAGGTGGGCCTGGGGCTGGACATAAAGGATGGGTAGGGGCTAGGTTTGAGGCAGGAGTTGAGGTGGGTTCTCAGGCAAGGATGGAGGAAGTGGATGGGGAACTACTAGGGATTCCTGCTCTGTGGAGGCATTTGAGATTTTATCTGAGGCATGGGCAGCAGGGAAGAAGGACTCACCAGGCGGAGTTTGGAGGCCCCAGAAGAGCTGGATGGGAGTTTGCTGTGAATGGCCCTCCTCCAACGTTGTAGGATATGGGTGCTGGTGATGCATATGCTTGCTGCTCCTTTGATTGGCCTTTGCTGCTCCAGAAAGGGAGGGAGGATGCCAAATCATGCTTATCAGCAATTCTTTGCTTTGGAAAAGAACCCTTTGTTTCCTTCCACTTGAGGAAGTCACACCTCTTCTGGACTTGTTTCTCTAGAAGTGCCAGGGCATCAGGGCTGAGAAGTGAGAGGTTACCAGGCTCTACAAGGTTGGCCGCAGGGTCTCCCCGGGAAGAAGCCTCTGAAGAATGGAGGGCCAGAAACTCTTGATGGAAATCACGTGGAACCAGGGTTGAAGGGAAGAAGTCTTTAGCATGAGTTTGCCACCAAGGGAGGTCTAAAATTGACAAGCTGGAGGGGTCAATGCCTGTGATTGCTGGGACATAAGTAGACAACCCACCAGAGCTCTCTGGGGATGAGCTCTCTGGAACCGGCTTCCTTGATCTGGAAATTGCTTTAGACTGAGTCACAGTTAAATAGCAGTCTGGTGGTGGTGAAGCAGAGCAGGTTGGTGGTGCGTGATGAAGAGCAAAGGTCTCAGTGGGATTCACCCTCTGGGACAACTCCGGTAAGGTGCTGACATCTTGGGAAAGGGTAGGGTCCAGAGAGAAGATGGTATTTAGAGACACTGTCTCTGTTTGGACACCATGGTCCACTGAATGGTCATGATATTGTAGGACAGAAGGAAAGGCAGGGGGTTGGGGTGGGAAATGGTCCATTGGGAATTTGAGTGCAATGGAGGAAAGGGCTCTGGTGGCAAAGAATCACCCAGTGTTGAGGGTGGAAAAAAATCAGTCACAGGGATCACTGGGTTAGGTGAGAAGACGGAGGCAGTTGGTGCAGAAGGCTCAGGCAGCGAAGCTGGTATTAGCTCCGCTGGAGGGACTGCTGAGAACTCAGTGGAGAGAGTGAACGATGAAGTCACAGGAGTTGTGAAAGCCAAGGGAGTAGAATCTTCCAGAGCCTGCAAGAACAGCAATCGATTGATCTCAGCAGTTATGCTATTACACACCTCACAGGAGGGGTCTGGACATAACATTTCATGGAAGTGGATCATATCATGATGCCGGCCAAGGGGGCTGCAGGAGATAGGAGGTACAAAACTGCAGCCAGGACCAGAACAAGGGGAGAAGGCCATGCAGGCCTGACAAGGGAGTGGCCATCTGATGCCTGCTGTCCCTCCACATTGCCCCACTTTTTTTTTTCATGGTATTTTTTAATTAATTTATTTTTTCAGCGTAACAGTATTCATTGTTTTTGCACAACACCCAGTGCTCCATGCAAAACGTGCCCTCCCTATTACCCACCACCTGTTTCCCCAACCTCCCACCCCTGACCCTTCAAAACCCTCAGGTTGTTTTTCAGAGTCCATAGTCTCTTATGGTTCGCACCCCTTCCAATTTTTTTTTTTATCAACATATAATGTATTTTTATCCCCAGGGGTACAGGTCTGTGAATCGCCAGGTTTACACACTTCACAGCACTCACGATAGCACATACCCTCCCCAATGTCCATAACCCCCTCCCCCTCTCCCAACCCCACCTCCCCCCAGCAACCCCCAGTTTGTTTTGTGAGATTAAGAGTCATTTATGGTTTGTCTCCCTCCCAATCCCATCTTGTTTCATTTATTCTTCTCCTATCCCCCTAACCCCCCATGTTGCTTCTCCATGTCCTCATATCAGGGAGATCATATGATAGTTGTCTTTCTCCGATTGACTTATTTCACTAAGCATGATACCCTCTAGTTCCATCCATGTCGTCGCAAATCACATTGCCCCGCTTTTATAACTTCACAGAGTAGCCTTCACCCCAGTACCTGTTCCTATGGCAACCCCCTCCCATGGCATGACACACTGCAGTGAATCCTGAAATTGCATAAAATGTGCTCTAAAAGACATCAGGATAGAAGGGGAAAGATTGGTCACCTTCTTAAAACAGAGATCAGCTTCTGGGTCTCCTCCACTTCTCTTTGGTGGCATCTGTTGTCTGGGAAACCAGGAGAATGAGTTATGTAGTGAAAGTAGAAACATAGGTCTAGGGCGCCTGGGTGGCTCAGTGGGTTAAGCCGCTGCCTTCGGCTCAGGTCATGATCTCAGGGTCCTGGGATCAAGTCCCGCGTCGGGCTCTCTGCTCAGCGGGGAGCCTGCTTCCCTCTCTCTCTCTGCCTGCCTCTCTATCTACTTGTGATCTCTCTCTCTGTCAAATAAATAAATAAAAAAAATCTTAAAAAAAAAAAAAAAGAAACATAGGTCTAATAATACAGGAGTCTTATTATGGGACAGCCTTGGGATGTTGGACTCTGAAAGCCCTAATAATCAATAGGTGAGGGCAAATGGCCAAAGATGTGAACCTGGTTAGTAATCTTGCTTCCTGTATAAAGTACTTTCATGTTAAATTATCCATGTGATGATCAGACCACCTCTGTGAAGCAGAGAGGTCAGGGAAGACTCCTGAGTATCTATGATGTCACAGAGCTTTCACAAAGTCAGGAGACAGAAGTTCTGATTCTTGTCATCTCACACGGCCACCTATTGGGCAACTCATTTCCAGATCCATCACTGCTTCATGCTCAGTAATGGTCAGAGCAGGGAATCTGAGAAGAGTTTTGCACTCTGGCTGCATTTCCATGAGCCTCTCCTCTGAGGCCTCTGTTTTCTGAGAGGGAATATATCTAGCAACTCGCATCCTCAGAGATCACGGATCTGAGCCCTCATGGAGAGGACACCAGGGGTCAGCCTTGGAGAGCTCAGGTGGAATAGGCAGAACCTTACCTTTCAGAGTCCCACCTTTCCTCATCCTCTTGGCTCTGCCCTGATGCTAGAAGAAAAATAAGAATGAGGGAGAGGCTGGAACCTATGTCTTACTTCTCAGAAATGGAGACATTCTTTATCCCAAGAATACTAGGACTTTATTAAATACAACTTTGTGTTCCCGCTTTTTTTCAGTTTTTTGCTTCTTTGAAAAACTCTGAGGAGTTTGTCTGGGAGGTCCACATTTGGTATTCTCCGTCAGAAGTCCTTTGTTCAATGAGTGTATAGAAAATGAACCCTGACAGTCACATCTGTGCCCCCTTAGGTAGGACCCTATATCCTAGGCCATAGCTCAGACCCCACTGTCTTCTCAGAGGCTCAGCACTATTCTCCTTATCAGCCCAGCATGAAGGAAGGCTTGATCGAGTGATGCTTAACCTGGGAAAGTGACTCATGACCAAGTGCTGGGAAACTTTGTTATTTTACACAGATCCCATTTTCTCAAAATACCCAATCCACGACTATGGATTCCCTGTGTTTGGAATTTTACCCAAGACCCACCACCATACCCAGATAGATCGTGAGCTTCAAGTAGAAATCTTAGTCCTTCCTTAACCCTTAACCCTGCCAGGCCTCTTTTCCTAGAGGAATGAATGTCTGTTCTCTTAAGACTTTGTTTTGGGTATTTCTCTGACTCTAAAAACTCATTTTAAAATTTGGGATTGGGGGTACCTGGATAGCTCAGTTGGTTAAATGTCTGCCTTGGGCTCAGGTCAGGATTCCAGGGTCTTGGAATCTAGCCCCACATTGCATTCCCTGCTTAGCTCTCCCTGTGCCGCCCCCAACTCTGCTTACTTGCTTTCTCTTAAATAAAATCTTAAAAGTAGTTTAATTTGGGATTAGAAATGGAAACCATAATAATCTATGTTGAGACACTCCCCCACCCCAGGGATTTCTTACCTTTTGGGTGGTTTTGGTTTTCCAAGTTGGAAATGGAATCCCCACCAGGTAGCACAGGAACAGAAGGAACAATCCCAACCCATGCAGGAAGGTGAAGTTGGGATCAGTCTCTAAGCATATTGAGCCAAAGCTCAGACATGGTTTAGTATCACTATTCAGAAATGGGAGAACATTCCAGTGTTTGAACTCCATTCTGAATCACAAGACAGCCTATACTGTGCACACACTGAATATAGATCCTGCCCAGGGTTATATCACAGAGCACTGTCACAAAGACAGGGGACAATTGAACAAGGTGTGTCCATAGCCCCTCCTCCACCCACTAGCTCAGAAGACTCCTCCACCCCTCCTAGGTCTCTCAGGTTTGCCATCCTATTCTCCTACTCCTTTACATCATTTATGAAATTTATGAAATTTTCTGTTTGTCCCATGTATAATCCACATATTACTTGGGTCCCCCTTTAACATTTGAGACGTTGACTTGGGTCTTACTAGTTCCATGCCTTGAATGTCTGTAAGGCTACCTGGCATTTTTGCTTGTATCCTGACATTTACACTCAGGATCACATAGGTCCTCAGATCCAGATTTCATATACAATGTGTTTGCCTGGGACACCTGGATGGCTCAGTCAGTTAAGTAACCGCCCTCAGCTCAGGTCATGTTCTCAGGGTACTGGGATCAAGCTCATTTCAGAATGATTTGATAGCTATCCAGCTGAATTCCTGCAACCAGACAAAATTAAGGTCTCTTACTCCTTTGCCATCTCGGACTGCAATCTCAATGCCTATTTCTTAAACCCCTCTCATAGATGGGCAACCTGAAGGACAGAGAAGGTAATATATATTTAGTGGGCTAGCATGAAAGTGGGAGTCAGGGATGGAGAGCCCCCTTATACTGTGAGGAAGTATTTGGATGTAAATGACAGCAAATATAACAACTGACTTAAAAAGGAGATGTAGGGAAAAAAGGTAGAAAAACCTGAAAACAAAACAATCCATTTCATACCACTCAAAATGTGGTCCTTGGCCTAGTCACATTGGCATCACCCAAGAACTGTTCTGGAGTACGGAATCTCAGACATCCCACTGATCTGTTGTAGGGATGGTATTGGTGCATGGATCCTTTTCATCTGCCAATGTGCCCACCCTTTAGCTGCCACAAGTGCTTGCTGCTAACAACTCACAGCTGGCCCTTTATCTAGAGAGTTACCCCTGACCAAACAGGAGCTTCCCTGCTTGGAAAGCTACACAGTGCCCACCCAGCAAACTTCAGTTAACAATTGACTGGTACCAAGGGATGAAAGCCTGGTTCCTCATCTTAGGGTGAGACTACTTAGTGCAGGATGTGTCCCAAAACTTCCTCCTGAGTTCAGACTAAAGCTCATCTTTGATTGAGACCATATTCATGATTAGCTTTTATGGTTTGCTCTGTCAGGCACTGTTCACTCCTTTTCTCCTGAGAATACTCCTCTAGTGACTTGAATAAGAATCCCCATCTCACGCTCACTTTTAAGAAACTCAACCTAAGGGCGCCTGGGTGGCTCAGTGGGTTAAGCCACTGCCTCCGGCTCAGGTCATGATCTCGGGGATCTGGGATCGAGTCCCGCATCGGGCTCTCTGCTCAGCGGGGAGCCTGCTTCCCCCTCTCTCTCTCTGCCTGCCTCTCTGTCTACTTGTGATCTAAAATCTTTAAAAAAAAAAAAAAAAACTCAACCTAAGCTGGTTTGTCTTAGAAATACATCTGAAAAGCAGATGATGTGCTGATAGTCTTTGGGACGCTGTAACAGGCAACTACTAAGACTTTCACTTGAGGGGAATGGGATGAGATGCAGGTGGAGGGGATGCACTAACTGGCACAATTTCTTAGGCACTGGAAGTTACAACTCTAAAGACTGTGAAATTGAGTGGCTGTTGCTAAGTACCATTGACTTAGTGTAGAAAGAAAATGGCAGGTTCAGACCTCTTAATAATTCAAAGTAAAGTGTGAGTGTCAGAGACCTCCTTGGTAGCTTTTGAAAAGATTCTCATCATCTGAAGCCAGAGGGTGGAAATGGCTGTAGACAGAGAACTTAAGTGTGATATTGGCAGAGCTTTGAAGAATTCTTGGCCTCAGCAAATCTCCCATGACATTACAGGACCTGGAGAGGGAAAGAGTGGAACTGTGAGATTTGAGATGAGGATCTGTAGGTAGATGAACTTGTGATCTTGTATCCTTAATTTCTCTGAGCCTACCAAGCCAGAAGAAGTGGCCTACTTCTTTTGGAAGAGAGATCAATCACCTCGTTTAAGACTGCAGAGGCCTCCAATGAGATAGGTGCCAGACAAAACAATGAATAACCTCTTTAGAATCTGCCCTCTCATCTCCATCCATACACCAGGCCCTTTAATATAATCAAATCTTGGCAGAGCCAGCTTGGAGAAGTGCTGGACCTGTCAGGGATGAGGAGGCATTATACATCAAAGTTGATATAGGACATGGGTAGAATGCACTGGCAGGAACCACGAAAATGTGTCTGGGGTTGAATACTGAAGGTGCTAGATCAAGAAGGTGGGGTATAAAGCTAGATAAAGAAGGAGTTACAGTATGAGAAAACTTCCTAATGATACAGGATTTAACTACCTGGCAAGAACCCAAATGATGCTTCTAAAAGGTTTAGGAAAAAAGAAAACAATAGCTGGCATTAAATTAGAGAGGTCATGGAACATTGTGAGAAATAGGGTTATAGAGCTGAGGCTGCTAGAATGGATCAATCATATACAGCTGGAAAACCTACCAGCTGGTCATTTTCTTTAAGAGGCCTGGAGAGCACTCCATTTATTAAAGTAATAAGGAATGAACTGGGGAGGAACACATCAACATCACTGCAATGCACAGTAATGCCTGTCTTCTGTGGGTTGAATTAGTAACTATTATAGAGCTGAGTTCCCTAGAAGCAATGGGGATGACAGGATCTTGGAATAGCATGGTTAGCAAAGTATGAATGGCAGCCAAGAGGGATCTGACTTAAAATGGTCTTTAGAAATAACTTGGAGTACATGGTATTCCTAGAGGCAAGATCAATAAGCAGCCAACTGCCCATGGTACTATCAAATCTATCTATTATCTATCTATCTATCTATTATCTATCTATCTATCTATCTATCTATCTATCTATCTACCTATCATCTTCCTCCAAAAACTCAGGAGTAGATGGGTAGTGCAAAAAAAGTGTTGTAAGTTGGAAAGCAAGGACAGATCCCCAAGGAAATCCTTCCAGTATAATAGGAAGGAAAGAAGAAAGAAGAAAGAAGGGATGGGTGTTCACGTTTTGATTTTGTTATTCTTTTGAAGTTTTTTAATGACAAAAAGTTCTGGTGACTTTTAATTCCCCTGTTGTGGTCCAGCACACATGCTCAATGAGTGAGGAGAGTGGAGAAATTGTAGAAAAGTAAAATTATTTTGAGCACTTAGGCAAGAGAATTGACTAAAGAACAATCATATGAAGTCGGCTAAAACAGGGAGCTTTGCTTCCTTCACTGGTGTGCCCCTAATGCTTCGAAGAATGCCTAGTACACAGTAAACACTGAAGGAAATAATGGATTGTTTTTAGGGATTGTTGAAGCTGACCATTATTATAGAACATTTATGGTGGCATCAACATAATTACTTGTGTTGATTTTATCCTAGATGAACCCCCCGCTTATTAGAATATGGGTCTTAAAAAGACACACTCACTTTTGCCCAGCATGACAGATGAAAGGCAAATGAAAAGCTGTCAGAAGTAGAGCTCTTTAGGTTTGGAATTAAGTGACGGACAATGAAGTTTTCCTTGGAGAGGGAGGAAATGAGACAAACCATTCTCAGATGGACAGGGAGATGTATAAAGTGTCTTGTAGTTCCTGACTAAGTTGAAGAATTGGCATACTGAGGGCATAAGCTGAAAGGATGAAATCAGGTGGAATGTCATACTGTCTTTTCAGATGGCACAAGTGTTCCTGGTGATAAGTTCTAGGATATAGCCATAACTAAACTGGAATGGAAGTAAAGGGCTCAGGGATGAGAAGGGGTAGACGGTGAGAGACCAGATTATTGGATGGTCTATCCACATGGATGTTGGGGACTCTGACTGATTCCTCCTACTTCAAGTTTCTCTCCTGGGCCCCATACCACCTCTTTCTTATCCCTAAGTCTCCTCAGAATCAGCGTTTGCTGAAACTCCAAGCTTTAGTCAAGGCATAACTCAGGACAAGAAAGCAAAAATGGGGCAGAGAGAAAGAGGTCTGGAGTAGACATCTGTTTTTGTTTTGATACCTAGCATTCACTCACCTTCTGGAAACAGTCCCTTTATTCACGTCTCAGTCTATGGGCAGGTGGAGTTGTCTTTCCCTAACACTCCTATTTTAAGAATGCATCTATAATTCTGGCTTGGCCAAAAGATGATTTTATGCTTTTGACAACAGTGATTGGTCAGGGATGGGCAAAACTGAGCTGAAAGTAGAGCCAATAAGGCACAGTGGGATTTTCTGCATGGACTACTGATAGACACAACCATTTTTAGCTTCACTTAAAACTTGGAAGATACACTTAAAGCTACAAAATTGTCGAACAAAAGGGAGTAGTGAAGATGGGGGAGGAGTAGCAGACAGAGATGACATCAGGTCGCAGGAGTTCAGCTAGATAGTTATCAAACCATTCCAAACACCTATAAACCCAATAGGAGATCGAAGCGAAGAAGAGCAGCAATTTTAGAAACAAAAATCGACCACTCTCTGACAGGTAGGACATGGGGAGAAGTGAATCTGAAGCAACGGGAAGATAGACTATGGGGGGAGTGGTCAGCTCCCAGCAAGCGGTGGAGAAATGGAGCACAAAGTTCGAACTTTTAAAAGTCTGCTCCACTGACGGGCATCACTCCGGAAGCTAAGCAGGGGTAGAGCCCTCGCACGGACAGTGTGGTCTCAGGTCCCACAGGGTCACAGAAGGATTGCGGGTGTCTTATTGTGGCAGAGCTCACAGGTATCAGAGCAGAAAAGCCGGCTACAGAGACAGAGCTGAGGAGTGAGCTCACAGGTATCAGAGCAGAAAAGCCGGCTACAGAGACAGAGCTGAGGAGTGAGCTCTCAGCTTGGGTTACCTTAAACTGTGATCTGTGGCACAGATAGGCCAGTGTTCTTTGAGCAGGGACCCCACAATGGCAGATCCCGAGAGACCAATCTTCATCCGCCAGAAGAGCAGAGCAGCAGGATCTCTTGGGCTTGAAGACTAAATGGGAATGCATGCCTGAGACAGAAATGCTCGGTCACAGGCTGGGTGAGCTTAGAGCATGGCCAGAGATCAGGGAGACAAGACTGATTGAGCACTTTTCTCCGAGGGCGCACTGAGGAGTGAAGCCCTGAGCTCTCGGCTCCTCCAGGCCGGAGACTGGGAGGCCGCCATTTTTATTCCCGTCCTCCAGGGCTCTATGGAAGGCATTCATGGAACAAAAGCTCCCTAGAACGAACCTGAGCAGATTACTTAGTCCAGCCCCTGGCAAGGGCGGCGCAATTCACCACAGGCAAAAATCTGAGAATCACTGCAACTGGCTCCTCTTCCAAAGATCAGCAAGAACATCAGCCCACACCAAGCTCACTGATCAAGGAGAACAGTGGAATTCCAGAAGTGGGGAAAGCAAAGCATGGAATTCATGGCTTTTTCCCCATGATTCTTTAGTCTTGCAAAGTTAAATTTTTTTAATTTTATTTTTTTCTTACTCTAATTTTTGGGAACTTTTTGTCTTTCCTCTTTTAATGTTTTTTTAATCTAGTTTATCATAACACCTTTCTAAAAAAATCTTTTTAAGCCTTCATTATTATAGTCATATTTTCTCCTTCATTGTATGTAACTTTATTTTTTGTATACATATCGGGTTTTTTCTTCTAAAAAATTTCGGGATACAATTTCTTCTAATAGATAAAAATTTACCCTAAATCTAGCACAGGGCTTTGTTCTAGTCTCCAGCCTGAGAAATTCTCTCCACTTCTTCTTCTTTCTTTTCCCAACAAACTTCTCCTATCAATTCCTTTTTTTAGAATTTTAAAAAAATTTTCATCTTTATAGTCATATTCCATCCCTTCTTCATGTTTACCCTTGTTTTTGTATATATATATAAGTTTTTCTTTCTTTCAAATTCTGGGAGGTAGTTTCTTCTAAGAGACCCAAATACACTGAGAATCAAGTGGGTGGTTCTGTTCTATTCACCAGTTATATATATATCTATATTTATATATATCTATATATATATACAGATATATATATATATATATTTTTTTTAATTAAAAAAAAACTTAAACTTCTTTTAACCCCCTTTCTTCTCCCCCTGATTTAGGGTCTCTTCTGATTTGGTTAGCATATATTTTTCTGGGGTCTTTGGCACCCTTTTGGTATTTTATTCTCTCTTTCATATATTCTTATCTGGATAAAATGACAAGACAGAAAAACTCATCACAGAAAAAAGAACAAGAGTCAGTACCAAAGGCTAGGGACCTAATCAATACGGACATTGATAATATGTCAGATCTAGAGTTCAGAATGACAATTCTCAAGGTGCTAGCTGGGCTCAAAAAAGGCATGGAAGATATTAGAGAAACCCTGTCTGGAGAAATAAAAGAACTAAAATCTAACCAAGCTGAAATTTAAAAAAGCTATTAATGAGGTGCAATAAAAAATGAAGGCTCTTACTGCTAGAATAAATGAGGCAGAAGAGAGAATTAGTGATATAGAAGACCAAATGATGGAGAATAAAGAATCTGAACAAAAGAGAGACAAAAACTACTGGACGATGAGGGGAAAATTCAATGGCAAAAATGAACTATTGGGACTTCTTCAAGATAAAAAGCTTTTGCAGAGCAAAGGAAACAGTTAACAAAACCAAAAGACAACTGACAGAATGGGAGAAGATATTTGCAAATGACATATCAGATAAAGGGCTAGTATCCAAAATCTATAAAGAACTTATCCAACTCAACACCCAAAGAACAAAGAATCCAATCAAGAAACGGGCAGAGGACATAAACAGATATTTCTGCAAAGAAGACATCCAGATGGCCAACAGGCACATGAAAAAGTGCTCCACATCACTCGGCATCAGGGAAATACAAATCAAAACCACAATGAGATATCACCTCACACCAGTCAGAATGGCTAAAATTAACAAGTCAGGAAATGGCAGATGCTGGTGAGGATGCAGAGAAAGGGAAACCCTCCTACACTGTTGTTGGGAATGCAAGCTCATGCAGTCACTCTGGAAAACAGCATGGAAGTTCCTCAAAAAGTTGAAAATAGAGCTACCCTATGACCCAGGAATCATACTACTACGTATTTATCCTGAAGATACAAATGTAGTGATCAAAAGGGACATGTGCACCTGAATATTTATAAGAGCAATGTCCACAGTAGCCAAACTGTGGAAAGAACCTAGATGTCCATCAACAGATGAATGGATAAAGAAGACGTATACACACACACACACACACACACACACACACACACAAACACACACACACACACACACACACACAATGGAATACTACACAGCCATTAAGAGAAATGAAATCTTGCCATTTGCAATTACGTGGATGGAACTAGAGGGTATTGTGCTGAGGGAAATAAGTCAATCAGAGAAAGACAATTATCATATGATCTCCCTGATATGAGGGACTCGAGAGGCAATGTGGGGGGCTTGAGGGGTAAAAAAGGAAAAAATGAAACAAGATGGGATGGAGAGGAAGATAAACCATAAGAGACTCTTAACCTCACAAAACAAACTGAGGGTTGCTTGGGGGAGGTGGGTAGGTAGAGTGTGGTTTGTTATGGGCATTGGGGAGGGTATGTGCTATGGTGAGTGCTTAAAGTGTGTAAGCCTGATGATTCACAGACCTGTACCCCTGGGGCAAATAATACATTCTATGTTAATAAATATAAATAAAGAAAGAAAGAAAAAAAAAGAAGAAAGAAAAAAGGAAAAAAAATTTAAAAACTTGTCTGACAGAAAGTCAGCCCAGAATGCCAAGAAATGGATAGAAAGTGAATCTTGAAGGCATCAATTGAGCCCCATAATGAACCCTCATACCTTAGTCCAACCTTATTCCCAGACCTTTTCAGGTACCTAAGTCAACAGATTCTCCCTACATCCCTTTTACTTTTCTTTCCTTTTTTTTTTTTTTTACTTTTACTTTTCTTTCCTTCATTTTTCATTTTCATTGGTTTATAGACTTATTACTTTTTTCCTGGCACCTGATTACTTTCCTTTCTCGCTTACTAGTTACACCATGAATTTTTAAATAAATTATTATATTTTTCTTATTGTGTCTAAAAGTTTACAGTAGCAGTGTTGTTATATCAGATTAGACCACATCTTTCCAAAACTGAAGTCCTTAAGTATTTTTTAATTCAAATCTCCAAACAAACTTTAATTTTCTACCATGTGCAAAGGAGAATAAACTTCAGAAAATATAGGGAAGATAGATCTATGGCTATGTTTTCCATCTCTTCATATAATACAGATACAGAAACAGGAGGCATACATACTCCCCACCTCCTCTACCCTCATAGAATGTATCTGAATTGAGGGTGGCAGTGAGGGCAGAACAAGATTATTCAGAACTGTCAACTAAAAAGGGAAAATGTTTTATTCTATACTGCAAATCCAAAGCCCAAATATGGAGACCAAACCTATTTAGTCATTTATTCATTTATAAGCAAGTTGATAGATGGATCAAGGGGTCTGGCACTAGACAAACTGCCAAAAGTGGGGATGGGTTCCCTGGGCTAGAGGCTTGCACAGAGGCAGGGGCTGGCATGGGTAAGCAGTTACAACAAAAGTAAATTGTTACCAGTGGTGACAGGAGTAAACCAAATGAGAATCCATTAGAAACAAAGAAGCCCCAAATATCAGGGATCCCAAATATTAATGTATCTCCTAATCTCTAAAATGGAAATAATAGTCATACCTGCCTTCTTAAGGCTGTGGTCAGTGATGATATAAAAAATATTAGTAACCAGCAGAGCACAGCAAAGATAAAAAAAATCAGTCCAGCCACACCACCACCTGCAGGTGACCATCCCAGTTGTAGTATGTATAAGCAAAGCATTGCCCATTGTGCCAGATACAGATAGAGTACTCAATAACTAGAAATTGTTATTATTAGCCAATTTTGAAAACAGAGATTAAATTTGGAGTCACATCTTTATGTGCTGTTAGATGAGATCAAATAAAAGCAAACCAGAAACAGGGAAGGATGATGTTCTACATGAGATTTTTCACACACATGACTAATGTTCTCAGCTAACTTCTATTAACTGGTAGGTACATGTAACAAAGGGGTTATACTGGGCAAGAGAACTAAAATTAGGTCAATGATGCCCGGAAAATACACCTGACTTGCCCTATGTCACATAGGAATTCTGAGACACAGCCAGAAACATTTGGGTTTCCTAATTCTTGTTCTGCCATGTCAGAACACCTCCAAAACATAATGATAATTTATATTTATATGGATTTTTATTTGAGAGCTTCCAAAACATTTTGACATGTATTATCTCATTTTCAGTGATAATCATTGAATAAACAAATAGATGCATTATCCTTCAGTAAAAAAAAAATAGAGAGAAATACAATTGGATTTCAAATCCACTTTAGGATAACCTAAATTTAAAGAATGTGTTTTTCCAATGCCACAGTTCAATCACTGGGCAAGTTCAATATATATCAATGCAAATATGTTAGATGCAGTGAAGATAGTTGCCATGGGAATCTCTATATGATGGATGGATGGATAGATTAAATTTTTGTGTTGAGCTTCTGAAAACAAAAATACAACACAAAGCAAAAATTGCTTGAAATCATATCTCACTAAAGAATCTTTCCCTAGTAATATGGAAGACACAACAAAAAGAACCTTATATAATTATGGATTTTTCTATTAAAACTCTAACTTTGTTTTCTCCTTCTAGGAAATGGAAAAATTAGAAAATATGGTAGTTAAAAGCCTATACTCTGGAACCTAGAATCCTGGCTCTATCCCCTTCTAGCTGTGAGTCGTCAAGAAGGTTGCTTGACCTCACTATGCATCTGTTCCATTTATAAAATGGGTATACAACAGAACCTATTTCATAAAGTTGTTGTGAAATTGAATGATTTGGTACACGTAAATTCCTAGAAAGGTGCTTACCACAGAGTATATTCTCAATAAGTGCTGGGTTTATTATTGTACTCCTCACTGTCACTTCTCTACATGACTTTTTTTTTTAAAGATTCATTTATTTATTTCAGAGGTGGAGAGGGACAGAGGGAGAGAGTCCTCAAGCAGACTCCCCACTGAGCATGGAACCAGAGGCAGGGCTCAATCTCATGATCCATGAGATCATGACCTAAGCCAAAACCAAGAGTCAGATGCTTAACCGACTGAGCCACCAAGGCACCCCTCCACATGACTTTTAAAAGGATTTTTAAAAGTTTTTGTTTTGTTTTAAATGTTGGGGCTGTAACAAGGGCTTTTTAGATTGGGTGCTGTAGTTAGGTATATACTCATCAACAAGTAACAAAAGAAAACATGCCCAGTGTTGACCTGAAAAAAAAATAGAGGATTCTTTTTATCGAATAAGAAGAAACACAAAGTTAGGTGACTGCTGGCACTGATTCATTGGTTCACTGACGTCAGGGTCTATATCTGTCCATGTCTTGATCTCTACGTGGAGCTACTTCGGCTCCAGACATTCAAGGTAGGGAGAAGGTAGAAAGTAGAAGAGTGACACCAGCGATATCTTCCCCCTTTATTATGAAAACAGAAACATTCATAGAAGTGCCCAACAGTCCTCCTTTCATGTCTCATTGGCCAGAACTCTGCCACTTTCCTCATCCTAGCCAGACCCTCACCACCAGCCACCCCCTGCCCCCACCAAGCTATAAGAAAGGCTAAAGAAGCTATTATTTAACCAGGCATTCTGCCATCCTATTCAAAATTGATAATCTGTTGGCAAGAAAGAGGAGGAATGGGGGATCTTGCTGCATCTGATAAAAAGCATTAGGTAATGCTCTCTGAACACTTTGGGAATAAAATGAATGGTGTAATATCTAGGTAGTTTCAGCTGCCAGTTATAGCACATATTTTGCCTTCTCTTCCTTTCTGAATTTATTCACTCTGTTGGGGCTCTCATTCTGCCTATAATCAGAATTTAGGAATTACTGTATGTGGGTTAATTTCCATTGCCAGGAAAAGCAATCACCCCTAGGTTGCTGTGGTACCTCTGCAAGTGTATGTAAATGTATCAGGAACAAAAATCTAAAATACTCACGGACTCCCATTGCTTTGCTCCAGAATCCACACCTACTCTGTCTCTGCAATGCACATCATCAAAAGAGTGTAGGTGCTCAGCCTGATTGAAACGAGCCCTCTTCCCTCCAGACTACCACAATTCTCATTCAGGGGAGTTATACAGCGGATGTGATGAAAGAGACCTCTCCCTAATTATGGAGATTTGTCGTTGGTGTTGGAGGTTATGTTTTGTATTATTTACACTATGCTGTCTGGTGGTAATATTTCTGTCTGCCGGTGACAATTACATTGCTCTTGACTGGCACAGATCAGCAGTTTGTGATAGCTCTGAAAAGCCAGCGTACAGCACATGTCACTGGCAGACATATTAATGTTGGTGATGAAGAGTACATGTGATGTAACACGGTTAGATGGTGTGAAGATAAAGGACCATCTTGAAGTCCATGAATAACCAAGAAGCAGTGAGGTGACAACCATCAATTATTTACTGCCCTTGTCCAGTATATTATTAACAGCTCCAGGAAAGCACACAGTCTTCCTTTCCTGCTTTCTCCCTCATGTTAATGCTTGGCTCCTCAGTTTATGGGAAGTTACATCCTAAGGGAGACATTTTGCTGTCAGCTACCATTAGACAATCCAGAGGGAAAAAAGTGAAATTACCTCAAGGCATACTACATTCCACTTTTCTTGGTTACCAGAAAAGATGCATTGCCCTCCCTTCTCCACTAGTGATTCTTCTTATCACCTTCACATGCAGAGCCTCCTCTTTACTTTTCTTCCCTCAAGTCCAGGGGACTGCTGATTTCATAACAGTTCACACTTTGATGAGAGATAGTGACGTTCTATGATTAAATCTCATGCACATACCTGCAGGTTCAGCCCTTGTTTCCTAGGGATATGGTTATAGGTTTTTATACTCATTCACTGCTGAGTCAGGAAGAGACTATTTTATAGCTTAGTTTATATGAAGCATAGAAAATTTATAAATAGGTACTCCTTAGGTTCCTTTCAGTTGTAAGTAAAAACCAATCTGTCTGAAAGCGATTTTAAACAATAAGAAAGTTATTTCGCCTATGCTGATACACAGTAATGTCAAACATACAGTCTTTTCACTTGTCTGTACCACTAGCTGTTGCATTGGTTCCCCTGTCAGTTACACAGTGTTCCAAAATCAAACAAGGCTCTGTTCTTTCTCATTTCTATCCACTAAGCAAGAAAGAGATAACCTCTCTTCAACAAGCAGAAAAAGGACTTGGCCTCCAGGCTGACTGAGGTCACTGGGGTCAGGTGCTCATCACAAATAGTCTCCAGGGAAATATCATAACCCAATGGGTTAAGCTTGGTTTCCAGGGCCAATCCATGGCAAAGAGTATAGGGAATATATTGACTGGTTTAAACTCATCTGGAGCTGGGGATGACATCAGTGACCTCTGAATGACAGGAGCTATTAGGGGGTGAACACTTTAACAAAATCTGAGTTATGTGAAAGAGGAAGGAACTGATCAACCAACAGCACACAGTAGGGGAGATAAATTACCAACACATCATGTTATTAAAATGAGACAGAGAGGCAGAAATTGAATGGTTATAGGAATAGAAGATCTAAAGCCTTTAACGGTGTGCTAAGGAGCTTTGACTCTCTCATCCAATAGCAGGAAGCCACTGAAGTACAGAGAAGCAGCCCAGCCTGTTGGCCCTTCTGGTAGCCTAAAGTTGTGTGGATGATGGAGTATAAGGGAGAATTGTGAGCAGAATTTTAAAGGATACTCCCTGTGAGGAAAACAGAATGTAATATTTATTGAATAGCCATAAGAAGTGAGATGCTATCCTACTCCCACATAACAATCTTTTAACCCTTATAATAATTCTGAGATAGTTTTTAATAGGTTTCTAGCAGAAGGAAACTGAGGTTTTTAAGGAGAAAACAGAAGACTGAGCACAGCTTTCTCAGGATTGCAGATTTAGTAAATGTGGGCACTGAATTGAGTATTTAGTGGCAGTTATGAAATCTGGATCCAATTCAGAAGCACAAAAGTGAAATCAGGAATAGAAATATGGTGTCTGGGATTCTTTGTTCATTTTAACATTCTTCAATACAACATGTACTTTTTAAAAAAAAATTATTTATTTATTTTCAGCGTAACAGTACTCAATGTTTTTGCACCACACCCAGTGCTCCATGCAATACGTGCCCTCTCTCTTACCCTCCACCTGGTTCCCCAACCTCCCACCCCCGCCCCTTCAAAACCCTCAGGTTGCTTTTCAGAGTCCATAGTCTCTCACGGTTCATCTCCCCTTCCAATTTCCCACAACTCCCTTCTCCTCTCCATCTCCTCATGTCCTCCATGTTCTTTGTTATGCTCCACAAATAAGTTAAACCATATGACAACATGTACTTTTAAACATAATAATATTAATAATAATTATGACACATAGGGGTCACAAAGTATTTTCACATTTGCATCTTCATTATAACTAACTTAACTCATTGATACTCTAGCCTACTTTATTTATAGAAAATAATATAATAATAATAACAACAACAACAACAACAGCACGTGCCATGAGCCAGAATGTATGCTAAGATCCTTATATGCATTTGTCTCCTGTTGATACCTACATCAACCATATCAGGTAGATATTATTCTTATCCCTCTGTTTATAGATAGATATACTCAAGTGAGAGAGGTTCAGTAACTAGTTTGCCAAAGATCATTACAGAAATCCACTGTTTAGGTGAAATTAAAACCTTATCAATATGACTTAAAAACTCAGACCCTTAACAATTTCACTTTGCAGTTTCCTGATTCCAGGCATTTTTTTTTTGAGAATCTACTGTGGTTCAACCCCCAGTTGCTTGTAGTTATAAAGGATGTATAATTTCTAACTGCTCTTGCCTGCAAGATATGAGTACCATGTGGAAATAATTTTTAAGGGGAGACAAGATGGCGGGGAACTAGGAGGAGGTGCTGTTTCAACCTGTACCCTAAAGTGAAATGGCACTAAACAGAGTATAATACAGTAAAGAACAATGTAGTGCAGATTACATAGCTTTAGGAGTTCAAAGGATGAGATCAAAATGGTCTGAAGTAGTCAGGGCAAATTTTAGGGATCCAAGTCTTGAACTCACTCTTTGAAGAATGGTTAGGATTTCTTTAGATAAGTAAAGAAAGGGTAGGGGGAGGCATTACGTGATGAAAGGAAAGCATTAAGGGAGACAAAGTTTTGTACTGTGAGGATAATTTCCCTAAAAAACTGGTAGGAAACTTCCATGAAAAAACACAGAAGTAAATCTAGGTGACCAGTTTGGCAATGTCATTTCCGATACAACATCAAAATCATGCTCTTAAAAAAAAAAATCACAGTAAGTTGGGCTTCTTAAAGTTAAAAACTCTTGCTCTGTGAAAGAAACTGCTAACAGAGTGATAGACAAGCCACAGACAGGAAGAAAATATCTGCAAAACACATAATCTGATAAAGGACTTGTCCAAAATATACAAAGAACTATTAAAATTCAACAGTAGGAAAACAACAACACAATTAATAAACCAGAAAAAGATCTGAACAGACACCTGACCAAGATCTACAGATGGCGAATAATCATATAGAAGAAGCTCAACACCATATTCATTTGTGAATTGCAAATTAAACCCATTAGAATGGCTAAAATCCAAAACACTGACAACACTAAACACTGGCGAGGATATCAAACAACAGGGACTCTCATTCACTGAGTGAGAACGCGAAATAGTTTAGCCGCCTTAGAAGACAGTTTTGGCAGTTTCCTACAAAGCTAAACACAGGCTTACCACAAGTTCCAGAAGTCATACTGCTAGGTGTTTACCCACATGAATCGAAAGCTTATTTCCACACAATAACCTGCACCTAATGTTTATAGCTGCTTCATTTATTTTTTTCTTTCTTTTTTTAATTAATTTCTTTGTTAAATTCATTGTTTATGCACCACACCCAGTGCTCCATGCCATATGTGCCCTCCATAATACCCACCACCTGGTTCCCCCAACCTCCCACCCCCCACCCCTTCAAAACCCTCAGATTGTTTTTCAGAGTCTATAGTCTCTCATGGTTCATCTCCCCTTCCAGTTTCCCTCAACTCCCTTCTCCTAGCAGCTTCATTCATAATTGACAAATCTTTCAAACAACCAGATGTCCTTTAATAGGTGAAGAGATAAACAAACTATGGTATATCCATACAATGGAATATTATTAGGTGCTGAAATCAAACGAACTATCAAGCTATTGTGCCGAGGGGGTGGGGAGAGGAGGAAACTTAAATGCATATTACTAAGTAAAAGAAGCCAGTCTGAAAAGGATATATATTGAATGATTTCAACTATATGACATTCCAGAAAAGACAAAACTATGGAGACAGTAAAATGATCAGTACTTGCCAAGGGGTTCAGAGGGAAGGGGAGGAATGAATTAATGGAATATAGGGTATTTTTTAGGACAGAGAAACTATTCAGTATAATATTGTAATGGTGGATATATGACATTATACATGTGCCAAAACCTTAAAATGTACAGATCCAAGAGTGAGCTCTAATGTAAATTAGAGGTTTCAGTTAATAATAATATATCAATATTGGTTGTTCAATTATAACAAAAGCATCACCCTAATGTAACATGTTGATAATGGTAGGAACTGTGGGGATGGGAAGAAGTAGGAAGGGGTATATGGCAACCTTCTATGAGCAATTTTTCTGTAAGCCTAAAACTGCTCCATAAAATGAAATCTTCTTTAAACACAGATAGAAAAACTCTATGCTCAACTTTGCCAAATTTGTTTTTAAGCCACCATGTCCATTCCCAGAGAGCACCCACAATATGGGATGAATTGGGAGATCTACATATATTCAACATTTACAACATTAGTTCTTGCATATGTTCCATCCTGCTTGTACTTCCCCCAGATGCCAACCATACTCTGTTTCTCCATTTTTTTTTTACCTCATTTTGTCTTTTTTAACTTAACTTTTAGCCTTACTTCTCTTTTTTATAGTTCTATAGGGTTGGGTATGCATATATCTATATGTGCACATATTAAATTCAATAAATATATGTATATGTAGTATACAATATGCTCAACATGAACCAAGACTAAAGTCCATGCAAACGATTTTAGTATATGTGCTACTGAAGTAAGCCCAATCCTTGCAAATAATAACAGCAAACACTATGTATCTGACACCCTTGCAAACACTCTACATAGCCTAACAAATTTAATCATGACCCCATCAACATTAAATTAATGAAAAATTTAAATTGGTAACCATTAAGTTTTCAGGATTAACAAAACAGTCATAAGTTGAAGGTCCCACTTAAAGAATATGTTTTCTGCTTTTCTGATTTCTGTTGACCCTTGATTATTAAACAGTACCTCAGTCTAACGTTAACATTAGCCCAGCATAGAATACTAACCTACACATACATTGTGTCAAGCACATTGGAGGTGCCCAAGACTCAAAGCTTGATAGAAATTAGGCTGAATCAAAGACACTTGACGTGACACGCAATAGAAATTTTCAACAACATATACAGTATGCATTACAAAAACCAGATTTTTTTTCTCATAGACTATCATCAGATATATATTTTTTACTTAATTATTTTTTTTAAAATTCGTTTATTTGTTTACTTACAGCATAACAGTGTTCATTGTTTTGGCATCACACCCAGTGCTCCATGCAGTACGTGCCCTCCCTATTACCCACCACCTGGTTCCTCAACCTCCCACCTCCCCCCCCGCCCCTTCAAAACCCTCTGGTTGTTTTTCAGAGGCCATAGTCTCTCATGGTTCATCTCCCCTTCCAGTTTCCCTCAACTCCCTCTCCTCTCCATCTCCCCATATCCTCCATGTTATTTGTTATGCTCCACAAATAAGTGAGACCATAAGATACTGGACTCTCTCTGCTTGACTTATTTCGCTCAGCATAATCTCTTCCAGTCCCGTCCATGTTGCTACAAAAGTTGGGTATTCATCCTTTCTGACGGAAGCATAATACTCCATTGTGTATATGGACCACATCTTCCTTATCCATTCATCCGTTGAAGGGCATCTTGGTTCTTTCCACAGTTTGGCGACCGTAGCCATTGCTGCAATATACATTGGGGTACAGATAGCCCTTCTTTTCACTACATCTGTATCTTTGGGGTAAATACCCAGCAGTGCAATTGCAGGGTCATAGGGAAGCTCTATTCTTAATTTCTTTAGGAATCTCCACACTGTTTTCCAAAGTGGCTGCACTAACTTGCATTCCCACCAACAGTGTAAGAGGGTTCCCCTTTCTCCACATCCTCTCCAACACACGTTGTTTCCTGTCTTGCTAATTTTGGCCATTCTAACTGGTGTCAGGTGGTATCTCAATGTGGTTTTAATTTGAATCTCCCTGATGGCTAGTGATGATGAACATTTTTTCATGTGTCTGATAGCCATTTGTATGTCTTCGTTGGAGAAGTGTCTGTTCATATCTTCTGCCCATTTTTCGATATGATTATCTGTTTTGTGTGTGTTGAGTTTGAGAAGTTCTTTATAGATCCTGGATATCAACCTTTTGTCTGTACTGTCATTTGCAAATATCTTCTCCCATCCCGTGGGTTGCCTTTTTGTTTTGTTGACTGTTTCCTTTGCTGTGCAGAAACTTTTGATCTTGAAGAAGTCCCAAAAGTTCATTTTTGCTTTTGTTTCCTTGGCATTTGGAGACATATCCTGAAAGAAGTTGCTGTGGCTGATATCGAAGAGGTTACTGCCTGTGTTCTCCTCTAGGATTCTGATAGATTCCTGTCTCACATTGAGGTCTTTTATCCATTTCGAGTTTATCTTTGTGTACGGTGTAAGAGAATGGTCGAGTTTCATTCTTCTACATATCGCTGTCCAGTTTTCCCAGCACCATTTATTGAAGAGACTGTCTTTTTTCCATTGAATATTTTTGCCTGTTTTGTCGAAGATTATTTGACCATAGAGTTGAGGGTCCATATCTGGGCTCTCCACTCTGTTCCACTGGTCCATGTGTCTGTTTTTATGCCAGTACCACGCTGTCTTGGTGATCACAGCTTTGTAGTCAAGCTTGAAATCGGGTAACGTGATGCCGCCAGTTTTTTTTTTTTTTTAAAGATTTTATTTATTTATTTGACAGAGAGATCACAAGTAGGCAAAGAGGCAGGCAGAGAGAGTGAGAGGGAAGCAGGCTCCCTGCAGAGCAGAGAGCCGGACGTGGGACTCGATCCAGGACCCTGAGATCATGACCTGAGCCGAAGGCAGCAGCTTAAACCACTGAGCCACCCAGGTGCCCCGCCAGTTTTGTTTTTGTTTTTCAACATTTCCTTAGTAATTCGGGGTCTCTTCTGACTCCATACAAATTTTAGGATTATTTGCTCCAGCTCTTTGAAAAATACTGGTGGAATTTTGATCCGAATGGCATTAAAAGTATAGATTGCTCTAGGCAGTATAGACATTTTAACAATGTTTATTCTTCCAATCCAAGAGCATGGAACAGTCTTCCATCTTTTTGTGTCTTCTTCAATTTCTTTCATAAGTGTTCTGTAGTTCCTCGAGTACAGGTCCTTTACCTCTTTGGTTAGGTTTATGCCCAGGTATCTTATGGTTCTTGGTGCTATAGTAAATGGAATCGATTCTCTAATTTCCCTTTCTGTATTTTCATTGTTAGTGTATAAGAAAGCCACTGATTTCTGTACATTGACTTTGTATCCTGCCACGTTACTGAATTGCTGTATGAGTTCTAGT
The DNA here is from genome assembly GCF_922984935.1 of Meles meles. NCBI lineage: Eukaryota > Metazoa > Chordata > Mammalia > Carnivora > Mustelidae > Meles > Meles meles. The sequence goes on from NC_060076.1 coordinate 71,454,952, forward strand.
AGTTTGGGGGTGGAGTCTTTGGGGTTTTCCATATAAAGAATCATGTCATCTGCGAAGAGAGAGAGTTTGACTTCTTCCTTGCCAATTTGGATACCTTTTATTCCTCTTTGTTGTCTGACTGCCGTTGCTAGAACTTGTAATACTACGTTGAACAAGAGTGGTGAGAGTGGGCATCCTTGTCGTGTTCCTGATCTCAACGGGAAGGCTGCAAGCTTTTTCCCATTGAGGATGATATTTGCTGTGGGTCTTTCACAGGTAGATTTTATGAAGTTCAGGAATGTTCCCTCTATCCCTATACTTTGAAGCGTTTTCATCAGGAACGGATGCTGGATTTTGTCAAATGCTTTTTCTGCATCCATTGAGAGGACCATGTGGTTCTTCTCTCTTCTCTTATGGATTTGTTCTATCACACTGATTGATTTGCGAATGTTGAACCAACCTTGCAACCCAGGGATGAATCCCACCTGGTCATGGTGGATAATCTTTTGAATGTGCTGCTGGATCCTGTTTGCTAGGATCTTGTTGAGAATCTTTGCATCCATATTCATCAGTGATATTGGTCTGCAATTCTCCTTTTTGGTAGGGTCTTTGCCTGGTTTGGGGATCAGGGTAATGCTGGCTTCATAAAAAGAGTCTGGAAGTTTTCCTTCTGCTTCAATTTTTTGGAACAGCTTCAGGAGAATTGGTGTTTTCTTCTTTGAAAGTTTGGTAAAATTCCCCAGGGAATCCGTCAGGTCCGGGGCTCTTGTTTTTTGGGAGGTTTTTGATCACTGCTTCAATCTCATTACTGGATATCGGTCTATTCAGGTTGTCAATTTCTTCCTGGGTCAATTTTGGGAGTTTGTAGTTTTCCAGGAATGCATCCATTTCATCTAGGTTGCTTAGCTTATTGGCATATAACTGTTGGTAATAATTTCTGATGATTGTTTCTATTTCCTTGGTGTTAGTTGTGATCTCTCCCTTTTCATTCATAATTTTATTAATTTGGGCTTTCTCTCTTTTCTTTTGGATTAGTGTGGCCAATGGTTTATTGATCTTATTGATTCTTTCAAAACCAGCTTCTAGTTTCCTTGATACGTTCTACTGTAAATCTCGTTTCTACCTCATTGATCTCTGCTCTAATCTTGATTATTTCCCTTCTTGCATGTGGAGTTGGTTTGATTTGTTGTTGATTCTCCAGTTCTTTAAGGTGTAGAGACAGCTGGTGTATTCTGGATTTTTCAATGTTTTTGAGGGAGGCTTGGATGGCTATATATTTCCCCCTTAGAACCGCCTTTGCTGTATCCCATAGGTTTTGGACCGAGGTGTCTTCATTCTCATTGGTTTCCATGAATTGTTTAAGTTCATCTTTGATCTCCTGGTTGATCCAAGCATTCTTAAGCAAGGTGGTCTTTAGCTTCCAGGTGTTTGAGTTCCTTCTGAACTTTTCCTTGTGATTGAGTTCCAGTTTCAAAGCATTGTGATCTGAGAATATGCAGGGAATAATGTCAGTCTTTTGGTATCGGTTGAGTCCTGCTTTGTGACCCAGTATGTGGTCTATTCTGGAGAAGGTTCCATGTGCACTTGAGAAGAATGAATATTCTGTTGTTTTAGGGTGGAATGTTCTGTATACGTCGATGAGGTCCATCTGGTCCAAAGTTTCATTCAATGCTCTTATTTCTTTATTAATTTTCTGCTTCGATGATCTGTCTATTTCTGAGAGAGGCGTATTAAGATCTCCTACTATTATTGTATTCATCAGATATATTTTTAATGGTGGTAGTAAACAAACAAAAAAGGGGCGGGGGATATGTTCATGGTCAGATAACATTAAGTTACTATATTATCGGGGCACCTGGGTGGCTCAGTGGGTTAAAGCCTTTGCCTTCGGCTCAGGTCATGATCCCAGGGTCCTGGGATCGAGCCCCACATTGGGCTCTCTGCTCCACAGGGAGCCTGCTTCCTCCTCTCTCTCTGTCTGCCTCTCTGCCTAGTTGTGATTTCTCTTTGTCAAATAAATAAAATAAAATAAAAAAAGTTACTATATTATCTATCTGCCTATGTATATATTATTCATACCATTCTATATACTACCTCATATATTACATATTATAGTTGTTAAATTATCATAGTTGGTGCATGGACATGTGAAATTATTTCTCTTGCATATGAAATATGACCAACTGGAACTAAGAACATGGAAAATAATAAAAACCTAATTATTCAAACACCTGTGTGTGTGTGTGTGTGTGTGTGTGTGTGTGTATGTATGTGTGTGTATCTCTCTCACCTTCTCTATCACAGCTCTCTGATCATGTGAAATAGAATATAATGAGATTACTTGACCAGCTTCAACTATGCCAGTGTGAGTTTGTGAACATTGGAAAACTCTTCAAAATGGGGTATCAAGAAAAGAATTGGCTCTCTCATGAACTGGCTTGCTGTGTTAGTCAGTTAGACCTAAAATACATGTATATACACACACTAATATATACATAGGAAAAGGATCAGCTTAATCTTATTCCCCAAATTACCCACAGCCAGTCTTGGTAGAATTTTTTACATATCCTTTATTCATAGGGAAAGGACCATTGTTTCAGGTATTGGCTAGTAATACAGCCTTTTTCATCATAGTTTTTGATTTCCTCAAATGACACCTCAATTCAACCTCTGGAATGCAGTTATTAAAAAGTACTCCATTGTTTACAGTTTAGAGATAGAGAAAAAGGTGAATTATCCACTTCATGGTTGGCAAACATTTTCTGTGAAGGTCCGGAGACTAATATTTTAGGCTTTTTGTGCCTTAATTTGTGTCTGTAGCAATTAATCAACCCTGCCGGTGTGGCACAAAAGAGCCATCGACAATATATAAATGAATGGGCATAGTTGTGCTTCCATAAAACTTTATTTACAAAAACAGGTGGCAGGCAGAATTTGTCCCATAGGCCATAGTTTGCCCACACCTGATCTGATCTAATATTCATTTCCTAAAAGATGAAAGGTCTCTACGGATCTTTGTATTAGTAATTATTGTTGTTACTCCTTTCCATAAGATTCCAGAGAATCATTCTTCTCTATATCTGTTCCCTGAGCAGTCCTCTCCCACAGTGACTTTGCTGAGCCATGTCACTTATTTAGCCAATGATATAACAGCAAATATGATGCAAGCAAAAGATCCACAAAGGCTTGTGCACCAGGACTCACCTTTTCTGCTTGGTCTTCTGGAACTACAGAAAAGCCTGGGCAAACCTCTTAGAGAATGAGAGAGCATGCAGAGTGCAGCCTGGGCTGTCCCAGAAATGGCCCTAATACAAGATTGAGCCTAATCCAATATCTGGTGTTGGAGAGCCAAGCCAACTCAGCTGGGCCCAGCCCTCATTGCCACCACAAAATCATAAACAAAGAAGTGGTTGTTTTAAACCATTATTTTGGGCTGGATTGGTAGACAGCCATAGGTAAACTATATAATACTCCAGAAGCATAAAAACCCCAAACAATCATTCTCATACATTTGTTCTATCAGTATAACCAAAGCAAGAAATGAATGAGATATACATTTAACTTGTGAATATGGAGCTTTCTTAGCAGCCCTTTCAGAGAATTCTGAATTTCTCAATTGTCTTAACAGCCAAATTGGACTATTCTGATATTTCTCTAAATATTGCAAATTACTATAAAAACAGCTCAGATTCACCCAGCAATTCACAATAAACCTTTCCTTCCCTTGATGAAAGAGGCTCCATGATGACGATTCATAGACATAGCTAACTTTGTAAAGACACTACCTTGACTGAGGTTCCCACAAATGACTTTCCCTTGGATTACAAATAGCAAATCCAAGTGGAATTTTATTTAAGAAGCTAATTTTCATAAGTGATTAATGCATGAATCACTGGATTAATATATATCATGTCCCAAGTTTATGAAAGTTCTGGATTCTAGCTTTTTTGATGTCATTCTCAAGACTGTGTTATGCTCTTAATAAGCTTAGCATTGCCAACATGTCTTTCTTAAGAGATCCAATTTGATCACATAATTTTATAAATTTTACAACTATTGATCACATAATTTTATAAATTTTCTAAATCATAAGTCTAGAAATATATACAGCCAAGAAAACCATGGAGTACATGGTTTTCACATATGAAGTTTCACTGGAAGAGATTAAGAGGGAAAATTAAAATTTTCTCAGCATTTAAATATAAGCAAAGGCTCTTATATGGAAAACTGATTTCCTATAACAAACTGACAAGGGTCTACAGCAAGACTGAGAGGTTACCAGTTATAATTAGTAAAATGTGCATTAACGGATTTTAGGTTTTCAAGTAGGGAAGGCTCTGAGTTTGTGTTGAATTTTCTGATATCATGTTTTCATAGATATGGCGGTGGACTATAGACTACACTGCAACATAAATTTGTGGAAAACAGGCCATTTGTTCGCTGATCTGTAGAATATTTGGGTCATGCATAATCCTACAACATGTGATGGTTACACTGGACAGCGATATGTAGAAGAATGAAACTCGACCATTCTCTTACACCGTACACAAAGATAAACTCGAAATGGATAAAAGACCTCAACGTGAGACAGGAATCTATCAGAATCCTAGAGGAGAACATAGGCAGTAACCTCTTCGATATCAGCCACAGCAACTTCTTTCAAGATATGTCTCCAAACGCCAAGGAAACAAAAGCAAAAATGAACTTTTGGGACTTCATCAAGATCAAAAGTTTCTGCACAGCAAAGGAAACAGTCAAGAAAACAAAAAGGCAACCCACGGAATGGGAGAAGATATTTGAAAATGACAGTACAGACAAAAGGTTGATATCCAGGATCTATAAAGAACTTCTCAAACTCAACACACACAAAACAGATAATCATATCGAAAAATGGGCAGAAGATATGAACAGACACTTCTCCAACGAAGACATACAAATGGCTATCAGACACATGAAAAAATGTTCATCATCACTAGCCATCAGGGAGATTCAAATTAAAACCACATTGAGATACCACCTGACACCAGTTAGAATGGCCAAAATTAGCAAGACAGGAAACAACGTGTGTTGGAGAGGATGTGGAGAAAGGGGAACCCTCTTACACTGTTGGTGGGAATGCAAGTTAGTGCAGCCACTTTGGAGAACAGTGTGGAGACTCCTGAAGAAATTAAGAATAGAGCTTCCCTATGACCCTGCAATTGCACTGCTGGGTATTTACCCCAAAGATACAGATGTAGTGAAAAGAAGGGCTATCTGTACCCCAATGTATATTGCAGCAATGGCTACAGTCGCCAAACTGTGGAAAGAACCAAGATGCCCTTCAACGGATGAATGGATAAGGAAGATGTGGTCCATATACACAATGGAGTATTATGCCTCCATCAGAAAGGATGAATACCCAACTTTTGTAGCAACATGGACGGGACTGGAAGAGATTATGCTGAGCGAAATAAGTCAAGCAGAGAGAGTCCAGTATCTTATGGTCTCACTTATTTGTGGAGCATAACAAATAACATGGAGGACATGGGGAGATGGAGAGGAGAGGGAGTTGAGGGAAACTGGAAGGGGAGATGAACCTTGAGAGACTATGGCCTCTGAAAAACAACCAGAGGGTTTTGAAGGGGCGGGGGGGGTGGGAGGTTGAGAAACCAGGTGGTGGGTAATAGGGAGGGCACGTACTGCATGGAGCACTGGGTGTGATGCCAAAACAATGAACACTGTTATGCTGTAAATAAACAAATAAAAAATAAAATAAAAGAAAAGAAAAAAAATTAACTCTAAAGTATTCTGGGGAGAAGAGGGCCTCTAAAACCTGGGGAAAGATTCAATACTGTCCAGGATAAAGAGAAGTTTAAAGATACAATTTGGAAAGTTTCAAAATTTTGGGAAAAGTTAATAGATAAAGAAAAAATAAACTAAAGAATTATAGGTGATAATGGGAGCCTCGGGAGGCTGCAAAACTGTGCCTGGAGACCAGAACTAGTGTTATTTCTGGAATGGTGAACATGGGACCTGTTATGGGGAAAGGAACTCTCTCCATTCAAGGTGCCAGAAAATGTCAAGGAGGACTGGTTCCAGATTCTCCAGGTCTCTTGCCACACTCACCTGGAATCTTCAACCACTGGTAATTCCGTATTAGAGAGGTAGTTAGGTATAATGAAACAAAGAAACAAAACATGATCTTTCAACCACTAAGACATACACTCCCCCTCTTACTTTTGCTAATCATTCTGAGTTAGACAAAAGAAAACCTATACAGATAACATCCTAAAGGTTTGCTGTGAGCATTAAATTGATTCCTTTATGTGAGGAATCCTAGCAGGATATCTGGCATTTAGGAGACCCTCAACAAATGCTCATTTTTCTTTCTTCTTTTTCTTGTCCTGCCTCTGGCATAAAAGCAGTCACAAAGCAGTCACACTCTATGACTCTGGCTAAATCAATCTCCTTGTGCCCCCACTTCTTTTCCTTTAAAATGGATGAAATTATTTAGTCAATTTTTAAGGTTCTTTTCCATCTATAAATCTAGGAATCTGAAAGGATATCACAAGTATTCATAACAACCCTCTGGTTTATATAAATACATATGAAAATTATAAACATACTCATTATTGTGATTCCAATATAATGTGTCAACTGCTCTTTAAGATTTTAGCAATTATTAATTGCACAGAAACTTGTAAGTCACTTTTGGGGTTGATGAGGTCCAATGAACACATTCTCACAGAACTCATATGTATTTATTGAATATTTTATAGGCCTTCTTCCTCCAACCCCTCCCCACAGTTGCTCTGCCAGTTAACTAATTCTCTCTGGGAAAGGAAGATTAAGTGTTATCAGTCTCTTGCCCATTTCAGCGGGGGGCAATTGAGCTGAGCACTTGCCCCAGGTTTCTGAAGGAGTAATGTCAGAGCCAGGTTTAGCACACAGGGGTGCCCCTGTCCCCAAGCCTGTGCTCACCCCACACCTCTCAGCCAAAGCTGGGATTGTTCCTGGTGCCAGATTACGCTCAGCAGTGCTTTCATTTTTTATTATTTAAAGATTTCAGGGATGTGAGGAATGATTAAATATGAGTTCTAAGAGATATAAAAGGATATAGAAAAGACTCAGGGGACTTCAGCAAAAAATACATGCTGCCATTATTCAAGTTTCTATTCTTATTATACAGAAACATGCATAGCTAAGTTTAGGAGTGACAGTACTGCAGAACTGATGTACTACTATTAAATAACAAAAGAAGTATATCAATTGGGGACCACTGCTACAGGATGACATGAATTTCCCACTACTTGTGAATACACATGCCTTCATGATGGGACAATTCACTTACCAGTTATTGAGCCTAGGATTTAATTCTTATGGGCTTTTCTAATTACTTCATGGATTTCAGATTGTGTAAAAATAATCAGTTAGCATCTGTTAGGTAGGGGATTGATTTTCGCCAATCTCACAACCATTTGTAGTCACATTTATAGACTAGAGACTTCCTCCAAGGTCTGTGCTCACACAGAAGAACAGAGAGCCTGAGGTACTGGAGATTCAGAAAACGTAAATCCTTCCCAGAAAGTCTTGTGGGTTTTTTTTTCTTCATCATTTTTTTCTTTTTCTTTTTACTCTGGCCTTTGGAAGTTACTCACTCTGGAAATGTTAGCCTACCTACTAAGTCATGAAGGACTTGGTTTGATCCTGAAGTTTGTGAAAGTAAGACACTGTAGCCAAAGTCAGATTTCAGATTTTCTGGAAAAGTTTCTAAGCAATGGCAACTTGAGAAGTTAAACCAAATGCTTTAAGCCTTGCCATTCAAAGTGTGATCCAAGAACCGGTAGCATCAATATTAACTGGCATCTTTCAAAAAAATGGAAGTTTCATACCCCACCAAGAACATGCTGAATCAGCACCTATATTTGAACAAGAACCCTACGAATTTGTATGCTTGTTGAAGATTGAGAACTGCTGTCTCAAAGAATTTCAGGGTCAAGACTATGCTGTCTTTCAGAAGGATACATCTCAAACACATTTGGGTAGGGGAGAGAAGTAGGTGTGTGAGAGAATAACACATCACAGTCCTGGAAGGGGATAGATTTTGCTTTATGAAGAGCAATAATAACTCAACTATAAAATAAACTTAAGTTGTAGGATCCTGAGTCTCACATGTGCCATCCGAAGGGGCTTTAGGAAGTAGCTACGGTTTTTCTCTTTCAAGTATTCCTTTCCCTTATAACTTCTTTTGATAACAGCACTCCTCTTTCCTCTTTTCTTTCACTTATTTCATGTGGTACAAAAGGAAGTGCCCTCATCCCAAAATAAAGAGAGATCACAGTGACAACACTGTATCAGCTCCCGAATCCCACCATATCTGAAGACTACTCTGTGTTTTATTTCTGTGTATGGCAAGAGAGTTCCCTTTTTTCTTAAGCTAGCTTAAATTGAGTTTCTGTAAATGACAAATGTCAGTTCTGACAAATGAAAAAGTATAGTAGCCTGTCAATTTTCTTTTCTGATGCCTCTTATTCACTGATACCTATGAGTCACCAGGCAACTGAGAAAAAGCTCCAACACAAATGTAAGATTAAAAAAAGAAAGAAAAAAGAGAGAGACACTTCTAAAATTTTTCAAATATTCAAAGTAATAAATGGAAATGTTATGTCTATAAAATAATAACTACCACATGCTATGTAAAACAGAAAAGCAAAAACATTTAAAGAACAAGAAAGAATAAGCAAAATATGCTTAAAAAAAGAAACAGGTTAACTTTATAAATGTTGGAAAACAAAGTTAAGAAAAATCTCTCACTAAAATAAAATGATAAAACAATACAGAAGGAAAAATTGAGAAAAATAACAGAAATTGGAGAATTAATTCAGGAGTTTTACCTTCTCATTGAGAAGAGTTCCAAGAAGAGAGAAAAGGGAAAAGAAAGGGCTTGTATCTATCAAATAATGTAAGAAAATTTCCAAGAACTGAAGGATATGCATTTCAAATCACACAGGTCCACTGAAAGCCAAAAACTATGAAAAAAAAGTATCAAAGTACATCATCATGAAAGGATATATTATAGAATATGGGAAAATTATCTACATGAAATCCAGGAAATAAGGATTCCAACAAGGAAGAGTAAAAAAAAAAAAAAAGTCCCAGAATTACATCTCTCCTTCCGACAGAAGGAGAAAGTGAAAGACTAGAGTAAATTGGAGACATGTCGAAGGAGGGTATTGTGGAGGAAGAGTTTACTCTACCTTTCATGATCCTTCTAGCTGGGCTAAGAGTCAAGAGACGACTAACAGGAGAAAATCAAATTCAATAGCCTACTTACGGGGAATCCACACAGACATGGAAATTCCAAAGACAGTGAGGCAACATGATGCTTATATGATCTAAGGAGAAAGAAAGTGGTATGAGGATACAAGAGGAGAAAGACCATTAGTAGGAAGGTGAAAGGAGATGCTTGGAAAACAAAGGTTGCCTTTTTACTTAAGTAAGTTTCTTAGGTAAAGAGGAATCTCTATTAATAGGTCTTTTCCTGGTATAAGCACATCATTTGAGGGGGGGAAGAGATTTTTCTGAAACTGCACGGTTTGGATTGTTTTTAACTCAAAATAATATTGATGCCAAAGTGGCCCATCTTGGGGCTGCCTGCCTTTGGTCCCTACAAGGGTTACTGAGGAAAAAAACAAACAAACAATATATTAATTGGTGTTTTGGTATATAGAGATATTTTAAGGATTAGAACAGAACAATTGGACTATTTTGGGGGGAAAAAAGCCATGGGTTCATAGAGAGCTAAACAAATATTATAGGAAATGTTTAACTACAGAAAAAAAAATACCCCAAAGTAAAAGAAGTCACAGTATGTTACTTGAGTCTGCAATGCACAATATTTTCAAGGTAATAATATCATAAATACTAACAGATGATTTAACCAAAAATTGTGGTAGAAGACTATAGAAGGATAATGAGGACAGAAATTAGAAGAATAATGAAAAGAAATAAATGTTATTATATAAAAAAATTAACATGCAATACCCACTGTTCGTAATTCAGGAAATAGCCATATGTATCTATTATTTAGAAATATCAAAAAAGAAGAAAGAGTTATTGAGGGGGTAGAAAGGGATGAAAGAAAGAACTGCTTGGTTCTCTTTATAAGTCTTTTAATAATATTTGCTTTAAAAAGCGTGTGCTGGGACACCTGGGTGACTCAGTTGGTTAAGCTGCTGCCTTCAGCTCAGGTCATGATCCCAGGGTCCTGGAATTGAGTCCCACATCAGGCTCCTTGCTCAGCGGGGAGCCTGCTTCTCTCTCTGCCTCTGCCTGCTTGTGTTCTCCCCCTCTCTCTCTCTCTGACAAATAAATAAATAAATAAAGTCTTAAAAAAAAAAAAAAAGCATGTGCTTATTACCCTGCTTAAAAAAAATAAAATTTTAAATATATTTCAAAAGCTAGGTAGCCTGGGTGGCTCAGTTGTTTAAACATCTGCCTTCAGCTGAGGTTATGATCCCAGAGTCCCAAGATCGAGTCCCATGTTGGGCTCTCTCCTCAGTGGGGAGTCTGTTTCTCCCCAACCCCCAATGATCATGCTCCTTAGCTCTCACTCACTCTCTCTGTCTCAAATAAATAAATAAATAAATAAGCTAGGTAGCCTGGAAAGAGAATAGAGAGAGACTCCTTCTTAAAGCAGCAAGGCAGGACAAGTATTATCTGAGATGAGGAATGCAGAGGGACCTGTTGTAAGAATTGTGGCCTCTTTGGAAAGGCCAACAGCAGAATCCTAAAAGGTGCATCCTTTCCACAAGGGACACCACCTACATGTTATGCCAGGAATAGAAGCTAACCCCATCGTACGAAAGCAGAAAGTCACCAGATTTCGAGGAAACTCAGAAGATGACCAATGAGGACTTCAGAAAGGATGAAAACAGAAAGCAGGAATTCAACCAAACTCAAACTCTGAGGCTGACTTAGCTAAAATTCTTTACAGAAATTACAGAAGCCAGGGGCACCTGGGTGGCTCAGTGGGTTAAAGCCTCTGCCAGATCATGATCTCAGGGTCCTGGGATCAAGCCCCGCATCAGGCTCTCTGTTCAGCAGGGAGCCTGCTTTTTCCTCTCTCTCTCTGCCTACCTCTCTGCCTACTCTCTCCATGTCAAATAAATAAAATCTTAAAAAAAAATTATGGAAGACAAACTGCCAGGGCAGAGTATAAGCAATAGAAGAAAGAATCTGTTTAATGAGAGAAACAGAAGAAGCAATAAATAAATAAAAAAATGAACAAGGGTAAAAGTTGAGAGTTCAAAGAAATTGGAAAAGAAAGAAAAAGAAAAAATAACACAAGAACCAAAAGACAATATTGATGCTTAAAAACTGCAAAGATCTACAATACATGTAACATTTCAGGTAAGTCAGTATCATGTCTGAAGAATTAAATCCTTAAGATGATATTTAGTGTGTGGCCCTGAGCAATGCAATTAACCATTTAGGTCTCAGTTTCCAATCTGTAAAATGAAAATGATATCTATTTCACAGTGTCGATGAGAACACAACATTGAGATGATTTTAATAGATAACAACACTGAGGAAATGGTAAATTTCTATGGCAGAAATTCCAGTGTGAAAGAAAAAGGCCCCCCAAAAAATCCTAAAAAAGGAAGAAAGTTAGTGAGGTGAGAATGGAGGGATAAGAAATAAACTCCAGGTTTTGCTATCTGTCTTCTTGGGGAAGACGATGCCAAGGCTATCATTTGTTTGAACATCCCAAGTTTGATCCATTCTGATTTGATCCTGACATTTGTACTGATAAGAACAATACCATAATCTAGAAGTTAAAGAAAATTTCTCCTCAAGATTAACAAATATTCAGGGCACTTGGGTGGCTCAGTCCATTAAGTGTCTGACTCTTGATTTCAGCTCAGGTCAAAATCTCAGGGTCATGAGATCAAGTTCTGTGTTGGCTCTGCACTGGGCCTGGAGCCTGCTTAAGTCTTTCTTCCTCTCTGTCCCTCTGAGCCCTTCCCTCCCTCTGCTCATGCTCTCTCTTAAAAAAAAAATTTTTTTTTAAATATTTCCAATGGCACAGTAATTTAAGCAAAGGTAAGTATTTACATGATGGGAAAACCTAGAAACAAAATAACAGAAGCAGAATTTCAGAGGGGAGGTGCAAGATGGTGGAGAAGTAGGAGACCCTGTTTCAGCTGGTCCCCTGAATTGAGCTAAATATCTATCAGAACACTCTGAACAATGTACAGAAGTCAGTGGCTTTCTTATACACTAACAATGAAAATACAGAAAGGGATATTAGAGAATCGATTCCATTTACTATAGCACCAAGAACCATAAGATACCTGGGCATAAACCTAACCAAAGAAGTAAAGGACCTGTACTCGAGGAACTACAGAACACTCATGAAAGAAATTGAAGAAGACACAAAAAGATGGAAGACTGTTCTTCCATCTCTTCTTCCATGCTCTTGGATTGGAAGAATAAACATTGTTAAAATGTCTATACTGCCTAGAGCAATCTATACTTTTAATGCCATTCCGATAAAAATTCCACCAGTATTTTTCAAAGAGCTGGAGCAAATAATCCTAAAATTTGTAAGGAATCAGAAGAGACCCAGAATTGCTAAGGAAATGTTGAAAAACAAAAACAAAACTGGCGGCATCACGTTACCCGATTTCAAGCTTTACTACAAAGCTGTGATCACCAAGACAGCGTGGTACTGGCATAAAAACAGACACATAGACCAGTGGAACAGAGTGGAGAGCCCAGATATGGACCCTCAACTCTATGGTCAAATAATCTTCGACAAAACAGGCAAAAATATTCAATGGAAAAAAGACAGTCTCTTGAATAAATGGTGCTGGGAAAACTGGACAGCGATATGTAGAAGAATGAAACTCGACCATTCTCTTACACCGTACACAAAGATAAACTCGAAATGGATAAAAGACCTCAACGTGAGACAGGAGTCTATCAGAATCCTAGAAGAGAACATAGGCAGTAACCTCTTCGATATCAGCCACAGCAACTTCTTTCAAGATATGTCTCCAAAGGCCAAGGAAACAAAAGCGAAAATGAACTTTTGGGACTTCATCAAAATCAAAAGTTTCTGCACAGCAAAGGAAACAGTCAACAAAACAAAAAGGCAACCCACGGAATGGGAGAAGATATTTGCAAATGACAGTACAGACAAAAGGTTGATACCCAGGATCTATAAAGAACTTCTCAAACTCAACACACACAAAACAGATAATCATATCGAAAAATGGGCAGAAGATATGAACAGACACTTCTCCAACGAAGACATACAAATGGCTATCAGACACATGAAAAAATGTTCATCATCACTAGCCATCAGGGAGATTCAAATTAAAACCACATTGAGATACCACCTGACACCAGTTAGAATGGCCAAAATTAGCAAGACAGGAAACAACATGTGTTGGAGAGGATGTGGAGAAAGGGGAACCCTCTTACACTGTTGGTGGGAATGCAAGTTAGTGCAGCCACTTTGGAGAACAGTGTGGAGACTCCTGAAGAAATTAAGAATAGAGCTTCCCTATGACCCTGCAATTGCACTGCTGGGTATTTACTCCAAAGATACAGATGTAGTGAAAAGAAGGGCTATCTGTACCCCAATGTATATTGCAGCAATGGCTACGGTCGCCAAACTGTGGAAAGAACCAAGATGCCCTTCAACGGATGAATGGATAAGGAAGATGTGGTCCATATACACAATGGAGTATTATGCCTCCATCAGAAAGGATGAATACCCAACTTTTGTAGCAACATGGACGGAACTGGAAGAAATTATGCTGAGCGAAATAGGTCAAGCAGAGAGAGTCAAGTAACATATGGTCTCACTTATTTGTGGAGCATAACAAAGAACATGGAGGACATGGGGAGATGGAGAGGAGAGGGAGTTGAGGGAAACTGGAAGGGGAGATGAACCATGAGAGACTATGGACTCTGAAAAACAACCAGAGGGTTTTGACGGGGTGGCGGGGGGGGGGGGGTGGGAGGTTGAGGAACCAGGTGGTGGGTAATAGGGAGGGCACGTACTGCATGGAGCACTGGGTGTGATGCAAAAACAATGAACACTGTTATGCTGTAAATAAACAAATAAACGAATAAAAAAAAAAAGAACACTCTGAACACCCATGAAATCAGCCTGATATGTAATATTATACACTTCTGGATTTCTACGGGGGCAGAAGATCATCAGTAGAGAGGGGCACCTTGAATGGATCGTAGTTGATATATATACATCCTCATAACAACCTCTCACCAAAATGACTAGGAGGATGAACACCCAACAGAGGAAAAATTCAGAGACTGAAAGCTCTGCCACAGAACTATTGGATATGGATACAAACAATATATTGGAAATGGAATTCAGGGTAAAAATTGTCCAGGTAATGGCTAGGATGGAGAAGACCATTCGTGGCAATAAAGAATCTCTAAGGGTGGAAGGGAGAACTGATCTGAAAGAAGTTAAAAATGCTACCAAGGAAATCCAATCTAACCTAAGTATTCTAACAGCTAGGGTAATCAAGGCAAAGGATCGAATTAGTGATCTAGAAGAAAAACTGATAGAAAAGCAGGATCAGGAGGAAGCCTGGAACAAACAACTTAGAAGCCATGAAAACAGAATTAGGAAAATAAATGATGCCATGAAATGTTGCAATGTCAGAATTATTGGGATCCCTGAGAGGGTGGAGAAAAAGAGAAGACTAGAAGATATAATTGAACAAATACTGGGGAAAATTTCCCTCGTCTGGGGAATGGAACAAGTGTGCGTCGTAGAGGCAGAGATCAATGAGTCTAGAAAACCCCAAGATCAATGAGTCTAGAAAGACCTCCAGACACCTAATTGTGAGGTTTACGAATCAGAGATTCAGAAAGAAGGTCTTAAGGGCATCTGGGGGAAGAGATTCCTTATGTACAGAGGACATATGATCAGAATAAAATCAGACCTGTTCACAGAAACCTGGCAGCCAGAAAAGGCTGGCAAGACATATTCACGGCACTAAATGAGAAGAACATGCATCCAAGAATACTTTATCCAGCAAGGCTGACACTCAGAATGGATGGAGAGATAAAGAGCTTCCAAGACCCAGAAGGTCTAAAAGATTATGTGACCATCAAGCTGGCACTACGAGAAATATTAAAGGGATTTTATAAAAGAAGAAAGAAGCCAAGAGTGACATAGAACAGAAAGTTACAGAGATAATGTATGGAAACAAGGACTTCACAGGCAACATGATGTCAACAAAAACTTACCTTTCAATAACCACTCTCAATGTGAATGGCTTAAATGCTCCCATAAAAAAGCACAAGGCTGCAGATGGGATAAAAAGACAGGACCTGTCCATGCGCTGTCTATAAGAGACACGTTTTGAACCTAAAGATATATCCAGATTGAAAGTGAAGGGATGGAGGGGCACCTGTGTAGTTCAGTGGGTTAAGCCTCTGCCTTCAGCTCAGGTCATGATCTCAGCATCCTGGGATTGAGCCCCGCATAGGGCTCTCTGCTCATCCGGGAGCTGCTTCCCACTCCCTCTCTGCCTGCCTCTGCCTACTTGTGATCTCTCTCTCTGTCTCAAATAAATAAAATAAAATAAAATAGAAAAGAAAGTGAAGGGATGAAGAACCATCTTCCATGACAATGGGCCTCAAAAGAAAGCTCTCATATCAGATAAATTAGATTTTAAGCTAAAGACTGTAGTCAGAGATACAGAAGGACACCATATCATTCTTAAAGGGTCTCTCCACCAAGTCGATCTAACAATTATAAATATTTATGCCCCTAACACGGGAGCAGCCAACTACATAAGCCAACTCTTAAACCAAATTAAGAGTCATATTGATATGAATACATTAATTATAGGGGATTTTTTTTTAATTGTAGGGGATCTTAACACACCACTCTCACCAAGAGATCATCTAAGCAAAAAATCAACAAAGAAAGAAAACCTTTGAATGGCACATGGGACCAGAGGACCTCATAGATATATACAGAACATTCTACCCTAAAACAAGGGAATACTCATTCTTCTTGAGTGCACGTGGAACTTTCTCCAGAATAGACTACATACTGGGTCACAAATCAGGGCTCAACCGATACCAAAAGACTGAGATAATTCCCTTCATTTTCTTGGATCACAATGCTTTGAAACTGGAACTCATTCACAAGAAAAAGTTTGGAAGGAATTCAAATACTTGGACGCTAAAGACCACCCTGCTCAAGAATGTCTGGATCAACCAGGAAATCAAAGAAGAACTTAAACAACTCATGGAAACCAATGATGAGAACAAAGAAACAAAGAGGATATCCCAAAACCTATGGGATATGGCAAAGGCAGGCCTAAGAGGGAAATATATAGTCATCCAAGCCTCACTCAAAAAAAAAAACTGAAAAATCTTGAACACACCAACTCTCTTTATACCTTAAAGAACTGGAAAATCAACAAATTAAGCCAACCCCATGCACAAGAAGGGAAATAATTAAGATTAGAGCATAGATCAATGAGTT
Source organism: Meles meles (assembly GCF_922984935.1). Classification (NCBI taxonomy): domain Eukaryota; kingdom Metazoa; phylum Chordata; class Mammalia; order Carnivora; family Mustelidae; genus Meles; species Meles meles. The sequence continues at coordinate 71,471,459 of NC_060076.1, forward strand.
AGAAACTAGAGAAACAGTAGAACACATCAATGAAACTAGAAGTTGGTCCTTTGAAAGAAATTAATAAGATCAATAAACCAATGGCCAAACTAATCCAAACAAAATGAGAGAGGACCCAAATTAATAAAATTATGAATGAAAGGGGAGAGATCATGACTAACACCAAGAAAATAGAAACAATCATCAGAAATTACCGACAGTTATATGCCAGTAAATTAAGCAACCTAGAAGAAACGGATTCAACCTGGAAACCTACAAACTTCCAAAACTGAAACAGGAATAAATTGACAACCTGAATAGACCAATATCTAGTAATGAGATTGAAGCAGTGATCAAAAACCTCTCAAAAAACAAGGGTCCGGAGTGGCAAGATGGCGGGGAAGTAGGGGGAGGCACCGTTTCTACCTGTACCCTAAAGTGAGCTGATTACCTACCAAAGAACTCCGACCACGCATGAAATCAGCCTGAGATCAGAATTATACACATCTGGATCTCTACAGGAGCAGAAGACGCCAGTGGCAGGTAAAGCCGACTGGGAGCGTTGGACTGATATCGGAAGATAAACAAAAGGGGGAGGGAGCCACCAGAGGTGACGATAGGAAAGTAATACCCCAACACCAGAGTGCTCTGCATCTGGGGACCAGCATTAACTTGGAGTCTGGTTGAAAGCACTCAAAAAACAAAGAGCAAAGGATCGCGGGGGGGTAATAGTGGGAACCTGGGTGGTTAGGGTCAGGGACCTAAGTCCCCGGACCCAGGACAGCCTCCCCTGGTGCGGAGCCAGAGAGAGTGCGGTGGAGAAATCAGGTCTCCATCCCTGAGCCGCCAGTGCACCTGAACGCCAGCGCGCCCAAGAAGGAGTGGGGTCTGGCTCCCGTGAGGGGCTGGGAGCCTGGCCAGACCGCAATCCCGAAACGCGTGCGTCCCACACCCTCCCTTGGGATAGGTGCTCATAGGCGCTAGCCTGGAGCTCTGGCATCTGGAAAAACCAGACGTTCCCAGCCCGGGACAGCGGGAAAATCTCAGTGTGCGATCTCTGCTCGGAACCTCTCTGGCGGTCTGGAGCTGCCTAGACAGCCACCGCTGCCCTGGTTTTGGGTACAACGAGGAGCTCCTGCATCCCCAGGGACAGTGACTCTGCCAGCAGCTTTTGCAAAACATTCTGAGGCTTCTCTCTGAGAGGGAGGTCGGGGTGCTGTTTGCTCTCCTCTAAACCTCCAAAAACCATCAAAAGCTGTCAAGGTGAGAGAAAGCAGATGAAAGAACATAAAAACCCCCAGAGAACAAAAGGCTGAAAAAAACAGTTTCCTCAGAACTCACCCCTTGAGGGGAGCGGGAGGACCTAACTCAGGGAACATCATTGTCTGAAAACCCACGTGGCAGGCCCCTCCCCCAGAAAACCAACCAGGAAGGAAGGAAAAAAAAAAAAAAGACTACAAGAGAACAACCACCACCACTTCATAAATACAACTTTTATTTTTAACTCTTTACCAATATTCTGGTTCTTATTTTTTATACATACAGATAATTTTTTAACCTATTTACCATCGCACTGAGATGTCCAGTACATCAAATTCTTTAATAACCTTCTAACCTGAACTTTTTGATACATACACCCGTGTTTTTCTTTTGCTTTTCTATTTTTTTAATTCTTTTTTAATTTTAACTTAGTTTAGTCTAGTTTATTCTTTTTTAAATTTTATTTTCTACTATACATATAGAGTTAAACTTCAAGGTAATCCCCTTTCCCCAATCAATGCTACCCCTATAGGCAAACCAGTTTCTAATCCCCCTGTAACTTAGGAAAGTTGAGTCCCTTAACAAAAACATCAAGATATCTTCAGGAAGAATCAAAATAACCTTCCTCACCCACACTGAGAATCTATAACCACTCTCCCAATTTTTCCTTCTGTCAGTGTTTTTGTGAATTTGTGTTTGTCCTGATAATATATAAATCTTATACTTGGGGTTCTTTCTGATGAGGTTCTTCCCTTTTTTTTGCTTCTATATACATATTTTTTTCTCTTGTCATATACTTTTATCACTCTTTTTGTTTGTCTGTTTTTGTTTGTATACTTCACAAATTTTACCCTGTGGCCCATTTGGGCTGAGCCTTCTCTTTTATCTTCCCTTTTTTCCCTATCTCTCTCTCTCTTTTTTTTCCCCTTTTTTTTCTTTCTTCTTCTCTATTTCTTTTTCTTTTCTTTTTTCTCTCATTTGGGTGGGGAATCCTGATTGGACAGAAGCATTCCAGGGTGCACATTGACTGCACCACAATCGATAAGTCCAGCTGCATCTGTTCAGTCATCTCTTACCAAAATGACTAGGAGGAGGAATACCCAACAGAAGAAAAATACAGAGGATGGGCCCTCTGCAACAGAGCTAATGGCTATCAACATAGACAATATGTCAGAAAAGGAATTCAGACTAACAATTATCCAGGCAATAGCTAGGTTGGAGAAAGCCATGGAGGACCAAACAGAATTGATTAGGGCAGAACTGAAAGCCACCAGGGATGATGTTCACAATGTTAGGGCAGAACTGAAAGCCACCAGGGATGATGTTCAAAATGCTCTCAATGAGTTCCAATCGAATCTAAATTCTCTAAAAGCTAGGGTAACTGAGACAGAAGATAGAATTAGTGATCTGGAGGACAAACAGATAGAGAGAAAGGATCAGGAGGAAGCCTGGAACTTATTGGAATCCCTGAGGGGAAGAAAAAGAAGTCTAGAAGATATAGTGGAAGAAGTTGTCTAAAAATTTTCCCAATCTCACGAATGGAAACAACGTTCATGTACTAGAGGCAGAAAGATTTCCTCCCAAGATTTTAGATTCTCGAAAGTCCTCACGACACCTTATAGTTAGAATGAGGAATGATGTTTCAAGAGAGACCCTCTTAAAAGCAGCTAGGACAAAGAAACTTCTTACATACAGAGGAAAGCCCATTAGGATAACGTCAGACCTTTCCACAGAGACCTGGCAAGCCAGGAAGGGCTGGCAAAATATATTCAGAGTACTAAATGAGAAGAACATGCAACCAAGAATACTCTATCCAGCAAGACTGACATTTAAAATGGATGGAGAGATAAAGAGTTTCCAAGACCGGCAAGGCTTAAAAGACTATGCAACCACCAAGCCGACACTGCAGGAAATATTAAGGGGGGGTCCTATAAAAGAGAAAAAATCTTAAGAATATCATTGAACAGAAATATAGAAACAATCTACAGACAGAAAGACTTCAAAGGCAACACGATGTCAATAAAAACCTATCTCTCAATAATCACTCTCAATGTGAATGGCCTAAATGCGCCCATAAAACGACACAGGGTTGCACATTGGATAAAACGATAGGACCCATCCATATGTTGTCTAGAAGAGACCCATTCTGAACCTAAGGATACACCCAGACTGAAAGTGAAGGGATGGAGAAGCATCTTTCATGCCAATGGGCCTCAAAAGAAGGCCGGGGTAGCGATTCTCATATCAGATAAATTAGATTTTAAACTAAAGACTGTAGTCAGAGATACAGAAGGACACTACATAATTCTTAATGGGACTATCTGCCAAGATGATCTAACAATTGTGAATATCTATGCCCCCAATATGGGAGCACCCAATTACATAAGAAAACTATTAATCAAGATAAAGAGTCATATTGATATGAATACAATAATAGTAGGAGATCTTAATACGCCTCTCTCAGAAATAGACAGATCATCAAAGCAGAAAATTAATAAAGAAATAAGAGCATTGAATGAAACATTGGACCAGATGGACCTCATCGACGTATACAGAACATTCCACCCTAAAACAACAGAATACTCATTCTTCTCAAGTGCACATGGAACCTTCTCCAGAATAGACCACATACTGGGTCACAAAGCAGGACTCAACCGATACCAAAAGACTGACATTATTCCCTGCATATTCTCAGATCACAATGCTTTGAAACTGGAGCTCAATCACAAGGAACAGTTCAGAAGGAACTCAAACACCTGGAAGCTAAAGACCACCTTGCTTAAGAATGCTTGTGTCAACCAGGAGATCAAAGATGAACTTAAACAATTCATGGAAACCAATGAGAATGAAGACACTTCGGTCCAAAACCTATGGGATACAGCAAAGGCTGTTCTAAGGGGGAAATACATAGCCATCCAAGCCTCCCTCAAAAACATTGAAAAATCCAGAATACACCAGCTGTCTCTATACCTTAAAGAACTGGAGAATCAACAAATCAAACCAACTCCACATGCAAGAAGGGAAATAATCAAGATTAGAGCAGAGATCAATGAGGTAGAAACGAGAGATACAGTAGAACGTATCAATGAACCTAGAAGCTGGTTTTTTGAAAGAATCAATAAGATCGATAAACCATTGGCCACACTAATCCAAAAGAAAAGAGAGAAAGCCCAAATTAATAAAATTATGAATGAAAAGGGAGAGATCACAACTAACACCAAGGAAATAGAAACAATCATCAGAAATTATTACCAACCGTTATATGCCAATAAGCTAAGCAACCTAGATGAAATGGATGCATTCCTGGAAAACTACAAACTCCCAAAATTGACCCAGGAAGAAACTGACAACCTGAATAGACCGATATCTAGTAACGAGATTGAAGCAGTGATCAAAAACCTCCCAAAAAACAAGCGCCCAGGACCTGACGGATTCCCTGGGGAATTCTACCAAACTTTCAAAGAAGAAATAACACCAATTCTCCTGAAGCTGTTCCAAAAAATTGAAGCAGAAGGAAAACTTCCAGACTCTTTTTATGAAGCCAGCATTACCCTGATCCCCAAACCAGGCAAAGACCCTACCAAAAAGGAGAATTTCAGACTAATATCACTGATGAATATGGATGCAAAGATTCTCAACAAGATCCTAGCAAACAGGATCCAGCAGCACATTCAAAAGATTATCCACCATGACCAGGTGGGATTCATCCCTGTGTTGCAAGGTTGGTTCAACATTCGCAAATCAATCAGTGTGATAGAACAAATCAATAAGAGAAGAGAGAAGAACCACATGGTCCTCTCAATGGATGCAGAAAAAGCATTTGACAAAATCCAGCATCCGTTCCTGATTAAAATGCTTCAAAGTATAGGGATAGAGGGAACATTCCTGAACTTCATAAAATCTATCTATGAAAGACCCACAGCAAATATCATCCTCAATGGGAAAAAGCTTGCAGCCTTCCCGTTGAGATCAGGAACACGACAAGGATGCCCACTCTCACCACTCTTGTTCAACGTAGTATTAGAAGTTCTAGCAACGGCAATCAGACAACAAAGAGAAATAAAAGGTATCCAAATTGGCAAGGAAGAAGTCAAACTCTCTCTCTTCGCAGATGACATGATTCTTTATATGGAAAACCCCAAAGACTCCACCCCCAAACTACTAGAACTCATACAGCAATTCAGTAACGTGGCAGGATACAAAGTCAATGTACAGAAATCAGTGGCTTTCTTATACACTAACAATGAAAATACAGAAAGGGAAATTAGAGAATCGATTCCATTTACAATAGCACCAAGAACCATAAGATACCTGGGAATAAACCTAACCAAAGAGGTAAAGGACCTGTACTAGAGAAACTACAGAACACTCATGAAAGAAATTGAAGAAGACACAAAAAGATGGAAGACTGTTCCATGCTCTTGGATTGGAAGAATAAACATTGTTAAAATGCCTATACTGCCTAGAGCAATCTATACTTTTAATGCCATTCCGATAAAAATTTCACCGATATTTTTCAAAGAGCTGGAACAAATAATCCTAAAATTTGTATGGAATCAGAAGAGACCCCGAATTGCTAAGAAAATGTTGAAAAACAAAAACAAAACTGGCGGCATCACGGTACCCGATTTCAAGCTTGACTACAAAGCTGTGATCACCAAGACAGCGTGGTACTGGCATAAAAACAGACACATAGACCAGTGGAACAGAGTGGAGAGCCCAGATATGGACCCTCAACTCTATGGTCAAATAATCTTCGACAAAACAGGAAAAAATATTCAATGGAAAAAAGACAGTCTCTTCAATAAATGGTGCTGGGAAAACTGGACAGCGATATGTAGAAGAATGAAACTCGACCATTCTCTTACACCGTACACAAAGATAAACTCGAAATGGATAAGAGACCTCAACGTGAGACAGGAATCTATCAGAATCCTAGAGGAGAACATAGGCAGTAACCTCTTCGGTATCAGCCACAGCAACTTCTTTCAAGATATGTCTCCAAACGCCAAGGAAACAAAAGCAAAAATGAACTTTTGGGACTCCATCAAGATCAAAAGCTTCTGCACAGCAAAGGAAACAGTCAACAAAACAAAAAGGCAACCCACGGGATGGGAGAAGATATTTGAAAATGACAGTACAGACAAAAGGTTGATATCCAGGATCTATAAAGAACTTCTCAAACTCAACACACACAAAACAGATAATCATATCGAAAAATGGGCAGAAGATATGAACAGACACTTCTCCAACGAAGACATACAAATGGCTATCAGACACATGAAAAAATGTTCATCATCACTAGCCATCAGGGAGATTCAAATTAAAACCACATTGAGATACCACCTGACACCAGTTAGAATGGCCAAAATTAGCAAGACAGGAAACAACGTGTGTTGGAGAGGATGTGGAGAAAGGGGAACCCTCTTACACTGTTGGTGGGAATGCAAGTTAGTGCAGCCACTTTGGAGAACAGTATGGAGATTCCTGAAGAAATTAAGAATAGAGCTTCCCTATGACCCTGCAATTGCACTGCTGGGTATTTACTCCAAAGATACAGATGTAGTGAAAAGAAGGGCCATCTATACCCCAATGTTTATTGCAGCAATGGCTACGGTCGCCAAACTGTGGAAAGAACCAAGATGCCCTTCAACGGATGAATGGATAAGGAAGATGTGGTCCATATACACAATGGAGTATTATGCCTCCATCAGAAAGGATGAATACCCAACTTTTGTAGCAACATGGATGGGACTGGAAGAAATTATGCTGAGCGAAATAAGTCAAGCAGTGCGAGTCAAGTATCATATGGTCTCACTTATTTGTGGAGCATAACAAAGAACATGGAGGACATGGGGAGATGGAGAGGAGAGGGAGTTGAGGGAAACTGGAAGGGGAGATGAACCATGAGAGGCTATGGACTCTGAAAAACAACCAGAGGGTTTTGAAGGGGTGGCGGCGCGGGGGGGTGGTGGTGGGAGGTTGAGGAACCAGGTGGTGGGTAATAGGGAGGGCACGTACTGCATGGAGCACTGGGTGTGATGCAAAAACAATGAACACTGTTATGCTGTAAATAAACAAACAAACAAACAAAGTTGAAAAAAAAAACCTAAAAAAAAAATAAAATCTTTCAAAGAAATGTCTCTTTTAGAATAATAAAAATGTTCTAAATGAAAAAAAACAAAAAACAAAAAACAAGGGTCTACAACCTGACAGATTCCCTGGGGAATTCTATCGCACATTCAAAGAAGAAATAATACCTATGCTCCTGAAGCTTTTAAAAAAATAGAAACAGAGAGCAAACTTCCAGATTCTTTCTATGAAGCCAGCATTACCTTGATCCCCAAACCAGGCAAAGATCCCATCAAAAAGGAGAATTTCAGTCCAATATCCCTGATGAATATGGATGGCAAGATTCTCAACAAGATCCTAGCTAACAGGATCCAACAATACAATAAAAAGATTATCCACCATGACCAGGTGGGATTTATCCCTGGGATGCAAAAGTCATTCAACATTCGCAAATCAATGTTATAGAACAAATCAACAAGAGAAAAGAAAAGAACCACACGGTACTCTCAATTGATGCAGAAAAAACATTTGATAAAATACAGCATCTGTTCCTGATTAAAACTCTTCAAAATACAGGGATAGAGGGAACATTTCTCAACTTCATAAAATCTATCCATGAAAAACCCACAGTGAATATCATTCTCAATGGGGAAAAGCAGACAGCCTTTCCCTGGAAAGGGAGAAAACTACAATGAATCCTGTGGTGTCAGATTATAACTAGAAGTACTGGTGTGAACTCACAACTTTCAACACATGTAGACATGAGAAAAATAAATTAATATTTAAATGTGTGAATGTGTGTGTGTCTGCGTATACATACATATTCCTTAACTCTATTTATTGAGCCAGCCAACAAACAGCAACATCCTAATAATAATGAACACATCTAGCAAACTGACGTTGGCTTCCAAATACCATTTTCCATTAAAGAAATCAAGAACTGAAGGATTATGCAGGGAAAAGTATACAATCAGCTTGAAACATCTTTTGTGTCAGAAAGTAAAAAATGACTGAGATAAATCAAAAGAACACAGCAGTCAGACTGAGGTAATCAGCTAAAAATGACAATTTGGGCACCAAAATAAATAGACAGTAGCAGACTGAACTGAATCAACTAGGAAACCAATAGTCTATATTGATATAAGTAGCGAAGAAATTAATTAATTGATATGGAATGAGACACTTTGTTTTGGAATGGGGTATTTAACTTTATGAGAGTGTTTTAATTTTGACTCAGGAGAATGTGAACATATATTACTAATATAATTAAAATGAATTACCAAAATATAGCTCATGACCTGAAGGATCTTATAATCTATTTGGGGAATGTACTATACTGTGAGAGTTCTATGATTTCTCTGCACGGCATATTTTTCCAGCTTCTCCATGAAGTAGCTGCTAGCTACAATAAAGAGGGAAGAATGTAAAGTGGCTCTTGTGGTTCTTGCTTGGATTTTCAGGTGCTAGTGAAACTGGGACTGTATGGGGAAGGGAAGGTTAGAGATAAAGGAAGACAACAGGTTCAGTCTGTAAGATCTTATATTGAGGATGTTTAGCAAGCATTTGGTTTCACTGGCTTGACACTCAGAGGACAGTCTACTGCTCAATCAGCTAAACATATGAGCACACAACTCATCTAAGGAAGCAGGAGAAAGAAAAAAGCATTTGGCCTAGGGCAGAATACGGGGTTAATCACACATAGGAAAAGCTTGATGCTGTTTGGAACAGGAGGGTTTATAAATAAGTACAATTATGATCAAACATAGCAAGCAAAAACAGTAAAATTTCAAAAGTTAGAAACTAACCAAATGTCAACAAAAAGCAGTTGAATATTCCACCACTTAAAAGAATGTTATCATAAAAACATTATGAAAGTTTGTAATAACTTAAAAATGTTTATGATAGTGTTTTTCAGTTAAAATATATATTATTTAAGCAGTATTAAAAGTAGACATAGTGAGGCACCTGGGTGGCTCAGTGGGTTAAAGCTTCTGCCTTCGGCTCAGGTCATGATCCCAGGGTCCTGGGATGGAGCCCCACATCCAGCTTTCTGCTTAGCAGGGAGCCTGCTTCCCTTCCTCTCTCTCCGCTTGCTCTCTGCCTGCATGTGATCTCTGTCAAATAAATTAATTAATTAAAAAAAAGTAGACATAGTAAAATCTCTAAGAAGATGCACCAGAAAGTTAACAGTAATTGTTCTGAAGGTGGGAATCTACGAGGTTTATTTTAGCTTACCATATCCTTCAAATTCACATTTAATACTTTCTAATAGTGGGAACAGTCACAAATGGGATTTGTCACAAATCCCACACAGTAGGCATGAATGTATCAATGTCTGCAATTTAAGGCAACTACCAGAGTGTTTCTGCCTAATCAAAGACACCTAGTCCTGCCTGCTGCAGAGGGGCGCGTCCTGCTATCCTGGTTCATGCAAGGCGTGACAAATGGCTCTGCCTCTAGCCTGTCCATAATGCTTGGATTGACCTATACCTGAGGTTCCCACGAACCATTCCTACTGAACTCACCGCTGGGTCCTTGCTGTTGAAGCTCTTGCTGGCTTGTTTGAAAACTAGCGAACTGTGAACATCCTTCCAGTTCTGGGTTCTGCAGCGAATCAGAAATGATGACTGTTAATTGAGTGTATGAACTCACATCTCCACGTCTCACTGTCCCGACCAGTGCAGGCACTTGCAAGGCACTAGGCTCTCCGGGGGCTGGAACTCCCGCGAGGTCACCACAGGCGCCCCAAACCCTTCAGTAACAAAACCCTTAACACTAAATTTTTCACTTCATTCCAAGCCTCAGGGCCACCCTGTCAGATATTATTATCTCTGCAAATAATAGATGAGATCTGAGACAGGCTTCTTGTACAAGGGCAGGCAGCTGGTACAAGATGAAGTCTTAACAGTGGTCCATATCGCCACTATATTTATTACTAGGCTCACCTCAGCAAGTTCCATCCAGTGACCTCCGCAAAGGGGGTTCGCGTGGCCTAGGCGCGGCCCCACCCCCAAGCCTCAGCATGTTCTCTGAGACTGTTAGGCGTTGAGAGGCCTCTAGAGCCAGCAGCCAGGATGGAAAAGGCAGACTGTGGGAAGAGTCCTTCTTGGCAGAAGGGAAGGGCGTTCCGATATCCAGACGTTCTCCGTCAAAATTTGACTTTGAGGCAAATCAAAACTGGACTTTCAGAAATGATGGAGACAGGATCCAGAAGACTGAGGTGAAATGCTTAACAGTCAGAGGGTACAGCACCGCCGCCAGGAAGAAGCCAAACACCACAGCCTCCTCAGCCCCGCATCTAGATTGGGCTCACTCCAGACGTGGTTTCTCTCCACCGCCCCCCCACCCCCCACCCCCCGGTATGAGTTTCCCTTAACGTTGTCCCGCTCTTGGCACGGTTTGCCCTGGACATAGTCACCACCCCAGATGCTGCTCGACCTCAACGTGGCCCCGTCCCGAGGGCGCCTACCTGGGCCTGGCCAGCCCCTGAGCTTGGCTTACCCTGGGGTAATACAGCCCCTGGGTGTGGCTTTACCGAGATGAAGCCCGCCCCCGGATGCAGTCCCCTCCTGGACGTGACCCGCAGAAGGGTGTGGCTTCCCCTGTACGTAGCCACACCCCCAGGTGCGACTCGCCCGTGCGTGGCTCCGCCCCCAGAGCAGGCTGGTTGGAACCTCCCCTTGGAAATCCCTTCCATTACTGGCTCTTCTGTCTAGAAGTTCCTGAACTTTGGGGCGTGCCAGACTGTATTGAGGTAAATATATTCTCAGTTTTCGAGAAAAGTAGATGATAAAGCCAAATATTCAAACAGTGAAAAAAAGGGTTGTAAATTGGGAAGCAAGGACAGATCCCCTGAGGAAAACCTTGCAGTATAATAGCAAGGAAATAAAACAGAAGGGATAGGTGTTCACATGTTCATTTTGTTACTCTTCTGAAGTTTTTTAATGATGAAAAGTTCTGGTGACTTTTTCCCCCCTGCTGTGGTCCAGCACATACTCTCAACGAGTGAGGAGACTGGAGAAATTGTAGAAAAATGAAATCGTTTTGAACACTTAGGTAAGAGAATTGACTAAAGAACAATAATATGAGGTCGGCCAAGGCAGGGAGCTTTGTTTCCTTCACTTATGTGCCCCTAATGCTTCAAAGAATGCCTAGTGCACACTAAACACTGAAGGAACTAATGGGTTGTTTTCAGGGATTGGAGAAGCTGACTGATACTATAGAACATTTATGGTGGCATCAACATAATTACTTGTGTTGATTTTATCCCAGATGAATCACCCCTTTATTAGAATATGGGCCTAAAAAACACACAACTGACTTTGCCTGGTGTCACAGATGAAAGGCTAATGAAAAGCTGTCAAAAGTAGACCTCTTAGATGGAGAGGAGCAGGGAGCTGGGGGAAATTGGAGGGGGAGACAAACCATGAGACACTGTGGACTCTAACAGAGTTTTGGAGGGGAAGGCAGTGGGAGGTTGGGTGAGGCTGGTGGTGGGTATTGTGGAGGGCACGTATTGCATGGAGCCCTGGCTGTGGTGCATAAACACAGAATTTTGTAACACTGAAAAGAAATTTTAAAAATAAATAATTTTTTTTTTTTTTAAAGTAGAGCTCTTTAGGTTTGGAATTGATGAACAAGGAAGTTTTCCTTGGAGAATGAGGAAATGAGACAAACCACTCTCAGATGGACAGGGAGATAGGTGTACAAAGTGTCTTGTAGTTCCTGACTAAGTTGAAGAATTGGCATACTGAGGGCATAAGCTGAAAGGAAGAAATTGGGTGGAATGTCAGACTGTCTGTTCAGATGGCAGAAGTGTTTCTGGTGATAAGTTCTAGGATATGGCCATAACTGAACTGAAATGGAAGTAAAGGGTTCAAGGATGAGAAGGGGTGAACAGTGAGAGACCAGATTATTGGATAGTCTATCTACATGGATGTTGGGGACTCTTCTTATCCCTAAGTCTCCTCAGAATCAGCGTTTCCTGCAACTCCAAGCTTTAGTCAAGGCATAACTCTGGACAAGAAAGCAGAAATGGGGCAGAGAGAAAGAGGTCTGGAGTAGACATCTGTTTTATTTTTGATACTTAGCATTCATTCACCTTCTGGAAATAGTCCCTTTATTGACCTCTAGGGAACTAACCCCATTCTCAGCCTCAGTCTATGGGCAGGTAGAGTTGTCTGTCCCTAACACTCCTATTTTAAGAATGCATCTATAACTCTGGCTTGGCCAAAAGATGATTTTATGCTTTTGACAACAGTGATTGGTCAGGGATGGGCAAAACTGAGCCAAAAGTAGAGCCAATAAAGGCACAGTGGGATTTTCTGCAGGGACTACAGAGAGACACAACTGTTTTTAGCTACACTTAAAACTTGGAAGATACACTTAAAGCTACAAAATAGTCAGACAGAAAGTCCTTCCAGAATGCCAAGAAATGGATAGAATGTGAATCTTGAAGGCATCATTTGAGGCCCAACATGAACCCTTGTACCTTATTCCCAGACTTTTTCAGGTACCTAAGTCAACAGATTCTCCTTTTTAAGTCAGTTAAGTTATATTTGCTGTCATTTACATCCAAATACTTCCTCACAGTATAAGGGGGGCTCTCCATCCCTTGCTCCCAACTTCATGCTAGCCCACTAAATATATATTACCTTCTCTGTCCTTCAGGTTGCCCTTCTATGAGAGGGAATTAAGAAATCTGCATTGAGATTACAGCCCAAGATGGCAGAGGAGTAAGAGACCTTACTTTTGTCTGGTTGCAGGAATTCAGTTAGATAGCTATCAAATCATTATGAACACCTGCAAAATCAAGGGGAGATCGAAGAAAAGAATACCTGCAACTCTACAAACAGAAAAGTGACCATGTTCTGCCAGGTAGAAGGTGGAAAGGAGGGAATCCGAGGCGATATATGGGAAGATAATCCATGGGGGGTAAGGAGCCTACGTTAGCTGGCTACCGGAAAGTGATAGAGTAGCAGAGCACAAAATCAGAACTTTCAGAAGTCAGCTCCAGTGAAGGACATCCCTGCCTGAAAGACTCTAGGTGCCGAAGCAGGCAGAATCGTAGGAGGGCCAATGTGGTCTCAGGATTCCCGGGATCATGGAAAGAACAGGGGTGCCTGAGTGTGACAGAGTTCCCAGGCATCAGAGCCTTCAAGACATAGGTATGTGGAAAATACCCCAAAGTGGGAGTATGTGCTCTAAGATCCCTAGTACTGCCTTTTCCAATAGTTGAGTGACCCATTCTTTCTGATGTCCAAGCTATGAGAATTAAATTAGAGATGATGGATGTGTTATATTAAATATATTAACAAGAACAGAAATTAAACCTTGCAACCTGTAGGGTTCCCTTCCTCTATAACGTTGGCTAGGTCTACAGAAGCTGAAGGTTACTTCTACACACCTATGGTCTGGGAGCTAGGGCAAAAGAGAGAGACTGTGGTAGAGCCGGATGAGCCATATTATACCACCTTCCCTCCCTGCCCCCCAGTTTGAATACTGGTAAGTCCAGTGGTTCTCAGGGTTTATTTTACTTAACCATTCAGGATATACCCAAACTACTTTACCTCCCTATATGACCTTTCCTTCCTTTGGATGCTGCAGTCTCTTTGATGGTTACTTACCAGGTACTTCATTTAGCCATTAAACAGTTTTGACCTTAATGACTTGGATATGAATGAGGACAAAAATCCACATGGCACCTTTGGCCACTTTTGCTTCAGCAAACTGAATAGGATGTCCAAGAAGAAACCCTTGCATTAGGAAGACTTCTGAGAAGAGTCAGATCATCCCCACTTCTGGTGTTCACACCGTTGTGTAATTACGCCTTCTCTTAAGCATAGGCTGGACTTAGTGATTTGCCTCTGAGTGATAGAATAAAGGAAAGGTTATAGGATGTCATTTCCATTACTAGTTTCCAAAAGATTGTAACTTCTATCTTGTTTGCAAACTCTCTCCTTGCTTTGATGAAGTAAGTTGCCATGCTGGAGAAGCCCACTTTATAAGGAGCCCCATCCAAGAGCCAACAAGGTACTGAGGATCTCATTCTAACAGACTTTGAGGAACTGCATCCTGCCAGCAACTATGTGAATGAGTACGGGAGTTGGTCCTTCCCCAGTCAAGCCTCCAGATGAGAATGCAGCCTCAGCTGACATCTTAATTGCAGCCTTGAAGCAGAGAATCCAGGTAGGCCTCGGCCAAGTTTCTGACCTACAAAAGCTATGAGATAATAAGTATATATATTTTTAACCCCCTAAATTTTGGAATATCCATTACACAGCAATAGATAATTAATGCACCCCTCAATTACTATAACCTTGGGGTTAAATGTTGCATGTCTGGGAAGGCAGGCACCATTTAGGAGGACAGCATCCCTGGAGGTACAATGGAGGTACTGTCTTCATGCTCAAAGACTATCTTGTATATTCATAGGTTGAAATGGTATCACTGGGCCTGAGTAGCCTCCAGGATGTGAGGCCTAGCTGACATAGTATCCTACCTGACAAATAGTTTGGGAGCAGATGAAAGACAGTTTTAATCAAGTTCTAGACTTTACGGGTTTTTCTCACTATTTGTAAAGGCCTGAAGGTTTTCAGAGTAAGCACATTATACTTTTTATGAAAAAAAAGTAAATGTTTTAAATACAGGATATTGGATCAGGATCAAGTAAAGGACCCCAGGATAAAACTGAGAAAGCCACTGTCTGGCTTTGTACAAGGGACTGGTGTACTTGTAGAAGCCAAAAGCGTTAACTACTAAGAGTTGAATGCACTGCTTCCTTTCCTTAAGCACAAGCCCCAGCCTCAGTCCCAGTCCCAGTGCAGCACACAGAGAACACCACTCACTATTACAAGAAATGTTTATTGAGGAGGATTAATATTCTTGGTTGTGCTGAAGGTTGTTCTCATCAGAGGATATACTGTCATGAAAATTGTGAAGCTTTCTCAATAAGGACTGAATGATTTCTTTAGAGAAATTTTTCTCCCTGGAAGTGCTGGATAAGCACTTTCTGCCTGAGTAGAAGAGTCAAATTGCTAAACACAGTACTTTTGTCAGGGTCACCCCTGGTGGCCCGAAGGACCTGGCATACTTGATGCACACAGGTGGGGCTTGGATGAGGCACAGACTCTCCAGAAGGCAGAGAGGAAGGGCATTGACTTTGGATTAATAGCTGATTCTCGAAGGCCTCAGCTTTCCGGGGCGTCTGACCCTGTGTCTCTTCTGTCTAATACATGTAGGATGGTTCTTGTCAACACAGACAGCTTCTTGGCTGCAGGACTTGATACTTGCCCATTTCTCTTGTTGTGGATCAGAAAGAGCCTGATATTTGGAGGGAGGGCTCTTGTCAGGGCCTACCTGGGCCTGTAGTTCCTCCTGCTGCTGGCTTAACTCTGAGGCTTCAGATACGTACATATGTTCCAGCTTCTCTTCTAGGACTTTCCCAATGGTAGTGAGCCGATCACTCCCAAAAGTAGCCACACTTTCAACTGGGTCTTGGTGCTGTGCTAAGGTAGACATGAACATGGCTTTTTGCTGGGGACTTTCTTGATGCCCTGTGATTTTTTTCTTGAAATTAATCCACTGAGAAAATTGCCTCATCTTTTTTCTGAAGTAACTTTCAAGAGGGAACTGTTCATTCTGTGACAGAGTTGGGGAAGCACTCTCTAATTTTCTGTCCTCAGCATTGAGGCTCTCCTCTCTGCCTGCAGATGTCCCTACTCCTGAGTCCTCACTTCTGCATTTTTCTTGCTTTGGGATCCTGAGGTCTCACTTTCTTTGCACTTCTGTGTGAGAAAATCGTAGGCTGGCCCTTACAGAAGGTCAGCTTTGAGTCCAAGGATTCCTGCATCTGCTCCATGCTAATTCTGCTGTCCTTCAGTTGGACGTGCAGCACCTGGAATGCTTCCATGTCCCCACTGCACACACTCTGGGACTGAGTCAGTAAAGCCTTGGAAGTCAAGCTATCTGAAGGAAGGGGCATGTCAGTGGGACATCCTTGAGCCTGGTTATGCTCCTCACTCTCCAGTTTAAACTTTAACTCACTCAGGATCTGTCTTCTCAGGTCTGATGGTTTAGAATCTTGGGGAACCAGTATTTTTGGTGAGGGGTGTTTGGTGGAGAGGGCAGTTTCTACTTTACTCATGTTGACAGTTATTATTTTGGAGCTTCCTAGCTCATTGGTTGTCAAGGTGTCCCAAGATTGGGATTGAAGGGTACAGAGCTCCTCGGTGTCGAATATATCCCTGGACAGGTTGGACATGGCAAAATGTTCTAAATTCTTCTCCACCATCATTTTGCCCTGTTGCATTTCTACTGTCTTACTGGAACTCACATTCTCATGTGTTGGCTCATGTCCAGCCCCAGGTTGCCTTGTGAGCACCTCTGGGCCACATGTGTTGTCTTGTCCAGTCTCACTGGCACACTTGAGCTCTGATGCTGTGTATAAGGGTCTGAAAAGTCTGTCTTCTCCACTCAGCTATCTGGATGTAATCTGTAGTCTTATGGTCAGTGTCAGAGTGTGATGCCTTCAGGACCCCATGTCCTTCACTGCTCACAGATGACATAGCGGGGAGAGGATGATCCACAGTGGGGTCTGACTTTGTAGTTCTCACCCTGTTTCCCAAAAAAAGTTTAGAGCTTCCCTCAAGGGGTTTAAAAAACTCAGCTTTGGAACCCACCACAGATATGCATGGCTGAGGAGGGAAAGTCAAGTTGGGGGAGAGGCCATGTTTTGGCTTCTCTCAACATATAGAATTTTATGGATTCAAGAACCCTGAGGGATAAACCTCACCTCTCACTCATGCGAAATCTAATAATATGGGCCTCTAGCACCTGTCATGTACTGGGATCAAGAAAAGAATTCTCTATAGTGGTGCTCTGGCAGTAAACCCTACGCACCATTGTCTTTTTAGAATCTGTTTTCCAGAGCAGTCTGGGAACTCCCCGAGAAAGGAAATGTATTGTCATCAGCTAGCCACGAATAACACACACCTATAGGAATCCTACCCACAGTGATCTGCCAAAACTTCTTGCTCATATATAAACTAAGAATACTTTTCATTTGATTCTGGTCTGTGTCATTCCTTGAGACATTCAATAATTCATTCCCTGAATGATTCCTTGAATAACACACACAGTTCCTTGTTGTCTCCAAGACAGCCCTCAGACCCTTCACTAGGTGGCATTCTGAGATCCTCTGTGGGCTGTCTTCTGGACTCTTCTCTAAGATATACCCAAGATTCTTCCTCATATCTTTTCTTAGCTGGAACTTTGTTTGGAACCCTCTCATGGAAACTTCCGGGGAGACTCAATTCAGTCTTTGCTAGGTCCCTGTTACTATGGCCCTGGAACTCATCGAATTGTAAGTGACATGTCTGCCTTTTTGCTGAGAGAGTTCTGATAATGTATGCTGAGGCTCCATCACTGCTAGGGAGTCTAGATTTCTACAGTCACGAAGGCACCAGTGTGGGATTACCTTCCTTGAGCTGTGTAACTCCATTGTCTCCTGGGGTTCACAGATGATATGAAAATGACCAGGGAGGATGGAGACTGGTATATAGGCATGGGATGACTGGCTAACCAATGGAAGGTTGGGAGCTTGAGGACAAATGGTTTCTTTAGGTTTCTGGAACACAGGGACTAAAGCCCACAAACTTTCCTGTTGCTTCTGCAACACATGCCTTCCCAGGTGTTGATTTTCAGTCAAGATAGGAGAGTCTGATCCATTCTTGGATCTGTGAAAAGACACTCTACAGTCCCTAATCAGGGATGAAGAAGGTGGCATGATCAGGAGGCAGGATTGAAAATGGGCATGGGTGTTCACATTAGTGAAAGTTAGGGGCTGGGATGGGGACAGGGTTTGAGGCAAGGAATGGAGATGTACAATGCAGAGAGGAAATGGTTGGGAATTAGGAAGTGGTGGAGGTTCTTGCATTTTGGTGGCAGAAGTATTATGAATTCCACTGAATAAGACAAAGTGAGACTCTAGTGGAGAAGTACTACTAGAAAACAGGAGAGTGGCTACTAAGGACTCACTGTGCAAAGAAGGAAGACCCCAGAAGAGCTGGCTGTATTTCTGATGCAAGTTTTCTGCCAAAGCCTTGACATAGAGGAGCTGTTGATAAATAGAGAGCTTCTCTGGTTTGCCTTCAATATTCCAGCCAGTTTTGGGGGCTGTGGTGACCTGTACATCAAGCGGATGCAACAAATTCCCTAAAGATGTCCATTGGTATTCTGACCACATTTGTTTGGAAAATGGCCCCTCCTCTTTTACTTTCTTCTCTAAAATCTGGAAATCCATTCTCTTCTTAATTTATCTCTCCAAGAGAGTCTGAACGTTAAGGCCAGGGAAAGAAATTCCACTGGCCTCCTTGTTCGTAGTAGCAGAGTCTCTCCAGAGATAGGTTTCTGGTTGGTGGATGTAAACTTGCTCTTGCTGAACATCGGAGTGTGATAATGTGGGGAGGAAAGGAACATGTTCTTGGCATGGGCCTGTCAATAGGAGAATTTTGAACCTGATGGGTTTGAACAGTCACTACCTCTGATTGTGGGGACATAAGTAGACAACCTACCAGGGTTATCTGGAGATGACTTCTGAGGAACAGGTTTCAATGAGATGGAAATTGATTTAGATTGAATCATAGTTAAAGGACAGTCTGGCAGTGATGAAACAGAGTTGGTGGTACATGATGACAAGCAAATGAGTCAGTGGGATTCCTTGTCTGAGACAGATGTGGTAAGAGGTTGATACCCTGTGAAATGGTGGGGTCAAGAGCAGAGATGGTATTCAGAGGTAAAGTGGCCTCTGGTTGTCTGAGCATCATATGGTAGGAAATAAGTCAAAGGAAGGGGTAGAGGTATGGAATGGTTCCCTGGGAGTAAAGAATCCTGGGCTTTTGGCTCTAGTGACAGGGAGTGCCCAGGGCTGAGAGTAAGAAGAAGTCAGCTAAAGGGGTCATTGGGTTAGGTGAGAAGATGGAGGGAATTGGGGGGAAGGCTCAGGCAAAAAGGCTGGTATTAGGTCTACTGGAGCAACTGTAGAGAAGTCAGGAGATTAGGTGAATGAGGAGTGATTCACAGGAGCTCTAAAACAAAGGGGATCAGAGAAGGAGTAGCATCTTCCAGGGCCTCTGGGAACAGCAGCCAATTCACCTCAGCAGTTGTGCTGTTACACACCCCACAGAAGGGGTCTGGACATAATAGTTGATGAAAGTGGATGGTATCATGCCCCAGCTTAGGCGCTGTGGGAGACAGGAGGTACAAAACTGCAAACAGGACCAGAACAAACATATGTGACCCTGGCTGGTCTGGCAAAGGTTGCCCCCCACCGCCAACATTCCCAAGACTTTCAAATTCTAACTCTGAGAATTTTCCATCCAATGTCAATTCCAGGCTTCCCTGAGGCCCTAGAAATACATAGACTCTGCTTAAAAGAGTGGTACAGGAAAGAAGGTAATGTTTATTCACCTTTACAGAAGAGAAAGCACCTTTCTTGCCTCCCCTACTTCTGACAAGTTCTCTACCCTGGGAAACCAGGAGAATGATGAAGAAGAAGCAAGAGATCTTATAAGAGGCTGAATAGAGTGTCCTGTAAAGATATCCTTGGTAGACTGGACTTGGAGAGCTCCAAGAATTAGGACACAAGGTCACATGATCAATGATAATAATAAGACTTACATTATTTGATTATTCACAATGGGCTTTTGTATGTATTATCTATCCCATGTGATACTGAAAACCACCTTATGTGGAACATAGGTCAATGGTTACCTTAAAGAGGAAGTTGAGTATCCATGATGTCACAGGTCTTTCAGAAAGTCTCAGAACTTCAGAAATTCTGACTCTTAGTGTCTTATATGGCCTCCTATTGCACAGCACCCATAGCTCAGAACCATCTCTGCTTCATGCTCAGTCATGGTCAGAGCAGGGAATCTGAGAAGTGTTTTGCATTCTGCCTGTGTTTCCATGAGCCTCTCCTCTGAGGCCTCTGTTTTCTGAGAGGGAATGTATCTAGCAGCTGGCATTCTCAGAGATCATGGACCTGAGCCCTCACAGAATGGACAGGAAGGGTCAGCCTTGGAGAGCTCAGGTGGAATAGGGAGAACCTTACCTTTCAGAGTCCCACATTTCCTCCTCTTGGCTCTTCCCTGATGCTAGAATGAAATGAAAAGAATGAAGGGTGGGGATTCATCTTTCACTCTTCTCTCAGAAATGGAGACATTCTTTATCCAAGAACACCAGGACTATATTTTAATTTACAGAACTTTGTGTTCCTTGCTTTTCTCAATTTTAAGGTTTTTTGAAAAACAAAGGAGGATTTTGTCTGGGAGGTCCACACTCGATATTCTCACTCAGAAGTTCTTTGTTCAATGGGGACAAACAAACTGAAGCCCAACAGTCATATCTGTGCTCCCTTAGGTAGACCCTGTATCCTAGGCTATAGCTCAGACCCCCGTCTCTTCTCAGAGGCTCAGCACTGTTCTCCTGATCACCCCAACGTGAAGGCAGGCTTGATTGAGTGATGCTTGACATGGGACTCATGATCAAGACTTGGGAAAATTTGTTATCTTACACAGACCTCATACTGTCCAAATAACCCAATCCAGAACTGCAGAATCATTGTGTTTGGGATTTTACCTAAGACCCACCACCATAACCAAACAGACTATGTGTTTCAAGTGGAAACCTTAGCGCTTCCTTAATCCCTTGCCCTGTCAGATCTCCTTTCCTAGAGGAGTTAATGTCTGTTCTTTCCTTAGACTTCCCATTTTAGGTGTTTCTCTGACCCTACCAAACTCATTTAGAAATGTGGGAAGAGAAAGAGGAAAATAGTCATTCTCTGAAGGGCAACTTCTGGCTCCATATCTAACATTTTAAAAGCTTGGGAGTCATCACTTCAGTCCGTGAAAGACATAAAATACTGAACAGACTAAAAATCAGTGACATTTCTTGGAACCATAGTGGCAAACCACTACCTCAAATCTTCTGAGAGTGTCAGAGCAGAAAATCATACCTAAGTTTCGCTTACCTGAAACAGAAGACACTGGAAGCTCAACACTTCTCTCCTGGTACAAACACTTAAACAGACACTTTGACAAATTGCTGGAGGATGTGTATGGGCTGGCAGGAGAGTGAGAAACTCCTCGGGTCACAATCTAATGGGGGCCTCCCATTTATTTATGGGTTATATTACCAGGAACCCCACCTTGTTCTCATAGTAAACTACAAAGAAAAAAAAAAAAAGCTCTTGTTTCTGGCAGGGGAATGTAGTGTCTGAGAGAAAGGAGAAAGGTAACCCATTTTGAAAACATTGTGAAATATTCCCAGAGTGCTTTCCATAATAGAAGCCTACTCAGCAGGGAAAAGCCTACCAGAGCTTTATGCCCCATGGGAGAAGGTAAATTACCCAACTACAGCAGCCCCCTCTAGCTTTCTTCTCTCATCTATAGAGTGGAAGAAAACAAAACAAAAATCTCTGAAATATTAGTGAACATCACAATCCAGGAACACAAGGACATTAAAAGATGAATGATTAATCATATCCCCTCCCCTGACACCTTACTACAGTATTGACAGCTCTGTGTAGGAACAGGATCATAGCTAAAAAGAGCTGCAAGGTATAGGTTTTATTTAGGGAGATTTAGGGAAACCTAAAGACACTAGGGGAGACAAAAACAAGGACATTAGAGGAAACTGTAGCCTCTGATATGTATAGCTACAGTAAATATTAAAGACACCCCAATACCTAACCAGTTTAACATAAGACTTCATATTAAAGGTCTCTTTATTTCAGTTCTCATTACTCAATACATCATGTTTGGCTTTCAAAGAAACCTTGCAAGGCATGCTAAAAGGCAGGGAAAAGCAAACTGATAAGACAAACTAAGCATCATATGTACATTCAGATATGATACATTTCAGAATTCTCATATGTAGAAGCTAAAATAACCATGATTATTATGTTAAGGGCTCTACTTGAAAAGGTAGACAGTATATGAAAGCAGATGATGTATGTAAACTGAGAGAGGGAAATTCTATGAAAGAATCAAAAGGAAATGTCAGAAAACAAAAGCAGTATGACAAATGAAGAATGCCTTTGATTAACTCCTCTGTAGGTTGCATAAAGTCAAGGAAAGAATATGTGAGTCTGCATAAATGTCAGTAGAAACTTTCTAAACTGAAATACAAAGAGGAAAATAATTTTCTTAGTGCTAAAATATAGAATATCCAAGAACTGTGTTTCAAATTGTATAATAGATATGTAATTGGAATACCAGAAGAAGAAATAACAGAAAAAATGTTTGAAGTAATAATGGCCAAGGATTTTCCAAGATTAATAACAGGTTAGCGATACATTGTAGAAGTTCAGAGTACACCAAGCAGGGAAATATTAAAAAGGTCTATACCTGGACATATCATATTGAAACTGTATGAAAACAAAATATAAAATTTTGAAATAATCCAGAGGTAAATAAAAACCCTACCTCTAGAGGGAGAAAACATAAGAATTGTGACCTATTATCATAAACCATGAAAGTAAGAGATTGGAGTGAAATGTTTAGGGTTGAAAGAAAAAAGAACACCAATCCAAAATTTTTATATCTAGTGTTATTATCCTGCAAAAGTAAAAGAGAAATAAAAACTTGACAAATAAAAACAGGGAATTCATTAGCAACAGATCTGCCCTCCATAAATGTTAAAAGTTCTTTGTCGAGAAAGAAAACAACTCAGATCTACATAAAGGAAAGGAAGAGAAGGAATGAATAAGGATCAAATAAAACTTTCATTCATCTTATTCTCAATTGACCTAATAATAATAATGATAGTGTGTTGGGCGATTATAGTATATGGATAAGTGAAATGAATGGCATCAGTTGTACAAGGGACAGGAGGAATTGGACAACCTGAACTATCTAAGAAGTGATATAACATTATATGAAAGTGGACTTAGAGTAGTTGTAAATATGTATTACAAGCTCTAGGACAACCCTAAAATATTTTTAAACAGAGAATAATTGATCGAATAACAAAGTGAGAAAATAGAATTATATATAATGCTTTTTCATACCATAAAAGGCAGAAAAAGAGGTGAAGAATAGGTATGATGAATAGCAAACATTATGGACAAGGTAGAGATATTAATCCTACTATATTTAAAAATCACTTGGGGCACCTGGGTGTTTCAGTAGGTTAAGCGGCTGCCTTCTGCACATGTCATGATTCAAAGGTCCTGTGACTGAGACCTGCCTGGGGCTCCCGGATCAGTGGAGAGCTTACTTCTCCCTCTCCATCTATCTGCTGCTCTGCCTACTTGTGCTCCCTCTCTCGGTCAAATAAATAAATAAAATCTTAAAAAATAAATAAATAAAATCATGAAATGGAAGTAGTCTAAATTCACCAATGAAAAGAGGAGACTCTCATAGCACATTAAAAAAAAACAAGACCTAATTATATGTTGTCTATAAAGTACTCACTTTAAATATAATGATACAGATAGATTAAAAACAAAGAGACAGAGAAAAATGTACTATGCTAACACTAATGAAAAGAAAATAGGAGTAATTCTATTATTTTGGACAAAGCACACTTCACAACATGGAAAATTATCAGGGGTAAAGAAGAGCATTGCATAACACCAAAGTGGTCAATTCTCCAAGAAGATAAAACACTCCTTAACAGTACACATGTAAGAACATAGTGTCAAAATATGTGAGGCAAAAACTGGTATAATTGCAAGAAAAAATGGATGAATCCACTGTTATTGTTGGAGATTTCAACAGTCCTTTTCAGAAATGGGCAGATTCAGCAGGCAGAAAACCAGTAAGGATATAGTTGCCCCAAATAAACATCATCAATCAACTTGCTCTAATTGACATTTATAGAATACCTCATCCAACCACAGAATACACATACTTCTCAAACTCACATGGAACGTTCACTAAGATGGACTATATTGAGGGCCATGAAACACACCTTAGCAAATATAAAATAGAAATCACACAAAGTATGTTTTCAGACCATAGTAGACTTAAACTAGAAATCAACTACAGAAAGATAACTGGAAATCCCAACATGTTTAGACTAGATTAAATGACACACAACTAATACACAAGCCAAGAAAGGAGACTCCAAAGAAAAAAAATATTTTAAACCAAATGAAAATTAAAATACAACTGAAGGGGCACTTAGGTGGCTCAATCAGTATGCATCTGGCTCTTGGTTTCAGCTCAGGTTTTGATCTCAGGATCATGAGTTCAAGCCCTGTCTTGGGCTCTGCACTGAGCATAGGGACTCATAAAATATAAAATAAAATAATAAAATGAAATGAAATAAAATAAAATATAAAATAAACTACTTAAAATTTGTAAGATTCAGCAAAAGCATCATTTGGAAGTTTTTTTGAATTCATCTATTTGAAAAGAAAGATTTAGTATCTCTGAGGGACTTTACTTACCTGATTGACATCTCTGTTTCCAAAGTACTGGTAAACACGGTTTGGTTTCCTCTTTTGGTAGCACAGCACCAGAAGAAGGAGCCCCCTTGACCCAGGAAGGCAAGGATGGGAAGACTGAGCAAGTATAATTGGAGTTCAGCCATGGTGCAGTAAGGCTTCTCAGACAAAGATGATTCACATCATTGCAAATGCACTGCTGCCTCAGGCAGCTGGGCATGGAGAATCCATGTGTTAAACTAGAGTTCCAGGCCCACATCACAGGGCTTTAGTACAGACACCAAAGATTCTTGAGTGTTGGGGATGAGATAGCACAGGAGAGAGAAACTCACATGCAACCCTTCCCCCACTATCCAGCCCAGCAGATGTGTCCATCCTTCCTGGCCTGTTAGATGCCTCCAGCCTACCTTCCTGCTCCACCTAGTCACATATCATATATTTACCTTAGTGAAATGTTCTCGGTCCCCTGTGACCCTGATGTTACTTGAGACCCTTCTCACTACTTGGTGATCTCACTTTGGACCTCAATTCATCTCTGAAGGTTTGCTCTACCCCGGGATTTTCATCCTCAAGATGTACTCTGCCTTCAGCTGCAGCTCTCCCTCATGCATCTTTCCCTGTATGAAGCCAGAAATAGACTCAGCAGCAGCCCCACCCCCATAGCTCCTCAAAAGTATCCAAAAGTACTGAATACCAAAAAGTATTCAAAAGTTCACTAAAAAGCCCAAGAAAGCAGAATAGCCTGTACCAAGGAACAGAAAGCATGACAAAGAGGGACACAAGGGCACGACACACCCATGGAACTGAGGCAAACAACTTAAAGGCTTTTAGTAATTCTTTCATTTCCCCAAATCCCTCTTAGGCTATTCACACCCTACAGGTTCTCTTCCACACATATAGTGTCTCTCCCTGCTGCTCCCTCTTCCCTCTTTGTCAAGTTCCCCTTCTCCCCCCAACATTTTTAAATGTTCCTTTATTTTACAGAGCAAGTGTGCTGCATCACAGCAGACCAAACTCTCTTGATTTAGGAAGTGAGCTCCTCTAGCTTAATGTCTAATGAGCACGACTGTAACCTTACCTAGCAATACCTTTTGGTTTTTTGAATGACACCTATGTTTATTTTTTCCATGAAAAGTGTTTTTCCCACATAGCTTCTACCTTTTCACCAAAATACTTTATTGTCATCTCTACCAATGTTAAATGACAATGTCATTTTTGTTGATGGTTATATGTATTTATTTCTTCTCCCCATGCTACCTAGTCATTTAATAGTTGGAACCCTTACGACTTCATTATTTAGATTATAAACTGTTGAAATTAAGCCCTGTATCATTTCCTTACTTGACTTGCCTACATT
This sequence comes from Meles meles, assembly GCF_922984935.1. Taxonomy (NCBI): domain Eukaryota; kingdom Metazoa; phylum Chordata; class Mammalia; order Carnivora; family Mustelidae; genus Meles; species Meles meles. The sequence goes on from NC_060076.1 coordinate 71,497,579, forward strand.
CCCTCGCTGATGAATCAGTCTTAGCCCTAGATACCCAATCCTTTCCCTCCCATATGAGGAGGGTTTGCCAGTAATGACAGCATTCTTTTCCTCTCTTGACCTGTGTCCACAGCTTCACCATTGTCTCTCCCAAAGGAAAGTACACTGCTAGCCCGCCCCACTTCACATACCCTCCCTTGAGTGCAGGATGTATGTCTGTTAAGAAAAATCCCTCCACATATCTTTGAATTTCTAGAATTGTTTTTAAACAGGCCCCTAGGACTCACAACTATAAAATCATCCTTTAAAGTCTGAGCAAGATAAGCTCCACCCAAAAAAATTTCCAGGTGAGAAGGAGTTATAAATATGGCACATCGAATTGATTTTTCAAACCTGCCCTTGTTCTAAAAGAAGCTGAGAAACTGATCCCAATTAAAGGAAACTAAAGATACACAACAACTGGGTGTAGTATGTGATTCTAGACTAACTCCTGTAAGGAGGTTTACACACACACACACACACACACACACACACACACACACACACAGGACATTACTTGATAAATTGATAAAAATGGAATTTGAGTGGGAGAATAGTTAAGTTTTACATCAATGTGGAATTTACCAAAGGAGATAACTGTGGTGTCAGAGAAAGTTCTTTTTCTTAAGAAATACACAATGAAATATTCAGGGAGAAAGTGTGTGATGCATGAAATGTATTCTCAAATATTCAAGAATGTATGTATAATTTTCTTATGCATATATGTGTCTTCCTATATGTAGAGAAGGGGAAGGAGAGAGAGATTGTAAACAGGTCAAAATCTTAATAGGTACATCCAGATAAACTGTATATGGCTTTACCATCTATGGCTTTCCCCTATGCAACTTTTCCACAACTTTATTTTCAAATACATTTTAAAAATGAATTTAACCCAAACTTTGAGATTTCTGGCTTTGATTCCAGAAGCTACTGCCTTCACAATACCCCAACCCCAGATGTGTGCAATGCCAACTTTAAAACAGTTGTCTCAGGTTCTGTCCAATGCAAGAAACGTGGGATCTTCTCTGCACATTTGAAACATGCTAACATTTCAACAAGGTTTTACAAAATTAGCAAAGAGCACCCCCACTCAAAAAAATTTTAGAAATTATATGCAATACAAGCAAACAACAAAGAGCAAAAATTCAACATCAACGTTGCTTACTAACATGGAACACCTAATTTCCTTTTTCTCTAGTGCCACCAGGTTGCTCGTCTCCTGGGTTTTGCAGTGTGAATTGATTTGCCAGCACTTTGTTTGCTCTGCTAGTCAGTTACCAGTCCTCCACCAGATTTCCATCTTCCAAAAATGTGTTGACAACCTTTGGCCTTTATGCTCCCCTTCTTGTCATCTTTAAGCATTTATTTTTAAATCCTTTGTTTTAACAGCTTTATTGAAATACAGCTCACATATCATAAAATTCACCCATTTAACATGTATAATTCCTTGATTTTCAGTATAAGCATCACCACAGTCAATTTTTTTTATTTGTTTATTTACAGCATAACAGTGTTCATTGTTTTGGCATCACACCCAGTGCTCCATGCAGTACGTGCCCTCCCTATTACCCACCACCTGGTTCCTCAACCTCCCACTCCCCCGCCCCTTCAAAACCCTCTCATTGTTTTTCAGAGTCCATAGTCTCTCATGGTTCATCTCCCCTTCCAGTTTCCCTCAACTCCCTCTCCTCTCCATCTCCCCATGTCCTCCATGTTCTTTGTTATGCTCCACAAATAAGTGAGACCATATGATACTTGACTCTCTCTGCTTGACTTATTTTGCTCAGCATAATTTCTTCCAGTCCCATCCATGTTGCTACAAAAGTTGGGTATTCATCCTTTCTGATGGAGGCATAATACTCCATTGTGTATATGGACCACATCTTCCTTATCCATTCATCCGTAGAAGGGCATCTTGGTTCTTTCCACAGTTTGGCGACCATAGCCATTGCTGCAATAAACATTGGGGTACAGATGGCCCTTCTTTTCACTACATCTGTATCTTTGGGGTAAATACCCAGCAGTGCATTTGCAGGGTCATAGGGAAGCTCTATTCTTAATTTCTTCAGGAATCTCCACACTGTTCTCCAAAGTGGCTGCACTAACTTGCATTCCCACCAACAGTGTAAGAGGGTTCCCCTTTCTCCACATCCTCTCCAACACATGTTGTTTCCTGTCTTGCTAATTTTGGCCATTCTAACTGGTGTCAGGTGGTATCTCAATGTTGTTTTAATTTGAATCTCCCTGATGGCTAGTGATGAGGAGCATTTTTTCATGTGTCTGATAGCCATTTGTATGTCTTCGTTGGAGAAGTGTCTGTTCATATCTTCTGCCCATTTTTCGATATGATTATCTGTTTTGTGTGTGTTGAGTTTGAGAAGTTCTTTATAGATCCTGGATATCAACCTTTTGTCTGTACTGTCATTTGCAAATATCTTCTCCCATTCCGTGGGTTGCCTTTTTGTTTTGTTGACTGTTTCCTTTGCTGTGCAGAAGCTTTTGATCTTGATGAAGTCCCAAAAGTTCATTTTCGCTTTTGTTTCCTTGGCCTTTGGAGACATATCTTGAAAGAAGTTGCTGTGGCTGATATCGAAGAGGTTACTGCCTATGTTCTCCTCTAGGATTCTGATAGATTCCTGTCTCACGTTGAGGTCTTTTATCCATTTCGAGTTTATCTTTGTGTACGGTGTATGAGAATGGTCGAGTTTCATTCTTCTACATATTGCACCACAGTCAATTTTAAAATGTTGTCATGACTTAAGAGAAAAAATCTGCAACCTTTTGCTATTATTCTCCTCTCCCCTCCTCCCTTCAGCTCTACTTTCTGCTTCTAGATTTCCCTATTCTGGATATTTCATGTGAATGGAGTCATATGTGGTCTTTAGTGACTGGCTTCTTTCGTTTAACATGTAGTCAAGGTTCATCCCTGTTGTGGCATGGATTGGTCCTTTTTATTCCAAAAATATTAATCATATGGATATGTTATATTTTACTTGCCCATTTCTCAGTTGACAGATGTTTGAATTGTTTCCATCTTTTGACCTTTTATAAGATAGCTATGAACATTTCTTTACAAGTTTTTGTGTGGACCTATGTTTTCATTTCTCGTGAGTATATACCAAGAAGTGAAGCTGCTGGGTCCTATGTTAACCCTATGTCGAACATTTTGAGCAACTGCCATACTGTTTTCTAAAATAGCTGTACCATTTTTCATTCTCACCAACATTGTGTGGGGGTTCTAATTTCTCCACATTCCCACCAACATTTGTATTCTTTTGGATTTTAGCCATCCTTGTGGGTGTGAAATTTTGGCAAATATTGATTTGATTTCAATTTGCATTTTCTGATGGTTAATGATAATTGAGCAGTTTTCATCTAATCTTTTACTTTTAATGACATTTTGGAATGAGGGGAGTGTTTGGTGTACTTCATTTAAGGTGAAACACAGCAGTTTATTTGAAAAGTAACAGGACAATTTTTTCTTCTAAATATTTGAAAACACATAGTGTCAAGTCTTTAACAACATATAGAGTGTTCTATACTTTTTGCATATTACAGTTACTGAGTGATTAAGGGACAGTGAAATTCTGCCCTGAATTTCCTCCGTAAGATTTCTTCTTGTGTGGGGTTGAGGAATTCATTCAAATGGCTCCTCAGTGTTGACTATAAGGCAGAGCAGAACTGATGGCCAAAGCGTCTAAAGCCCAGTGCCTTTATGTCACCAATGCTGTGTACACCTGTTGTGAATAAGTGTGTTCCGCAGGTGATACACATCAAAGAAATGTGAGAGCTTTGACGTGGACACAGGGCATATGTCTCAGAGGTGGATGGCAAGATGTTTAAATGGGCTTTTGCACTTTAATCACAGTGTATCACCCCTGCCCAATGGTAATAGTGCAAGTTGGGTAGCGGATATGTGGGAAGTTATATTGTTCTGTGTGCCCTTGGACAAGGTTAAACATTTCTGTAGTAAAAACCATTAAAAAGAAGATGTAGTGTGCCTCTAAGGCACAGGGAGTGCCTCTAAGGCACTAAGGACAGGGAGGAGGGGTCAGAAGGGGACCTGACAAGGGTAGATCAGTCCATCAAGACTAGAAGTTAGCTCTCTCTCAATGAAGACATTCAGAAAGTATATTTCCTTTCAGTTGGGAAGGAGACCTCTTTCCATTTAAAAGGAAGGAAGAGGAAAATGAAGAATGGGGAGATTTTTTGGGAAGGATTTTGTTTAGTTTTGTGAGATGCTCCATCACTGCTTTCTTGCTCCTCTGTGAGCTGTGGTCCAGTGAAGTGAAGATGGCCTAAGTTTGAGGAAAGTAAAGGAAATTTGAAATAGATCTGAGGGCCACCTGGGTGTCTTGAGTCGGTTGAGTCGGTTAAGAATCTGCCTTTGGTTCAGGTGATGACCCTGGTGTCCTGGGATTGAGTCCTGCTACCTGCTTGGTAGGAAGCCTGCTTCTCCCTCTACCTCTGCCACTCCCTTTGATTGTGCTCCTGCTCTCTGTCAAATAAAAATTAAAATAAAATAAATTAGATCTGGGTACATGGAGGAGAGAATGTACTAAGGAAATAGTAACCTTACTCCATTTATTTTGTTCAAGTTAGTAAGTCTTGGATAAGTATTTGTGGAGTGAATGAATGGTTTCCAGGTAGTGCTGGGGCTGAATTTCATGTGGCATTGTAGACTCAGTTGTGAGTAGACTCAGTTTTGACATGGGAGATTTAATCCAACAATAATCAGTTACATACAGAAAGGCATTTCTTAAAAAGGCAGAGAGACAAGGTTTTGCCAGACAGGAAGGACTGAAGGGGATTAGATGGGGTCGTCCACTTGTACTAGAGCCTGTTTTGTTTTGTTTTATGTTTTTAACTGAAGAATGGCTGATGCAATGTCACATTAGTGTCAGGTGTGCAACTCTATGCTGTGCTGTGCTCACCACAACTGCAGCCACCACATGTCACCAGATAATGCTGTTATAGTACCATGGACTCTATTTCCTATGCTGGACTGGTGCTTTTTACATGTTGGTTACCCGACAAGCCATCAGTTCTACCTGGGAGAGTGAGGAAAGGAAGAATAAGGCCTTGCTGGATAGGCAAGAAGTGGAAAGTGGATGATGTGGAGTAGAAAAATTAACAGGGACATATAAGCTGGAAGGACAGGGGCATGAGGCAGAGGGACAGAATGTCAGACTATAGTATTCCCGATGGCAGAAGTATTGCCAGTCATAAGCTCTACAGGGTGGCACAAAGTGCACTGGATTGGCCATAATGGACCCTGAAATGAGATTACTTGGGAACCGGCAGGCTGGGTTACTGGCTGGTCTGTCCGCATAGATGTTAGAGCCTCCTGTACCCCCTCCTCACCTCCTCAGGTTCCCTGCCCGGGGTCCTTCCCATCTATCGTCCCCCTCAGGGTCTCCACAGCGTCAAATCTGCATTTCTTTCTGAGACCCCAACATTGAAATAGTGTAGGGTCAATGATAACCTGGACAAGAAGCTACCAGTGTGGTACTGAGAGAGGTCCTGGACATCTGTTTTTTTGTTTTAGCACTGAGTAGTCCTGAGACTGTCCAGAAGACTACCTCAGTTGTTCTCTAGCACACTCACCCCATTTTGAGTCCCAGTCTGAGGTGGAGTTGCCTTCCCTCCAGAGCATTGGAGGTGTGTAAGTGTGGGAATGTTTGCTGTCTTGGCAAAAAAAAAAAAAAAAAAAACCAACCCCAACAACAGCAAAAAGCATTCCATGAAGTTCCATGGTAGACCCCCAAACATCTGTATCCTGGTACACAGTCTAGAACTCACCTCTGGTTCATAAGTTACACGTCTTCTAGGGAAGAGCTACCATGGCTCCACTAAGGCCGTGAATATTGAAGGTGGCATACCACCATCCTAGCCATAGTAAAGGTAGTATCTTATATACTGTCATCGAGTGTGGATGGAAGGCAGGCACCAAGATCACCTTCCCCCAAACGGGATGCCATGCCTGACAGCCTGCAGGTATTGCTTGCATACTCAAGGAACAGGACCATGCCTTTTTGGTATAAGGCATTGGTAGGTTGTGCCAGACTCCAGTCTGCCTCAAAGTGGTGGTGCCTGGATCAGACTGAGGAAGGAGGGGAGGGGGACAGGGTCCTGAGAAGGCGATGATTAGACATACACTTTTATTCTACAAAAAGGTCCCTCTTTCACCTTTTCATTTCTTTAAAGATGTCTTATCCTGGAAGGTGGTAGCTGCCTTGTTAATATTCCTACCACTAAAAGCTAAGTGATGCTTTTGTTCTGCAAAAAACATCCTCAGTCCAGCAGCCTGAAGAAACACCCAGGGAAGGGAAGCACTTCCAGTGGAAACCTCAGTGTCAACTTTAACGTGACTCATAGGACAGATTCTTCAGCACCATCTAGGGTATTCTTTGATGCTACCCCAACCAGCCCAAGATCAACCAGAACAAGACTCCGCCCCCTGAAAACACTCCCATTCAGATATCACCCACCTGTGGGATCCTCTGATCACTGACTTCTAAATAAGGGTTAAGCTACTGTAACACATAACAGTGAAGAAACAACAGTCACTTAATCATTATTTTCTGAAAACTATACCTGTCTTTGATCCTCCTCAGATATAGAAGACTTGCTGTAAAGGGTGTAAAACATTCAATGAGTGGAGAGGTGTGAGCTACTATATATTTTCAGTAAGCCTAAGTCATGGGACATGAGACAGAGCCCATCTCCTCAAACTTCATCAGAGAGGGAATGGGCTTTTGGGGGCTTTTGGGGACAATGATACATATTTCCCAAGAGGTCCAGGAGATTGGTCACCTTTTAGAAGCCGAAGGAAGCAATCAGTAAGTTGTAAGTAATGCTGAAGAAAGTAAGTAATGTACTAATATAATGTAAAATAAAATAATGTAAGTTAGTAATGTAATGTAAGTAATGCTGAAGTAAGTAAGTAATTGAGTTACCCAAAATCCATGCTCCCAAGACAGTACACAGAACAGACATAGCTTTATTAGAGAAATATTTATTTCTCACAATGGATTATTTTAGGGTAGGAAATGCCCCCACAAACCCTCTCACTGGAAATTCTGGAGAAGTTTTCTGTCTAAATAGTAGAGACACATCTCTGCACACAGTGCCTTTAGGAGTGGTGAGAGTGGCCGAAGGCCACTGGGCAGCTTGAAGCCTGCAGATGGCCTTTTGGTGGGGCACAGGCTCCCTGAAGGACATGAAGAGGGGATACTTCTGATGCAGTAGCTGCTCCTTAAATGCCACAACTTTCTGGGGCTGTCTGTCCTTGTGTCTGAGCTGTCTGTTCCTTCCAGTAAGGCCTTGGCCAGCAAAGACAGCTTCTTGCTGGCAGGACCTGGTATTTGTCTCCTTATGGGCGGGAACCCTGTAGTTGAAAGGGCACCCTGGGACAGGCTGTGCGTGGGCCTGCACTTGTGCTTTCTGCTGAGTTTTCCCAAACTTGGTTGGGGAGGGAATGGGCTGCTGAGGGCAGGTGCTGCCTATTGCATGCTGACGCCCCATTCTCTCCTCTTGGAACTTCCCAACAGCTGTCATGATTTTTCTGAGCTTCGGGCATCCCAGTAAAGGCAGCTCTACCTTTAAGCAGGCCTCTGCTTTCCACAGGTGATAGGGGACTGCACTACTCCTGGGAGTTTTCTTGTCTTTTGCATTTTATCCCAGGAGAAAGCCATTGCAAAAACTCCTTCACTTTTTTTCTGAAAAGGCTTTTAGAAGGAGGCTGTCAGGAGGCAGCTGACGCTTCTGTGATAGGGTCTGGGAAGGCTGGCTTCCCAGCTTTACCTTTCATACCGCGTCCTGAGTAGGGAACCTATTCTTCGATGCCCCATCTTCAGTAGGGAACCTGTTCATTCTCGGTTGGGATATTCCCAGTCCTGCATCCCCTCCACCACGCTCTTGTGCCTTGGAACCCGGAGGCCTCATGGTCTTTGCAGCCGGTGGGGGATTCTTATTCTGGCACTTCCTTAAGACATACTTGGGGACCCAGGGCTCCTGCTGTTGTTCCATAGTAGTTCCCGTGTCCTCTGGATGGACATGCAGCACCTGGGAAGGTCTCGTGTCCCCGCGGGAGACACCCTCAGTCAGTGAGGCCTTATAAGTCAAATGATCTGAGGCAGGGGGCAGGCCAGTGTATGGGGCTTGGGCCTGGCTACGCTCCCTGTCCTCCAGCATAAGCTTTAACTCAGGAAAGAGTTGTTCTTTAAGATTCCATGATTTAGGATCGTGCTGAATTGGTATGTTTGGTGGGATGGTGGTTTTGATGTGATGCTCATTCCCCTGTATCATTTGAGAGCTAACTGGCTTGTTTGTTGTCAAGATGCTAGGTTGTGATTAATGTGTATGAAATTCCTTGGTCCTGAATATCTCCCTGGACTCTGTGGGCACAACAACAGGTCTGGATTCTTCATCTTTATGCCTTGTTGCCCTCCTCTTCTACAACGGGAATTTGCACTCTTACCCTTTGGCTCACGTCTGAACACACCTTACCTTGTAGGTAGCCTTGGGGACCATCTGTTGCCTATGGTGTCATGTCTGACAGATGTAGGAGTCTGGCTGCCATCCTTAGTTTTCAGAACATCCTCTGCAAACTGATGGTTGATATTAGAGGGTGATGGCCTCAGAATTCTCTGTTCTTCCTTGCCCACAGTTGAGGTGGCAGGGATAGTACAATCTGGGATGGGGGCTGAATTTGCTGTTCTTGCTTTGTCTCCATGCAGAGACTTCAAGCTTCCATCAAGGATTTGAAGCTCCCAGGTTTAGAATTTGCCGCAGAAATCACGTTGGTTGAGGAGGAAAGGCTAGAATGGGATGTGGACTCTCTCAATTTAAAGAGATAATGGATTCAAGGACCCTAGGGGGAAGGCCTCAAGTCACCCTCTTATGAAAGCTTTTAATATGGGCTTCCAGCTTCTCTTCTGCACTAGATTCAAGAAAGGGAAGCTCCTGGAATGTATTCAAGGAGTAGTCCTCAACCTCTGACAGTGGCAAACTTCTCTGTTTTATTTCAGTCTGAGATTTCTCAGAAAGAAGTGATGTCTGCTTCATCGTATACCATGAATTATACACAGTCCCAGGCAACTGACTCTCATTGATTTCCTCAGACTTTCTGGGTAAATGTATCTTCAGGGCATTTTCAAGATGTCCTTGACCCATAGTCTCCACAGACACCATGGAGTCTTTCAGTGATGGCCTCCTAAGTTCTTTCTCAGAATCATACCTCATTTCATTATCTGAAAAGCTAACTGGGTCACTCAACAGATAATCTTTTGGGCCATTCTCTGGGTTGTGTCCCTGATCCTTCTTCAGGTCATCATTTTCCTTCTCCAGATTTTTGTCCTTCTCCAAATCACTGTTATTCTTCTCCAGGTCATCTTTGTATTTTGCCAGGTCACTGTTCTCTAGCTGAAGCATTTCTGGGTCCTCCACATACATACTTTTAGAGACACTCTATTTGATCTCACTCTTATTCGAGATCCCTGAGTTTCCACGATGGCACTGAGACTCAGGTAGCTGTGGAAGAGTACTCGGACTGCTCATCACTGCGAGAGACTCATAGATCTTGCAGGGCAGGCCCCACTGGTGTTGGATGAGCCTCTTTCAAAGGTGACTCTCTCGTTTTTTCTGAATCTCGTCACTGAGAGGAAACTGTGCATGAGGGATAGAGAAAGCAGCATGGGCATGGGAGGGACAGATATTACAACTTGGGCCTTGGTGGCCCATGGTTTGGGAGAAGGGTTAGGAACTGAGGGACAATAATCCTCTTGGGATCTTTGGACAGTAGTGGGTAAATGCCACACAGGTTCCTGCACCTTGTGTAACACGTTCCATTCCGGATGTTGCATTTCAGTTGACATGACTCTCAGATTCATTCTGAGGTCTGTGAAAACACACTCCACAGATCTTGATGTCAGGTAGAGGACCAGTTGGCAGGATTGGGAGTGGGTATTGAAGGTGGGCCTGGGGCTGGACATGAGGGATAGGTAGGGGCTGGGTTTGAGGCAGGAGTTGAGGCAGGTTCTCAGGCAAGGATGGAGGAAGTGGATGGGGAACTCCTGGGGATTCCTGCTCTGTGGAGGCATTTGAGATTTTATCTGAGGCATGGGCAGCAGGGAAGAAGGACTCACCAGGCGGAGTTTGGAGGCCCCAGAAGAGCTGGATGGGGGTTTGCTGTGAATGGCCCTCCTCCAACGTTGTAGGATATGGGTGCTGCTGATGCATATGCTGCTCCTTTGATTGGCCTTTGCTGCTCCAGAAGGGAGGGAGGATGCCAAATCATGCTTATCAGCAATTCTTTGCTTTGGAAAAGAACCCTTTGTTTCCTTCCACCTGAGGAAGTAACACCTCTTCTGGACTTGTTTCTCTAGAAGTGCCAGGGCATCAGGGCTGAGAAGTGAGAGGTTACCAGGCTCTACAAGGTTGGCCGCAGGGTCTCCCCGGGAAGAAGCCTCTGAAGAATGGAGGGCCAGAAACTCTTGATGGAAATCACGTAGAGCCAGGATTGAAGGGAAGAAGTCTTTGGCATGAGTTTGCCACCAAGGGAGGTCTAAAATTGACAAGCTAGAGGGGTCAATGCCTGTGATTGCTGGGACATAAGTAGACAACCCACCAGAGCTCTCTGGGGGTGAGCTCTCTGGAACAGGCTTCCTTGATCTGGAAATTGCTTTAGTCCGAGTCACAGTTAAATTGCAGTCTGGCAGTGTTGTAGCAGACCGGATTGGTGGTGCGTGATGATGAGCAAAGTTCTCAGTGGGATTCACCCTCTGGGACAACTCCGGTAAGGTGCTGACATCTTGGGAAAGGGTAGGGTCCAGAGAGAAGATGGTATTTAGAGACACTGTCTCTGTTTGGACACTACAGTCCACCGAATGGGCATGATATTGTGGTACGGGAGGAAACACAGGGGGGTTGAGGTGGGAAATGGTCCATTGGGAATTTGAATGCAAGGGAGGAAAGGGCTCTGGTGGCAAAGAATCACCCAGTGTTGAGGGTGGAAAAAAATCAGTTACAGGGATCACTGGGTTAGGTGAGAAGATGGAGGCAGTTGGTGCAGAAGGCTCAGGCAGCGAAGCTGTTATTAGCTCTCCTGGAGGGACTGTTGAGAAGTCAGGGGAGAGTGTGAGCGATGAAGAAGCCTCAGGAGCCATGGAAGCCAAGGGAGTAGAATCTTCCGAGGCCTGTAGGAACAGCAGTCGAATGATCTCAGCAGTTGTGCTATTACATACCTCACAGGAAGGGTTCTGGACATAACAGTTGCCGAACTGGATGATATCCTGATGCCGGCCAAGGGGGCTGCAGGAAACAGGAAGTACAAAACTGCAGCCCGGACCAGAACAAGCGGGGGAGGCCTTGCAGTCCTGTCAAGGGAGGGGCCACCTGAAGCCTGATGCCCCTTCACAACGCCCACTTTTATGACTTGACAGTGTACTCAGTAGCCTTCACCCCAATATCTATTGCTGTGGCTAACCCTGCATGGCTATGACAGACTGCAGTGAATCCTGCAATTGCATAAAATGTGCTCTACGAGGCAACAGGATAGAGGGGAAAGACTGGTCACCTTCTTAAAACAGAGATCAGCTTCCAGGTCTCCTCCACTTCCCGTTGGTACCATGTGTTGTCTGAGGAAACAGGAGAATAAGTTATATAGTGAAAGTAGAAACATAGGTTTTAATTCAGGAGTCCCCTTATGGGACAGCCTCTGGATGGGACTCTGAAAGCCCCAATAATAGATGAGGACAAATGGCCAATGATGTGAAGCTGATTAATAATCATGCTTCCTGTATAAAGTACTTTCATGTAAATTATCCATGTGATGATCAGACCACCTCTGTGAAGCAAAGTGGTCAGGGAAGACTCCTGAATATCCATGATGCACAGAGCTTTCACAAAGTCAGGAGACAGAAGTTATGACTCCTGTCATCTCTCATGGCCACCTATTGGGCAGCACTCATTGTCCAGATCCATCACTGCTTCATGCTCAGTAATGGTCAGAGCAGGGAATCTGAGAAGGGTTTTGCACTCTGGCTGCATTTCCATGAGCCTGTCCTCTGAGGGAATGTATCTAGCAGCTTGCATCCTCAGAGTTCATGGACTGGGCCCTCATGGAGAGTACAGCAAGGAGAGCAAGGAGAGCAAGGACAGCCTTGGAGAGATCAGGTGGAATAGGCAGAACCTTACCTTCCAGAGTCCCACCTTTCCTCCTCCTCTTGACTCTGCCCTGACGCTAGAAGAAAAATGAAAAGAAGGAGGGGGGTTGGGCCCCATGTCTTACTCTTTTCTCGGAAATGGAAACATTCTTTATCCAAGAATTCTAGGACTTTAATAGAACTTTTGTTCCTTGCTTTTTTCAGTTTTTAGGTGATAAAATGTTGTCAATATTTACTTCTTTGAAAAACTCAGGGTACGACTTTGTCTGGGAGGTCCACACTTGGTATTCCCAGTCAGAAGTCCTTTGTTCAATGAGGACATAGAAAAGGAAGCCCAACAGTCACATCTGTGCTGCCTCAGGTAGGACCCTGTATCCTAGGTCATAGCTCAGACCCCACGGTCTTCTCAGAGGCTTAGCAGTGTTCTCCTGCTCAGCCTAGCATGAAGAAAGGCTTGATCGAGTGATGCTGGACAATGGGAATGTGACTCGATATGATCGAGTGCTGGGAAACTTTGTTCTCTTACACAGACCTCATCCTTTCAAAATAAACCAATCCAGGAGTACAGACTCCCTGTGTTTGGGATTTTATCCAAGAACCACCACCATACCCAGATAGACCGTAGTTTCAAGTAGAAAGCTTAGTCCTTTCTTAACACTTATCCTTGGCAGGCCTCTTTTTCTAGAGGAGTGAATGTCTGTTCTCTTAAGACTTCCCATTTTAGGTGTTTCTCCCACTCTACCAAACTCCTTTTAAAACCTGGTATGGCTCAGTTGGTTAAGTGTCTGCCTTGGGCTCAGGTCAGGATTCCAGGATCTTGGGATCTAGCCCCACATTGCACTCCCTGCTTAGCTCTCCATCTGCCCTTCTGCCCCACTTGTGCTTTCTTGTTTTGTCTTAAATAAAATCTTAAAAAAATAAGGAATAAAATTTGGGATTAGAAATGGAAACCGTAATAATATATGTTGAGGTTCTCCCCCCCCCCGCAAGGATTTCTTACCTTTTGGGTGGTTTTGGTTTTCCAAGTTGGAAATGGAATCCCCACCAGGTAGCACAGGAACAGAAGGAGCAATCCCAACCCACACAGGAAGGTGAAGTTGGGATCAGTCTCCAAGCATGTTGAGCCAAAGCTCAGACATGGTTTAGTATCGCTATTCAGAAATTAGAGAACATTCCAGTGTTTGAACTCCATTGTCTGAATCACAAGACAGCCTATACTATGCACACACTGAATATATATCCTCCCCAGGCTTACATCACAGAGCACTGTCACAAAGAGTTTCTGAGAGTGAGGGAGGGGACAATTGAACAAGGTGTGTCCACAGCCCCTCCCCCACCCACTAGCTCAGAAGACCCCTCCACCTCTCCTAGTCCTTCAGGTCTGCCATCCTATTTTCCTACTCCTTTTCATCATTTATGAAACTTATGAAATTTTCTGTCGTGCCATGTATAATTCATATATTACCTGGGTCCCCCTTTACTGTTTGGGACCTTGACTTGGGTCTTACCAGGTCTGTGCCTTGAAAGTCTGCAATACTACCTGGAATTTTTGCTTGTACCCTGACATTTACACTCAGGATCACATAGGTCCTCAGTTCCAGCTTTCATATACAAAGTGTTTTCCTGGGACACCTGGGTGGCGGTTAAGTAACCGCCTTCAGCTCAGGTCATGATCTGAGGGTTCTGGGCTCAAGCTCCACATCTGGCTCCTTGCTCCATGGGGAGCCTGCTTCCCCTACTCCCTCTGCCTGCAGCTCCCCTGATTGTGTGCTCTCTGTCAAATAAAACCTTTAAAAGAAATTGTGTTTGCCTTCCATGAACCCAGATAGAGACCTTAAAGTTCTTTCACACTCACTTAGTTTTGTAATGTTGCACATGTCGCACTTCAGTTTTTGTTTCATTCGGCCTTTAGTATCTTCCATCGGAGAGGCTGACTCAATTAAACTCAATAATGCATTATTCAATAATCCCAAAACTAAAATAAATATAAAGAGTGTAAATAACTAAACCTTCAAATGGTCTTGGGGGTAAGTCTGTAGTACTCCTATTCCTAAAGTTAGTGAAGTTAAACTGCATAAAAGGTTTGGGGACAAGCTAACACACACACACACCCTTTGACAAAACAATCCACTATATTTCATATTGAAGATAAAGTGTTTTCTCCTTTTATTTCAGTCTTTCATAAAATATTGACCCCAGGTCTTCTTACTCTACCTAAAATACTGTGTTCTGTACTTCAGTACCCTAATAGGTGTACAAATCCCTTCTCAGTGAGTTGCAGCCCTGTAGCAAATGCCATAAACTGGGTGGTTTAAACGACACACATATATTTTTCATAGTTCTGGAGGATGGGAATTCCAAGATCAAGGCACAGCAGATTCAGTGTCTGTTGAGACCTTCCTCTTGGTTCACAGGCAGGTGCATCTTCTCTCTACAACCTAATGTGGCAGAAAAAGTTGGGTGAGACATTTCTGGGATCTCTTTTCTAAGGATACTAAACTCATTTATGAGGGCCCCACCCTCATGACCTAATCACCTCCCAAAGTCCCCATCTCCTAATACCATCACATTAGGATTAGAGTTTCATCATATGAATCTGGAGAGGAACATAAACATACAGTTCATAAACTCCCCAAAGGCCAGGATAGGTTACAGACTGCTAAGTAAGCTATCGATCCCCTCCCTGGTGGCAGGGACCCAGGAGTGTCACAGTTTTACTGCAGAATGTAGTCTTTGAAGATCCTCACCTGATTGCCCTTGTGGGCCTTGTATATCCTTTCCTAGGAGTGCCTTGCCATGAAAAGGGGTTGAGAAGCTCCACCCTATATTATCATTCCCACTCATGTTTGAAAATCAACTACCTGTGACAGTTTTTCCAGGTTCCTTTTGTCAGGTTTAAATAATCTCAGTATTTCCCTCCACTCTTCTTTCATCTTCTTTTCTAAGCTCTTTTATCTTCATGACAGCTGTCCTCTGAGCTAGCTGCCTTCTAACTTCTCATGTCTTTTTTTTTCTTTTTTTATTTATATATAATGTATTATTTGCTTCAGGGGTACAGGTCTGAGAGTCATTAGTCTTAACACAATTCATAGCACTCACCATAACACATACCCTCCCCAGTGTCCATCACCCAACCACCCTAACCTTCCCCTCCCATCCCCTATCAACCCTCAGTTTTGTTTCCTGGGATTAAGGGTCTATTATGGTCTGTCTCCTTCCCTGTCCCATCTTGTTTCATTTTTCCCCCTCCCTAGACCCCATGACCCCCAGCCTGCCTCTCAAATTCAAAGAGAGTAATTATTAACATGTACAGTAACACATTAATTATGGTAGTATTTATTTTTCTTTTGACCACAATTCTTACTTGCCTATCACAAGTGTCCTTGTTTATTACAGCATTAATTGCTTTAAGTGACAGCCAGTGTTTCTGAACATTACAAACCATATGAAAATTGTATACTTGCTTTCTCAGCCTGGGCTTTTCTCATAATTGGGGTTTTCAGAATGGCCTTGAGGAGACTTCTTGAGCTAAGGAGTGATTATTTTATTCTCTTTAATAATAATTTACTACAAGGGCTTTGGTATCAGGTAAAGCTGAATTTTTTTTTTTTTTACTGTCAATATTTTTACTTCTTTTTTTTCCCATTTTATTTATTTTTTCAGCGTAACAGTATTCATTCTTTTTGCACAACACCCAGTGCTCCATGCAAAACGTGCCCTCCCCAATACCCACCACCTGTTCCCCCAACCTCCCACCCCTGACCCTTCAAAACCCTCAGGTTGTTTTTCAGAGTCCATAGTCTCTTATGGTTCGCCTCCCCTTCCAAATTTTTTTTTTTTAATAAACATATAATGTATTTTTATCCCCAGGGGTACAGGTCTGTGAATCGCCAGGTTTACACACTTCACAGCACTCACGATAGCACTTACCCTCCCCAATGTCCATAGCCCCCTCCCCCTCTCCCAATCCCACCTCCCCCCAGCAACCCCCAGTTTGTTTTGTGAGATTAAGAGTCATTTATACACAATGGAATACTATGCAGCCATCAAAAGAAATGAAATCATGCCATTTGCGATGACGTGGATGGAACTAGAGTGTATCATGCTTAGTGAAATAAGTCAATCGGAGAAAGACAACTATCATATGATCTCCCTGATATGAGGACATGGAGAAGCAACATGGGGGGGTAGGGGGATAGGAGAAGAATAAATGAAACAAGATGGGATTGGGAGGGAGACAAACCATAAATGACTCTTAATCTCACAAAACTTTTTTTTTTATTTGTTTATTTACAGCATAACAGTGTTCATTGTTTTGGCATCACACCCAGTGCTCCATGCAGTACGTGCCCTCCCTATTACCCACCACCTGGTTCCTCAACCTCCCACCCCACCCCCCCACCCCCGCCGCCCCTTCATAACCCTCTGGTTGTTTTTCAGAGTCCATAGTCTCTCATGGTTCATCTCCCCTTCCAGTTTCCCTCAACTCCCTCTCCTCTCCATCTCCCCATGTCCTCCATGTTATTTGTTATGCTCCACAAATAAGTGAGACCATATGATACTTGACTCTCTCTGCTTGACTTATTTCGCTCAGCATAATCGCTTCCAGTCCCATCCATGTTGCTACAAAAGTTGGGTATTCATCCTTTCTGATGGAGGCATAATACTCCATTGTGTATATGGACCACATCTTCCTTATCCATTCATCCGTTGAAGGGCATCTTGGTTCTTTCCACAGTTTGGCGACCATAGCCATTGCTGCAATAAACATTGGGGTACAGATGGCCCTTCTTTTCACTACATCTGTATCTTTGGCGTAAATACCCAGCAGTGCAATTGCAGGGTCATAGGGAAGCTCTATTCTTAATTTCTTCAGGAATCTCCACACTGTTCTCCAAAGTGGCTGCACTAACTTGCATTCCCACCAATAATGTAAGAGGGTTCCCCTTTCTCCACATCCTCTCCAACACACGTTGTTTCCTGTCTTGCTAATTTTGGCCATTCTAACTGGTGTCAGGTGGTATCTCAATGTTGTTTTAATTTGAATCTCCCTGATGGCTAGTGATGATGAACATTTTTTCATGTGTCTGATAGCCATTTGTATGTCTTCGTTGGAGAAGTGTCTGTTCATATCTTCTGCCCATTTTTCGATATGATTATCTGTTTTGTGTGTGTTGAGTTTGAGAAGTTCTTTATAGATCCTGGATATCAACCTTTTGTCTGTACTGTCATTTGCAAATATCTTCTCCCATTCCGTGGGTTGCCTCTTTGTTTTGTTGACTGTTTCCTTTGCTGTGCAGAAGCTTTTGATCTTGATGAAGTCCCAAAAGTTCATTTTTGCTTTTGTTTCCTTGGCGTTTGGAGACATATCTTGAAAGAAGTTGCTGTGGCTGATACCGAAGAGGTTACTGCCTATGTTCTCCTCTAGGATTCTGATAGATTCCTGTCTCACGTTGAGGTCTTTTATCCATTTCGAGTTTATCTTTGTGTACGGTGTAAGAGAATGGTCGAGTTTCATTCTTCTACATATCGCTGTCCAGTTTTCCTAGCACCATTTATTGAAGAGACTGTCTTTTTTCCATTGAATATTTTTGCCTATTTTGTCGAAGATTATTTGACCATAGAGTTGAGGGTCCATATCTGGGCTCTCCACTCTGTTCCACTGGTCTATGTGTCTGTTTTTATGCCAGTACCACGCTGTCTTGGTGATCACAGCTTTGTAGTAAAGCTTGAAATCGGGTAACGTGATGCCACCAGTTTTGTTTTTGTTTTTCAACATTTTCTTAGCAATTCGGGGTCTCTTCTGACTCCATACAAATTTTAGGATTATTTGCTCCAGCTCTTTGAAAAATATCGGTGGAATTTTGATCGGAATGGCATTAAAAGTATAGATTGCTCTAGGCAGTATAGACATTTTAACAATGTTTATTCTTCCAATCCAAGAGCATGGAACAGTCTTCCATCTTTTTGTGTCTTCTTCAATTTCTTTCATGAGTGTTCTGTAGTTCCTCGAGTACAGGTCCTTTACCTCTTTGGTTAGGTTTATGCCCAGGTATCTTATGGTTCTTGGTGCTATAGTAAATGGAATCGATTCTCTAATTTCCCTTTCTGTATTTTCATTGTTAGTGTATAAGAAAGCCACTGATTTCTGTACATTGACTTTGTATCCTGCCACGTTACTGAATTGCTGTATGAGTTCTAGTAGTTTGGGGGTGGAGTCTTTCTTAAACTGGGATGCCCTTTATTTGACACCCCTCGCCTAGCATTATTAACTTGGTCATCTGTGAAAGGGTAGGACAGCCTTCACCCTGGCCCAGCAGAGTCTCCCTTCAGTTCTGCAGGAACAGGTCACTTGCCTGGAATATTGGACCTGCCAAGAGGCACCGCTTCTTCCTCATCCTGACATGCAGTCTCAGCCACATTTTCTTTTAATCAATAGTTACTTTGGGAAGCCAAGAGATGCCTGGTACATAGCCCTCAGTGAGAATAATTTTGATGAGGAGAAGGGGCATAATGTTAATGATTATGGTAATAATGTCCTAATTTTAATGTGAATAGAGATAGTCTTGTACTGTACTGAATACATTCTGTTTCCCAGTCACCTCCATGCCATGAAAAATGGCAATACTTAAGAAACGGCAGAGAGCAATAAAAGTCATCTTCTCCAATCTGAAGCAGATATCATGGTCTTATTAAAATTTTTCTACACTAAAGAGGATGATGCTATAGTATGGGAGATTTTCTCTAAAGTGAATATTGGCATCCTAAACTAAGTCAGACCTTTCAGTCCACTCTAGAGTGTCTAGAGCCCTGAAGCTTGGTTTTGACACAGTGTTTCTGTTTTCATGTAAATGCTCTATTCCACTGTGCTGTACGAATAAAGTGTAAGTATGAAAATGATGACTGGTAGCCCTACTTTTTTTTTAAATTTATTTATTTGACAGACAGAGATGACAAGCAGACAGAGAGGCAGGCAGAGAGAGAGGGGGAAGCAGGCTCCCCGCCGAGCATGGAACCCGATGTGGGGCTCGATCCCAGGACCCTGGGATCATGACCTGAGCTGAAGGCAGGGGCTTTAACCCACTGAGCCACCCAGGCACCCCAGGTAGCCCTACTTTGAGAATTGTTTTCAAGGTGCAGCGATCCAATTTCAAATTAATCGTAGCATAGCATAATAAGAGGCCCAAGCATGAGGATGTACCTTATCCAAAAGTTGCCAGTCAGTTCTTGTGTGACCTTGAATACATTCCTTAACTTTTTGGTATCTCAGCACTTCCAAATAAGTTGGAAGTAATTGTGGAGGCCACTTTCAGGCAATCAACTTGAACAATGGAAACGTGAGTCAGGCTGAAGGCCCATAGTGACACACTGGCTGAGTTCGAACAAGCCCAATGGGTGACCCACATCAAAATATCCCTAAGCCCTAGCTGATCAATAGGTTACTTACACCCAGACACAGGTAGCAAAAAAGGAAAATTCTGTATGTTCCCATACGTCCTCACCTTCCCCCTGTAACTACAGCCTGCCCCAGTCTCTGTTCTGCTGTCCTGCCTGCTGCTCCCTTGTGTTCAAGGTGTATTCTCTCCTTTGTTCTGCCTTAGGTGAATCCTTTCACCACCTGTGCCCTGCAGGCTTCCACCAGATTGGCTCACCTCACATTTGGGGGCCCCATCCAATTGGGCCCCATAGTAATTAGGTTTATATATACTTCTTTTAGTGCTACACTGAAATAAAAAGATTGGTTGTGCTTCCTACTTTAAGGTAGCTTTGCTGTAACTGGTCTTCTCATGAAAAGCTGAGAGTCCTGCCTTGTTCTTGAATCAGATCCCAAGACTATAATATTTAAAAAGACCTGTGGCCCCTAGGTGGCTCAGTTGGTTAAGGTTAAGCATCAGACTCATAATTTCCACTCAGGTCAGGATCTTATGGGTCTTGAGATGGAGCCCCAGGTGGGGCTCACCGAATGGCAGGGAGTCTGCTTGAGATTCTCTCCCTCTCTCTGCCTCTCCCCCTACTTCCATGCACATGTGCACACTCTCTCTTCCCAATGGGTGAATAAATCTTGAATGAATGAATAAATGAATAAATCTGTCCAAAAGAACTATACTTATACCTGTGGTGAACACAGCATAATTGAAAAACTTGTCAAATCACTAAGTTGTACATCTGAAACTAAGGCAATACTGTGTATCAACTATATGCAAATAAAAAATAAAAATGAAATAAATAATGTAAAAAGTAAAAAAAAACCTGTTCATTCATGTGAAGAAAACATCCTGCTTAAAAATCAACTTTAGGTAACTGGATGTATCAAAAGAAAAGTAGTAAATTGAGACCTTTCTTCCCTTTCGTCTGAAGAAAAACTTGGGAGATACCCAAATCTCTGAATGCAGTCTCACAAACTGGTTTGGAGATCAGACATAGAATCAGCATAATTAGAAAGGAGAAAAATGAAGGAAAGAAAAGTAAAAGGGATGTAGGGGAAAGTTAGAAAAACCTGAAAACAAAACAGTCTATTTCATACCACTCAAAGTGTGGTCCTTGGCCTAGTCACATTGGCATCACCCAAGACTGTTCTAGAGTACAGAATCTCAGACATCCCACTGATCTGTTGTAGGGATGATATTGGTGCATGGATCCTTTTCATCTTCCAGTGTAACTCTAGAGAGTTACCCCTGGCTAAACAGAGCTTCCCCACTTGGAAAGCTACACAGTACCCACCCAACAAACGTCAGTTAACAATTGACTGGTACCAAGGGATGAAAGCCTGGTTCCTCATCTTAGGGTGAGATTACTTATTGCAGGATGTGTTCCAAAACTTCCTCCTGGGTTCAGACTAAAGCTCATCTTTGATTGAGACCATATTCATGATTAGCTTTTATGGCCTGCTCTGTCAGGCAATGTTCACTCCTTTTCTCCTGAGAATACTCCTCTAGTGACTTGAATAAGACCCCCATCTCATGCTACACTTTTAAGAAACTCAACCTAAGTTGTTTTGTCCTGGAAACAGATCTGAAAAGCAGATGCTAAGGATAGAATTTTGTAGTTAGATCTAACTTGCCAGCTGGATCACGAGTGGTAGGTGATGTACTGATAGTCTCTGGGACGCTGTAACAGGCAACTACTAAGACTTTCACTTGAGGGGAATGGGATGAGATGCAGGTGGAGGGGATGCACTAACTGGCACAATTTCTTAGGCACTGGAGACATATGGGGAAGTAACAACTCTAAAGACTGTGAAATTGAGTGGCTGTTGCTAAGTACCATTGACTTAGTGTAGAAAGAAAATGACAGGTTCAGACCTCTTAATAATTGAAAGTAAAGTGTGAGTATCAGAGGCCTCCTTGGTAGCTTTTGAAAAGATTCTCATAACCTGAAGCCAGCAGGTGGAAATGGCTGTAGACAGAGAACTTAAGTGTGATATTGGCAGAGCTTTGAAGAATTCTTGGCCTCAGCAAATCTCCCATGACATTACAGGACCTAGAGAGGGAAAGAGTGGACACATACATTGATCGCCATAATAACTAAATGATAAAGAGTTACTCCCATTATTTTTCCCCCAAGGGAAACTGGGGTTTAAAGGAATTAAGTAACTTGTCCAAATTTGCATAATTAGTAAATGGCATTGTGAGACTCCACACCAAGTCATCTGGCTGCACATCCTATGTTGTATTTTCCCCAACGGGAAACTGGTTTTAATTTTTCATTTGCAACATAAGTAGATAAGGGTACCCTAATTCTATGGAAGTTTGCCTTCTGCGAGGGGAAGGGTTAGGTGTCATGAGATACATCAGTGGACAAGGACACAAAACCAGCACTTTTGACTCCAGCCCCTGTACCTGTCTAGTGAGTCTTTCATTTCCTTTTTTAAAAGATTTTATTTATTTATTTGACAGACAGAGATCACAAGCAGGCAGAGAGGCAGGCAGAGAGAGAGGAAGGGAAGCAGGCTCCCTGCCAAGCAGAGAGCCCAATGCAGTCCTCGATCCCAGGACCCCAGGATCATGACCTGAGCCAAAGGCAGAGGCTTTAACCCACTGAGCCACCTAGGTGCCCCAAGCCTTTCATCTCTTAAGAATGTCCTGTTTCCAACAGTTAACAAAACCAAAAGACAACTGACAGAATGGGAGAAGATATTTGCAAACGACATATCAGATAAAGGGCTAGTATCCAAAATCTATAAGGAACTTAGCAAACTCAACACCCAAAGAACAAACAATCCAATCAAGAAATGGGCAGAGGACATGAACAGACATTTCTGCAAAGAAGACATCCAGATGGCCAACAGACACATGAAAAAGTGCTCCATGTCACTCGGCATCAGGGAAATACAAATCAAAACCACAATGAGATATCACCTCACACCAGTCAGAATGGCTAAAATTAACAAGTCAGGAAATGACAGATGCTGGCGAGGATGTGGAGAAAGGGGAACCCTCCTCCACTGTTGGTGGGAATGCAAGCTGGTGCAACCACTCTGGAAAACAGCATGGAGGTTCCTCAAAATGTTGAAAATAGAACTACCCTATGACCCAGCAATTGCACTACTGGGTATTTACCCTAAAGATACAAACATAGTGATCCGAAGGGGCACGTGTACCCGAATGTTTATAGCAGCAATGTCTACAATAGCCAGACTATGGAAAGAACCTAGATGTCCATCAACAGATGAATGGATAAAGAAGAGGTGGTATATATACACAATGGAATACTATGCAGCCATCAAAAGAAATGAAATCATGCCATTTGCGACGACGTGGATGGAACTAGAGTGTATCATGCTTAGTGAAATAAGTCAATCGGAGAAAGACAACTATCATATGATCTCCCTGATATGAGGACATGGAGAAGCAACATGGGGGGTTAGGGGGATAGGAGAAGAATAAATGAAACAAGATGGGATTGGGAGGGAGAGAAACCATAAATGACTCTTAATCTCACAAAACAAACTGGGGGTTGCTGGGGGGAGGTGGGATTGGGAGAGGGGGAGCGGGTATGGACATTGGGGAGGGGAGGCAAACCATAAGAGACTATGTACTCTGAAAAACAACCTGAGGGTTTTGAAGGGTCAGGGGTGGGAGGTTGGGGCAACCTGAGGGTTTTGAAGGGTCAGGGGTGGGAGGTTGGGGGAACAGGTGGTGGGCAATGGGGAGGGCACGTTTTGCATGGAGCACTGGGTGTTGTGCAAAAAGAATGAATACTGTTACGCTGAAAAAATAAATAAAATGGGAAAAAAAAATGAATGTCCTGTTTCCTTTAGAAGAGGGAAAAGGTAGTAAAAGGCAAACAGTGCCATTCTTGCTGCTAGAAATGCACCCCTTTTTATGGGCACTTACTGCTGGATTTCATGCAAATCAAGCAAAGGCATTCTGAAATGCTTATTTTCTTCCTTGGAGAAGCCAGGCAGGTAACCTGTGGTGGTTTCTGGAAATAAGACTCTAGAAGAGAAGACCCTGGAAGTGATTTTTGTCTCATGAGCTTGAAGGGTTGTAAACTGACTCTCCAAGGTGACTTTTGACATTAAACTATAAAAAAAGAGATTAAGAACAAAGAATATAAATAATAAAATGTTAAAATGTAGTTACTGTCATATCTGAGTAGATGTTTATATTACAAGCCCTTCCCTGTTATGAAAGCTGAAGCTGTTCTTGCTCTTGCAAAAATTTGACAATGGTTTTTCAAATAGCTTTTCAATTAGAAACCTCTTTATTCTATGTCTTGATTTTGATACTTAAAAATACTTAAATGAAAGCTGCAAAAACATTTGAGCTTTATTTGAACTCTGGTCATAGAAATCTTGTTTATATTATCTTTAATACTTTTTAAAATAACTCTCATGATCAGATCAATCTATGAAATTCTAGGTTAAGACTAAACTTGTTTAAATACTTTGAGCTCATGATAGTTAACTAAGTAGATGTGGGGGGCAGTGTAGACAAATCTCTATCTCTAGGAAAGTAAGACTTGGGCAAAGGACAATGTGATTTGAATTGTGTCAGTGTGTGCCTTCTTTGTAACAGCAAATTCCATTGAAGTGTCCTTTCCTTTCAGCTATTCAGTTAAATATGACACTAATGTTTCCCCATATAGAAACACCAACTCTTGATCTGCTAGCTAGGAAAGGGGAAACTGAGTGTGCCCATTTATGAAAAGCCCCCACTAAATCCTTTTTACTTAAACTCTACAGGTACCTCGATATGAGTGAAAACCGACACATTACCAATGCAGGAATCCATGTGCTGGCAAGAAGCTGCCTCCAGCTCAAATATCTAGACCTCAGCTCTACAGGAATAAACAAAAGAGGGTAGGCAAATGAGATTGTCCTTTTTTATCCAGTTGCTTTACAAAAATGAATCATGAGTTAATTATCCATTTCAGTTCATCATTTTAAGGGTACCTTAAATGCAGCCTATAATGTAGACCATGATATGGTAGGTCAAAAGGAATCTGAATCTGCTTATGGCATTCCTGGGCCCCAAGCAAGTCAAGGGATGTGACGAAATGCCTATTTCAGTGACTCTTAATATTTGATCACAGTTAATAATAGATAGATGATATTCTATCATTGTGGTACCTAGCTCCCAAACTAGCCCCCAATGATTCCCAGCTCCTAGAATTCATTCCCTGAGTAGGTCCTTCCAACACTGTATTAGCATTGGTCTCTGAGACCAACAGAACACAGCAGAAGTGATAGCATCTCACTTCTGAGACTAGGTGATAAAAGACTGAGCCTTCCATCTAGGGCAGCTTTCTTCTTTCTGTCTGTCTGTCTGTCTCTCTCTCACTCATTATTTCTTGTGGGAGAGCCAGCAGTTACATCATAAGGACACTCAGGCAATCTGGGAAGAAGTCCACATGGTGAGGAACTAAATTCTTTGGGCAACAGCCAGAAAGGAACAATAACCATGTGAGTGAGTTTGGAAGGAAATCTTCCCATAGCCAAGCCTGTAGAGGAGACTCAGCCCTCCCAACAGTCTGACTACAATCTCATGAGGCACCTTGAGCCAGAACCACTCAGCTAAGTTGTACTTGGATTCATGAGGCAGAGAAACAGAGATATTATGTGCTGATTATTTTAAGCTAAGTTTTGGGGTAACTTGGTGTACACCATGTAACTAACACTCATGAAGAAGTGTTCAGAGCTGGCATTATTTCCACTTACTGAGTAAGACACTGATGATGGTTCTTGCCTAAGCCCATATATCACACCTGGTTACTTTTATAGCTGTATATTTTAACAAATATATTCTTGAGCTCTGAATGGGTCATCTCATAAAAAAGTGATTTGAAGAGATTAATTGTACTTCATTCCATCTCTCATAACACTTAACACATTTATTACACCACAGGGTCATTAGTGGGTTAGCTCTAAATCTGGGTTGGTTACTTAAAACATCTTCTTTGCCAAAGACACCTGAAATAATTTTAAAAAATAAAAACAATAAAATAAACATGGAGGGGATATTGGTGTACAAATATGAAGGGTCACACACACTTTAATAATTACTGTCTGAAGTTTTGCAACATTGTAAAGGATGCTTAAATTATTTCGTCTCATGAAAATTGAGATTTTATATCTATAAAATAATTCAGAATAATCAAACTTACAGAGAATCAACTTTTTTTTTTCCATTTTATTTATTTTTTCAGCGTAACAGTATTCATTCTTTTTGCACAACACCCAGTGCTCCATGCAAAACGTGCCCTCCCCATTACCCACCACCTGTTCCCCCAACCTCCCACCCCTGACCCTTCAAAACCCTCAGGTTGTTTTTTCAGAGTCCATAGTCTCTTATGGTTCGCCTCCCCTCCCCAATGTCCATAGCCCGCTCCCCCTCTCCCAATCCCACCTCCCCCCAGCAACCCCCAGTTTGTTTTGTGAGATTAAGAGTCATTTATGGTTTGTCTCCCTCCCAATCCCATCTTGTTTCATTTATTCTTCTCCTATCCCCCTACCCCCCCATGTTGCTTCTCCATGTCCTCATATCAGGGAGATCATATGATAGTTGTCTTTCTCCGATTGACTTATTTCACTAAGAATGATACGCTCTAGTTCCATCCACGTCGTCGCAAATGGCAAGATTTCATTTCTTTTGATGGCTGCATAGTATTCCATTGTGTATATATACCACATCTTCTTTATCCATTCATCTGTTGATGGACATCTAGGTTCTTTCCATAGTCTGGCTATTGTAGACATTGCTGCTATAAACATTCGGGTAACAGAGAATCAACTTTTTAATGATTATAAGAAGCCAACAGATTCTCCAGCCTCTAGATATTATTACTATTACTATTTTTAGTTTGCAGGGAAGTTGGAGGACAGGGTAATGGTTTATTGGAAGCAGTTTATTTTCCTGGAAACATCAAATAATGTTCTTGTACCTATTCTCTCTTACTGGTACATATCTTTAAAATTTTTCAGATAAAAGATTGCTTTGTGGTTAAGTCTTTACTCCTTAGAATCACAAGAGCTGACTATTCCGGGAGTAGACGCAACAAACTCCTGTCATTGAGTTTAATTGGCATACTTTTTTTAAAAAGATTTTATTTATTTATTTGACAGACAGAGATCACAAGTAGGCAGAGAGGCAGGCAGAGAGAGAGAGACAGAGAGGGAAGCAGGCCCTCTGCTGAGCAGAGAGCCCTATACGGGTCTCGATCCCAGGACCCTGAGTCATGACCTGAGCCGAAGACAGAGGCTCAACCCACTGAGCCACCCAGCCACCCTAATTGACATATTTTAAATAGATAATAAATTCAAAATAATTAGGTGAGCTGTTTGCAGTAAGGGATAGAAAGCAATATCCCAGACAAGTACTTCCTTCAAGGTACTTTTCACCTAATTTAAGAAAAGTATCTCTCTCTCACACACACACACATATAAAAATCTAAATAGCATACAAATCCTTTAAGAGGGGGTGACTTCTGGAGAACTGTTTAACCTCAGATAATCCTTGAAGGATTGGTAGGATTCAGGTGGGCAGACGAGAGGAAAAGGAAGTCTAGGCAAGAACAAATTCTTTCAGATTGTGATTTTTTTAAAAAAGAGGTTTATTTGCCAAAAGCTTTCTTACAAATCACTTAATATACTTAAATATGAATCATCCCATAAATATAGTCTTGTTTGTCCCTTTGCCATCGAAACTTATGCCATGTTCTCCTAATGAACCATTAATTTTCAAAAATATTATTCTGATGTTTGCTTGATATCCCATTACATAAATATGATATACTTAATTTAAAAATTATCTTATTGGGGCACCTGGGTGGCTCAGTGTGTTAAAACCTCTGCCTTTGGCTTAGGTCATAATCCCAGGGTCCTGGGATCAAGCCCCACATCAGGCTCTCTTTTCAGCATGGAGCCTGCTTCCCTTCCTCTCTCTCTGCCTGCCTCTCTGTCTACTTGTGATCTCTTTCTGTCCAATAAATAAATAAAATCTTAAAGAAAATAAAAATAAATAAATAAATAAAAATTACCTTATTGTTGCGCATAGAGATTGCTTCTGATTTTCTTTATGAAAAATAACATAGTAAAAATACCCTCGTATGCAAATATTTGCATCTTTGATTATTTCATTTATAGAAAGCGCTAAAAAATAGAATTACTAGTTCAAAAAATTAGGAGATTAACATTTTTAAGGCTTTCAAATTAATATTGCTAAAGTGCTCTTGGAAAGGCTGTACAGTGCCTTCTTCCAACAGCGGTGTGTGGACCTGCCTGTCTTGCCTCACCAGTGGAAACCTCAGTGCTCTGGTACAAATAGAGCCAGTGTTATGGACAGCATACCTTATTTTGATTTGTTTTGCTGATGCTTCTTGACATTAAATGTTTTTAATATATTTTTTTAAGATTTTATTTATTTATTTGACAGACAGAGATCACAAGTAGGCAGAGAGGCAGGCAGAGAGAGAGAGGAAGGGAAGCAGGCTCCCCGCTGAGCAGAGAGCCCGCCAGGTGATCCCAGGACCCTGGGATCATGACCTGAGCCAAAGGCAGAAGCTTTAACCCACTGATCTACCCAGGCACCCCTTTAATATATTTTTTTAAGATTTTTATTTATTTATTTGAGAGAGAGGGAGACCAAAAGCAGGGGGAGCAGCAGAGGAAGAGGGATAATCAGGCTCCCCTTTTAAAAATATTCTTAACGGTATTTTTCATTTATTTATTTCTCTGTTGGGGGGTTTCCCTTTATACTATTGAAACATATATCTTGGGGGGGGGTTGTGATCTTGGGGACCTGGGACTGAGACCTGCTTCAGGCTTCCTGCTCACCGGGGAGCCTGCTTCTACCTTTTACTCTGCCCCCTTCCTACTCATGTTCTCTCTCTCTCTCAAAAAAATAAAATCTTAAAAAAAAAGAAACATAACATATGTGTAGCTTCATAGATTAGTAAATATTCTTTATAGATATTATGGTATTAATTATCAGGGTTTTTTTTAAATGTTGTTAAGTATTTGTTCCAGTATACCATTTCATGAAAAGTTTTCCAGGTGATTCTCAGGTTTTCTTGATACACTGAATACATTTTAAAGTAGAATACATGAATATGTATAAAATATACATACTTACAATGTGTTACAATGATAAATACATACTGTCCTATTTTTCTAGAGCTAATGCTTGATTTACTTGTGATTTTTTTTATTGGAGTTTAACTGATAAATAACATTATATGAGTTTCAAGCATACAACATAAAAATTCAGTATTTGTATATACTGCAAAATTATCACAATAAGTCTAGTTAACATCTGTTGAACTTAAAATCTCTGATTAAAGATAATGTATGAGACAATCATTTATCAATTTGGAAGAGTCACATACGAAGCCTTTTTTATCGAATTCATTTGTTCTACAGTGGTATTTTAGGGTGTGACCCCCTGTTGTTCTACAAAAAATATAAAGGTTATACTTGGTTCCTCTTGGGGAACTGCATATATATACTAGATACAGGATCTGGAAATGGGCCCAATTGGAAATAAGAGCGGCATGTAAAATAGACATGAATTCAAACTACCCCAGTCTTTTCCATTCATTTACAACAGTATTATCACAGATATATGCCCTTGGATTAGCAAGGCTAATGTGGACTACGCCCACACACACTTCTGTTAGATTTACAGAACCAGCATGCTTTCTCTCCTCTTTGCAACTTCACCAATATCATCCCTCTTGCTAATCACGTCTGTCTATGATCTTTATAACGGATGCCGCAGTTTGTAGACAGAGGATGCTTGTCAGTTCCTACAGATCTCTACATGGGAAAAATCACTAGAGTGGAATAGAAAGGAAGACACCATAAATGTACTTCATTATAGCCTTGAGGCCTACTTTTCCTTCAGGCCCAATTTGTTCTTTATGCTTAAGCCACTTTACAGATGAAAACTATCCCCCCACCCCCCCGCTGACATTTTTTTTCATTATGTCTTTTATCTGTGAGTATCTGGATAAAGACTGTGCTTATGATCCCGCTGATCAGCTTACTATACGTGTTTGGATTTCACTTGTAAATGTCTGACTGAAATATAACAAAGAAAAAAGTGGATATACAGTGCTGGGCTAATGTTAAGCCACTGTTAGCGTTTACTCATTTTGTCTCTGAGACAAAAGTCACTCGTCTGGGTGATATAGAACTAACAAAAGTGTGACTTGACTAGAACCCGAGTCTTTCCTGTGTTACCGTTGGCGGGGGGCCTGCATAAATGATACACAGCTCAGGTCAGTTCCCTAGTTAGGAGACTACCTTCACGGTAGGAGGGTGCTGGTCTTTAATTACACTGATATGTACCAGAGGCTTCACTTCAGAGAGGGTTTCATAAGGCTAGAACCTACTAACACGCAGAATTAGATACTTTTTTTTTTTTTCATTATGGCTTATCTCCAAAGGCTGGATCATACTAGTTAAAGTACAGAGGAGAGAACAACCCCAGACTTGAGAGCTTATTTTGCTGGTTTTCACTATCTTACCGACATGGAGATTGTAGGCTGTGTGTGTGTGTGTGTGTGTGTTTATTGGTAGCTATGGCCACACCCCCATTTTTGTTGGCTCTCCTGGCACTCTTACTGGATTATCTGCTTCATGCCACCTCAGGATTTTTCTATTTTACTTCGTCTCCAATAAAATATTCAGTTAATTCAAATGTGAACTCAAAACCCGCTACGTTGCCTTGTTTACTGCCCCCAAGCCAGCAGTTCAGTAGCTTAATTTAGAGAGAGGTGATCAAGTAGGCAAATAATAGGACAGGAGCAGGTGTCTCATTGTTTTACTGCATCTCTCGGAGCACGAGTACCTCTACAGTAGAGCCTATCTGAGCAGGATTTATTCGATTGTAAGAGGAAAGAATGTTCTATTCTGAAAGCGTTGGGGACTTCCGGAAGTGGTTGAATAACCTGAGAGAAACATTTACAGCAATGTGAAACCTGTCCTTACATTGCGTTCCTCACGTTAGTGAATTTGTTTTCTTAGAGGAAAACATGAAACACTGTTCTCATGCTCATGAAGACATGCAACAGAAACCTGGGTCTGCGTCCTGTGGTTTTTATATTATCATTGAGGTTTGGACCAGAAATGAACAGGAACAATGACCAAACAGAGTCTTGCCCACTCATTTACTAATAGACTCTCAGGAATGAGAAGCAGATTACTTATTTTTTTCTGTGAAGCTATAAGATCTCTAACTAAAACTTTCAGGAAAACACTCACTTAATTCTTCTTGTGTAAGTAGTCTAAATCATTTTTTCATTTGAGAGGCAGGATTGATTTAGCATGGACTTTGGAACCTAATTCCCTTGCCTGGGTGACCTTGGATGAGATACTAAACCTCTCTGTGCCTCACTTTCCGTATCAGTAACATGAAGATGAAAATGATAGGTCCTGCCTCAGGGTCTTCGTGGGGACTAAGTGACTTAACTCAGGAAAAGATTTAGGGGCCCGGAATATGAAAAGCACTCTGTGTTAGGCATTATTATTTGTTTATAAATACCATTTAAATTATTTTTATTCAAATAATAAGTATTATTCACTATGCGTACACTCATGCTGCTTATTTAAGGTGGTTATTTCTTAGAAAGTAAAAATTATTTGGTTTGAATAAACCCATTGTAAAGAACTTTGAGTTTTCATAATTATTACAGGGAAGACTTGAGAGCACTGGCCTAATCATTCAGTGAAACCCAAAGAGATATCAGAATTTCAATATTTATGGATATTATCAAGACATTTAAAGTCCTCTGATTTTTCTGTTATTAATTGAAAACTAGAGAAAGTGTCCATTTTTTCTTTTTTTAAAGATTTTACCTATTTATTTGAGAAAGAGACAGAGAGAAATGCAGAGAGCATGAGTTGGGGGGGAAGGGGCAGAGGGGGAGGGAGAAGGAAAATCCTAGCCAAGCAGTGATGCCCGATGTGGGACTTGATCCCAGGACCCTGGGATCATGACCTGAGCAGAAGGCAGAGGCTTAACTGACTGAGCCACCCAAGTGCCCTAAGAAAATGTCTATTTAAAGATGAGGACAGGGGCGCCTAGGTGGCTCAGTGGTTTAAGCCGCTGCCTTTGGCTCAGGTCATGATCTCAGGGTCCTGGGATCGAGTCCCACATCGGGCTCTCTGCTCCGCAGGGAGCCTGCTTCCTCCTCTCTCTCTGCCTGCCTCTCTGCCTACTTATGATCTCTCTCTGTCAAATAAATAAATAAATAAATAAATAAATAAATAAATAAATCTTTAAAAAAAATAAAATAAAGATGAGGACAGAAATTATCGAGTTTTTTATATGTGTAATGTTCTTTTAACATTGAGAAGCATAGATTTCTTACTATAGATATGTGCTTTCACCAGTATGAAACATGGGGAACTATTTCAGGGACATTCTATTCCTATTTCAGGGACAGTCTATTAGGGAAGCTTTTCCCCTTGCTCTTGTTAACATTAGGAGAACTCTCCGTGGTATGTGATGTGAAACATTCAAAATCCCCAACCAGATCATCTTTGATAGTGCGTACAGGCCACACATACTATCTGGGTCTATATCTGGAGAACAAAGATGATAATACTTAGGATTTAAGTTTGAAAGTTCCTTTCCCTTTAATGTTGACATAGCTTTATCTCCGTGGGACCATCTCATGTTTCTGACATTGATGACTATCCCATTCCCCAACAGTTTTGAGGATAGTGGAAATACGTTTGCTGCAAAACTACTTGCCCTAACTTTCCCCCCTTCTTGCTATTCTCCATTCTTACCTGCCTTCCTACAGCCCCCCAATTTTAAAGGGAAACCTGGTAACTAGCCTAACAGAAGAGTCTGAAATGGACAGAAGAATTAATGCTTTTAAAGGACACAAATACTGAACATGGATTCTGTTAAATCAGAATTACTATTTTTAGGGACCCCAACTAGAAGGTCAGTAAAAACTCCTGCTTACCAGAGATTTTTTACTTTAACCTATAGATTTATTTTCAGTAATCTGTTTCTTAGAAGTCTAATTTGTTTAGATTGGTAGAATCACTGACAATGATTCTCTGGCATCTGTATTTGCTAATCATAGGATCACAGGTGGATCTGCTGTGTGGCCAAGGCTGTGAACCATCATTAGGATCAGTAATTCTCAATTTTTATGTATATCAGGATCACTCAGAAGACTTGTTAAAATACAGACTGGGAGACCCCGAATTGCTAAGGAAATGTTGAAAAACAAAAACAAAACTGGCGGCATCACGTTACCCGATTTCAAGCTTTACTACAAAGCTGTGATCACCAAGACAGCGTGGTACTGGCATAAAAACAGACACATAGACCAGTGGAACAGAGTGGAGAGCCCAGATATGGACCCTCAACTCTATGGTCAAATAATCTTCGACAAAACAGGAAAAAATATTCAATGGAAAAAAGACAGTCTCTTCAATAAATGGTGCTGGGAAAATAGGACAGCGATATGTAGAAGAATGAAACTCAACCATTCTCTTACACCATACACAAAGATAAACTCGAAATGGATAAAAGACCTCAATGTGAGACAGGAATCTATCAGAATCCTAGAGGAGAACATAGGCAGTAACCTCTTCGATATCAGCCACAGCAACTTCTTTCAAGATATGTCTCCAAAGGCCAAGGAAACAAAAGCAAAAATGAACTTTTGGGACTTCATCAAGATCAAAAGCTTCTGCACAGCAAAGGAAACAGTCAACAAAACAAAGAGGCAACCCACGGAATGGGAGAAGATATTTGCAAATGACAGTACAGACAAAAGGTTGATATCCAGGATCTATAAAGACCTTCTCAAACTCAACACACACAAAACAGATAATCATATCAAAAAATGGGCAGAAGATATGAACAGACACTTCTCCAACGAAGACATACAAATGGCTATCAGACACATGAAAAAATGTTCATCATCACTAGCCATCAGGGAGATTCAAATTAAAACAACATTGAGATACCACCTAACACCAGTTAGAATGGCCAAAATTAGCAAGACAGAAAACAACGTGTGTTGGAGAGGATGTGGAGAAAGGGGAACCCTCTTACATTATTGGTGGGAATGCAAGTTAGTGCAGCCACTTTGGAGAACAGTGTGGAGATTCCTGAAGAAATTAAGAATAGAGCTTCCCTATGACCCTGCAATTGCACTGCTGGGTATTTACCCCAAAGATACAGAAGTAGTGAAAAGAAGGGCCATCTGTACCCCAATGTTTATTGCAGCAATGGCTATGGTCACCAAACTGTGGAAAGAACCAAGATGCCCTTCAACGGATGAATGGATAAGGAAGATGTGGTCCATATACACAATGGAGTATTATGCCTCCATCAGAAAGGATGAATACCCAACTTTTGTAGCAACATGGACGGGACTGGAAGAGATTATGCTGAGCGAAATAAGTCAAGCAGAGAGCATCAAGTATTATATGGTCTCACTTATTTGTGGAGCATAACAAATAACATGGAGGACATGGGGAGATGGAGAGGAGAGGGAGTTGAGAGAAACTGGAAGGGGAGATGAACCATGAGAGACTATGGACTCTGAAAAGCAACCAGAGGGTTTTGAAGGGGTGGGGGGGGTGGGAGGTTGAGGAACCAGGTGGTGGGTAATAGGGAGGGCACATACTGCATGGAGCACTGGGTGTGATGCCAAAACAATGAACACTGTTATGCTGTAAATAAATAAAAAAAAAATCTAAAAATAAAAAGAATTTAAGAACCAAAAAAAAAAAAAAACACACACACAGACTGGTGTGGGGCACTTAGGTGAGCATCCAACTCTTAATTTCAGCTCAGGTCATGATCTTGGGGTCATGAGATTGCGCCCCACGCCTGGCTCTGTGCTCAGCGCAGAGTCTGCTGGAGATGTTCTCCCTCTCCCTCTGTCCCTCCTTCCATGTGCTCTCACTCTCTCTCTCCCTTTCTCTCTCAAATAAATATACAAAATCTTACACACACACACACACACACACACACACACCCCTATACACACAGACTGGTGAGCCCCAACCCTGTAGTTTCTGATTTAGTGGGTCAGGAGTGAAGCCCCTCTCCCCCAAATTTTCTGACAATTTCTTAGGTCATACTGATGCTGTTGGTCCAGGAGTCATCCTTCGAGGACTAACAATTTAGATTATACATGGATCCCTTGTCCTGGGAGAGGACATTGTGCTCCCGAGATCTAGGTAAACTCTTCAAAGTTACCAAAATTCCATGCTTATGATTCTGAAAAATCCTGGGGTGGGACCTACACTCTCAGGTTCCCTCCTGTCTTGTGCTTCTTGGGGTCCTGCTCCCTCTCACATGCACAATGGTGACTCAGCTTCTTCTTCTTTCTCAGTTGTGAGTGAAATAAACCTCAGTAGAAATGTTTCAAGGAACCCGAAGAAAGGCCTACATCACAACAAAGAGAACACCTTCTCTCATCCTCAGTGTCCTGTCAACTTCACCTTGCCGGCTCTGGTCTCACTCCATTTTCTGCCTTCTGTCTCTCCCTGCTCCACGGTCTTTACCCAGCTGTCAGGAGGAAGAAAAACCCATCCCTGTCCATGAAGAGTGGCAGAACTATCACGTGTTGTTCTGCAGGCCCTTTCTTCCTACAAACGTCTAGCACAGTATTAGCCCAAAGACAGGTCCCTTCTGGGAGTAAGTCTGGTGCCAGATGTTAAGATAACGATCACTTCTACTTCATTATTGCTAAATACCCATCAAAATGACAACACCGTAATAACTCTCTGGATTTATCTACTATTACCCTTTCTCTAAGTATCTCCAAATAGAATCTGACATCTTTAGATCTTTGCCCCTGTCATCTTAAACTTTTTTGTTTTGTTTTTTGGTCTGGAAATTTTATTAGGTGTGTTCATATGTATGTGCTTCTTTTAGGGAACTATGTTTGCAGTCTCTGTCTGGATGGGAGGGCAGGACTGGTAGGGGAGGAGGGATAGCATGGGGTTAGTGAACATGCAAGGCCAAGGTAAATTTGGGGGCTGAGCTTTTGGAAACTTCATAAAGAAGTAAAATTCACTAACTATTCTCAAACTTTTTGTTCTCTTTCTCCTCTCCAGAGATGGTTCATTGGCTAATTATTGCCACATTAGTTTGGAACATGTGAAACTCAGTTTCTGCAAAACTGTCACCCTGCATGTGGTTCAAAAACTGCGAAAACTATAGATGGTAAGAGAATGTTGATTTTTGTCCACTTGTTTCTCTTTTAGTCCTAAATGTCATCACAAAATGAAAACTTGTTATCAGCTGTGCATTGGTTTATTAATTTAATGTTTATATTATTATTATTTATAAATTCTCAGTGTTGCTTCCATTTTATCAACACAGAGTTCTAGCTATCATTAAATATTTCCCAGAAAATAGCTTCTGGTAACTTCATTTAAGACCAAACCAAGTTTTCATGAATTCTCATATAGCACAAAAATTATATTAGCTCCTCGGTACTTTGAAATTCATTGAAAAGTTCAGGAAAAAATACTTGGGGGACATTAGATACTTTTCAGTTACATTGGCCTCTGTCCTTGGGATACCATTTACCAGAACAATACACAAGCCAGGGAAAGAAAAACATTCGAGGAGTTTTTGGAGTTGAAACTACCATTTCAGATGTCCCATATTTCAAGAATTATTTGATGAATCCTAGTCTCCTCTGTGAAATCTGAACTTTTTGGAGGAAATCTGAGATTTCTGTAATGAGTTAATCTTTCAGGAAATAGAGGAGTCCATAGAACAAATACTTCTGTATGGAACCCTGGAAATTTTTAGGTTTCAAAACGAACAAAATAATGGAACAGTTTGAGGAAATTCAGTTTGCTGATTGTCTATGTCTTATAAAAATTAATAATTTGTTTATTACTAAAAAATATGAATTGAGAACTTAGAAGACATAATGGAATTTACATTATTTTCCAAAATCCTGAAGGTATGGCATTCCTCCACAATTGTGTTAGTGGGCAAAGAATTCTGTTTTCTTGCAATATCTCATTGCATGGTGCAAATGTGACATCTTACTTTTTTTTTTTTAACGCTAGATTTCACTTTCTTCACCCATCTTCTTTAACATTAAAGGTTTGCAAATTAAAGAACACATATAAGAGTGTTAGAAATCCTGATTCTGTATTTCCAATTACTACATTAGTAAAAAATTAGTGTCCTAGTTCATTGCTAAGCTGAGACTCTGGGGCATTGGTGAAAGAGCCTTATTTGAATATCTCATCCTTTGAATACTGAATTATAGAATACTTTCCAGAGGAATAGGAAGGGTTTTAGAATTTTACAGATCTCTGTCTGACTGATCTAGTTTGTCTCATTTTGTACTTCTGGGAACAGGAGCTTTAATCTTTCTTAGTCTAAAAAAAGATTAATATTTTAACATCTCCTCATATTATAGAATTGGGAACTTCCATGCCACGTAGAAATGTACATTTCTCTATTATTTTCGATTAATATAAATCTAACAATGCACACATTGCATTCCCTGGGGCTAAAAATAATTTTTGAGCATTTGAGATCAAATTCATAGGATTTCCTAAGAAGAAATCCATTGTGATCTTAGAACATGATTTGTCTTTTGAAAGAATGTAAGTTTGGGGAAAAAGTTGAATGTTTCCTATACAGTTCTAAAACAATTAGTAAATTGGGGCACTTGTATGGCTCAGTCTGTTAAGTGTCTGCCTTTAGCTCAGGTCATGATCCTAGGGTACTGGGATCAAGTCCCATGTCCAGTTCCTTGCTCAGTGGGGAGCCTACTTCTCCCTCTCCCTCTTCCTGCTTCTCCCCCACTTGTGTTTGCTCTCTCCCTCTCCTTCTCTGTGTCAAATAAATAAAAAAAGCTTAAAAAAAACCAAATAGTAAACTAATAAGGAAATACTGACATGATTATTCTTCCAATACTATCAACATTAAAATGCACACAACTGCCTAACAGTTGTTTATAATTATTCCTAATTTTAAATCCTGCCTCCTTTCCAAAGACTATAGGACTTTTTTTTTATAGGTAAACAGACACACACACACACACACACACACACACACACACACACAGCTGAGCAATTTGAAATTACGGTAAAAAAATGTTTGCTCAGAAACCAGGTAGAGAAACAGGAGAAATGGAACTGGGGTCAAGGTGAGGGAAGACTGAAGTTGGAGCTGCTGGCAGGGAAGGCAAAATGGGAAGCACCATAAAAATGATGGCCCTTCTGCAGGGTTGGTTCAACATCCACAAATCAATCAATGTGATACAACACATTGATAAAAGAAAGAACAAGAACCATATGATACTCTCAAGAGATGCTGAAAAAGCATTTGACAAAGTACAGCATCCCTTCCTGATCAAAACTCTTCAAAGTGTAGGGATAGAGGGCACATACCTCAATATTATCAAAGCCATCTATGAAAAACCCACCGCAAATATCATTCTCAATGGAGAAAAACTGAAAGCTTTTCCGCTAAGGTCAGGAACACGGCAGGGATGTCCATTATCACCACTGCTATTCAACATAGTACTAGAAGTCCTAGCCTCAGCAATCAGACAACAAAAAGAAATTAAAGGCATCCAAATTGGTAAAGAAGAAGTCAAACTATCACTCTTCGCAGATGATATGATACTATATGTGGAAAACCCAAAAGACTCCACTCCAAAACTGCTAGAACTTGTCCAGGAATTCAGTAAAGTGTCAGGATATAAAATCAATGCACAGAAATCAGTTGCATTTCTGTACACCAACAACAAGACAGAAGAAAGAGAAATTAAGGAGTCAATCCCATTTACAATTGTACCCAAAACTATAAGATACCTAGGAATAAACCTAACCAAAGAGGCTAAGAATCTATACGCAGAAAATTATAAAGTACTCATGAAAGAAATTGAGGAAGACACAAAGAAATGGAAAAATGTTCCATGCTCCTGGATTGGAAGACAAATATTGTGAAAATGTCTATGCTACCTAAAGCAATCTACACATTTAATGCAATTCCTATCAAAACACCATCCATTTTTTTCAAAGAAATGGAACAAATAATCCTCAAATTTATATGGAACCAGAAAAGACCTCGAATAGCCAAAGGAATATTGAAAAAGAAAGCCAAAGTGGGTGGCATCACAATTCCGGACTTCAAGCTCTATTACAAAGCTGTCATCATCAAGACAGCATGGTACTGGCACAAAAACAGACACATAGATCAGTGGAACAGAATAGAGAGCCCAGAAATCGACCCTCAACTCTATGGTCAACTAATCTTCGACAAAGCAGGAAAGAATGTCCAATGGAAAAAAGACAGCCTCTTCAATAAATGGTGCTGGGAAAATTGGACAGCCACATGCAGAAAAATGAAATTGGACCACTTCCTTACACCACACACGAAAATAGACTCCAAATGGATGAAGGACCTCAATGTGAGAAAGGAATCCATTAAAATCCTTGAGGAGAATGCAGGCAGCAACCTCTTCGACCTCAGCCGTAGCAACATCTTCCTAGGAACATCGGCAAAGGCAAGGGAAGCAAGGGCAAAAATGAACTATTGGGATTTCATCAAGATCAAAAGCTTTTGCACAGCAAAGGAAACAGTTCACAAAACCAAAAGACAACTGACAGAATGGGAGAAGATATTTGCAAACGACATATCAGATAAAGGGCTAGTCTCCAAAATCTATAAGGAACTTAGCAAACTCAACACCCAAAGAACAAACAATCCAATCAAGAAATGGGCAGAGGACATGAACAGACATTTCTGCAAAGAAGACATCCAGATGGCCAACAGACACATGAAAAAGTACTCCACGTCACTCGGCATCAGGGAAATACAAATCAAAACCACAATGAGATATCACCTCACACCAGTCAGAATGGCTAAAATTAACAAGTCAGGAAATGACAGATGCTGGCGAGGATGTGGAGAAAGGGGAACCCTCCTCCACTGTTGGTGGGAATGCAAGCTGGTGCAACCACTCTGGAAAACAGCATGGAGGTTCCTCAAAATGTTGAAAATAGAACTACCCTATGACCCAGCAATTGCACTACTGGGTATTTACCCTAAAGATACAAACATAGTGATCCGAAGGGGCACGTGTACCCGAATGTTTATAGCAGCAATGTCTACAATAGCCAGACTATGGAAAGAACCTAGATGTCCATCAACAGATGAATGGATAAAGAAGAGGTGGTATATATACACAATGGAATACTATGAAGCCATCAAAAGAAATGAAATCTTGCCATTTGCGACGACGTGGATGGAACTAGAGCATATCATGCTTAGTGAAATAAGTC
This sequence comes from Meles meles, assembly GCF_922984935.1. Classification (NCBI taxonomy): domain Eukaryota; kingdom Metazoa; phylum Chordata; class Mammalia; order Carnivora; family Mustelidae; genus Meles; species Meles meles. Next base: position 71,537,518 of record NC_060076.1, read on the forward strand.
AATCGGAGAAAGACAACTATCATATGATCTCCCTGATATGAGGACATGGAGAAGCAACATGGGGGGTTAGGGGGATAGGAAAAGAATAAATGAAACAAGATGGGATTGGGAGGGAGAGAAACCATAAATGACTCTTAATCTCACAAAACAAACTGGGGGTTGCTGGGGGGAGGTGGGATTGGGAGAGGGGGAGGGGGTTATGGACATTGGGGAGGGTATGTGCTATCGTGAGTGCTGTGAAGTGTGTAAACCTGGCGATTCACAGACCTGTACCCCTGGGGATAAAAATACATTATATGTTTATTAAAAAAAAAATTGGAAGGGGAGGCGAACCATGAGAGACTATGGACTCTGAAAAACAACCTGAGGGTTTTGAAGGGTGAGGGGTGGGAGGTTGGGGGAACAGGTGGTGGGTAATGGGGAGGGCACGTTTTGCATGGAGCACTGGGTGTTGTGCAAAAATAATGAATACTGTTAGGCTGAAAAAATAAATAAAATGGAAAAAAAAATGATGGCCCTTTTTGCCTTTTAAAACAAGGCCTGGCAATTCTTTATCAAAGGCAAAATTAATCCATCCTGAGAAGAATTTATCACCGGATTCTTCTACAATACTGAGAAACTAAAAACCTTGACAGTCACACATGTCAGCTGATTGCGTAAGATTCCAGCTGGGCAGTATTTCCTTATTTTAAAAAAATGCTAAACGAGTCACCATTGATAGAGTTTCCACATTCTTCCTTCATGCTACCACTATTGCTGTGGGATGACTGCACTTATTTCCCTGTAAGTTGAAATATTATGTTTTTATTGGATTTGAGGAATTTTCAGAAGCACGAAGGTAGAGGATTAGTTTGAAAATAAGCAGATCCTTTGCTAGTGCATTTTGTAACTTGAGCTATGAGAATATGTGAAACATGTCCTCCCCTCACTACTTCACATAAAGCAGGGTTGGAAAAATCCTTTCGTAAAGGGCCAGAGAATGAATATTCTAGGTTTTTACAGGTCAGATGTGTCTATTCCAACTACTCAGCTGTGCCCATCTAGCGTGAAAGTGAATGCACAGGACTGTGTTCCAACAAAACTTTATTTATGGACAGTGAGTGTTACAGTAGCACAGAACATACCCTTTCCTTCAGAATATAGCTGGTCTTCAACTTCAGATATTCTCACCATTCCTCACTAAGGCGACAAAATTTAAAAATGTACTTGATGTTCTCAAGTTTGATGCTATCTTTCTCCTTGAGAAACATAAAGTCCTTAACATAAAGAATTTTCATGCACTTACCATGCTTTCTAGGGTCCACTGTTTCCACTCCACATAATTGGGGGTCTTGTCTTTTCACTTTTTTTTTTTTTTTGGTTGAAGCTTCTCCATCTTTATGGCTGCACTGTCATTTCTGACCTGTGCAAAATAAAAGAGACTTTCAAAAGAGTCCAAGTTATATGATGCTAATGTTTTCAGGAAAATAGAATTTCTGTAATAAAGACATTAATGATATTCTATGTTAAATATTCCCAGAAATATTCCCAATTAAAGCAAGATATAAATTATTCTTGACTTAAGAGGTAGACAATCAAGGAATAATTGCATGGTACTGTGTTGAGATCTTATAAAAAATAATCCATTTTTGTATGTCAAATATCTCTACCCCCATAATAAAATAAAAAATGATAAAATTTTAAATATTGGTATTTTCTTGCTAGTTTGTACTCTTTGTTTATAATGTATTTAAACTTTTACCTGAGATTCCTAATTGGTAAATTACAATCTACTTTTGAGTCACTCAGTGTGTTATGAGAGAATAATATGTCAATTAACTCTGGAAGGAATATTTTCTCTTTTATATGCTATACATATTTAATTGTATGCACCCTGGTTTTATATGTAATACAGCAATGCCCAATATTTTATTTCTTCAGAACTTGTATCAGGGCATTGTAGTGGCTTCTGGGGATCCCATATATCCCACAGGGTCATGCCCTTTGACTTGAGTCTCTGTTGTGACTATTTCATGCCAAGGAAGTAGGTGTGCACTGTCTTTGGCAGGTTACCCAGATACTGGGATGAGGATTCATGTGGACATGGAAGGTAAGCAAAGTGGGGCAGGTAGAACAGTCAAGGGAAGGAGGATAAGCAACAGTGCACCACTGACATCAAGTAACGTCATCGTAGATAACTTTGTCTCAGTCCCAATGCTGAATATTGTACGGGTCAACTCAGTGTTGCTCTACAGCGAGGGCAAGGGGGCTTGACCACCACTACTTTCAGAGGAGATACAAATTGCTTGGTATCTACAGTTAACTAGACACGCAGGCAAAGTAAACTCGAACAGCCTCAAGGCTGACTGTTGGGTAGAATGCATAGGGACGGGGCCGAGCAAGAGAGCCTTTGGTACTTGTGCCATGTACAAGTGCCATGGAGCACTTGAATCGGGCGATCTGGTTTGAATCCTAGTTCTAGTAGCTGCGTGATTTTAGTCATAGCACTCAACCTCAGATTTAGTTTTCTTATCTCCCAAATTGGGAAGCCTAACTTTGTGAAAGGGTATTTAAAGGATAAATAGGATTGCATGGTGGCAACATAGGGAAAGGATCCTGGGCAGAGTGAATATTGTAGATGAAGTACAGAGTCTTAAAAAGAATGCTTAATGTTTGGGAAACAGCATGGCTTGAGGACAGATCCACATGTGCAGTAGGTATGGAGGTGGAAATGGGGTCCTATGGGGACACTTGAGAGGGAAGCATAATCTCTTTTTGGAAAATCAGGGAAATGATACCTAAGTTGAGGTCTAAAGCAGGGGAGGGAATATCAGGTAAATGTGGTAGACAGAGCTGAGGTGAGAAATAGCCCATCCCACTTCAGAGAGAGATGTAGAAAAGAAAAAGGGTGTAATATAAAGCCCAACTCAGAGCAAAAAATGTGTTGTAGATTAAAGATGGTCAAAAATTCTTTACTACTCCTCTCATTGAGTGATGGTGACTATTAACCCCCTTTTGAGTCGGCGTTGGCCTTAGTGATTAGCTTGACCAATAGAAGGTGGATGAACTAACACTGAAGACTTCTGAGGCTAGGTTGTAAGAAGCCTTGCAGCCTTGGCCCAAGACTCTTTGAATACTCATGGTTGGAGCCCTGAGGCACCATGTGGGAAGTCTAACTGTCCTGAGGGAGGGGCCATTGTGAAGAATCTGTGAGACCCCATGAAAGTAAAAGCTGGACTAAAATTTGAAAATTCATCAATATAATTCATCACATTAACAGGATAATGGAGGGAAAAAAAACACTATCCTCTAAATAGATGCTGAAAGCATCTAACAAAATCCAAAATCCATCCATGATAAATATTCTCAGTAATGCAGGAATAGAGGATAAATTCCTAAACCCTATAAAAAGCATCTACCCAAACTCTCCTGTTAACTTTATAATCAACAGTGGAAGAGTGAATGATTCCCCAGTGATTAGGAACAAAGCAAGGAGATCTGTTCTTACCACTGTAATTCTACATTGTAGTAGAAGTCCAAACCAGTGCAATATAGCAAGAAAAGGAAAACACATACAGATGGGAAATGAAGAAGTAAAACTACCCTTTTCTTCCCACAGATGACATGACCATGTAAGGAGAATATTTAAGAATTCTACTGGATCAGTACTAAAACTAGTAAGTGAGTTGAGCAAAGTCTCAGAATACAAGTTTGTTAAAATTCCAAAATTAATTTAATTTTATATGCTGGAAACAAGTAAATGAGGGATACAACATGTTTATTGATAGGCAGCTTAATATTAAGATACCAATTCTCCTAAAATTGATCTATGAGATTCAACACAAATACAATGCCAGATATATAAGTATAAATTGAAAAACTGATCTTAAAATTTATATGGAAATACCTAAGACCAAGGAATATCCAAAACAATTTGGAAAAAGAATAACAAAGCTGTAGAACTTATCCTACTTGATTTTGAGACTTACTATCAAGCAATGTGATCAAGACCATATGGTCTTGGTGAAAGGATAAATGTACAAGTCAAGAAGACAGAATAAAAAGTCCAGAAATAGACCCATACGTGTATGGTCATTTGATTTCTGACAAAGGTAATTCGAGAGAGGATCCTTTTTTCAATTTCAATAGAACCAACTCTATAGTGTTCTAAACAGTATAAACATCAATTCACAAACCAGAGCAGGGTAGATATTCCGTACTAATTGTCTATAATTCATGATTTCCCAAAGTCTGATAACTGCCAACACGTACACACACACACAACAATGCTGTATACTGATATGAGAAACAATATGCAATCAAAGAGGAAGTTCATCTGGATGGATCCATAATGCCGTATTTTCGTAAAAAAAAAGATCTGACAAAATGTTCATATTTGCAATTTTGGCTATATCAGTGTTACATTATTCTTTTCTCTTTTTTCCAGATTTACTTAAGGAGCAAGTAAATCACTATGATGTAAATTTGTGGACACATTCTTTTTTACTAAAATCTTCAAAATTTTCTTGTAACTTCCTTAGGAACAGCAAGCCATGGCAGGTATTCATGAGAGCACTAGGACTCAAGGTCTTGCAGGGGTGCCTATGTTTGAGAAATTTCTGAACCTCCTAATTTGTCCCTCAGTGGTATGCCATTCCTTGGATATCTTGTGCCATCTTAACAGGCTCATTGGTTCTTTCTGGGGCAGAGTAACTGGAATGTTTAAGTGACTTTGAGGAAGGCTCTTGTACCTGAAGGAAATCCTATAGCGTAGATTACAACAGGCTTCCACTAAAAGCCTCTCCCATTTTACTGAGTGAAGAGGAGGTTAAGGGGTTGTGCTCATTCCCCATTATAGGAAATTAGGTCAATTTATGATATTTGGGGCAAAGGAATAATTTCTCATGACTCATTACTCTGGTCATTGGTTTCCCAAAGAATGTTCTCAAGATCACTAACTTGGTGGAAAGCCCTCAGAAATTGAAACAAAAACCAAACCAAACCCAAAACCCTACTTTTTTTTTTTCATTTTATTTATTTTTTCAGTGTAACAGTATTCATTCTTTTTGCACAACACCCAGTGCTCCATGTAAAACGTGCCCTCCCCATTACCCACCACCTGTTCCCCCAACCTCCCACCCCTGACCCTTCAAAATCCTCAGGTTGCCCCAACCTCCCACCCCTGACCCTTCAAAACCCTCAGGTTGTTTTTCAGAGTACATAGTCTCTTATGGTTCACCTCCCCTCCCCAATGTCCATAGCCCGCTCCCCTTCTCCCAATCCCACCTCCCCCCAGCAACCCCCAGTTTGTTTTGTGAGATTAAGAGTCATTTATGGTTTCTCTCCCTCCCAATCCCATCTTGTTTCATTTACTCTTCTCCTATCCCCCTAACCCCCCATGTTGCTTCTCCATGTCCTCATATCAGGGAGATCATATGATAGTTGTCTTTCTCCGATTGACTTATTTCACTAAGCATGATACGCTCTAGTTCCATCCACGTCGTCGCAAATGGCAAGATTTCATTTCTTTTGATGGCTGCATAGTATTCCATTGTGTATATATACCACCTCTTCTTTATCCATTCATCTGTTGATGGACATCTAGGTTCTTTCCATAGTTTGGCTATTGTAGACATTGCTGCTATAAACATTCGGGTACACGTGCCCCTTCGGATCACTACGTCTGTATCTTTAGGGTAAATACCCAGTAGTGCAATTGCTGGGTCATAGTGTAGTTCTATTTTCAACATTTTGAGGAACCTCCATGCTGTTTTCCAGAGTGGTTGCACCAGCTTGCATTCCCACCAACAGTGGAGGAGGGTTCCCCTTTCTCCGCATCCTCGCCAGCATCTGTCATTTCCTGATTTGTTAATTTTAGCCATTCTGACTGGTGTGAGGTGATATCTCATTGTGGTTTTGATTTGTATTTCCCTGATGCCGAGTGACGTGGAGTACTTTTTCATGTGTCTGTTGGCCATCTGGATGTCTTCTTTGCAGAAATGTCTGTTCATGTCCTCTGCCCATTTCTTGATTGGATTGTTTGTTCTTTGGGTGTTGAGTTTGCTAAGTTCCTTATAGATTTTGGATACTAGCCCTTTATCTGATATGTCGCCAAAACCCTACTTTTATAGTCAAATACATTTAGGAAATTTTAGCTTAAGCAAGTATAAACCGCTTTCTTTATCTCATCCAAGAAGGGGCAGAATAGGATTCTTTTCAAAATATATTTGTGTTTTAGAAGTGTATTTGACCACATAATATCTTTTCACTGTTTTGAGAAACACACTCTAACAAGATTATCTCTGATTTTTAAAATCCTTGGGTAGCCACAGAGCAAGCTGATCTTTCTTAAAGTCATGCTAATAAACACAGGCAAGCTCTCTTTACCTACCAGTTCATTGACTCTCAAAGGTTGCTCTGTTATCTCCAACTTCTCATTAGCTGTTCTGGATGCTAGAACAGAAAAGAAATGCTTCCTATTTCTTTCTTCTCCCTCTTTCTTGAAAAAATTAGAGACAGATTACATAGCCCTGGCCTTTCCCTGAGTATATTGCTGAAGATATTCAGAAGCATTCCTCAGCAACTTGTGAATGGCTTTGCAGAAGATGTCATGTTTTAGATAAACTTACTCTTTCTATAAATCAATTATTTTCTCACTGATTTACATGACAATTTCAGATGGTTGTCAATTTGTACTTGTGCCTAATGAATTAGTCTTAAGCTTCTGTTTCCTCTGTTAACCTCCTCTTCTGTTTCCCCTGATCTCCTCTGCCATATGCTTAATGATGTATAAAAAAACACTTAAAATATGAAATGCAACCCACTAGAAACTTCAGGAATCTTTCTATAAGTTCAAGAGTTCCTTCAAAATGTGATTCCTTAATAGAACTGACTAGAAATTCCAGAAATAAACCCAAATACAGAGAGGAATTGAGTATATGCCAAAAGTGACATTTAAATCCATGGGGGAAGGGACAGTTGAATAAACAGTGTTAGAACAACTAGAAAAACAGTAAAGTTAATTCTACAACTCATACCTGACCCAAACCAAATTCCAGACAGAATAGAACTTTAACTTGAAAAGTAAAACCAAAAAAAAAAAAAAAAAAAGGGCATTCCTGCACCTTGTTTATTTGAGGTGACATAATTCATACTAAGTAATATCTTTGTGAACAGGTCACAGTGAAATTGCGGAAACTTTGGTAGGAACAGAAGAATCCAACTCTTCCATGAAGGCTGGGAAATGGTTTGGTTAGACAGAGGAGGTGAAAATTAAGTTTGATATTCACATTTTGTGACAATAATAAGGAGCTATTATGTTAATTACACAATCAAGGGGAGAGTAGGAGTGCTGATGGAATCTAAAGGGAGAGATATTGGGTATATGAAGTGGGACCAGAGGACTCTGAATGTCCAGATGAAGAGTTAACCCTTGGTTCTCTTTTTATTGGGGAACCTCTGGGAATTTATGAGCTAGGATGTAGGTTTTCTTAACCATTATTGACATTTTTGGCCAGAATACTCTTTGTCATGGGAAGCTAGCCCTGTGTATGACAGGATGCTTTGCAGCATCTCTGGTCTCTACCTACTAGATGTTAGTAGCATCTTTCCCTTGTCAAATTGTGACAACCAATAATGTCTCCAAACATTGCGAGATGTCTCCTGGGTAACAAAATTATCACAGATTGAGAATAACTGAGCTCTAGGTGACAGAATAATTGGTGTTTAAGAAGGACTGTCCAGGGGCACCTGGGTGGCTCAGTGGTTTAAGCCTCTGCCTTCGGCTCAGGTCATGCTCTCAGGGTCCTGGGATCGAGCCCCGCATCGGGCTCTCTGCTCGGTGAGGAGCCTGTTTCTCCCTCTCTCTCTGCCTGCCTCTCTGCCTACTTGTGACCTCTCTCTCTGTCAAATAAATAAATTAAAAAAAAATCAAAGATACCATATTTATTCACCTACTTCTCCTTCTTTAAAAAAAAAAAAAGAAGGACTGTCCAACTGTGGTTGTATAGAATGAACAGAAGAAGGTCGGCAGGACAGGAACCTAAAAGAATGTCTTAGAGACTATCCGAGTACTTTAAGTATGCTACATTGTTACAATAAGGGCCCCTAATAAAGTACAAGTCCCTCTCTCTGTGATCTTATATAGTCCACTCTCACACTGAGGGTATTTTGGCTTGCCTTGTTGGCCATGTTGGCTTGCCTTGATCAATGGGATATCAGCAACCATGATATAATTGTGTGTTGGGACTTAGCCTCTTGGAACACTGCCCCCATGTAACAAAGCCCATGCTAGCCTTTTGAAGACATATGGTCCAACTAACAACCAACATCCACTTCCAGATATGAGTGAGGCCTTCTAACACCATGCAGCCACAGTGAAACCACCATGACTACATAATCTTAGGCAAGCCTGCAGAAAAACTACTTACCCAACCCTGCCCAAGTTAGTGACCATATAATTATGAACAAATGAAATGGTCGTTGTTTTAAATCACTAAGTGATTGTTGTGTTGTTATGCAATGGTAGATCACTTAGAGTGGGTTTGGAGTAGATCATTATCACGGGAAATGAAAAGATGTGTACACAAGACATTTGCAAGGATTTGTATTTCTTGATGACTTTTCAGTCAAGGGACTCAGTGAAAGTGCAAAGCAGGTCATAAAATACAAGAATTTAGAAACTGAGGGCAATGGTCAAAGTGAATTCAGGAATGAAGTTGCAGGAACAGTCTTCAAGAAAGCACTTCTGTCTAAGCAGTTAAAAAAAACTCATCGGGCGCCTGGGTGGCTCAGTGGGTTAAAGCCTCTGTCTTCGGCTCAGGTCATAATCCCAGGGTGCTGGGATCGAGCCCCGCATCGGGCTCTCTGCTTAGCAGGGAGCCTGCTTCCTCCTCTCTCTGCCTGCCTCTATGCCTACTTATGATCTCTATCTGTCAAATAAATAAATAAAATCTTTAAAAAAAAAACTCATCTATTTTGAAAACTACAGATATTTAGTAATTACTAACAGTATAATGATAATAATACTTGAAAGGTTTAGTTGAACAAGTCTATTTCTAAAGCTTTAAGAGCATCATCTAGCTAGCCACTTCTTCCCTTATATGGAACAATCAATCTTTAGAATAAACAGGAAGGCTCATAAACTCAATAACAATTTATATATTGCAATAATGATAAAATTCATTTTGATGTGTTAGCTGTCCACTTGCATGGAACTATATTCACTTAGCAATTAGACTGCTAAGATCAGGGCCCCTAATGGAATGCCTCTCATAATTTACCAGTTAAATTTATAGATGATAATTATCAGTGATATCTATGGCTTGATAGATGCTGAGCATTGACTGTTTATTATAATATTCAAGAATTAACAGTTCCTCAGATGGTTAGCACTTAGTCTTATGTTTAAGAACACCAGCCTGGAGGGATGTCTGTCCAATCCCCTACTTTATTTTAATCATAATAAAAAAAAAATCAAAGTAATAAGCAACGAAGGAAATCCAGAATGAGATAGATAAAAATGGAAATACAGAGTCATAACTAAAAGAAATGGCTGTACATAAAAGAAAGTCTAATGCGTGGAGGGAATGGATAATATAAATAAAGTAAAAATAACCCAAATGCATTTTCACAGGAGGGTCTCTTGGAAACAGGGTAAGACTGAAAAAAGAAATAAAAAATGATCAAATTTTTAAGATCTTGTACCCATTAAGCAGTCAGTATTAAAGAAACAATAGCACTGCTGAAGTAAGTGTTTAAAATAAAAAGGTAACATGCACTTGGACATAAGATTTCCTGAAGATTTATCTAAATAAATAAATAAATAAATAAAATCACCCTCGTTTTTAACTATCGCTGCCTGCCAAAGGATTTTGATTACTAATTCTTTCTCAGGTTGTGGAGACAAGGACCGAGAAAAATTACTCGGATGCAGGGATCTGGAAGATCTATGTGATTTCTGATGTGTATTAACCAGTCGGAACTTAATGTTAGGAGGACATGGATTAAGGAAAGTCAGTAAAATCAGAAAATGGGGTGTTCTGGTAAATCTCGTAGATTAGTTTGCAAGAAAACTTGTATATGCAGACGTTTACCAATGTTCCAACAAGAGACTGAAATACGCATAACATTAACCAATTTGGAGTCCTACCCCTATGTTCCTTTTCTCTTTTTGTCCAGGCAGCTTTGCACCCTCCTGCTAGCTCTTGGCGTTACCTGAGCAACCAGTGTTTTACTCCAAAGACCCTGGCAAACGCTACCACTGCAACCCCGGTTCTGGCCAGGTATCCCAAGTCCAAGAGGCCCCAACGCGGGCTCGGCCGGCAGGAGCCCCGCACGGAAGGGACAGCGGGCTCCTTCCGAAGCGTGGGAGCTTGAGCCACGCGCCCTTCCTACCTGACTGGGCGGAGCCGGGCCAAGCGGAAAGTGTGAGGGCCGCCCCGCGGGGCGCTCAATCTCTGGCGGCCGCTGCTGCGCTGTACGTGGAGTCCCGCTCCCCCGCGGGAAAAAACCACGCGGGCGACCAGCGTTGGAGGGCCCCACCCCCGGCCCTCGCTGGCGCCCCGCCCCGCCATTCCTGCAAGCGGCCCAACCAGCTGGAAGATGCCGACTCGCCGCGTCTCCCAGTGGCAGCTGGTGGCCCCAGACTTCCCGCCGTCACCGCTGCACGGCGGGCTGTGCGCCCTGTCGCGCCCCGGAGCCGTCTGGGATACCCTCGCCGGGCGGGATGGAAGCGGACGGGGACCGGGAGGAGCTGGCCCACCGGCGCACACTCTTCGCTGCCTGCGACGCGAACCGCTCGCGGCGCCTGGAGCGCGAGGAGTTCGTCGCGCTGTGCGCAGAGCGGCGCGTGCGGCCGGCCGACGCCGAGGCCGTGTTCCAGCGGCTAGACGCTGACCGCGACGGCGCCATCACCTTCCAGGAGTTTGCGCGCGGCTTCTGTGGGTTCTGCCGCGGGGGGCACCGAGGCTGAGCTCCCCGGGAGCTCGCGTCCGCCTCAGCCCAGGCGGGGCCCGACCCCCAGGACAGCCAAGAGGATGAGGGCGACGGGGACGCGCTGGCAGCCCCCTTGAGTCGGGCGAGCGCCAGCCAGTCTTGGCTGGACTTCCAGGCGCGACTTGGAGACGAAGCCAAATTCATCCCCAGGTGCGTGTGTGGGTTGGAGGGCGGGAGGTGAGGATGGTGTTACCTGCCCTCACCGGTGCCCTGGCATCTCCCTCTTAACCCGCAGAGTGAGCAGACCTACTCGACCTACTGGACCCAGCTCTTCTTTCTGAGTTGCTTTTCTCTCAGTCCAACTATTCATAGGGGAGATCCCCCTAGAGTTGAAGAAAGGGAGTGCGTTCAGAGTCAGGGCTTGGGGAGAAAGTTTCCCTTGCTCACTTCTGAGCCTGGCAAAAGTCACTTTATTAATTACCTGGGCCGCAGTGAAACCCGCAGCATCAAGAGTTTGTTCCCAGACAGAGTTTAGGAGCGCTCTCCAGATCTCATCGCACGTTCTAGCAAGGCCCTCTGGCTGTACCCCGGAGCTGTGAGCTGCGGATTGTCCAATTGGCGTCCCTGATATGTAGTAGTTCTTGTATTTGTTATTTTCCTACAACATAGAAGACGAAACACGTGGGGCGCCTGGGTGGCTCAGTAGGTTAAGGCCTCTGCCTTCGGCTCAGGTCATGATCCCAGGATCGAGCCCCACATCAGGCTCTCTGCTCGGCAGGGAGCCTGCTTCCCTTCCTCTCTCTCTGCCTGCCTCTCTGGCTGCTTGTGATCTGTCTGTCAAATAAACGAATAAAATCTTAAAAAAAAAAAAAAAAAACCTTTAGAAGACGAAACACGTTGGGCATTTGTATTGCTGGACTTACATACGCATTGATACCTACCATGTATTATGCAGTTTACAGTTTACAGAGTTCGTTCATTTAATTTTTGCAACAACCCCGGATGTGGATTTTTCTCATTTCTAATTGGAAGAATTTAGACCCAGAAATATAGGCCCGTGAGACATTAAGGAACTTGACTGATTAATGAAAGAGCAGGGATTTGATCCCATATGTTGTTGAACTGAAAAAAACTGTTTTATACAATGGAATAAAATGATAAAGTTATATAATAAATTCTCTACTCTATGGCTCCGACAGAAATATCAAGTTACTAACTTAATTCTCAGGGGGAATGGAAATGCCTGCAGGGCCAGGTGTGGAAAGATGCTTAGGTTTTATTCAAGAGTAATTTGCCTCTGTGCTTTCCTTCCTGTCATGGTGTGTCTTGAACTGCTGTATTCACTTCTTCCTCAGACACTCTCAACATGTTAATGCTGTAAAATGTATTCCTGCTCTCTGTTTGGATTATGGTTGAAAGCCCGCTTGCTTATCTTAGACATAAAACTCAGAAAACCAAATAGCCCTGGGAGGATCAGTGGTCTTGCTCACCCACTCACAGCTTGGACCTTCTTGGGAGTCCCATTTCCTCCTCCTCCCAGCTCCTCCCTCCTGTTTGTAGAGTGAGGCATGGAGAATGACTCACTGCAGGTATGAGAAGGATGGTGTAGAGAAAGTGGGTGTGATACTCACCTTTTCTATTATTTACAAATGAGTTAAAATACAATCTCTCCATTGGGGAACTTGTAAGCATCGCTACAAACTATATTCTTGGAATTATCTTTTATCTGTAACTTGGTTTAGGTCCAACTGATTACAAAAGGCAACATTTTTCAGAATCAGGGAAGGTGAGCCCACGGGATGTTTTACACACGAACCTACGCACATACCTACTTTTCACAGTTGTTAAGTCTCAGCAGCAAATACTTGACACTTAACCTTGAAATGATTAGGATGGTCTTCTTAGTATCAGTATAGAAACCGGGTTTTAATATTACTGGTGATACTGTTATCATGATGCCTTTCCAAACTCTTCAATGGTTATTAAATTTAACGGGCACCAGAGTCACCTGGTAGACTTGTATTTTAAGCCACACCCCCTTATGACTGGAGATTAACAAGGACAATATTTGCCTTCCTGTGCTTGTTCAAGTGGAAAAGAACTAAACTGAGTTGCTTCATCTGATCGTTACCATGGCAGCCAGTAACTGGTTTTGGTAAATTCGATTGCTTCTATTCCACTTCCTCATACAGCTGTTCACCTTCCTTCCTCTCATCCGAATGCGGTAAAAATCGTTTATTATCGATAATGCTGTTGGCATTATTTCAGCCAAATTAATTCTGCAGACGTTAGTGAGTGCTTATTTTGTGCCAGACACTGTCGTAGGTCCTGCCCTAGGTCCCTGGGGACAAAGAGGATGAGATGTATAGTTCATGCCTTCAAGAAGTTTATAGTGTGGGTGAAACATTTCTCAAAAATTTCATCAAAGAACATTTAAAATAAGAGGGTTATTTGCAAGAAATTCCATATATAGCGAACATAACCCAATAGTAACCAGGAGCTGTCTTTGAAGCCTTGAGTTTTTATTTTTAAAAAGTTCATGTGTTTGTTCATTTTAACTCCATGATATATTGGGGGTTATTTTAATATAAAATATCATGTTTTCCTCCAGTGGGAAATTGTTTCTCTAGGAAGGTGTGCCATTTCATCGGGTGGCTTTTTTTCTCATCTGGCACCCCTGGTGGCTTCTTGTCCAATGTGTATCCAGGGGGTTTCCATGTCCAGGTTGAGAAGATGAGTCATCAGATATTAGAATGTTTGGCTCCGATAAGGAAAAATGTGGTAGTGTTGACAGAATTTCCAGCTGTAAGACCAAGCAAAGTCCTGGCTTAAAAATATTAAACACGTTTGGCACAAACTCCCTAGTCATCAGTGTTGTGGTCTTAGAGAAGAAATAAGGTTGCACCGTAAAAGGATGAAAATGGTCTCTGGGATGTGTGTCAACTCACTCTTCAGCTGTTTTTTTTGTAGAAGATTGAAAGACTCCTTCCCCTAAAGGGGAATGTCTTCAGTAGTCAAGTGACTGTTAGCCTGAGCTAGGAGGTGTACATCTTCTGCCGGGGCAGGATGGCCATCACCACCTCCTGGTGACCTGGAATTAGGTCAGGCAACAGGTGAAACCACCGTGGGCAAGGCAATGTGGTTATAGAAGAGAATTCAGGAAGGAAGATTGTAAAGGCCAAGAACCCTCCATGAAGTGGGGAGAGAATGTTGGGTGAGAGAGAACAGACTTGTAATAACCTAGTCTGGCCAATTTTTTGTGCCAGGGGTGTTATGAAAGGGAGTTTTCTACTTAGTAGATACTTAATAAATGTGCTCAGTAAATGTTTGCAAAATGAACAGAATAAACTAATGTTCTTTGATTCCTTGATTCATATACTGAGAATGCAGTTCATGGTATGTGTATTTTCTTTATTATTTTGTTGATTCTTTTTTTTTTTTTTTTAAACGTTCTCCTCTGACCTGGTCATGGTGTTCCAAGTTTGGCAAGGAAGGAGGGAAATGGGGTGTGTGTGTGTGTGTGTGTGTGTGTGTGTGTAAACATTTTACCAGGGGTAGTGGGATGGCAAAACTCTCACCTTTAGGTGGACCTGAAGTTTTCAGAATTTTCTCAAATTCATCTTTTGCAGTTGTAAATATTATTTGTGAATTGATTTCACTTTGATAAATCAAGTTAGAACCACATGTTTTTCACAAACAGAATCACGAGGATCCGGCTGGCACGAGCACCACCCTGGATTTGTGCGTGGACGCAGGTACGGCCAAATTGGCCAGATCAGGGACAGACCCAGGCTGGTGCTTGTAATGTAACAGGTGTTAGTGTGATTGGTGACCTGCCAGGCAGGGCTAAGCTGTTTGTTGTTCAGACACCAAAATCTATCCCCTCTGCTCAGCTGTTTCTCTTGGTTTCTGATCTCCACCACCCCACCCCACCCCCCGCCCTCCTCCCACACAGTTGTAGGGAAGGCTTTTCTTTTGATCATGTAGAAACTGAATTTAATTGAGAAGAACCAGAACTACCCACTTGTGATCTGTGTATGGGTTGTCAAAAACAGTGTACTATAGCATATTTGTGTCACTGTAGTGATATGATTATGAAAATCAGGAGAAAAAGATCAGTGGCTGAACACCAATCTCACATAAGCAGGACATTTTTAAAACATGTAGCTACAAGTAAGCAGAAGGATAGTTTCCACACTGGTCAGGATTTCTTTTACATTTCCCCCTCTTGGGTTCCACATTAGTCCTTTCCAGTCCGATCGCCTTTTTCCCTAATAACATGGTTGCTTCACGAACCCCCTTCTCCTCCATGAAGTGCTTCCTAAGATGGGAAGGCAGAGGGCAGATACAAATAGAGGCAGAGAAACAGAAACTCAGAGGGCTGGAGATGTGGAGAGGGAAGGGTGAGGGGAAGGGAAAGACAGAGGTCAACAGACAGATGGACAAATTGGATAGTGCCTCAGTTTCCCATCTCTTTCCACTGAACAAGTTCATTGCCATGAGCCACCTTGTGATGGGGGAGGCAAATCAGCTCTTCTCTACTTGATTTTAGCTCTTGAGTATCCTCAGAACGCGAGCATCTTGATGCTTTGGATGATGTTTGTAGTATTTGAAGATACATTTTTCACTTGTGGCAGGAGCATTATCTGGTGTTCATCCAAGGAGGTACAGACTTGTTCCAGCCTTGAGGCATGGCAGTGGGTTGGACCCCCAGTCCTGGAAGAGGATTAAGCGTGTTTTTGACAATGTGTGATATTTACCTCTGGCCCTGGCTTTGGGAATCTCTCAGTGTTCTGACAACATTCTTTCC
Source organism: Meles meles (assembly GCF_922984935.1). Lineage (NCBI taxonomy): Eukaryota > Metazoa > Chordata > Mammalia > Carnivora > Mustelidae > Meles > Meles meles. The sequence goes on from NC_060076.1 coordinate 71,553,242, forward strand.
AGAATTCTCTGCTTTTTCTGGGTTCAGAAGTGGGGTCTTTATAGATACATATTTTCTAACTGTTGTTGGTCTGCTGCTTTTCCTTTTTTCCTCTTGAGGGTATTCTCTACTCTAATTCTGAGTGTCATTACCCCACTGCTGAGTAGAAGAAACCTGTCTGTTGAGAAGACCACAGCTGTGCCTTAGACCTTATGAGCCTTGCTCCTGGGCTTTGTAGTAGTCTGTACATGGTTTCGTTTTTATGAGCGCAACTTGTTTGTGGTCCCTCCTGGTTTGGATATTTGGAATTTATTTCAAGGTAATGATTTCATTTTGGCCTCCTGGCCCCAGAAACATGTTCTGGCCATCCCATCCTTGGAGGATTATCCGTCTGGCCAGATGGTTAGGGGCCCTGCTCAGACTGTGAGGTTCAGTGTTTTGTTGTCAAGTTTTTAATAAGAGATTATTTATCCTGCCCTTATGGTGTGGACACAAAGAAAAAGGCTTAAAGTGGGGTATCCTGGGAAGACTACATTCCAGGAACCAGATTGTTCTCTTAGCTGTCTTTTAACCTGAAGTTTTGTTTGACTCCTCTCCTAAATCACTGATCAAATTCATGGTCCTACTACTTCTCCTGTCACTTTGAGAATGGAGACATTTTTGCCTATTTCTTCATTTCTGTGTGGGTTACATAATCTTAACTTCATTGGATTATGGAAGTAGCTGTACTGTACTGATCTGCCTTGAATGGAGGTTTGGAGGCTGCCAACAGAAATGGGACCCTGTCGGGGATGAGAAAGAGATTCAAACGCCTGGGGTTTTTTCCTTCTAAATTGGTGTATAGAGTATACATTCTTGCTTGATGGGTAACTTGGTAAAGCTTGGGTAGCTCCCCATTGCAGTATGTAGTTGGATGGGAGAGATGGGAAGAGATTCCTCATCATGGATATTCAGGCTCCTTCTATCTGATGATATTAGTCTTACATCAGGTTGTAAAATAGAAAGCAAACACTATATTCCAGAGGAAAGTTGTCATGGGGAATATATGTATGACACATGATCTCCATATTAGTTCCTCAAAAAATTAGTTCCATAATAGTTCCTCAAAAAAAAAAATCCTCCGTATTGCTTCAACTTTTAAGTATCTGGGATTTCCCAAATTATAATTGCTTTTTGTCAGAGCAGTTATAAAAGGAGCACAGTGAATTTTGACCCTTCAGGGCTTTGTATGTCTTATGAAAAGATCTATAGATGCAGTAGTTTGGACATGTTTCTTCAGTTCTTTCTCTCATTCACCAAGGTGCCTGCCAGCATCCTAGGCACTAGAGAGACTTTGTAGACTTGACCCTGACCTCCAATGAGTGTATTATCTCAGTTTCTTAAGTACATGGGAGTTGATACCTGAATGACCTGGGATTGCAGTATGATCAACGAAACTATACCTCCTGGTGCATACCCCAGTCTATGCACATTTCTGAGTGGTTCTCAGAGCAGGGGCTACAGACCTTTTGGGGTCTTTACACATATACTTGGGAATCTTAGAATACCGTACGTTTTTCTTTTCATTTTTATGAAATAAAATACGAACTAATTTGCACACATTTGGAATCATGTGGATGACTCGTACCTTACAGAAACTCCCATGGTCATTGTAGCATTATTCACTGTAGCCAAGAGGTGGAAGCAATCTAAGTGCCCATTGACAGATGACTGGATGAAGAAAAGGTATATACCTACAATAGAATATCATTCAGCTTTAAGAACAGACACATAGACCAGTGGAACAGAGTGGAGAGCCCAGATATGGACCCTCAACTCTATGGTCAAATAATCTTCGACAAAACAGGAAAAAATATACAATGGAAAAAAGACAGTCTCTTCAATAAATGGTGCTGGGAAAACTGGACAGCGATATGTAGAAGAATGAAACTCGACCATTCTCTTACACCGTACACAAAGATAAACTCGAAATGGATAAAAGACCTCAACGTGAGACAGGAATCCATCAGAATCCTAGAGGAGAACACAGGCAGTAACCTCTTCGATATCAGCCACAGCAACTTCTTTCAAGATATGTCTCCAAAGGCCAAGGAAACAAAAGCAAAAATGAACTTTTGGGACTTCATCAAGATCAAAAGCTTCTGCACAGCAAAGGAAACAGTCAACAAAACAAAGAGGCAACCCACGGAATGGGAGAAGATATTTGCAAATGACAGTACAGACAAAAGGTTGATATCCAGGATCTATAAAGAACTTCTCAAACTCAACACACACAAAACAGATAATCATATCAAAAAATGGGCAGAAGATATGAACAGACACTTCTCCAATGAAGACATACAAATGGCTATCAGACACATGAAAAAATGCTCCTCATCCCTAGCCATCAGGGAGATTCAAATTAAAACAACATTGAGATACCACCTGACACCAGTTAGAATGGCCAAAATTAGCAAGACAGGAAACGTGTGTTGGAGAGGATGTGGAGAAAGGGGAACCCTCTTACATTGTTGGTGGGAATGCAAGTTAGTGCAGCCACTTTGGAGAACAGTGTGGAGATTCCTGAAGAAATTAAAAATAGAGCTTCCCTATGACCCTGCAATTGCACTGCTGGGTATTTACCCCAAAGATACAGATGTAGTGAAAAGAAGGGCCATCTGTACCCCAATGTTTATTGCAGCAATGGCTATGGTCGCCAAACTGTGGAAAGAACCAAGATGCCCTTCAACGGATGAATGGATAAGGAAGATGTGGTCCATATACACAATGGAGTATTATGCCTCCATCAGAAAGGATGAATACCCAACTTTTGTAGCAACATGGACGGGACTGGAAGAGATTATGCTGAGCGAAATAAGTCAAGCAGAGAGAGTCAAGTATCATATGGTCTCACTTATTTGTGGAGCATAACAAAGAACATGGAGGACATGGGGAGATGGAGAGGAGAGGGAGTTGAGGGAAACTGGACGGGGAGATGAACCATGAGAGACTATGGACTCTGAAAAACAACCAGAGGGTTTTGAAGGGGCGGGGGGGGTGGGAGGTTGAGAAACCAGGTGGTGGGTAATAGGGAGGGCACATACTGCATGGAGCACTGGGTGTGATGCCAAAACAATGAACACTGTTATGCTGTAAATAAACAACAAAGAAAATAAAATTATATAAAAAAAAAAAGAAATAAGGAATTCCTACAATAGGCATCACAGATGAACCTTGAAGAATTACACTAAGTGAAATAAGCTAATCACAGAAGGACAAACAATGCATGATTCCATTTGTATGAAGTATCCTTAGTAGTCAAACTCTTGGAAGGAGAAGTAGAAAAGTAGGTATAGGGGCAAGGCGAAGGGAGAATGGGGAGTTGTTGTTTGATTGGTATAGTGTCTCAGTCATTCAGGATGAAAGGAGATTTGCTTTACGAAAATGTGTCAACAGTAGTGTCCTGTAAAAGTTTAGTTAAGAAGGTAGATTTCCAGGGTGCCTGGGTGGCTCAGTGGGTTAAAGCCTCTGCCTTTAACTCAGGTCATGGTCTCAGGGTTCTGTAATTGAGCCCCGAATCGGGCTCTGTGCTCAGCTGAGGTCCTACTTCCTCCTCTCTCTCTCTGCCTGCTTGTGATCTCTGGCAAATAAATAAATAAAATCTTTAAAAATAAATCAATCAGTCAAAGAAAGTAGAGTTCCTGTATGTTTCTCACCAAAAGAAAAAAACTTAAATAGGAATTTTTTTTTCAGAGATGAGAAATTGAGAATGTACCAAAGTTCTATGTCTTAGCTTTTATCTTTTGTTTTTGAGCTGTCCCAAGTACAGGTTCTTTCAAGCTTTGCCCCTTTAATGTACCCTTACTTACTGTTTGTGGGTGAGCAAGCAGAAACACTTAAGATGATGACACATTCTTGTATTTATTCATTTAGAGGATTTTATGTATTGGAGAGAAAGAGCATGAGCAGGGGGGAAGGGCGGAGGGAGCTGGAGAGGCAGACTCCCTACTGAGCAGAAAGCCTGATGCTGATTCCTAGCTCTATCCCAGGACCCTGAGATCATGACTTGAGCCAAAGGCAGACACTTAACTGAATGAGTCACCCAGGCACCCTGAGATAATGACACATTTTAAGGGTACCATCCCTACACACAGACACACCTATCAAGGGCAACCACTCCCTTCAATTTCAATTTTTTAGAATTTAGTTTTGGGACATTTTATGAGAAGGTTCAAGCATGAAAGCCCATTGTGATTATTTACAATTATAAAATTATGGAGCATGTTCAAGTGGCTGTTATAGTGATGTCTTTGATCAAGAATATTTTTTAAATGTCTGGATATGAAGCAAAAAAACAGAAGTGAGTTATTCATTCAAAAACCCGCGTGCCAGGGTGAAAGTGTCGCCTGCTGTCAGCCACTTCGTAATTCTTGCCTCCACGGAACAGGGTCACAGTCTGCTCTGGGCTGGGCTGGAAGAATTCCAGAAGAGTCACCGGACATTTGCTTAGAATATCCATGTTTGAGGACATTCGTATGTCATGTGTTCTGACAGAAATGTTATAAACCAGTGTTAGTGTTGGTGATGCAAAATACTTTTTCTTTCCCTACTCAGGGATACATGGCACAGCACAAACCTCCGTCTGGCAGACAGTGTTCGCTTGGGGATGTTAACAAATGAATTACAGAGCAGGCATTCTTGCTCGAACACGGTGCATGCATTCCTGAAAAACATAATATTCTGCAAACACACAAGACATATGAAAAAAAAAAAAAAAAAGGATGGGGCTGACCACTCAGTATTGTACACCTTTGTAATGAGAACACTCAAAAAAACAGTAACAATCCTAATAAGGTACTAGGACAATTAAAAAAAAGTCATGTTAAAGTCTTAATAGACACAGAAATATAATAGTCTAGGAATCCCTGTAGATAGTTTTAAAAAATAAAAGTACAGGAATTTGTAGTTAATTTTTTTGAAGATGAAGGGAGCTTGATGAGGAAGGTGTGTAGGTTGTGGCTGCCGAGTTATAGGGCGAAGGACAAAATGCATAAAGCTCTGAGAGAACCAAAACAAAGCACGTGGACAGTCTGTGCCAACAGGAAGGCCCCAAGTCAAGTGGACGTTGTGTCCCACACTGTATTCACCTGCTGTCTGCTGCTTCAGCTCTGGGAATCGACTTGCATTTGTTGGCTGTTACTGGGCGGGAGGGGGAGGCACAGCATTAATATGTTGGGAAGTACAAGTTCTACTTTAGCATCACTCACCTACGAGCTAATTAATGCTCTAGGAACACAGTTGTGGCAGAGCAGTCCTGGTCTTGAGTACGGATTCATGAGGGGCTAGAGCAAGGCACAAAGCCAGGATCTTGAGTGAGGTTGGTCCCGTGTGTATAGATTTGGAGGCTTTGTACTGGTCTAAAGGGATAATGCATCACCTTGCTGCTAATAGATCACAGTGAATAAGCTGTCTTCAGGCCAGTGAAAATCTGTCAGTCTGCAAAAGTCTGCCTATCTTTTAGACAGGTTGTTACAATCCTAATGAGCCCTGGAAACAATTAAAAATATTATGATCTAGCAGAGCATTTGGGCCTTAAAAAGTGACCTGCTCTGCCGAATGACACTTAAAGATGTTGCTCAGCAACTGAAAAGTAATTCAGTTCTTATTGAATTCAATTTATTCAACTGAGTAAGTTGAATAATCTTTTTTAATTCTTTTAGGCAGTGCTAGCTTGCATATGCTGTGAAGCTGGTAAATTTTGGGGTGTGTTTTTAGCACCAAAGTGTGAGGATTCAAATCACCATGTTATTTAGGGTTCCCTAGAGGAACAGAAACAATAAAGTGTGTGTGTGTGTGTGTGTGTGTGTGTGTGTGTGTGTGTGTGTGTGTGTGAGAGAGAGAGAGAGAGAAATATTCAAGGAGTTGGCTCATTGATTGTGGAGGCAGGTGATTCCCAGCTCTGCAGTGGGGTAGACCAGGAGGCTGGAGACCTGCAAAGAGTCAGTGTGGCCCTGGAGTGTGATGGCAGTCTGCTGGCAGAATGCCTTCTTCCTTGGCGGAGGTCAGTCTTTTTCTTACTGTCTTCAGTTAATGGGGTAAGTCATGCCCACATTATGGAGGGTAATGTACTTTACTTAGAGTCTACTGATTTAAATGCTACTCTTATTTACAAAATACCTTTACAGCAATATCTGGACATGTATGATGAATATTTGAGTACAGTAGCCTCACCAAGTTGACACATAAGATGAACCACAGCCACTAAGAAACTTTTTCAGATATTCTCAGTTTTTGAGATTACTGTGTCTTGGGAAATCAGTTTTTAGAAGACCAAAAAGCATTTTTAAATGCTTTTAGGCCGTAAAATATGTACTGAAAAGCTTTCAGTTATTTATCAGAATCTAGAAATATCCCTGTACATCTCTTGTACCCCCTTCCAAATGCCAAAACACTCCAAAACAACATACCACATTTCTGTGGCATCTTTAAAGTTATTCTCATTTTTCTATCGGCCAAGAAAAGGCTTGTCTTCCTTGTATTTATGGCTCTGAGATGAGCCCTGAAGAAATGAACTTATTTTTCTTTCTTTCTTTTTAAAAAAGATTTATTCATTCATTTTAGAGAGAGTGGGAGAGAGTGTGTGCAGGATTGAGGGTAGGGACAGAGGGAGGTGAGGGTAAGAAGTAGACTGTGTGCTGTGTGGGGAGCCTGATGTGGGGCTCAATCCCAAGCTTCTGAGATCCTGACCTGAGCTGACACTAAGAGTCAGACACTTTATCACCTGAGCCACCCAGCTACCCCCAAATGGGCTTATTTTTCAAGCTCGTCTCTACCCCTCCATCCTTACCCTGCAGTCCCACTCTTTATCTCAGTATCTCTAAGTCTGAACTGAGCAGCTGACAGAAGAGGCGTTTTGGATTGAAGCAGCCTTTGCCCTGTGGCAAGCTGTGCCAGCATTGCACACTGCAGCCCTTGCCTGAGCAAACCATTGCTTGCTTGCTCACTTCTTTCTTCCTTCTCCCTCATCCCCACCCTCCCTCCTGCAAATGCTGTGGGAAAGACATTATGCCAAGAAGTCCAAAGGCTGAAGTTTTAATGATAAACAGTAGGAAATTCCTTAGAGTAGGGACATGTTCTTTCTTTACCATTTCCAACTACTAGTAAAATAATGAATGAAATAATAATAATATATAATAATATATTAATATATTATATAACATAATATATTTATATATTATATATACTATATATAACATATACAATATAATAATAATAATGAAAACACAACTGTTCAAAATCTGTGGGACACAGCAAAAGCAGTCCTGAGAGGAAAATACATAGTGATACTTGTCTTTCTCAAGAAACAAGAAAGGTCTCATGTATACACAACCTAACCCTACACCTAAGGGAGCTGGAGAAAGAACAAAGAAAGCCTAAACCCAGCAGGAGAAGAAAAATAATAAAGATCAGAGCAGAAATCAATGAAATAGGAACCAAAAAAAAAAAAAAAAAAAAACAAGTCAATGAAACGAGGAGCTGGTTATTTGAAAGAATAAAATTGATAAACCTCTGGCCAGACTTATCAAAAAGAAAAGAGAAAGGACCCAAGTAAATAAAATCATGAATGAAAGAGGAGAGATCACAACCAACACAAAAGAAATACAAACAATTATAAGAACATATTATGAGCAACTATATGCCAGCAAATTTGACAATCTGGAAGAAATGGATGCATTCCTAGAGACATATAAACTACCACAACTGAACCAGGAAGAAACAGAAAACCTAAACACTCATAATCAGTAAGGAGATTGAAGCAGTCATCAAAAATCTCCCAAAAAAGCCCAAGGGCTTTTTCCCAAGAGCCCAGGGCCAGATGGCTTCCCAGGGGAATTCTACCAAGCATTTAAAGAAGAATTAATTCCTATTCCTGAAACAATTCCAAAAAATAGAAATGGAAGGAAAACTTCCAAACTCACTTTATGAGGCCAGCATCACCTTGATCCCCAAACCAGACAAAGACCCCATCAATAAAGAAAATTACAGACCAATATCCTTCATGAACACAGATGTGAAAATTCTCACCAAAATAGCCAGTAGGATCCAACAGTACATTAAAAGGATTATTCACTACAACCAAGTGGGATTTATTCCTGGGCTGCAAGGTTGTTTCAACATCTACAAATCAATCACTGTGATACAATACATTAATAAAAGAAAGAACAAGAACCATATGATACTCTCAATAGATGCTGAAAAAGCATTTGACAAAGTACAGCATCGTTTCTTGATCAAAACTCTTCACAGTGCAGGGATAGAGGGTACGTACCTCAATATCATCAAAGCCATCTACGAAAAACCCACAGCAAATATCATTCTCAATGGGGGAAAAACTGAAAACTTTTCCCCTAAGGTCAGGAACACAGCAGGGATGTCCACTATCACCACTGTTGTTCCACATAGCACTACAAGTCCTAGCCTCAGCAGTCTGACAACAAAAAGAAATTAAAGGCATCCACATCGGCAAAGAAGTGAAACTATCACTCTTTGCAGATAATATGATACTTTATGTGGAAAACCCAAAAGACTCCACTCCAAAACTGCTAGAACTTGTACAGGAATTCAGTAAAGTGTCAGGATATAAAATCAATGCACAGAAATCAGTTGCATTCCTATATACCAAGAGCAAGACAGAAGAAAGAGAAATTAAGGAGTTGATCCCATTTACAATTGCACCCAAAACCACAAGATACCTAGGCATAAACCTAACCAAAGAGGCAAAGAATCTGTACTCAGAAAACTATAATGTACTCATGAAAGAAATTGAGGAAGACACAAAGAAATGGAAAAACGTTCCATGCTCCTGGATTGGAAGAATAAATATTGTGAAAATGTCTATGCTATCTAAAGCAATATACACGTTTAATGCAATGCCTATCAAAATACCATCCATTTTTTTTCAAAGAAATGGAACAAATAATCCTAAAATTTATATGGAACCAGAAAAGACATAGAATAGCCAGAGGAATGTTGAAAGAGAAAGCCGAAGTTGCTGGCATCACAATTCCAGACTTCAAGCTCTGTTTCAAAGCTGTCATCATCAAGGCAGTATGGTACTGTCACAAAAACAGACACATAGATCAGTGGAACAGAATAAAGAGCCCAGAAATAGACCCTCAGCTCTATGGTTGACTAATCTTTGACAAAGCAGGAAAGAATATCCAATGGAAAGAAGACAGTCTCTTCAACAAATGGTGTTGGGAAAATTGGACAAATACGTGCAGAAAAATGAAACTGAACCATTTCCTTACACCACACACAAAAATAGACTCCAAATGGATGAAGGATCTTAATTTGAGAAAGGAATCCATACAAACCCTTGAGGAGAAGACAGGCAGCAACTTCTTCGTCCCCAGCCACAATAACTTCTTCCAAGAAATAGCACCAAAGGCAAGGGAAACAAGAGCAAAAATGAACTATTAGGACATCATCAAGATCCAAAGTTTTTGCCCAGCAAAGGAAACAGTGAACAAAACCAAAAGACAACTGACAGAATGGGAGAAGATATTTGCAAACGACATATCAGATAAAGGGCTAGTATCCAAAATCTATAAAGAACTTATCCAACTCAGGGCGCCTGGGTGGCTCAGTGGGTTGAGCCGCTGCCTTCGGCTTGGGTCATGATCTCAGGGTCCTGGGATTGAGTCCCGCATTGGGCTCTCTGCCTGCCTCTCTGCCTACTTGTGATCTCTCTCTGTCAAATAAATAAAATCTTCAAAAAAAAAAAAAAAAACTTACCCAACTCAACATCCAAAGAACAAATAATCCAATCAAGAAATGGGCAGAGGACATGAACAGACATTTCTGCAAAGAAGACATCCAGATGGCCAACAGACACATGGAAAAGTGCTCCACACCACTCAGCATCAGGGAAATACAAATCAAAACCACAAGATAGCACCTCACACCAATCAGAATGGCTAAAATTAACAAGTCAGGAAATGACAGAAGTTGGCAAGGATTTGGAGAAAGGGGAGCCCTCTTACACTATTGGTGGGAACGCAAGCTGGTGCAGCCACTCTGGGAAACAGCATGGAGGTTCCTCAGAAAGTTGAAAATAGAGCTACCCTACGACCCAGCAATTGCACTACTGGGTATTTACCCTAAAGATACAAATGTAGTGATCCGAAGGGGCATGTGCAACTGAATGTTTATAGCAGCAATGTCCACAATAGCCAAGCTATGGAAAGAACCTAGATGTCCATCAACAGATGAATGAATAAAGAAGATGTGGTATAACTGTTACGCTGAAAAAATAAATAAAATGGAAAAAAAAATGAAAAAAAAAAAAGAAGATGTGGTATATATATACAATGGAATACTATGCAGCCATCAAAAGAAATGAAATCTTGCCATTTGCAACAATGTGGATGGAACTAGAGGGTATTACACTGAGTGAAATAAATCAATCAGAGAAAGACAATTATCATATGATCTCCCTGATATGAGAGGATACTTGGGGGGTAGGGAAGGAAAAAATGAAACAAGATGGGATTGGGCAGGAGACAAACCATAAGAGACCCTTAATCTTACAAAACAAACAGAGGATTGCTGGGGGGAGGAGGGTAGGGAGAGGTGGTTGGGTTATGGACACTGGGGAGGGTATGTGGTATGGTGAGTGCTGTGAATTGTGTAAACCTGGTGATTCACAGACCTGTACCCCTGCGGCTAATAATACATTATGTGTTAATAAAAAAAACAAATTTTTAAAAATATTATAAGCAAACTGTATCTAGCAAACATATAGAGAGAATTTTTTTGTTTTTTCTTTTTTTTTTAAAATATTTTATGTATTTCTTTGAAAGAGTGAGTGAGCTAGAGAGAGCATGAGCAGGGAGAGGGAGAAGCAGACTCCCTCCTGAGCAGGGAACCAGACACAGGGCTCAATTCTGAGACTTTGGAATCATGACCTGAGCCTAATACAGATGCTTAACCAACTGAGCTACCCAGGTGCCCCCATATAGAAAGAATTATACACCATGACAAAGAATGGGATTTATCCCAAGAATGCAAAGTTGTTTAACATATGAAAATCAATAAATCTAATATATGATATTAGTAGAATAAAGTATAGAAACTGCATGTTCAACTCAATAAATGTAGAGAGGATATTCTTAAAAAACTTAACAAACTTTTGTAATAATAAATACTTAATAATAGGAAATGAAAAGAATCCTCTTCAACTTGATAAAGGCTATCTATGAAAAAAATCCACAGCTAATATCATACTTCATGGTCAAAATCTGAATTATTTCAACCATCCTTTTCTTGGGGTTGTGCTAATGTCCAATGAGCATGTAAAAAACAAACCAAACCAAACCTGATTTTCACCAAGAATGGAACAAGACAAGAAGGTCTCTCTCACCACCGCTATTTGATGTTGTACTATAAGTTCTAGCCAGGGCAATTAGGCAAGAGGAAGAAAAGACATCCAGATTGAGAAGGAAGGAGATGTAATATAGAAAATCCTAAGGAAGAGGTGCCTGGGTGGTTCAGTGGGTTAAACCTCTGCCTTTGGCTCAGATCATGAACTCAGGGTCCTGGGATCAAGTCCCACATCTGACTCTCTGCTCAGCAGGGAGCCTGCTTCCCTGCCTCTCCACCCCACTCTCCCCCTCGGCCTGTCTCTCTGCCTACTCATGATCTCCGTCTGTGAAATAAATAAATTCTTAAAAAAAAAAAAAAAAGACAATCCTAGGAATTCACAAAAACCCTATTAACCTGACAAACAAATTTAAAGTTATAGGATGTGAGATCAATACATAAAATCAATTGCATTTTAATACTATTAATAAATAACCCAAAAATGAAATAAAAAATAATTCAATTTATAATATTATTAGAAGGAATAATACTTGGCAATAAATTTAACAAAGTAAGTACAAGCCTTACACACTGTAAACCATAAAACATCATGGGGAGGGCGCCTGGGTGGCTCAGTGGGTTAAGCCGCTGCCTTCGGCTCAGGTCATGATCTCAGGGTCCTGGGATCGAGTCCCGCGTCGGGCTCTCTGCTCAGCAGGGAGCCTGCTTCCCTCTCTCTCTCTCTCTGCCTGCCTCTCTATCTACTTGTGATCTCTCTCTGTCAAATAAATAAATTTTAAAAAAAAAGTCATGGGGAAAAAATTAAAGACGACCTAAAAAAATGAAAAATCCTAGAAGTACAGTTAAGATGGCAATATTTCCTGAATTGATTTCCAGATTAAAAACAATTCTTATCAGAATTCCTGCAGCCTCTTTTGCAGAAATTGACAAGCTGATCCTAAAATTTCATATGGAAATGTAAGGGATTCAGAATAGCCAAAATAATCTTGAAAAAGAACAACAAAGTTGGAGGATGCATATTTCTTTATTCCAAAACGTAATATAAACTATGTTAATCAAGAGAGTGTGGTACTGGCATAAAGCTAGTTAGATACATGGAATAGAATTGTGAGTCCAGAAATAAAGTCATGTTAATACATGACTTTATTTATAGCAAGCAACTGATTTTTGACAAGAGGGCTAAGACAGTTCAACAAGGAAAAGATAATCTTTGCTTAACAGCTGAATATCAACATGAAAAATAAAGATTTAGACCCATAACCTTACCCCACATATAAAAATTAATTCAAAATATCAAAGACCTAAGTTTAAGAGTTAAAACAAGAAAACTCCCAGAATAAACACGGAAGTATATAATTGTGACCTTTGATTAGGCAATGATTTCTTACATATGGCAGCAAAAGTGCTAGTGACTGGATAATCTGGATAGTAATAGGTTAAAAACTTTTGTGTTCCAAAACACACAAAAAAGTGAAAAGAAACCCAACAAATGGGAAAAAATAATTACAAATCACGTGTTAAGGGTTTTACTTCATAATAAAGAACACTTAAAGCTCAATAATAAAAAGACAACCCAGGGTGCCTGAGTGGCTCAGTCAATTAAGCGTCTGACTCTAGATTTCAGCTCAGGACATGACCTCAGGGCTGTGGACTAAGCCCAGTATCAGGCTCCATCCTGGGTGTGGAGCCTGCTTAAGATTCTCTCTCTCCCTCTACTCCTGCCCCCCTCCTTTACCTACCCCCCACCAAAAAAAGACAACTCAATTTTTTAAATGCGCAAAAGATCACGATAGTCATTTTTCCAAAGAAGTTATACAAATGGCAAATATATGAAAAGATGTTTAACATCATTAGACATTAAAGAAATGCAAGTCAAAACCACAGTGAGATTAACACTTCACACCCATGAGAATGGCTATAATAAAAAAGACAGGCCATAACAGATGTTGACAAAGATGTAGAAAAATTGGATCCCTCACACATTGCTGGTGGGAATATAAATTGTACAGCCAACTTGGAAAACTATTTGTTGGTTTTACCAAAAAAAAAAAAAAAGTTAAGCATAAAGTTAGTAAATTAATAAAGTTAGTAAATAAATGAAATGTGATCCATAAAATGGACTTTGAAAACACGCCAAGTGAAAGACACCAGAAATAAAGGCCACATGTTATTTAATTTCACTGATACGAAATGTCCAGAATAGGCAAATCTATAAAGCCAGAAAGATAACTGGTTTCTCAGGGCTAGGAGCAGGGAGGAGGCAGAGTGACTGCTAACAGGAATAGTTTTTAGGGATGAAAATGTTCTGGAATTATGTAGTGGTGATGGGGAGAGTTGTACAACTGTGAATAGACTAAAGATCAATGGGACATACACTTTAAATTGGTGATTTAATGGCGTGTGTATTGTATCTCAATAAAGTTGTTATAAAAATTATATTTGTTTATAGTTCCTTGTGTTGTTTTTGTAATATTTTGTAAAGCATTCATGAATTGAGTGGCTCTGCTATAACCACATCTTTCCATTTCCATCTACTTGTCATCAAGTCTTCTCGGCACTTAATTCTATCACAATGAGAAATACGTTGATATTGGACTGAACCCAGATGTGCTTTAGCAGTAGTAGTATTTCTCCATGGATAAAGAATAAAAAATAATCTCATTTGTAGCATTAAGAGATAAATTTCTAATAAAATTTTCTTTTTATTAAGCTATTTTAGTAATTACTTAGTATATCCCTGATGAACATGGATGCAAAAATTCTCAATAAAATACTCACAGATAAAACCCAATAATGCTTTAAAAAAATCAACACAATCAAGTGGGATTTACTTCTGGGTTACAAGCATGGTTCAATATTCACAAATGAATCAATGTGATATTCCATATTAGTAAAAGAAAGGGTAAGAACCATGTGACCATTTCAATAGATGCAGAAAAGACATTTGACAAAGCACAACATCTATTCATGAGAAAAACCCTCAACAAAGTAGGGACAGAGGGAATACACCTCAACATAATGAAGGCCATCTACGAGAAACCCGCAGCTAATATCACCCGCAATGGGAAAAACCAAGAGTTTTTTCCTCTATGGTCAGGAACACAGGGGTGTCCACTTTTACCACTGTTATTTAACACAGTACTGGAAGTCTTAGTCACAGCAATCAGACAACAAAAGGAAATAAAAGGTATCCAAATCATTAAGGAGTAAGTTGAAATTTCACTATTTGCAGATGACATGATATTATATATAGGAAATCTGAAAGACCCTACCAAAAACCTGTAGAACTGATAAACAAATTCAGTAAAGTCACAGGATACAAAATCAATGTATAGAAATCTTTTGCATTTCTATGCACTAGTAATGAAGCAGTAGAAAGAGAAATCAAGGAATCAGTCCCATTTACAATTGCACCAAAAATATAAGACACCAGGAATAAACCTAACCAAAGAGGTGAAAGACCTGTTCTCTGCAAACTGGAAAACACTCATGGAAGAAACTGAAGACCACACAAAAAAATGGAAACATATTCCATGCTCATGGATTGGAAGACCAAATGTTGTTAAAATGTCTATACTACCCAAAGCAATCCACACACTTAAGGCAATCCCTATCAAAATACCAACAACATTTTCCACAGAGCTAGAAAAAACTATCCTCAAATTTGTACGGAACCACAAAAGACCTGAACTGCAAAGCAATCTTTGAAAAAGCAAAGCAAAGCTGGAGGCATCACAATTTTGGATTCAAGTTATATTACATAGCTATATATAGTGGTCAAAACATGATGGTACTGGCACAAAAACAGACACATAGAACAAGAGAAAACTCTGAAATGGACCCACAACTATATGGTCAACTAATCTTCAACAAAGAAGAAAGAATATAGGGGAAAAAAGAGACTTCAACAAAAGGTGTTGGGAAAATTGGACCTCAACGTGCAAAAGAATGAAACTGGACCACTTTCTTACACCATACACAAAAATCAATTCAAAATGGTTTTAAAACCTTAATGTAGGGGCCCCTGGGTGGCTCAGTGGGTTGAGCCTCTGCCTTTGGCTCAGGTCATGATCCCAGGGTCCTGGGATTGAGCCCCGCATCGGGCTCTCTGCTCGGTGGGGAGCCTGCTTCCCCCCTCCTTCTGTCTCTCTGCCTACTTGTGATCTGTCTGTCAAATAAATAAAATCTTTATATAAAAAAAAACACCTAAATGTAGACTTGAAACCATAAAAATTCTAGAGGAGGACACAGGCAGTAAATTCTTTGACATTGGCTATAGCAACTTCTGACTAGATAGGTCTCCTGAGGCAAGGGAAACAAAAGCAAAAATGAACTATTTTATCCAAATAAAATGCTTCTGCACAGTGAAGGAAACAGTCAACAAAACTAAAAGGCAACTTACAGAATGGGAGAAAATATTTTCAAGTGACATATTGGATAAATGGGTTAGTATGTAAAACATATAGAAATTTGCAAAACTCAATACCCTAAAAATGAATTATCCAATTAAAAAGGGGCCAAAGATATGAATAGACATTTTTTCAAGGAAGACATACAGGTCACCAACAGAACATGAAAGGATGCTCAATATCATTCATCATCAGGGAAATGTGAATCAGAACTATAATAAGACATCACCTCATATGTGTCAGAATGACTAAAATTGACAACACAAGAAACAACAGATGTTGGTGAGGATGCAGAGAAAGGGGAACCCTCTTACACTGTTGGGAATGCAAGCCGGTGCAGCCACTCTGGAAAACAGTATGGAAGTTCCTCAAAGAGTTAAAAATAGAGTCACCCTAAGACCCAGCAATT
The DNA here is from genome assembly GCF_922984935.1 of Meles meles. NCBI lineage: Eukaryota > Metazoa > Chordata > Mammalia > Carnivora > Mustelidae > Meles > Meles meles. The sequence goes on from NC_060076.1 coordinate 71,569,403, forward strand.
GCACTACTGGGTATTGACCCAAAGGATAAAAAAATTCTGATTTAAAGGAGCACATTCACCCTGATGTTTACAGCAGCATTAACTACAATAGCCAAATTATGGAAACAGCCCAAGGGCCCACTTACTGATGAACGGATAAAGATGTGGTGTGTGTGTGTATGTGTATATATATATATATATGTATGTATATATATACATATACATATATATGTATATACATATATGTACATATACATATATACACATATACATATGTACATATACATATGTACATATACATATGTACATATACATATGTACATATACATATACATATGTACATATACATATATATGTATATACATATACATATATATACATATATACATATATATATACACATACACACACATCTTTATCCGTTCATCAGTAAGTGTCAGTGTCAATATATATATAGACACTGACACTACACGGTATGTTAACTGGAATTTAAATAACATATATTAAGAAAATATTGCATTTTTAATAAAAAATAACTGTAATGAGGACAGTGATGGTTTAGTGCTTTTATAATGACAAAAAGCTAGAGCATCAAAGTGGTCCATAAAAGGCGTAATGAAATCATCTGGTATACCTGGAGAAGAAACCATTGTAGTAGGGTGATGAAGAGCTTGGACTCTGAGACAGATGGCCTGGGCTCTAAGCCCAGCTTTGCTGTTCTAAGGTGTGACCTTGGGCAGGTGGTTTCGTCTTTCTGTCTTGATCTCCTCACCTTTAAAATGACATGATTTATAGCACTTCTCTCAGAGTTGTGAGGTTTAAGTGAGTTCTTATTTGTAAATCCTTTGGAAGAGAGCTGGACATATAGTAACTGCTTTAGACAGGTTAGTGGATGGGGCATACAGTCCTGCACCCCCAGGGCATTGCAGACTCATGGTAACCTGGTCAGTTATCTAGAACCTTCTGTTCTACCAAAGCAACAGCATCTCTGAAACAAAAATAACAAAATTGGATTTGGAAATTTCAGAAAAACATATTAACCATAAAGAATCGGAATTTGCTTTTTAAGAACAAACATCTCTTTTTCTTCTACCTCCGCCTATAAACCAAACATTTTGTGATCTGTAAAGTCACATTGGATGCAGATGCATCCAAAAGAGTTTTAATTCTTCTCAAAGTTCAAGTGCTAAGAATGTGTCCACAGCCACATGGTCCAAAACCACAGTACACTTGCAATTTCGGTGTGGAATATATCAAGAATAAGGAAGACTCTTCCACATTATGGATTCCTGTGGAATATTAAAGCACAAGATGGAGAAAATGTAAGACATCAAAATTCCTTTCAGGAAGAAAACTATACTCATTAAGAAGAAATGCTTGGGGGCACCTGGGTGGCTCAGTGGATTGAGCCTCTGCCTTTGGCTCAGGTCATGATCTCAGGGTCCTGGGATCCAGCCCCGCGTCAGGCTCTCTGCTCAGCTGGGAGCCTGCTTCCCCCCCTCTCTCTGCCTGCCTCTCTGCCTACGTGTGATCTCTGACTGTCAAATAAATAAATAAAATCTTAAAAAAAAAAAAGAAATGCTTGGACAAGTTGTTTTGGGGCAGGGAGTGTATTATAAAATAAAAGGTCAAGTTACAAATGGAAGTGTAAATGGCCTCATAAGGAAGAGGCTTTCCAGCTGCTGGAACTCTTGGTTTCTGTTTGCCCAGAGTTTGGGGTAGAAACTGGGTCAGATCTCAACTACCCTGCAGAGTAAAGTGGAAGGTGATAGAGTTAGAAGCAGAGGTAGAGAAACTCAGGGAGGGTAAAGAGAGAAGTCAGAGGGGCTTGATGCAGTATCTCTATGAACCAGAAAGAAAAGTGAAAAATAAGAGAAGCAAAATACGTTTTTTTTATGAAAGAAAAAAAGACAAGACAGGAAGCAAACACTAAAATCTAAGTAACAGAATAGTCAAATAGAAAATCTGCAGAAATGAAACATTGTAGAAATGTATATTTTTTTCTCTGGGTCACATGATCTCAGCTCCTACTACTCTTAAATACAGAATCTTTTTTTTTTTTTAAAGATTTTGTTTTTAAAGATTGTATTTATTTTAGAGTGAGAGCACAAGCACGTGTGTGAGTGGGGGAAGGGCAGGGGAAAGGGAGAGAGAATCTGGAGCAGGCTCCCTGCTGACCACGGAGCCCCATCACATAAGACAGTTAAACTCCCGGTCCAATTATTCTAACACGTGTGTGTGTTTTCGTCAGATTCTAATGCCTGCTTTAGGTTATATTTCAGGCTCCTCAGAGTATGTTTTTTATTGTATTTTAATCAGGCTTTAAATTTTTGCTGGTGACATACCAGATAACAACAAATGCTGCGGTGGATCTTTAGCATGAGTTTTTTTTTTTTTTTATTTGTTTATTTACAGCATAACAGTGTTCATTGTTTTGGCATCACACCCAGTGCTCCATGCAGTACGTGCCCTCCCTATTACCCACCACCTGGTTCCTCAACCTCCCACCCCCCCCCCCCACCCCCCTGCTGCCCCTTCATAACCCTCTGGTTGTTTTTCAGAGTCCATAGTCTCTCATGGTTCATCTCCCCTTCCAGTTTCCCTCAACTCCCTCTCCTCTCCATCTCCCCATGTCCTCCATGTTCTTTGTTATGCTCCACAAATAAGTGAGACCATATGATACTTGACTCTCTCTGCTTGACTTACTTCACTCAGCATAATCGCTTCCAGTCCCGTCCATGTTGCTACAAAAGTTGGGTATTCGTCCTTTCTGATGGAGGCATAATACTCCATTGTGTATATGGACCACATCTTCCTTATCCATTCATCCGTTGAAGGGCATCTTGGTTCTTTCCACAGTTTGGCGACCATAGCCATTGCTGCAATAAACATTGGGGTACAAATGGCCCTTCTTTTCACTACATCTGTATCTTTGGGGTAAATACCCAGCAGTGCAATTGCAGGGTCATAGGGAAGCTCTATTTTTAATTTCTTCAGGAATCTCCACACTGTTCTCCAAAGTGGCTGCACTAACTTGCATTCCCACCAACAGTGGAAGAGGGTTCCCCTTTCTCCACATCCTCTCCAACACACGTTGTTTCCTGTCTTGCTAATTTTGGCCATTCTAACTGGTGTTAGGTGGTATCTCAATGTTGTTTTAATTTGAATCTCCCTGATGGCTAGTGATGATGAACATTTTTTCATGTGTCTGATAGCCATTTGTATGTCTTCGTTGGAGAAGTGTCTGTTCATATCTTCTGCCCATTTTTTGATATGATTATCTGTTTTGTGTGTGTTGAGTTTGAGAAGGTCTTTATAGATCCTGGATATCAACCTTTTGTCTGTACTGTCATTTGCAAATATCTTCTCCCATTCTGTGGGTTGCCTCTTTGTTTTGTTGACTGTATCCTTTGCTGTGCAGAAGCTTTTGATCTTGATGGAGTCCCAAAAGTTCATTTTTTGCTTTTGTTTCCTTGGCCTTTGGAGACATATCTTGAAAGAAGTTGCTGTGGCTGATATCGAAGAGGTTACTGCCTATGTTCTCCTCTAGGATTCTGATAGATTCCTGTCTCACGTTGAGGTCTTTTATCCATTTCGAGTTTATCTTTGTGTACGGTGTAAGAGAATGGTCGAGTTTCATTCTTCTACATATCGCTGTCCAGTTTTCCTAGCACCATTTATTGAAGAGACTGTCTTTTTTCCATTGAATATTTTTGCCTGTTTTGTCGAAGATTATTTGACCATAGAGTTGAGGGTCCATATCTGGGCTCTCCACTCTGTTCCACTGGTCTATGTGTCTGTTTTTATGCCAGTACCACGCTGTCTTGGTGATCACAGCTTTGTAGTAAAGCTTGAAATCGGGTAACGTGATGCCACCAGTTTTGTTTTTGTTTTTCAACATTTCCTTAGCAATTCGGGGTCTCTTCTGGCTCTAACAATTTTAGGATACTTTGTTCCAGCTCTTTGAAAAATATCGGTGGAATTTTGATCGGAATGGCATTAAAAGTATAGATTGCTCTAGGCAGTATAGACATTTTAACAATGTTTATTCTTCCAATCCAAGAGCATGGAACAGTCTTCCATCTTTTTGTGTCTTCTTCAATTTCTTTCATGAGTGTTCTGTAGTTCCTCGAGTACAGGTCCTTTACGTCTTTGGTTAGGTTTATGCCCAGGTATCTTATGGTTCTTGGTGCTATAGTCAATGGAATCGATTCTCTAATTTCCCTTTCTGTATTTTCATTGTTGGTGTATAAGAAAGCCACTGATTTCTGTACATTGACTTTGTATCCCACCACGTTACTGAATTGCTGTATGAGTTCTAGTAGTTTGGGGGTGGAGTCTTTGGGGTTTTCCATATAAAGAATCATGTCATCTGCGAAGAGAGAGAGTTTGACTTCTTCCTTGCCAATTTGGATACCTTTTATTTCTCTTTGTTGTCTGATTGCCGTTGCTAGAACTTCTAATACTATGTTGAACAAGAGTGGTGAGAGTGGGCATCCTTGTCGTGTTCCTGATCTCAACGGGAAGGCTGCAAGCTTTTTCCCATTGAAGATGATATTTGCTGTGGGTCTTTCATAGATAGATTTTATGAAGTTCAGGAATGTTCCCTCTATCCCTATACTTTGAAGCGTTTTCATCAGGAACAGATGCTGGATTTTGTCAAATGCTTTTTCTGCATCCATTAAGAGGACCATGTGGTTCTTCTCTCTTCTCTTATTGATTTGTTCTATCACACTGATTGATTTGCGAATGTTGAACCAACCTTGCAACCCAGGGATGAATCCCACCTGGTCATGGTGGATAATCTTTTGAATGTGCTGCTGGATCCTGTTTGCTAGGATCTTGTTGAGAATCTTTGCATCCATATTCATCAGTGATACTGGTCTGAAATTCTCCTTTTTGGTAGGGTCTTTTCCTGGTTTGGGGATCAGGGTAATGCTGGCTTCATAAAAAGAGTCTGGAAGTTTTCCTTCTGCTTCAATTTTTTGGAACAGCTTCAGGAGAATTGGTGTTATTTCTTCTTTGAAAGTTTGGTAGAATTCCCCAGGGAATCCGTCAGGTCCGGGGCTCTTGTTTTTTGGGAGGTTTTTGATCACTGCTTCAATCTCATTACTAGATATCGGTCTATTCAGGTTGTCAATTTCTTCCTGGTTCAATTTTGGGAGTTTGTAGCTTTCCAGGAATACATCCATTTCATCTAGGTTGCTTAGCTTATTGGCATATAACTGTTGGTAATAATTTCTGATGATTGTTTCTATTTCCTTGGTGTTAGTTGTGATCTCTCCCTTTTCATTCATAATTTTATTAATTTGGGCTTTCTCTCTTTTCTTTTGGATTAGTGTGGCCAATGGTTTATCGATCTTATTGATTCTTTCAAAAAACCAGCTTCTAGTTTCATTGATACGTTCTACTGTATCTCTTGTTTCTACCTCATTGATCTGTGCTCTAATCTTGATTATTTCCCTTCTTGCATGTGGAGTTGGTTTGATTTGTTGTTGATTCTCCAGTTCTTTAAGGTGTAGAGACAGCTGGTGTAGTCTGGATTTTTCAATGTTTTTGAGGGAGGCTTGGATGGCTATGTATTTCTCCCTTAGAACCGCCTTTGCTGTATCCCATAGGTTTTGGACCGAGGTGTCTTCATTCTCATTGGTTTCCATGAATTGTTTAAGTTCGTCTTTGATCTCCTGGTTGATCCAAGCATTCTTAAGCAAGGTGGTCTTTAGCTTCCAGGTGTTTGAGTTCCTTCTGAACTTTTCCTTGTGATTGAGCTCCAGTTTCAAAGCATTGTGATCGGAAAATATGCAGGGAATAATGTCAGTCTTTTGGTATCGGTTGAGTCCTGCTTTGTGACCCAGTATGTGGTCTATTCTGGAGAAGGTTCCATGTGCACTTGAGAAGAATGAATATTCTGTTGTTTTAGGGTGGAATGTTCTGTATACATCGATGAGGTCCATCTGGTCCAATGTTTCATTCAATGCTCTTATTTCTTTATTAATTTTCTGCTTCGATGATCTGTCTATTTCTGAGAGAGGCGTATTAAGATCTCCTACTATTATTGTATTCGTATCAATATGACTCTTTATCTTGATTAATAGTTTTCTTATGTAATTGGGTGCTCCCATATTGGGGGCATAGATATTCACAGTTGTTAGATTGTCTTGGCGGATATTCCCTTTAAGAATTATGTAGTGTCCTTCTGTATCTCTGACTACAGTCTTTAGTTTAAAATCTAATTTATCTGATATGAGAATCGCTACCCCGGCCTTCTTTTGAGGCCCATTGGCATGAAAGATGCTTCTCCATCCCTTCACTTTCAGTCTGGGTGTATCCTTAGGTTCAAAATGGGTCTCTTGTAGACAACATATGGATGGGTCCTGTCGTTTTATCCAATCTGCAACCCTGTGTCGTTTTATGGGTGCATTTAGGCCATTCACATTGAGAGTGATTATTGAGAGATAGGTTTTTATTGACATCGTGTTGCCTTTGAAGTCTTTCTGTCTGTAGATTGTTTCTATATTTCTGTTCAATGATATTCTTAAGATTTTTTCTCTTTTATAGGACCCCCCTTAATATTTCCTGCAGTGTCGGCTTGGTGGTTGCATAGTCTTTTAAGCCTTGCCGGTCTTGGAAACTCTTTATCTCTCCATCCATTTTAAATGTCAGTCTTGCTGGATAGAGTATTCTTGGTTGCATGTTCTTCTCATTTAGTACTCTGAATATATTTTGCCAGCCCTTCCTGGCTTTCCAGGTCTCTGTGGAAAGGTCTGACATTATTCTAATGGGCTTTCCTCTGTATGTAAGAAGCTTCTTTGTCCTAGCTGCTTTTAAGAGGGTCTCTCTTGAAACAAAATTCCCCATTCTAACGATAAGGTGCCGTGAGGACTTTCGAGAATCTAAAATCTTGGGAGGAAATCTTTCTGCCTCTAGTACATGAACGTTGTTTCCATTCGTGAGATTAGGAAAATGTTCATAGACAACTTCTTCCACTATGTCTTCTAGACTTCTTTCTTTTTCTTCCCCTTCAGGGATTCCAATAATTCTGACGTTGGAACGTTTCATGGCATCGTTTATTTCCCTGATTCTGTTTTCGTGGCTTCTGAGCTGTTTGTTCCAGGCTTCCTCCTGATCCTTTCTCTCTATCTGTTTGTCCTCCAGATCACTAATTCTATCTTCTGTCTCAGTTACCCTAGCTTTTAGAGAACTTAGATTGGACTGGAACTCATTGAGAGCATTTTGAACATCATCCCTGGTGGCTTTCAGTTCTGCCCTAACATTGTGAACATCATCCCTGGTGGCTTTCAGTTCTGCCCTAATCAATTCTGTTTGGTCATCCATGGCTTTCTCCAACCTAGCTATTGCCTGGATAATTGTTAGTCTGAATTCCTTTTCTGACATATTGTCTATGTCGATAGCCATTAGCTCTGTTGCAGAAGGCCCATCCTCTGTATTTTTCTTCTGTTGGGTATTCCTCCTCCTAGTCATTTTGGTAAGAGATGACTAAACAGATGCAGCTGGACTTATCGATTGTGGTGCAGTCAATGTGCACCCTGGAACGCTTCTGTGCAATCAGGATTCCCCACCCAAATGAGAGAAAAACGAAAAGAAAAAGAAATAGAGAAGAAGAAAGAAAAAAAAGGGGGAAAGAAAAAAGGAAAAAAAAAGAGAGAGAAAGATAGGAAAAAAAGGGAAGATAAAAGAGAAGGCTCAGCCCAAATGGGCCACAAGGTAAGATTTGTGGAGTATACAAACAAAAACAGACAGACAAAAAGAGTGATAAAAGTATATGATAAGAGAAAAAAATATGTATATATAAGCAAAAAAAAAAAAAAAAAAAAGGGAAGAACCTCATCAGAAAGAACCCCAAGTATAAGGTTTATATATTATCAGGACAAACACAAATTCACAGAAACACTGACAGAAGGAAAAATTGGGAGAATGGTTATAGATTCTCCGTGTGGGTGAGGAAGGTTATTTTGATTCTTCCTGAAGGTATCTTGATGTTTTTGTTAAGGTACTCAACTTTCCTAAGTTACAGGGGGATTAGAAACTGGTTTGCCTATAGGGGTAGCATTGATTGGGGAAAGGGGATTACCTTGAAGTTTAACTCTATATGTATAGTAGAAAATAAAATTTAAAAAAGAATAAACTAGACTAAACTACGTTAAAATTAAAAAAGAATTAAAAAAATAGAAAAGCAAAAGAAAAACACGGGTGTATGTATCAAAAAGTTCAGGTTAGAAGGTTATTAAAGAATTTGTTGTACTGGACATCTCAGTGTGATGGTAAATGGGTTAAAAAATTATCTGTATGTATAAAAAAAAAGAACCAGAATATTGGTAAAGAGTTAAAAATAAAAGTTGTATTTATGAAGTAGTGGTGGTTGTTCTCTTGTAGTCTTTTTTTTTTTTCTTCCTTCCTGGTTGGTTTTCTGGGGGAGGGGCCTGCCAAGTGGGTTTTCAGACAATGATGTTCCCTGAGTTAGGTCCTCCCGCTCCCCTCAAGGGGGTGAGCTCTTTTTTTTTTCAGGGAACTGTTTTTTTTCAGCCTTTTGTTCTCTGGGGGTTTTTATGTTCTTTCATCTGCTTTCTCTCGCCTTGACAGCTTTTGATGGTTTTTGGAGGTTTAGAGGAGAGCAAACAGCACCCCGACCTCCCTCTCAGAGAGAAGCCTCAGACTGTTTTGCAAAAGCTGCTGGCAGAGTCGGTTCTGAGTCACTGTCCCTGGGGATGCAGGAGCTCCTCGTTGTACCCAAAACCAGGGCAGCGGTGGCTGTCTAGGCAGCTCCAGACCGCCAGAGAGGTTCCGAGCAGAGATTGCACACTGAGATTTTCCCGCCGTCCCGGGCTGGGAATGTCTGGTTTTTCCGGATGCCAGAGCTCCAGGCTAGCACCTATGAGCACCTATCCCAAGGGAGGGTGTGGGACGCGCGCGTTTCAGGATTGCCGTCTGGCCAGGCTCCCAGCCCCTCACGGGAGCCAGACCCCACTCGTTCTCGGGCGCGCTGGCATTCAAGTGCACTGGCGGCTCAGGGACGGAGACCTGATTTCTCCGCCACACTCTCTCTGGCTCCGCGCCAGGGGAGGCTGTCCTGGGTCCAGGGACTTAGGTCCCTGACCCTAACTGCCCAGGTTCCCACTATTACCCCCCGCGATCCTTTGCTGTTTGTTTTTTGAGTGCTTTCAACCAGACTCCAAGTTAATGCTGATCCCCAGACGCAGAGCACTCTCGTGTTGGGGTGTTACTTTCCAATTGGTCACCTCTGGTGGCTCCTTCCCCCTTTTGTTTATCTTCCGATATCAGTCGGACGTTCCCAGTCTGCTTTACCTGCCACTGGCGTCTTCTGCTCCTGTAGAGATCCAGACGTGTATAATTCTGATCTCAGGCTGATTTCATGGGTGGTCGGAGTTCTTTGGTAGGTAATCAGCTCACTTTAGGGTACAGGTTGAAATGGTGCCTCCTCCTACTTCCCCGCCATCTTGACTCCTCAATCCTTTAGCATGAGTTTTTTCGGTGATTTGCCTGACAGTTGGGCTGGGTTTGATGTTTGCTGTAGCTGTAAGTGCCAGAAGATTCCACTTCCTCCAGGGTCCTTGTTTTCACCTGCCCTGTTTATAACGGGTTGCCTTAAGTACCCCTCTTCAAAGACAGACCGTGTCTCTCTTGCTGCTGTAATTCACTATTATGATACTGGGGTCTTGTCTATGTGGTGGTACAGTATAGTGGAGGAGAAGAATTCCAATATTATGGTTAAATCTCAGGTTTTTTTGTCCCTGGACTGTGAACTTCCTTAGCTCTTTTCTTCCTTAGATGAGACAGGAAAGCTAGAGGGGGTGAAGTTGGAGGAATGCTTTTCATCACCTGGGAAAAGCTCTGAAAAATCTTTCTTTCCCACCAGAGTAAGCCTTCGCTATAAAGAATGCTTCAGATATATTTCCCAATGGTGACTCTTCCACTCTCATTGCTAGAGACCTTTCTAGGTTCATCATAAGGACCTGATGGCATTTATGGAGGGAAAGCCCACAAAAGCATGAGAGCTACCCCTAGGCAAAACCTGGAGTTCTTCATGCTCATTTTGTCCACACTGAGCATCTGGCAAGTTGTCAAAATCACCATTCCTATGGATTTATGGCTCTGGTCGCTTTTGTTCTAGGCACACAGATTCTAGCTGTGACTCCAGTTTCCTCTTTGTCTCCATATTCCAGGTCCCTGATGGGTCCTCTTTTAAAAGTTCCATTTTTGGGTCTTATTTTAATCTTGTGCATCATACCTATTGTAAAATCCACACTGCAAAATTTCTTGGACAGATGTGTATATACACTTCTTTTGGTTATAATCAGAAGTGAAATAAACTCAGCCCATTAAAAAAAGGAAGGGGGTAGAGAGAGAAAAGAGGGAGGAGGAGGAAGAGAAAAAGAAGAAAGAGTAACCTGTAAAATTTCCAATTTCTCAATATCCTAGACACCGGCTGGTATAGGCTGTCCTTCCAATTGTTGTCATTCTAATAGTGGGCAGTGGTATCTCACAGTGATTTCATCTTTCATTTTCTTAAATGATTTTTTGTTGTTTAGTGAGAAAGAGAGAGAGAGAACACATGCAAGTGGGGGCAGGAAGCAAAGGGAAAGAATTCCCAGCAGGCTCCATGCTCAGCAGGGACCCCAGCTCAGGGCTTGATCCCACAACCCTGACATCATGACCTGAACCAAAAGTCAATAGTCGGATGCCGAACTAACTGAGCCACCTTCATTTTTCATTTTCCTAATGATTAACATTATTGAGGATATTTTTATGTGTTTGCTTGCCATTCATACATCTTTTCTGGTGAACTGTGCATTCAACTTTTTCATCCAGTTTTTATATAGGTTGTTTGTTTTCTTACTATGGAATTTTGAGAGTTCTTTATATTATCTAGTTAGAATTATTTATCATATACATTTTGCAAATATTTTCTCCCAGTCTGTGGCTTATCTTTTTGCTCTCTTAACAGTACCTTTTGAAAAGTCTAAGTTTTAAATTTTAGTGAAGCACATTCTATTGATTTTTTTCTTTTATGCCTCACACTTTTGGTGTTATAGCAAAGAGGTCTTCACCTAACTGAAGGGCAGAAAGATCTGCTCCTATGTTTCCTTCTAGATATTTTATAGTTTTGGGTTTTACATCTACCTCTGAGGTCTACTTTTCCTGTTGTCTTTTCTCTTTTTGGGGACTTCAGTTGCAAGTATAGTAGGCTGCTTATGCTCTTTTCATTTATTTAAATTCTGTTTTTCTCTTTGGGTTTCCTTTTGGAGAGTTTCTATTGTTTGGTCTTCAAATTCACTAATTTGTGTTCTATAACATATGATGGCTATTAGTCTTACCAAGAGTATATTGATTTTTTATCTTATACAATGTAATTTTCATCTCCTGAAATTTTATTTTAAAGATATTCTTATTTATTATATATAGAGAAAGAGCATGCAAGCAGGAGGGAGGAGCAGAAGGAGAGGTAGAGAGTATCAGGCAGACTCCCTGTGGAGTGCGGAGCCTGATGCAGGGCTCAATCTCATGACCCTGAGATCATGACCTGAGAGAAAAATTAAGAGTCAGATCCTTAACTGACTGAGCCACTAAGACCCCCTAGAAATTTTTTTTTAATTTTATTTATTTTTCTCAGCGTAACAGTATTCATTGTTTTTGCACAACACCCAGTGCTCCATGCAAAACGTACCCTCCCTATTACCCACCACCTGTTCCCCCAACCTCCCACCCCTGACCCTTCAAAACCCTCAGGTTGTTTTTCAGAGTCCATAGTCTCTTATGGTTCGCCTCCCCTCCCCAATGTCCATAGCCCCCTCCCCCCTCCCAATCCCACCTCCCCCCAGCAACCCCCAGTTTGTTTTGTGAGATTAAGAGTCATTTATGGTTTGTCTCCCTCCCAATCCCATCTTGTTTCATTTATTCTTCTCCTATCCCCCTAACCCCCCATGTTGCTTCTCCATGTCCTCATATCAGGGAGATCATATGATAGTTGTCTTTCTCCGATTGACTTATTTCACTAAGCGTGATACGCTCTAGTTCCATCCACGTCGTCGCAAATGGCAAGATTTCATTTCTTTTGATGGCTGCATAGTATTCCATTGTGTATATATACCACATCTTCTTTATCCATTCATCTGTTGATGGACATCTAGGTTCTTTCCATAGTTTGGCTATTGTAGACATTGCTGCTATAAACATTTGGGTACAAGGAACTTAGCAAACTCAACACCCAAAGAATAAACAATCCAATCAAGAAATGGGCAGAGGACATGAACAGACATTTCTGCAAAGAAGACATCCAGATGGCCAACAGACACATGAAAAAAGTGCTCCACGTCACTCAGCATCAGGGAAATACAAATCAAAACCACAATGAGATATCACCTCACACCAGTCAGAATGGCTAAAATTAACAAGTCAGGAAATGACAGATGCTGGCGAGGATGCGGAGAAAGGGGAACCCTCCTCCACTGTTGGTGGGAATGCAAGCTGGTGCAACCACTCTGGAAAACAGCATGGAGGTTCTTCAAAATGTTGAAAATAGAACTACCCTATGACCCAGCAATTGCACTACTGGGTATTTACCCTAGAAATTTTTAAAAATGTATCTTTCATATCTCTACTTAATCTTTGAACATATTAAAACACATTTAATGTTCTTAGCTTTTTTTTTTTAAAGACTATTTGACAGCCAGAGAGAAAACAAGTAGGGGAGTGGCATGCAGAGGGAGAGGGAGAAGATGTAGGGCTCCATCCCAGTACCCCAGGATCATGACCTGAGCTGAAGGCAGACACTTAACTGACTGAGCCACCCAGGCACCCCACGTTCCTAGCTTTTAATTACAACACCTTTGCCAGTTCTGGATTTTATTTTCTTCTCTTATGTGTCATATTTTCTTGTTTCTTTATATGCATGGTAACTTTTTAAATGATAATCTTTAATTGGATAACACTATGAATTTTACTTTCTTGGGTGCTAGATACTTTTGTATTCGTATAAATGTTCTTTTGCTTGTTCTAAGGTACAACTAGTTTTCTTAGAAATAGTTCAAGTCTTTGGGTCTTGCTTTTGATAAAGAAAGAGGGGAGAAGAATTTATTGTAGGGCTATAATTCCCCACATCTGAAGCAAGAATCTTCTGGGTATTCTAGTGAAGTTCCCCCAGATTATGAGCTTTTCATCACTGCTGATGGGAACATGCAGTATTCCCTACTCTATGTGAGTGCCAGACACTATTTCTTCTAATTATTTTGGTCAATTCTTCTTGGTTATTAAGTAGCTTCCTCATGTAATGTGTTGATCATTACTCTGCTCCATAGTAGAGTAGGGCCGTCCAGAGATCTACCGGATTTCTATTTCTGTGCAACTCTGTCCTATCTGGTATTTTGTTCTGTGTTATAAACAAAAACCAATACACATGAATTACTCAAATATCACATCCAAGCTCATGTAGGCAGGAAGTGATAGGGCTGTTTGGAGCTAGATCACCCTTAGTATATGTCAGACCCAGACCCAGCACCAGGGCAGCCAGCAAGAAGGTGGGGAGAATAACAGGTTTCATTTTTATGGTCACTTGAGTAATGGTGAAAAGTGGGAGTAGAGAGCGGTCAGCCCTTAAATAGCAGAAGAAAGTGTGAAGTGTCAGCTTCTGATAGGAGGTAATCCTTCTTCAAAAGACATATGGTCAGGGAAAACTGGGAAATTCATTTGCTAGAAGCTGAATTGCAAATAAAGGGAAACCTTCATCAAGCAAAGAGGCAGAGATCAAAGGAAGCCCAGTCCTGTTTATATGGAAGGGAATGTCTGAGAAGAGTATAGAATGCATGCCTTCCTCTGATCTTTGGAGCAGATGATGGTGCTATTTACGGAATTCTCCCCTGGAAGAACACACACTCTTTCCTTTGAGCTAGAATTAGCCTGTCTGCAAAAATATTTGACCAAGATTAGAGATCTACTTTTGGGGGAGGAGCTGGGGCAGCCCATGAGGGCTCCAGCAAAAGGAGCAGTTTGCACCCAATTTAAATTTGATCTGGATAATAGGGACCAAACTTCTGGAAACTTAATCCTCTGGCAGGACCTGTGGGCTGGAGCCCAGAGATCTAATAGCCATGCTGTTTAGAGAAGCCAAAAATGAATGTGGTTGAAAAGATGACTGACATTTAATATTGTTGGGCCAAAGCAAAACACTATGCCAAAGGGCCTCTGGGATGTCCAGCAGCTGATCAGTGGCAGGACTGCGTGCAAAGCTGTGTATCAGAAGAACTAGATGCTTGGAGCCAACTAGGTGGTATTCAAAAATAGAAGGGAGAGAAGTCATGCAGTCAGGGAAAAGATATCCCAAGACGAAAGGCTAGTGCTGCTGTGGGGAAGGGTAGGAGTGGGCAGATGGAAGAGGTCAAAAGCCTAGAATAAAGGCAGTTGGGGGGGGGGCGCCTGGCTCAGTGGGTTGGGGCCTCTACCTTTGGCTCAGATCATGATCTTGGGGTCCTGGGATGGAGCCCTGCATCGGGTTCTCTGCTCAGTGGGAAGTCTGCTTCCCCACCCCCCCGCCTGCCTCTCTGCCTACTTGTGATCTCTCTGTCAAATAAATAAATAAAATCTTTTAAAAAAACTCGATTAAAAAAAAGGCAGATGGGTATATTTTTACTGTGAGAAAACCATGAAGTAGGAAACTCTGAAAGACCCTCTGCTCAGTCTGTTTGCCCCACATTGAAGGATTTAGCATTCTTCCAACTCTGAAAAAATAAAAAATCTAAAGTTAATATTGGATATTCCTGTGTAGCAGGGTTATTTTTGAGTAATAATATGGGTACTTCGGGAAGATATAGCAGAGCTCAAAGAAATTACCCCGAGGAAAGAGAAAGGAAGTTTGGGGGCCAGCTGGACCCTCCTAAAAGTACTGAGAGGGAGAAGTATTTAGAAGTGGCAATAGCTACAGATTCTAAGATTTTCTAGGTAACTTCTCCAACTTATGAGAACCAACTCACACAACCAAGGTACAGAAGCTTAAATTTGACTATATAGTTTTTAATCCCCCTAAATTCCCTCCTTCTCTATAGTCCCTTACATCCAAGGCTGGTTCCTCTTCTTAAGAATATCTTTTACCAGGTTCCCCATTGGAAGCGGAGAGACCATATACAATGTCTCTCCTGATCCAATTATGGATTGAAGCTCTGGGACCAGCATTAGCCTTCCAGGAACAATCCTGGCCACGTGGTACAATGGAATAGGGGCTGTTGGGAGTGTTCTTGCCGGATGTGGTTGCCCTAGTTTGGGCTTTCCTCCCCTGCCTTCAGATGGTTCTGCTACCCTTATTCTACCTGTTCTGTTCTCCTCAGTTCTGGAGCCAAGTTAAGGTCTATAGCTGTGACTCAAGGCATGGATCTAAAAACTGGATGGCCCAAGATTGCTCTGTACCTCCCCCTACACACACACTCCTCCTGTCCCTCAGTCTGTAACTGGAGGACCTACCCAGCTACTGTTGCTTCCCACATACCACCCACCCCCTCCTGTCACTGCCCTGGTTCCATCCTGCTCTTCACTCCATGTTTCTTTCCCAGACCCAACCCACAAGATTCTGACTCTCCATTTTTCTCAGAAAGTTGAGTTATTTCCCCCCTCATATGTACAAAGATGTTTCATTAGTATCTATGGCCTAAATAGAACCCAGGCAGAAAAAAGAAGGAAAGGGAAAAGGGAAAACAAACAAACAAACAAACAACAACAAAATCTATTTGTTGGTTTCCAAAAGTAGCACTTTGAGAAAATCCCAAATTTGGTGTCTTCTTTGGGAAGTGGTAGGAAGAGCAAAACTATGAAGCTGTGGTTGTTCTGACTCACTGTAATGCACTCAAGGAAGA
This sequence comes from Meles meles, assembly GCF_922984935.1. Taxonomy (NCBI): domain Eukaryota; kingdom Metazoa; phylum Chordata; class Mammalia; order Carnivora; family Mustelidae; genus Meles; species Meles meles. Next base: position 71,585,257 of record NC_060076.1, read on the forward strand.
GACCTCGGCACCTAACCTTCTCCTGAACCCTCACCCAGGCCCTCAGATTTCTGCCTGTTTTCCATGCTCTCCTTAGCCTCTGTTCCACAACACAGGATAGCCACCATTCACTTATTTGACAAATATATATTAATCCTACTGTGTTCTAGGCATTCTACCAGGCCCTGGGGACGGAGAGAAGACTGGTGCACAGTGTCTCCCTTCAAAAGCCCACTGTCTGGTCAAGAACATATATAAGGAAAGTAGTAAGGACACTTTCCTGTGTTAAGTGTTATGGAAGAAAAAGGGATCAAGTAGCTTGTACTTTTCCTGACCCTGTACCACTGGGGCAACATGTCTACATCCCACATATCTGGGGTAAAATCATGAAAGAAGCAATCATCAAGAAACTATATCCTGTTTCTCACTCACAATCTGGCTCCAGTCCTCTTCCTTCTGTGGGTGTCTGTAAGTTGGTTGGTTTGGTCTCCTGATCCCCCATCAAGGGCTACAGCCCTGGCTCTACCTTTGTTCTAAAAATCTCCTTTGGATGACTCCCCTGAGCATCTACTTGAGAATCCATTCATTACTTTCCATCCACAAGTCCACATCCCATCTGAGCTGTCCATCACCCCAGGAGGGCAGATTTGGACAGACTGGAGCTTAAGGAGACCTTGGTTCTCTTTCCCCCAAGACAGGTGAGCTCCTTGCCTTCAAAGTGGCAACTCAAAATATTTCCTAAAAATGCAATGTTGGGCCCAGTTGTCAAGTTTTCTAACTAACAATATATACCAACAACTTAGGAAAAATACTGTTCTTCTCAAGTCTTCCCTTTTTCACAGTCTAGCCTTCTAGTTGTTCAAACGCTGCTCAGAGACTCTCACATGCCATATTCAATTCATCAGCAAAACCTGCTACCTTCAAATATGCCTAGAGTTTAATCATTACTAACCATCTGCACTGCTACCACACTAACCCAAACCATCCCATAATCTGAGTTACTGCAATAACCTAATTGGTCTCCCTGCTTCCACTCTGGCCCATTTGCTCTCCAGTCTTCAAAGAAAAGCTAAAAAGAAACTTCTAAATGATCAGGTGACATTGGTAGAATAACGACCTCTTAAAATTCTCTCCTCCATAAAAAGCAACAACAACAACAAAAATCAGCAAAAATTGTCAGAATCGACTCTTCCAGAATTCTGGAAAGTAACCAAAGATTTGCAGCAATTTGGGGAACATTTATTCAACAAAAACAATGGTATTTAGGTGAGAATAAAAAGTTTTGTGGCATTTTAACTCCCACTACTCCCATCCTTCTTTTTCCAGTTCCATGGTGGTCTTAAAACAGCTTTAAATTATGATGAAAACCAACAGCCTAGAAGCCATAGGAGGGCAGAACATGGGTAGACCTTCTTCCAAGCCTTAGTCTCCAAAAATTGTCATTATGTGACCTATCTAGTGGTTCTCTGGAAGACTCCACTTGAAATGCTGTTTTGATTTGCCCTCACTCAGAGTTTTCCCTGAGTGAGAAAAGTCTCTTTTCCAGAACACTTGCCTAACACATTTAGACTCAATTGTTTAACTTCAAGTTTGCCTAAAATAGTGGATAACCACTGTGGTGGGTGGCTCAGTGGATTAAGCCGCTGCCTTCAGCTCGGGTCATGATCTTAGGGTCCTGGGATAGAGCCCCGCATCAGGCTCTCTGCTCCGCGGGGAGCCTGCTTCCTCCTCTCTCTCTGCCTGCCTCTCTGCCTACTTGTGATCTCTGCTAAATAAATAAAATCTTAAAAAAAAAAAAGAAATAGGCTTATCAAAAAGCTTTTAAGCTTTTAAAGAGACATAACTCATCTACCCAATACCTAGAAAGAGGGACTTGTGAAAAACATGGAAATATGTTCCAAACTAAAGAATAAGACAAACCTCAGGAGGAAAAATGAAATTAAACAGAGGTAAGCAACCCACTAATAATGAGTTCAAAGTAATGGTCATAAAAATGCTCAAACTTAGGAGAAGAATGGGTGAACACAGAACATCAACAAAGAGATAGAAATTATAATAGAGAATCTTTAGAGCTGAAGAATATGATAATATATGAAAAGTACACTAGAGGGAATAAATAGCAGATTAGATGATGCAGAGACCAAATCAGCAATCTGGAAGACAGGGTAGTAGAAATTAGCCAATCAGAACAGCAAAAAGAGGGCCACCTGGTTGGCTCAGTGGTTTAAGCCTCTGCCTTTGGCTCAGGTCATGATCTCGGGGTCCTGGGATCTAGCCCCACATCCGGCTCTCTGCTCAGCAGGGAGCCTACTTCCCCCCCGCCCCGCCCTGCCTGCCTCTTGGCCTGCTTGTGATCTCTGTCTGTCAAATAAATAAATAAAATCTTAAAAAAAAATAAGAAGAACAGCAAAAAGAAGAATGAACAAACAAAAAGAATAAACAAATGGGCCTCTGGGACAGTATCAACTTAACATTCATTTTATAGGGGTCTCAGAAAGAGAAGAAAGAGATAAAGGAACAGAAAACCTATTTGAAGGAATAATGGTTGAAATCTCTCCTAACCTGGTAAAGGAAACAGACATCCAAGTCCAGGAATCACACAGGGAGTCTCCAATAAGATGAACCAGGAGTCCCTTACCAAGACACATTATGAACAAAGTGTCAACAGTTAAAGAGAGAAAAAGCAGCAAGAGAAAAATAACTAGTTTCTTAAAAGGAAACACCCGTAAGATTACCAACTGATTTTTTAGCAGAAACTTTACAGGCCAAAAGGGAGTGGCAAAATATATTCAAAGTGCTAAAAGGAAAGAACTTACAACCAAACATGCTCTACTAGGAAGTTTTCCGGACATGCAAAAGCTTAAAAAGTTCATCAACACCAAAAAGGCCTTACAAGAAATGTGAAAGGAACTTCTTTAAATTGAAAAAAAAGGCCATTACTAGAAATAAGAAATTTAAAAACCTGGAAAAGGTAAACATATAGTAAAGGTCGTAGATAAACCACCTGTATAGATAATACAAAGGTTAAAAGACAAAAGTAGTAAAAATCTTCTAAACCTAAAATAATTTGTAAAGGGATACACAAAATAAGATGTAAAATAGGATGTCAAGAAATAGGATGTCAAAAACTTAAAAAGAAGTGGCAGGGAATAAAAACGTTGTGCTTTTAGAACACAGTTGAACTTAAGTAATCATCAACAATAAAATAGATAGCTACACATATATATATACACATAGGATATTATATATGAACATCATGATATCATAGAACAAATATGTATAATAGATACACACACAAAAAAACAAAGGGATACAAACATAAGACTAAAGAGAGTCACCAAATTACAGGGGCAATAAGTACAGATCAATAATTACTTTAAATTGACTAAATGCTCCAATCAAAAAATAAGGTATCTGAATGGATTAAAAAAAACAAGACTCATATATATGCTACGTACTAGAGACTCATTTCAGATCTAAAGACATACACACTGAAAGCAAATGGATGGAAAAGATATTCCATGCAAATGGAAATGAAAAGAAAGCTGAAGTAGCAATACATGTATCAGACAAAATAGACAGCAAAACAAAGGCTGTACTGCCAGGATGTCTGCTGTGCAGGGTGCCCCTAGAACACCCTGGACTGCACCTACCTTGACTCCAGACACCCCATGAGGATCACCCTGTGCAGAACACCCCACACCATTGCATTGGCTCTACCTTGGCTCTAGCTGCCCTACAAAACCATGCCCTGAGCAAACTGCTCCAGAGCCACCTGGTCCGTACCAGCCTCTGCTCCAGCTGACCTGACAGCCTGCCCAACTGTAGAGCTCCCTGGGACATTCCAGTTTTTACCCAATTCAGCTTCAATCATCCTGCAAGCATGCCCTTTGCACAGAGATCCCCTGGGCTGCCCAAGCTGCACACATAAAAGCTATAGCTATCCTGCCAGAGTGTGTTTAGAATAGAGAATGACAGCACCACTCTAGGCCAGGCCCATTGTTGTTTCAGCTGTCCTGTTAGGGCACCCTCTGCACAGCAAGGCCTGGGATTGTCCCAGTTTGTGCCTATTTCAGCTCTAACCATCCACCAAAGTGGCTCCAGCATGGAGTACCAAGGAAAAACCGGCACACAACAGCCATTACTCCAGCTAGCCCTCCAAAGTCACCAGGCACACAGAATTTACACAGAGGTTGCCCATCCACAGAACCATCCCCTCAAGTTTAGGATAATTAGTTGTTCTGCCTAATACATAGAAACAAACACAGAAAGTCATGCAAAATAGGGAGACAGAATACACTCCAAACAAAGAATGAGACAAAAACTCACAAAAAGAACTAAATAAAACAGAGATAAACAATCTGCCTGATAAAGACCTCAAAGTAATGGGCAGAGAGATGCTCACTGGGATAGAGGGAAGTGTGTATCAACTCAGTGAGAACTTAAACATAAGGAGAAAATAGAAAAGAAGAACCAAAGTTGAAGAATACCTGAAATGAAAACTACGTCAGAGGAAATCAACAGATTAGAGGATGCAGAAGAACAGATCAGTGACCTGAAAGATAAGGTAATGGAAAGCACTAACGCTGAACAGCAAAAAGGAAAAAAGAATTTAAAAATATTAGTATAGGTTTAAGTGACTTCTTGGACAACATCAAAAGAAAAAACTACCACATTTCAAGGTCCCAGAAGGAGAAGAGAGAAATTGTCAGAAAATGTATTTGAAGAAATAATAGCTGAAAACTCCCCCAATAGGAAAGGAAACAAACATCAAAGTTCAGAAAGCACAGAGAGTTCCAAACAAGATCAACCCAAGGAGGTGCACACCCTGACACATAAAAATTAAAATGTTGAAGATGAAAGATGAAGACAGAACTTTAGAAGGCAACAAGAGAAGTGTCTAGTTAACACAAGGGAAACCCCATAAAGTTATCAGCTGATTTTTTTTTTTTTTTTTTGCAGAAACCCGGCAGGCCACGAGAGAATGGTATGATATACTCAAAAGGCTGAAAGGAAAAAAAAAATAAATCTACAACCAAGAATACTCTATCCGACAAGTTTATTATTCAGAATTGAAGGATAGATAAACAATTCTCCAAACAAACATTAAAGGAGTTCATCACCACTAAACTGGGCTTAAAAGAATATGAAAGGGACTTCTTTAAGTGGAAAAGAAATGGTTATGATTAGGACAAAACTATGAAAGAAAAATTTTGTGAGTAAAAGCAAACATACAGTAGAGTTAATCAACACTTTAAAGTTAATATGAAAGTTAAAAGTCAAAAGTAGTAAAATATATCTAAAAAACTAGTTCAGGAGACTCACAAATGAAAAGATGCAAAATATGACAACATATACACAAAATGTGTGGGGGTACCAGGGAAGTGAAAATAAATATTTTTAGAATGTGTTCAAACTTAATATACATGAATATATATATATATATATATATATATGTATGTATATATACTTCGATATATTTAGGATGCTGTCTATGAACCCCATATAAACTAAAAATTTATAATAGACATAGGATAAAGGGAAAGATAAGCTGAACACTAAAGAAAAATCATCATTCACAAGGAAAAAGAGCAAAATAAAAGGAAAAGAATGACAAAAACAGCAAGAAATAATTAATAAAATGGCAATAAGTATATACCTATCAATACTTACTTTAAATGTAAATAGTGTAAATGCTCTAATCAGAAGACATAGGGTGATAAAATGAATAAAAAATAAACAAAACAAGACCCATCTGTATGCTGCCTATAAGAGACTCAATTCAGACCCAAAGATACATACATACAGCCTGACAGTGAAAAGATGGAAAAAGATATTCCATGTTAATAGAAGTGGGGGGAGGGGCTGAGGTAACGGTACTTATATCAGACAAAAGAGACTTTAAAGGCAAAGATAACAAAAGACAAAGAAGGGATTACATAATGGTATAACAGATCAATCAAACAAGAAGATAAAGTGTAAATATTGATTCATGCAACATTGAAGCACCTAAACACACAAAACAAATATTAACAAGCACAAAGATGAAATTGATGGTAATATAATAGACAGGAAATTTAATAACCTATATATATATATCAAAGGATAGATCCAGCCAGAAAATCTAAAGGACACAGTGTATTTAAACAACATGTTAGACAAGATCTGACAACAATATAAGACGAAAACTCAGTTATAAGGGAAAAAACCATGAACATTTGGAGGCTAATCAATATGCTACTAAACCATCAATGAGTCAATGATGAAAAAGGAAATTTAAAAAAATACCTTGAGACAAATATAAGGGAAAACACATAGTCCAAAATGTAATGGATTAAGCAAAAGCAGTTTTAAGAAGTTTTTGGTGATATGGGTCCACCTGAAGAAACAAACAAAAAAAAACCTAAAAAAAAAATCTAAATTTACACCTAAAGGACCTAGAAAAAAAGACCAAATCAAGCTCAACATTAGTAGAATGAAGGAAATCATAAACATGAGAGTAGAAATAAATAGTCTAAATAACAACGGAAAAAAAAATCAATGAAACTAACAGCTGGTACTTGGATAAGATACAATAATAAACCTTTATCTAGGCTCATTCTAAAAATATAAAATAAAATCAGAAATGAAAGATGAGAAGTTACAACTGACAACCCAGAAATACAAAAGATCATGAGACTACTAGGAAACAAATATATACCAACAAATAGGACCGCTTAAAGGAAATAGACAAATTACTGGAAACATACAATCTTCCAGGACTGAGTAAAAAAGAAATAGAAAATTGAAAAAATTACCAATCATGAAATTGAGCCAGTAATCCAAAAATTCCCAACAAATAAGAGCCTAGAAGCAGATGGCTTCACAGATAAATTCTACCAAACATTTAAAGATGAATTAGTTGTTCCATTTCTTTGAAAAAAAAAATGGATGGTATTTTGATAGGGATTGCATTAAATGTGTAGATTGCTTTAGGTAGCATAGACATTTTCACAATATTTATTCTTCCAATCCAGGAGCATGGAACATTTTTCCATTTTTTTGTGTCTTCCTCAATTTCTTTCATGAGTACTTTATAATTTTCTGTGTATAGATTCTTAGTCTCTTTGGTTAGGTTTATTCCTAGGTATCTTATAGTTTTGGGTACAATTGTGAATGGGATTGACTCCTTAACTTCTCTTTCTTCAGTCTTGTTGTTGGTGTACAGAAATGCAACTGATTTCTGTGCATTGATTTTATATCCTGACACTTTACTGAATTCCTGTACAAGTTCTAGCAGTTTTGGAGTGGAGTCTTTTGGGTTTTCCACATATAGTATCATATCATCTGCGAAGAGTGACAGTTTGACTTCCTCTTTACGAATTTGGATGCCTTTAATTTCTTTTTGTTGTCTGATTGCTGAGGCTAGGACTTCTAATACTATGTTGAATAGCAGTGGTGATAATGGACATCCCTGCCGTGTTCCTGACCTTAATGGAAAAGCTTTCAGTTTTTCTCCATTGAGAATGATATTTGCGGTGGGTTTTTCATAGATGGCTTTGATAATATTGAGGTATGTGCCCTCTATCCCTACACTTTGAAGAGTTTTGATCAGGAAGGGATGCTGTACTTTGTCAAATGCTTTTTCAGCATCTATTGAGAGTATCATATGGTTCTTGTTCTTTCTTTTATTAATGTGTTCTATCACATTGATTGATTTGCGGATGTTGAACCAACCCTGCAGCCCTGGAATAAATCCCACTTGATCGTGGTGAATAATCCTTTTAATGTACTGTTGAATCCTATTGGCTAGTATTTTGGCGAGAATTTTTGCGTCTGTGTTCATCAAGGATATTGGTCTGTAGTTCTCTTTTTTGGTAGGATCCTTGTCTGGTTTTGGGATCAAGGTGATGCTGGCCTCATAGAATGAGTTTGGAAGTTTTCCTTCCATTTCTATTTTTTGGAACAGTTTCAGGAGAATAGGAATGAGTTCTTCTTTAAATGTTTGGTAGAATTCCCCTGGGAAGCCATCTGGCCCTGGGCTTTTGTTTGTTTGGAGATTTTTGATGACTGTTTCAATCTCCTTACTGGTTATGGGCCTGTTCAGGTTTTCTATTTCTTCCTGGTTCAGTTGTGGTAGTTTATATGTCTCTAGGAATGCATCCATTTCTTCCAGATTGTCCAATTTGTTGGCGTAGAGTTGCTCATAGTATGTTCTTATAATTGTCTGTATTTCTTTGGTGTTAGTTGTGATCTCTCCTCTTTCATTCATGATTTTATTGATTTGGGTCCTTTCTCTTTTCTTTTTGATGAGTCTGGCCAGGGGTTTATCAATCCTATTGATTCTTTCAAAGAACCAGCTCCTAGTTTCATTGATTTTTTCTATAATCCTAAAATTTATATGGAACCAGAAAAGACCTCGAATAGCCAAAGGAATATTGAAGAACAAAGCCAAAGTTGGTGGCATCACAATTCCGGACTTCAAGCTCTATTACAAAGCTGTCATCATCAAGACAGCATGGTACTGGCACAAAAACAGACACATAGATCAGTGGAACAGAATAGAGAGCTCAGAAATCGACCCTCAACTCTATGGCCAACTCATCTTCGACAAAGCAGGAAAGAATGTCCAATGGAAAAAAGACAGCCTCTTCAATAAATGGTGCTGGGAAAATTGGACAGCCACATGCAGAAAAATGAAATTGGACCACTTCCTTACACCACACACGAAAATAGACTCCAAATGGATGAAGGACCTCAATGTGAGAAAGGAATCCATCAAAATCCTTGAGGAGAATGCAGGCAGCAACCTCTTCGACCTCAGCCGCAGCAACATCTTCCTAGGAACAACGGCAAAGGCAAGGGAAGCAAGGGCAAAAATGAACTATTGGGATTTCATCAAGATCAAAAGCTTTTGCACAGCAAAGGAAACAGTTAACAAAACCAAAAGACAACTGACAGAATGGGAGAAGATATTTGCAAACGACATATCAGATAAAGGGCTAGTATCCAAAATCTATAAGGAACTTAGCAAACTCAACACCCAAAGAACAAACAATCCAATCAAGAAATGGGCAGAGGACATGAACAGACATTTCTGCAAAGAAGACATCCAGATGGCCAACAGACACATGAAAAAGTGCTCCACGTCACTCGGCATCAGGGAAATACAAATCAAAACCACAATGAGATATCACCTCACACCAGTCAGAATGGCTAAAATTAACAAGTCAGGAAATGACAGATGCTGGAGAGGATGTGGAGAAAGGGGAACCCTCCTCCACTGTTGGTGGGAATGCAAGCTGGTCCAACCACTCTGGAAAACAGCATGGAGGTTCCTCAAAATGTTGAAAATAGAACTACCCTATGACCCAGCAATTGCACTACTGGGTATTTACCCTAAAGATACAAACATAGTGATCCGAAGGGGCACGTGTACCCGAATGTTTATAGCAGCAATGTCTACAATAGCCAGACTATGGAAAGAACCTAGATGTCCATCAACAGATGAATGGATAAAGAAGATGTGGTATATATACACAATGGAATACTATGCAGCCATCAAAAGAAATGAAATCTTGCCATTTGCGACGACGTGGATGGAACTAGAGCGTATCATGCTTAGTGAAATAAGTCAATCGGAGAAAGACAACTATCATATGATCTCCCTGATATGAGGACATGGAGAAGCAACATGGGGGGGTAGGGGGATAGGAGAAGAATAAATGAAACGAGATGGGATTGGGAGGGAGACAAACCATAAATGACTCTTAATCTCACAAAACAAACTGGGGGTTGCTGGGGGGAGGTGGGATTGGGAGAGGGGGAGCGGGCTATGGACATTGGGGAGGGGAGGCGAACCATAAGAGACTATGGACTCTGAAAAACAACCTGAGGGTTTTGAAGGGTCAGGGGTGGGAGGTTGGGGGAACAGGTGGTGGGTAATAGGGAGGGCACGTTTTGCATGGAGCACTGGGTGTTGTGCAAAAAGAATGAATACTGTTACGCTGAAAAAATAAATAAAATGGGAAAAAAAAAAATAAAGATGAATTAGTAACTATCCTTCTGAAACTGTTCCAGAAATTGAAGATCCCAGAATGCTTCCAATTTCATTCTTTGAGGCCAGCATTACCCTGATGCCAAAAATAGACACAGACACTACAACAAAATAACATTATAGAAAAATAGCCCTAATGAACACTTATACAAAATTTCAACAAAATATTAGCAAACCTGATTCAGCAATACATTAAAAGGATCGTCTATTATGACCAAGTGAGATTTATTCCAGGGATGCAAGGAGAGTTCAATATCCACAAATCAAAATGATATACCACACTAAAAAAAAAGGATAGAAGTAATATAATCATCTCAATAGATGCAGAAAAAGCATATAATTTTATATCCATTTATGATAAAAAAACTCTCAACATGGCATAGAGAGGAAACATACCTAAACATAATAAAAGCCGTAATGACAAATCCACAGCTAACATCATACTCAATGGTAGGAGTATGATGTTAAAAAAACAAACAAAAAAAACTCAAAGTTTTTCTAAGATCAGGAAAAAGACAAGACCACTCTTGCCACTTTTATTTACATAGTACTGGAAGTCCTAGCCACAACTATCAGATGCCTCCCCCCCCCAAAAAAAAAGGAAAAAAAAAAAAACCACTCAAATTGGAAAAGTTAAAAAGTGACTATTTTCAGATGACATACGATATTAGAAAACGCTGAAAATGCCAGGAAAAAACTATTAGAATAGAATCAGTAAAGAAGCAGGATACATATTTAGTACATAAAAATATGTTGCAACTAGGGGGAGTCAAGATGGCGGGGAAGTAGGAGGAGGCACCATTTCAACCTGTACCCTAAAGTGAGCTGATTACCTACCAAAGAACTCCGACCACCCATGAAATCAGCCTGAGATCAGAATTATACACGTCTGGATCTCTACAGAAGCAGAAGACGCCAGTGGCAGGTAAAGCAGACTGGGAACGTCCGACTGATATCGGAAGATAAACAAAAGGGGGAGGGAGCCACCAGAGGTGACCGATTGGAAAGTAACACCCCAACACGAGAGTGCTCTGCATCTGGGGATCAGCATTAACTTGGAGTCTGGTTGAAAGCACTCAAAAAACAAACAGCAAAGGATCGCGGGGGGTAATAGTGGGAACCTGGGCAGTTAGGGTCAGGGACCTAAGTCCCTGGACCCAGGACAGCCTCCCCTGGCGCGGAGCCAGAGAGAGTGTGGCGGAGAAATCAGGTCTCCGTCCCTGAGCCGCCAGTGCACTTGAATGCCAGCGCGCCCGAGAACGAGTGGAGTCTGGCTCCCGTGAGGGGCTGGGAGCCTGGCCAGACGGCAATCCTGAAACGCGCGCGTCCCACACCCTCCCTTGGGATAGGTGCTCATAGGTGCTAGCCTGGAGCTCTGGCATCCGGAAAAACCAGACATTCCCAGCCCGGGACGGCGGGAAAATCTCAGTGTGCAATCTCTGCTCGGAACCTCTCTGGCGGTCTGGAGCTGCCTAGACAGCCACCGCTGCCCTGGTTTTGGGTACAACAAGGAGCTCCTGCATCCCCAGGGACAGTGACTCAGAACCGACTCTGCCAGCAGCTTTTGCAAAACAGTCTGAGGCTTCTCTCTGAGAGGGAGGTTGGGGTGCTGTTTGCTCTCCTCTAAACCTCCAAAAACCATCAAAAGCTGTCAAGGCGAGAGAAAGCAGATGAAAGAACATAAAAATCCCCAGAGAACAAAAGGCTGAAAAAAACAGTTCCCTGAAAAAAAAAGAGCTCACCCCCTTGAGGGGAGCGGGAGGACCTAACTCAGGGAACATCATTGTCTGAAAACCCACGTGGCAGCCCCCCCCCCCAGAAAACCATCCAGGAAGGAAGAAAAAAAAAAAAAAGACTGCAAGAGAACAACCACCACTACTTCATAAATACAACTTTTATTTTTAACTCTTTACCAATATTCTGGTTCTTTTTTTTTATACATACAGATAATTTTTTAACCTATTTACCATCACACTGAGATGTCCAGTACATCAAATTCTTTAATAACCTTCTAACCTGAACTTTTTGATACATACACCCATGTTTTTCTTTTGCTTTTCTATTTTTTTAATTCTTTTTTAATTTTACCTTAGTTTAGTCTAGTTTATTCTTTTTTAATTTTTATTTTCTACTATACATATAGAGTTAAACTTCAAGGTAATCCCCTTTCCCCAATCAATGCTACCCCTATAGGCAAACCAGTTTCTAATCCCCCTGTAACTTAGGAAAGTTGAGTCCCTTAACAAAAACATCAAGATACCTTCAGGAAGAATCAAAATAACCTTTCTCACCCACACTGAGAATAACCACTCTCCCAATTTTTCCTTCCGTCAGTGTTTCTGTGAATTTGTGTTTGTCCTGATAATATATAAATCTTATACTTGGGGTTCTTTCTGATGAGGTTCTTCCCTTTTTTTGCTTATATATACATATTTTTTCAATTGTCATATACTTTTATCACTCTTTTTGTTTGTCTGTTTTTGTTTGTATACTTCACAAATCTTACCTTGTGGCCCATTTGGGCTGAGCCTTCTCTTTTATCTTCTCTTTTTTTCCTATCTCTCTCTCTCTTTTTTTTTTTCCTTTTTTCTTTCCCCCTTTTTTTTCGTTCTTCTTCTCTATTTCTTTTTCTTTTCTTTTTTCTCTCATTTGGGTGGGGAATCCTGATTGCACAGAAGCGTTCCAGGGTGCACATTGACTGCACCACAATCGATAAGTCCAGCTGCATCTGTTCAGTCATCTCTTACCAAAATGACTAGGAGGAGGAATACCCAACAGAAGAAAAATACAGAGGATGGGCCTTCTGCAACAGAGCTAATGGCTATCGACATAGACAATATGTCAGAAAAGGAATTCAGACTAACAATTATCCAGGCAATAGCTAGGTTGGAGAAAGCCATGGATGACCAAACAGAATTGATTAGGGCAGAACTGAAAGCCACCAGGGATGATGTTCACAATGTTAGGGCAGAACTGAAAGCCACCAGGGATGATGTTCAAAATGCTCTCAATGAGTTCCAGTCCAATCTAAGTTCTCTAAAAGCTAGGGTAACTGAGACAGAAGATAGAATTAGTGATCTGGAGGACAAACAGATAGAGAGAAAGGATCAGGAGGAAGCCTGGAACAAACAGCTCAGAAGCCACGAAAACAGAATCAGGGAAATAAACGATGCCATGAAACGTTCCAACATCAGAATTATTGGAATCCCTGAAGGGGAAGAAAAAGAAAGAAGTCTAGAAGACATAGTGGAAGAAGTTGTCTATGAAAATTTTCCCAATCTCATGAATGGAAACAACGTTCATGTACTAGAGGCAGAAAGATTTCCTCCCAAGATTTTAGATTCTCGAAAGTCCTCACGGCACCTTATAGTTAGAATGGGGAATTATGTTTCAAGAGAGACCCTCTTAAAAGCAGCTAGGACAAAGAAACTTCTTACATACAGAGGAAAGCCCATTAGAATAATGTCAGACCTTTCCACAGAGACCTGGCAAGCCAGGAAGGGCTGGCAAAATATATTCAGAGTACTAAATGAGAAGAACATGCAACCAAGAATACTCTATCCAGCAAGACTGACATTTAAAATGGATGGAGAGATGAGTTTCCAAGACCGGCAAGGCTTAAAAGACTATGCAACCACCAAGCCGACACTGCAGGAAATATTAAGGGGGGTCCTATAAAAGAGAAAAAATCTTAAGAATATCATTGAACAGAAATATAGAAACAATCTACAGACAGAAAGACTTCAAAGGCAACACGATGTCAATAAAAACCTATCTCTCAATAATCACTCTCAATGTGAATGGCCTAAATGCACCCATAAATCGACACAGAGTTGCAGATTGGATAAAACGTCAGGACCCATCCATATGTTGTCTACAAGAGACCCATTTTGAACCTAAGGATACACCCAGACTGAAAGTGAAGGGATGGAGAAGCATCTTTCATGCCAATAGGCCTCAAAAGAAGGCCGGAGTAGCGATTCTCATATCAGATAAATTAGATTTTAAACTAAAGACTGTAGTCAGAGATACAGAAGGACACTACATAATTCTTAAAGGGACTATCCGCCAAGACGATCTAACAACTGTGAATATCTATGCCCCCAATATGGGAGCACCCAATTACATAAGAAAACTATTAATCAAGATAAAGAGTCATATTGATACGAATACAATAATAGTAGGAGATCTTAATACGCCTCTCTCAGAAATAGACAGATCATCGAAGCAGAAAATTAATAAAGAAATAAGAGCATTGAATGAAACATTGGACCAGATGGACCTCATCGACATATACAGAACATTCCACCCTAAAACAACAGAATATTCATTCTTCTCAAGTGCACATGGAACCTTCTCCAGAATAGACCACATACTGGGTCACAAAGCAGGACTCAACCGATACCAAAAGACTGACATTATTCCCTGCATATTTTCCGATCACAATGCTTTGAAACTGGAGCTCAATCACAAGGAAAAGTTCAGAAGGAACTCAAACACCTGGAAGCTAAAGACCACCTTGCTTAAGAATGCTTGGATCAACCAGGAGATCAAAGACGAACTTAAACAATTCATGGAAACCAATGAGAATGAAGACACCTCGGTCCAAAACCTATGGGATACAGCAAAGGCTGTTCTAAGGGGGAAATACATAGCCATCCAAGCCTCCCTCAAAAACATTGAAAAATCCAGACTACACCAGCTGTCTCTACACCTTAAAGAACTGGAGAATCAACAACAAATCAAACCAACTCCACATGTAAGAAGGGAAATAATCAAGATTAGAGCACAGATCAATGAGGTAGAAACGAGAGATACAGTAGAACGTATCAATGAAACTAGAAGCTGGTTTTTTGAAAGAATCAATAAGATCGATAAACCATTGGCCACACTAATCCAAAAGAAAAGAGAGAAAGCCCAAATTAATAAAATTATGAATGAAAAGGGAGAGATCACAACTAACACCAAGGAAATAGAAACAATCATCAGAAATTATTACCAACAGTTATATGCCAATAAGCTAAGCAACCTAGATGAAATGGATGTATTCCTGGAAAGCTACAAACTCCCAAAATTGAACCAGGAAGAAATTGACAACCTGAATAGACCGATATCTAGTAACGAGATTGAAGCAGTGATCAAAAACCTCCCAAAAAACAAGAGCCCAGGACCTGACGGATTCCCTGGGGAATTTTACTAAACTTTCAAAGAAGAAATAACACCAATTCTCCTGAAGCTGTTCCAAAAAATTGAAGCAGAAGGAAAACTTCCAGACTCTTTTTATGAAGCCAGCATTACCCTGATCCCCAAACCAGGCAAAGACCCTACCAAAAAGGAGAATTTCAGACCAATATCACTGATGAATATGGATGCAAAGATTCTCAACAAGATCCTAGCAAACAGGATCCAGCAGCACATTAAAAAGATTATCCACCATGACCAGGTGGGATTCATCCCTGGGTTGCAAGGTTGGTTCAACATTCGCAAATCAATCAGTGTGATAGAACAAATCCATAAGAGAAGAGAGAAGAACCACATGATCCTCTCAATGGATGCAGAAAAAGCATTTGACAAAATCCAGCATCCGTTCCTGATGGAAACACTTCAAAGTATAGGGATAGAGGGAACATTCCTGAACTTCATAAAATCTATCTATGAAAGACCCACAGCAAATATCATCTTCAATGGGAAAAAGCTTGCAGCCTTCCCGTTGAGATCAGGAACACGACAAGGATGCCCACTCTCACCACTCTTGTTCAACGTAGTATTAGAAGTTCTAGCAACGGCAATCAGACAACAAAGAGAAATAAAAGGTATCCAAATTGGCAAGGAAGAAGTCAAACTCTCTCTCTTCGCAGATGACATGATTCTTTATATGGAAAACCCCAAAGACTCCACCCCCAAACTACTAGAACTCATACAGCAATTCAGTAACGTGGCAGGATACAAAGTCAATGTACAGAAATCAGTGGCTTTCTTATACACTAACAATGAAAATACAGAAAGGGAAATTAGAGAATCGATTCCATTTACTATAGCACCAAGAACCATAAGATACCTGGGCATAAACCTAACCAAAGACGTAAAGGACCTGTACTCGAGGAACTACAGAACACTCATGAAAGAAATTGAAGAAGACACAAAAAGATGGAAGACTGTTCCATGCTCTTGGATTGGAAGAATAAACATTGTTAAAATGTCTATACTGCCTAGAGCCATCTATACTTTTAATGCCATTCTGATCAAAATTCCACCGATATTTTTCAAAGAACTGGAGCAAATAATCCTAAAATTTGTATGGAATCAGAAGAGACCCGAATTGCTAAGGAAATGTTGAAAAACAAAAACAAAACTGGCGGCATCACGTTACCCGATTTCAAGCTTTACTATAAAGCTGTGATCACCAAGACAGCATGGTACTGGCATAAAAACAGACACATAGAGCAGTGGAACAGAGTGGAGAGCCCAGATATGGACCCTCAACTCTATGGTCAAATAATCTTCGACAAAACAGGCAAAAATATTCAATGGAAAAAAGACAGTCTCTTCAATAAATGGTGCTGGGAAAACTGGACAGCGATATGTAGAAGAATGAAACTCGACCATTCTCTTACACCGTACACAAAGATAAACTCGAAATGGATAAAAGACCTCAACGTGAGACAGGAATCTATCAGAATCCTAGAAGAGAACATAGGCAGTAACCTCTTCGATATCAGCCACAGCAACTTCTTTCAAGATATGTCTCCAAAGGCCAAGGAAACAAAAGCGAAAATGAACTTTTGGGACTTCATCAAGATCAAAAGCTTCTGCACAGCAAAGGAAACAGTCAACAAAACAAAGAGGCAACCCACGGAATGGGAGAAGATATTTGCAAATGACAGTACAGACAAAAGGTTGATATCCAGGATCTATAAAGAACTTCTCAAACTCAACACACACAGAACAGAAAATCATATCAAAAAATGGGCATAAGATATGAACAGACACTTCTCCAACGAAGACATACAAATGGCTATCAGACACATGAAAAAATGTTCATCATCACTATCCATCAGGGAGATTCAAATTAAAACAACATTGAGATACCACCTGACACCACTTAGAATGGCCAAAATTAGCAAGACAGGAAACAACGTGTGTTGGAGAGGATGTGGAGAAAGGGGAACCCTCTTACACTGTTGGTGGGAATGCAAGTTGGTGCAGCCACTTTGGAGAACAGTGTGGAGATTCCTGAAGAAATTACGAATAGAGCTTCCCTATGACCCTGCAATTGCACTGCTGGGTATTTACCCCAAAGATACAGATGTAGTGAAAAGAAGAGCCATCTGTACCCCAATGTTTATTGCAGCAATGGCTACGGTCGCCAAACTGTGGAAAGAACCAAGATGCCCTTCAACGGATGAATGGATAAGGAAGATGTGGTCCATATACACAATGGAGTATTATGCCTCCATCAGAAAGGATGAATACCCAACTTTTGTAGCAACATGGATGGGACTGGAAGCGATTATGCTGAGCGAAATAAGTCAAGCAGAGAGAGTCAAGTATCATATGGTCTCACTTATTTGTGGAGCATAACAAAGAACATGGAGGACATGGGGAGATGGAGAGGAGAGGGAGTTGAGGGAAACTGGAAGGGGAGATGAACCATGAGAGACTATGGACTCTGAAAAACAACCAGAGGGTTATGAAGGGGTGGTGGGGGTGGGGGGTGGGGTGGGAGGTTGAGGAACCAGGTGGTGGGTAATAGGGAGGGCACGTACTGCATGGAGCACTGGGTGTGATGCCAAAACAATGTACACTGTTATGCTGTAAATAAACAAATAAAAAAAATATGTTGCAACTATACACTAATAATGAATTAATATAGTAATTATTATAGCTGTACCAAAAAAAATAAAATATCTCGGAATAAATTTAACCAAGGAGATGAAAGACTGGTACTATGAGAAGTACACGACATTGATGAAAGAAATTAGATATGACGCAAATAATGTGAAGATATACTCTGCTCATGGACTGGAAATATTAATACCATTAAAATGTCCATACTACCCGAAACAATCTATGGATTCAATATAATCCCTATCAAATTACCAATGTTATTTTTCATAGAACTAGAACAAAAAAAAAAAATCTAAAATTCGTAGAAAACCACAAAAAAACCCCGAAGAAGAGCAAAGCTTGATATGGTATCATGCTCCCTATATACTTATACTCTACTTAAAGGTACAGTAATCAAAAGTGTATGATATTGGCAAAAAAATATACAATGGGACAGAATAGATTCCAGAAATAAAACCACGCTCATGTGGTCAGTTAATTTTCAATAAGGAGGCAGGAACATATAATGGCAAAACAATGTCTTTTTTCAACAAATGGTGTTGGGAAAACTGGACAGCTACATGCAAAAGAATGAAACTGGACGACTTTCTTATACCATACACAAGAATAAACTCAAAATGGGTTAAAGACTTAAATGTAAGACTGGAAACCATAAAACTTCTTGAAATAAACATAGCTAATAAACCCTGGGACATCAGTCTTAGCAATATTCTTTTGAATTCATCTCTTAAGGCATGACAACTAAAGGAAAATAAACAAACAGGACCACATCAAACTAAAATCTTTTGCACAATGAAGAAAACCAACCACTAAAGGAAAAGACAAAGTATGGAATGGGAGAAAATATTCACAAATGCTATAACTGATAAGGACTTAATGTCCAAAATAAAGAACTCATACAACTTAATATAAAAATATCCAATTAGAAAATGGGCAGAGTAGGGTGCCTGGGTAGCTCAGTGGGTTAAAGCCTCTGCCTTCGGCTCAGGTCATGTTCCCAGGGTCCTGGGATTGAGGCCCACATCGTGCTCTCTGCTCAGCGGGGAGCCTGCTTCCTCCTCTCTCTCTGCCTGCCTCTCTGCCTACTTGTGATCTCTGTCTGTCAAATAAATAAATAAAATCTTTAAAAAAAAAAAAGAAAATGGGCAGAG
This sequence comes from Meles meles, assembly GCF_922984935.1. Taxonomy (NCBI): domain Eukaryota; kingdom Metazoa; phylum Chordata; class Mammalia; order Carnivora; family Mustelidae; genus Meles; species Meles meles. Next base: position 71,604,271 of record NC_060076.1, read on the forward strand.
TAGACATAATGGAAATTCTCCAAAGAAGGCATACAGATGCCCAACAGAAACATATAAAGATATTCAATATCACTAATGATTAGGGAAATTCAGATCAAAACCACAATGAGATATCATCTCACAGCAATTGGAATAGCTAGTATCAAAAATACAATAAATAGGGGCCCCTGGATAGCTCAGTGGGTTAATGCCTCTGCCTTCAACTCAGGTCATGGTCCCAGGTCTTGGGACCAGGATCTCTGCTTGGCAGGGAGCCTGCTTACACTCTTCTCCCGCTCCACCTGCCTCTCTGCCTACTTGTGATCTCTGTCAAGTAAATAAATAAAACCTTAAAAAAATACAATAAATAACAAATATTGGTGAGGATGTGGAGAAAAGAGAACCCTCAAGCACTATAGGTAGGAAGGCAAAATGGTATAGTCATTATGGAAAACAGTATGGAGGGTCCTCAAAAAACTAAAAATAGAATTACCATGGAGCACTTGGGTAGCCCAGTCTGTTAAGTGTCTGACTGTTGATTTTTGCTAAGGTCATGATCTCAGGGTCTGAGACTGAGCCCGGCATCAGGCTCTGTGCTCAAGTGGAGTCTGCTTCTCCTCCCACTTACATGGACTCTGTCTCTCTCTCAAATAAATAAAATCTTAAAAAAAAAATTATCATATGATTCCATGATTCCTTCTCTGGGTATGTATCTCAACAAAACAAAAGCACTAAGTTGCAAAGATATATGTTGTACTATGTACATTGCAGCATTATTTACAATAACCAACATATGGAAGCAACCTATGTGTCCATGATTAGATGAATGAAGGATCGCCCCCACATGCACACCTGGAATATTACTCATCCATAAAAAAGAGTGAAATCTTGTCATTTGAAACAACAGAGAGACACAATATCATGTTATGTAAAATAAGTCAGACAGAAAAAGAAAAAATACCATATGATTTCACTTATCTCTGTAACCTAAAAACCAAAACAAATGGAAAAAAAAAAAAAAGGGAAACGGACTCATAGATACAGAGACCACCTGGTGACTGCCATAGGGAAATGGGGTGAGGCAATGGGTGAAATAGATGAAGGGATTAAAAGGTACACACTTCCAGTTACAAAATAAATAAAACATGAGAAAAAATACAGTATAGGGAATATAGTTAATATTGTGTGATTACTTTGTATGATGAATGAAAGTAGCTTGATGAATCATAGCAATTACTTCATAATGTATTTAACTGCTGAATCATTATGTTGCACAAGCAAAACTAATATTATACACCCACTACACTTCAATAAATTGAAAGTAGATCAGTAATCTTACACCTAAAGGAACTAGAAAAAGAACAGATGAAGTCTAAAGTCTAAAGGAAATAATAAAGATTATAGTAGAAGTAAATGATACAGAAACTAAAAAAAATAGATCAATAAAACCAGGAGCTAGTTCTTTGAAAAAACTAATAAAACTGATAAACTCCTAGCCAGATGTATCAAAAAGAAAACAGAAAGGAAACAAACAAAATCACAACTGAGAGGGGAAAAATAACAATCAACACCACAAAAATAAAGAAAATATAAGATGATATTATGAAAAACTGTATGTCCACAAACTAGACAACCTAGAAGAAATGGATAAACTCCTTGAAACATATAAACTACCAAAACTGAAAAAAGGGAATAGAAAACTTGAACAGACACATAACCAGCAAAGAAACTGAATCCATAATAAAAAAATCTTCCAAGAAACAGAACTTGCAAGGAAATTTTACCAAACATTTAAAGAAGAGTAAATACCTATTCTTCTCAAACTATTCCAAAAAATAGAAAAAGAAGGAAAACTTCCAAATTCATTTTATGAGGCCAGCATTACCCTGATACCAAAACCAGATAAAGATTCCACTAAAAAGAAAAAACTACAGGCCAATATCCCTGATGAACATGGATGTAAAAATTCTCAATAAAATCCAGTGATACATTAAAAGAATCATTCACCACAATCAAATGGGATTTATTCCTGGATTGCACGGGTGATTCAATACTCACAAATCAATCAACATGACATACTGCATTAGTAAAAGAAAGAAGAGCCATATGATCCTCTCAATAGATGCAGAAAAAGCATTTGACAAAGTGCAACATCTATTCCCAATAAAAACCCTCAACAAAGTAGGTACAGTGTCCCCTATTCATCAGAACCTGGCCCTTCAGGTGAGTATCTTGTGTGTGTTGCTTATACTCCACTCTCGTGTCTGAGTCACTTTTCCTGACTTTTAAAGCTCCAAGTTCCATGTCCCACTACTTACAAAAACTCATGGAATTCTGTCCCAAATTCGTGGAATTCAGCCCCTCTGGTATGTATGTATGTTTGTATGTATAATTTTAAGATTCTATTTATTTATTTGACAGAGCAAGAGAGCACAAGCAGGGGGAGCAGCAGAGGGAGAGGAAGAAGCATACTCCTCGCTGGGCAGGGAGCCCAACACGGGGCTCAATGACAACCCAAGCCAAAGGCAGATGCCAAATGAACTGAGCCATCCAGGCTCTCCTCTGGTTTTATGGGGATTAGTGTTCCTTGTGTGAGCTCCCTGGTGCCATGGCCTGTTTCTCTGTCCTCTGTATGCACACAGTTCCCCTCCTGCTGACAGCTTCTATTAATTTTTGTTTAGTCTATTTTGTCTGATATCAGTGGCTACACTAATTGTTAATAGAGAAAAAGAACGTTTTGTAAGGATAAGAGAATCCATCCATCAGAAGATACAGCACTTACAAATATACACATATTTACCAATAAAGCTCCAAAACACATGAAGCAAAAACTGTCAGATCTGAAAGAGAAACAGACAATTCAGAGACTAATTGGGGACCTCAATATCCCTGACTGTAATAATGGCTAAACCACTAACAGAACATCAAGAAGGAAATAAATATTTAAATTCCATTATCAACCAGTTAGACCATAAGACATTTGAAGAAGCCTATAACCAATGACAGCAGTATATATTTTTCTAGAAAATACATAGATCATCCTCCAGGATAGATCATATGTTAGTCTATAAAACAAGTCTCAGTACATGTAAGGCAACAAAATTTACACAAAATTTTTTTTAAGATTTTATTTATTTATTTGACAGAGATCACAAGTAGGCAGAGAGGCAGGCAGAGAGAGGAGGGGAAGCAGGCTCCCCACTGAGCAGAGAGCCCAAAGTGGCGCTTGATCTCAGGACCCCAGGATCATAACCTGAGCCAAAGGCAGAGGTTTTAACCCACTGAGCTACCCAAGTGCCCCACAAAATTTATTCTTTAATCACAATTATAAATCAATTATTGGAGTAAATATGAGAAAATCACAATAATGTAGAGATGAAACACTTTTTTTTAAAGATTTATTTATTTGACAGATAGAGATTATAAGTAGGCAGAGAGGCAGGCAGAGAGAGAGAGAGAGGAGGAAGCAGGCTCCCTGCTAAGCAGAGAGCCCAATGCGGGGCTGGATCCCAGGACCCTGGGATCATGACCTGAGCTGAAGGCAGAGGCTTTTTTTTTTTTTTTTTTTTTTTTAAAGATTTTATTTATTTATTTGACAGAGAGAGAGATCACAAGTAGGCAGAGAGGCAGGCAGAGAGAGAGGAGGAAGCAGGCTCCCCACGGAGCAGAGAGCCCGATGCGGGGCTCGATCCCAGGACCCTGAGATCATGACCTGAGCCGAAGGCAGCGGCTTAATCCACTGAGCCACCCAGGCGCCCCGAAGGCAGAGGCTTTAACCCGCTCAGCCACCCAGGCACCCCTGAAACACGTATTTTTAAATAACCATTGGGTCAAACAAGAAATCCCAAGGGGCTTATAATTTCAAAAATGAAATCATGCAGGCTTTTTTGCAGCTGCTGCTCATGGACATATAAGCTGGTAGGCTTAGGTTTATGGGTCCCCTAGGGACTAGAACTAATGGAGAGAGAGTTCTCAACAAGTTATACCCCAGAGCACAGCAGAGGGGAACAAACTGAACCACCCCAAGTGTGTGTATGAGAGAGGTTTTAGTTTATGAACATAGCTGTTGCCTGAGAGAGAGTGGGTGCTGCCTTTAGGCTCTCCCTCTGCCTCACTCCAGGTTGTTGGTATCTCCCAGAAAAAAACATGTGCACATATCTGCTGCCACAGTTTATTTTTTTAAAGATTATTTATTTATTTGACACACAGATCATAAATAAGCAGAGAGGCAGGCAGAGAGAAAGGGGGAAGCAGGCTCCCTGCTGAGCAGAGAGCCCAATGCAGGGCTTGATCCCAGGACCCTGAGATCATGACCTGACCCAAAGGTAGAGGCTTAACCACTGAGCCACCCAGGTAGCCCTCCTGCCACAGTTTTTGAGGCTGCCACTCAAGGGCCACCCTTTGATTGCCAGGCTCTGGGAGCCAGCAGGGCTTGTGTTCACAGATTCAACCAGAGGGTAGCAAAGAAACAGTTCTTAATTGGCTACTGCCCCAGGGCTCAGTGCAGAGGGAGCACACAGAAACACCCACTTCCCATTCTTCCCCTGCAGGAAGTATATTTGCATACTTTAAAACTTTCTGCCTCAAGGTCTGGCTTCCAAGCGGCTGGAATTTAGGTGCTGACTGAGATACTCCCATTGGGACCCTGACAAGCCTAGGCACCCCATCAACTAATCAACTACTGGGAGCCACTAAGAATAAAGTAGGCTGCTTGGACAATCAAAAAGTTTTGAGAGACAACCAAGAGCTAGGGAAGGGTTGAACGCTAAGGTTTATCTCCAACACAAGGCCACTCCCTCAAGACTGGAAAAGGTGGCTATTCCTTTCTTTCTTTTTTTTTTTTTTAATTAAATTTTTTATTTATTTTTTTATGAACATATAATGTATTTTTAGCCCCAGGGGTACAGATCTGTGAATCACCAGGTTTACACACTTCACAGCACTCACCATAGTGCATACCCTCCCCAATGTCCATAACCTCACCACACTCTCCCAACCCCCCTCCCCTCAGCAACCCTCAGTTTGTTTTGTGAGTTGTCTCTTATGGTTTGTCTCCCTCCCTATCCCATCTTGTTTCATTTATTCTTTTCCTACCCCCAAACCCCCGACGTTGCATCTCTACTTCCTCATATCAGGGAGATCATATGATAGTGGTCTTTATCCGACTGACTTATTTCGCTAAGCATAATACCCTCTAGTTTCATCCACGTCATCGCAAATGGCAAGATTTCATTTCTTTTGATGGCTGCATAGTATTCCATTGTATATACACACCACATCTTTATCCATTCATCTGTTGATGGGCTTTTTTTTTTTTAAGATTTTATTTATTTTTTAATTTGACAGACAGATCACAAGTAGGCAGAGAGGCAGGCAGAGAGAGAGATGGGGAGGCAGGCTCTCTGCTGAGAAGAGAGCCCGATGTGGGGCTTGATCCCAGGACCCTGGGCTCAATCTCAGGACCCTGGGATCATGACCTGAGCTGAAGACAAAGGCTTTAACCCACTGAGCCACCCAGGCACCCCAAGGTGGCTATTTCTATAATGCATAGAAACCAACACAGACAGTCAAGGAAAATGCTTTAGGACTATGTCCCAAATGAAAGAGAAAAATCTTATGATTTGCCGATATAGAATTCAAATTAATGGCCATAAGATGCTCACCAAGCCCAGGAGAAGAATGGATGAACTAAGTGAGAAGTTCAACAAAAAGATATAAAAATCTAAGAAAGTACCAAAGAGCAGCTACAGAGATGAAGAATATAACAACTGAACTGAAAAATAGGATAGAGGGGTTCGACAGTGGAGGAGATGAAGCAGAAGAAACATGAACTCTAGAAGGCGGCAGGGGATTTCACCCAATGAGAGCAGAAAAAGAAAAAAGAATGAAAAAGAGAATAGGTAGGCTAAGGAATTTAAAGGACAATATGAAACAGACAAACATTTGCATTATAGGACTCCCAGAAGAAGAGAGAGAAAAAGGGGCAGAAAACTTACTTGAAGAAATAATGTTTGGAAACTTTCTTAACCTGGGGAAGGAAATAAGCACCCAGACCCAGGAATCCTAGATAATCCCAAGTTGGGATGAACCAAAGGAGATCCATGTGAACAATTTGGACAACCTAAAAGAAACAGATAAATTCCTAGAAGTCTACAACCTACCAAGACTGAATCATGAAGAAATAAAAGATCTTTTTTTTAAAAAAATATTTTATTTATTTGACAGAGAGAAATCACAACTAGGCAGAGAGGCAGGCAGAGAGAGAGGAGGAAGCAGGCTCCCTGAAGAGCAGAGAGCCCGATGCGGGGCTCGATCCCAGGACCCTGGGATCATGACCTGAGCCGAAGGCGGAAGCTTTAATCCACTGAGCCACCCAGGCACCCCAAAGAAATAAAAGATCTTAATAGATCAATTACTAGTTAGGAGTGCTCATATAACAATAAAACATGATTCTGGCCAGCTGTGTGTGACCTACTTAAGTATCGATTATTTCTTACATGACTTTTTTAAAAGATTTTATTTATTTATTTTTGACAGAGAGAGACAGTGAGAGAAGGAACACAAGCAGGGGGAGTAGGAGAGGGAGAAGCAGGCTTTCCACAGAGCAAGAAGCCCAATGTGGGACTCCATTCCAGGATCCTGGGATCATAACCTGAGCTGAAGGCAGACACTTAATGACTGAGCCCTTTCTTACATGACTTCTTATTATAGCTCTTCTTCCATGATAAATAAGTAACAGGGCAAATTACCCAGGGGATGCCATGATTGAGGAGTAAGGTCAAGTTTCTTTTAGGGGCGCCTGTGTGGCTCAGTGGGTTAAAGCCTCTGCCTTCGGCTCAGGTTGTGATCCCAGGGTCCTGGGATCAAGCCCTGCATTGGGTTCTCTGCTCGGCAGGGAGCCTGCTTCCACTTCCCTCTCTCTGCCTACTTGTGATCTCTGCCTGTCAAATAAATAAAATCTTTTTTTAAGAAAAGTTTCTTTTAGCTTAATAATGGACTATGAAACATACAACATTCCATATTCAGAAAATGGTGGGCATTTCAGCAATTTTATCTCTTCTTTGGATTGCTAACAAATGATGAGATTACTTAAAATTGTGATCTTGACCTTGAATTGAACATCTACTTTCAGTGGATGTCAAGGATGAGATTATTGCCTAAACCAATCATTTCCACCCCCCACCTTCATTCAAGTCCCTGGTAGAACTGCATTGTATGAATGATGGCATAGGCTACCTAGAGAATGAGCAGGTGAAAACACACCTTGCCATTACTATAGCGCTATTCAATGTGGAAAGAGGGATAGGCATTTCTCTTCTTTGAATTACTCCAAATAGATGGAAAAATTAGATCCATAATAATAGATATGTATACTAATATTTAAACTCTGGAAAAATAAATATAGTTGAAACCAACTAATATGAAACTTGAAACATGCTAGCAATGGTTCTATTATATTTAAAAAGTGGGGGGGAGGGGGTGCCTGGGTGGCTCAGTGGATTAAAGCCTCTGTCTTCAGCTCAGGTCATGATCCCAGGGTCCTGGGATCAAGCCCCACATCGGGCTCTCTGCTCCGTGGGGAGCCTGCTTCCTCCTCTCTCTCTGCCTGCCTCTCTGCCTAGTTGTGATTTCTGTCAAAAAAAAAAAAAAAAACAAAACGTGGGGGGAGTGGAAAATGAGAAAAACATTGGGATGACTATAAACAAAAACACAACATATCAAAGTTCATGGATGCAACAAAAACAGGGCTCAGATGGAAATTTAGAGTTATAAATGCTTATATTAAAAAAGATCTCAAATCAATAACCTAACCTTTCACCTTAAACTAGAAAAAGTAGAATTAAACCCAAAGCAGGCAGAATGGAGTACATAAATATTAGAGCAGAAATAAATGGATAATTAATAGAGAAAACAAAACCAAAACTTGCTTCTTTAAAAGATAAACAAAAGCGATTTTTTTTTTTTTTTTTTTTTTTTGCTGATTCGGATGCCTTTTATTTCTTTTTGTTGTCTGATTACCGAGGCTAGGATTTCTAGTACTATGCAGAATGGCAGTGGTGAGAGTGGACAGCTGTGCCATGTTCCTGACCTTAGCAGAAAAGCTCTCAGTTTTTCCCCATTGAGAATGATATTTGCTGTGGGTTTTTCATAGATGGCTTTCATGATATTGAGGTATGTACCCTCTATGCCTACACTGTGAAGAGTTTTCATCAAGAAAGGATGCTGTACTTTGTGAAATGCTTGTTCAGCATCTATTGAGAGTATCTTATGGTTCTTGTTCTTTTATTAATGTATTAATATCACATTGATTGATTTGCAGATGTTGAACCAACCTTGCAGCCCAGGAATAAATCCCACTTGGTCGTGGTGAATAATCCTTTTAATGGACTGTTGGATCCTGTTGGCTAGTATTTTGGTGAGAGTTTTTGCATCTGTGTTCATCAAGGATACTGGTTTGTAATTCTCCTTTTTTGTGGGGTCTTTGTCTGGTTTTGGGGTCAAGGTGATGCAGGCCTCATAAAATGAGTTTGGAAGTTTTCTTTCCATTTCTATTTTTTGGAACAGTTTAGCTAGACATACATAAGAAAAAACAGAAAAACTCAAATTACTAAAATTAAGTGTGAAAGATAACTACTTCTAACATTAAAAACATAAAAAGGACTAGAAGGGAATGTCATGAACTATCAGAGTAGATAATGCAGATGAAGGGGATAAATTTCTAGAAAGACACAAAGTGCCAAAACTGAATCAAGAAGAAACAGAATACGTGAATACACCTATGACAAAGAGACTGAATTAGTCATCAAAAAAAACCTCCAACAAAGAAAAGTCTAAGCCCAGATGTCTTCATTGGCGAATTCTTTCAAACACTAAAAAAGAGTTAACACCAATCCTTAAAAACTCTTGGAAAAATGTCTGAGGGAGGCACACTTCCTAACTCAGTACCCTGATATAAAAACAGATAAAGATCTCACAAGAAAATTATAGATCAATATCATTTAGGAATATAGATGCAAAATCCTCAATAAAATATAAACAAACTGACTCCAGCAACATAGAGTAGGGGTTATACCCTATGACCAAGTAGGATTTATCCCAGGAATGCAATGTTGATTTAACATATGAAAAAAAAATCAATGCAATACAAAATATTAATAAAATATAGGATGAAAAAACCTATATGATCATTTTAATAACGTATCTGACAAAATGCAACATCTTTTTATGACAGAAACGCATAACCACTAGGAAAAGAAATTTTTTTTTAACTTTGTCAAGAACATCTAAGAAAAACCCAAAGTTAACTTCATACTGAATCAGCAAGAACTGAAAGTTTTCCCTGCCCCAAAGATCAGAAACAAGAAGGTCTTCTCTCTTGCCATTTCTATTAAACATTGTGCTGGAGGTTCTAGCCAGGAAAATTGAGCAAGGAAATAAAGTAATAGGCATATAAACTGGAAAGAATTAAAACTATCTCCATTTCATATGATATGATATGATATGATCTTGTTCACAGAAAATCCTACAAAATACACAAAAAATTATTAGAGCTAATAAATGAGTTCAACAAAGTTATAGGATACAAGATCAATATACAAAAATTTGTTGTATTTCTATATACTAGCAAATGAACAATCCACAAATGAAATCAAGAAAACCTTATTCTACTTACAATACACAAGAGTAAAATACCCAGTAATAAATTTAACAAAAGAAGTACAAGTCTGTAAGAGACTCTTAATCTCAAAAAACAAACTGTTGCCCGGGGAGGGGGGAAAGGGAGAAGGTGTTTGGGTTATGGACATTGGGGAAGGTATGTGCTATGATAAGTGCTGTGAAGTGTGTAAACCTGGCAATTCACAGACCTGTACCCCTGGGGCTAATAATACATTATATTTTAATAAAAAATTAAAAAATAATTAAATTAATTAAAAATTAAAATTAAAAGAAGTACAAGTCTTGTATGCTGAAAATAGCAAAACATCATTAAAAGAAATTAAGACATTGCATGTTCTTAGACTGGAAAATTTAGTATTAAGATGACAAGACTCCCCAAATCTCTATCAAAATCTCAGCTGCCTGTTTTGCAGAAGTTGGCAAGCATTCCTGAAATTTCATATGAAAATACAAGTAACTCAGAATGGCCAAAACAATCTTGAAAACAAAGAACAAAGTTGGATTCTCACACTTCCAGTTTTCAAAACTTAATACAAAAAGCTACAGTAATCCAGACAGTGTGCATTGGCATATGATGGATTGATCTACGGAATATAATCAAGGCTCCAGAGGTAAACCCACACACTTATGGACAAAGATTTTCAAAAAGGGTGCCCAGACAATTCAAAGGCGGAAAGAACAGTCTTTGACAAAGGGTTCTAAGACCATTGTCTATCCAAATACAAAATAATGAACCTGGATCCATTCCTCACAGTGCTTAAAACAAAGTAAAAATGAGTCAAAATGGATCAAAGACCTAGATATAAGAGCCAAAACCATAAAACTCTTAAAAGAAAAATAGGCATAAATCTTAGTGACCTTGAATTAGGCATTGGTTTTTAAATATAACACTAAATGCATTACCAACAAAATAAAAATGCATAAATTGGAACTTATCAAAATTAAATACTTCCATGCTTCAAAGGACACCCTCAAGAAAGTAAAAAAGAGGTAATACATAGAATGGGAGAAAATATTTTCAAACTGATAAGAACAGATACTACACTTGATCTTAGCCAAAAGGCCGAGAAGCGATGGGAGAAAATATTTTCAAATCATCGAAGTGATAAGAATCTAGTATATAAAATATACGAAGAAGCATTTCACCTCAACAATAAACACATAAATAACTCCATTTTAAGATAACAGATATATTTTTCCAAAGAAGAAGTACAAATATCTAATAAGCACATGAAAAGATGCTCAGTATCATTAGTCTTTGGGAAATGCAAATCAAAACCACAATGAAATACCACCTCACACCCACCAGGATGGCTATAAAAAAAAAACCAAAAAACAGATGGCAAGGATATGGAGAAATTGGAACCCTTATGCATTGCCAAGGCACGCTGCTTGGATAAAGTTGGGCAAGTTCCTCAGAAAGGTAAACACACAGTTACCACATTACCCAGCAATTGCACTCCTAGGTCCATACCCAAGAGATTAAAAACAAGTTCACACACACACAAAAATCTGTACATCTGCATATGAGTATTTATGATAATATTATTTGGAACAGCTCTAAAGTGGAAAGTACTCAAATGTTCATCAACTGAGGAATGGAGAAACAGATGCGGTGTAGCCAAATAAAGTATATCATTCAGATATGAAAAAGACTAAGGTACTGATGCAGGGTACAACATGAATGAATCCTGAAAATATGCCAAAGGAAAGAAAAACCAGGCCCAAGAATCCATACATTATATGACTTAGTTTTGTGAAATGTCCAGAATCGCCAAGTTCACAGAGATGAAAACAGGTTAGTCGTTTCGCAGGACTTGGGGGAGGGGAGAATGGGGAGTAACTGCTAACAGGTACTAGAGCTTTTTTTGGTTGAATGAGAATGTTTTGGAATTATATAATGCTGAGGCTTGCACAACTCTAGGTAGACTAAAACCACTGAACTGTATACTTTGAATGGGTGAATTTAATGATATGTGAATTAGATCTCAATATTTTAAGGAGCCCGATCATAACCTTCTCCTCCAGCAGGCTCATATCTCAGAGAAAAAGTCAAAGGAATACAAGGCTCTGTAAAGCCACGTTCCCCACTGCTTTCACCTCCTATTGCTCTCCTACTTGCTCAGTCAGCTCCAGCCACACTGCCTCCTTTCTGCTCTCCAAACCTGCCATCCCACTCCCACCACAGGGCCTTTGCATTTGCTTTCCTCTCAGCCCTGGAAGACAATCCTCCACATACTACTCAATTGCACAATTAACTTCTCCAGTTGCTTTTCAAGGAGGCCACATGCCCCAACACTTCTTAAACCCCATCCCTGCTTGCCTTTTCTCTTTTGTATTGGTCACTATTTCATATACAGCATGATTTTCTTATATATTATTTATTTGTCTGCCCCTCCCATTAGAACATAAGCTCCATGACAGCTAGGGTTTTTATCTTCTTGTTCACTGCTATAGATTTCACACTCTACATGGCACACAGTAGGAGCTTATTAAATATCTGCTGGGTGATCACAGAATGAATGAATGCCTACAAGGGTAAAGAGTTTAGAGGACCCATCCTGAGAATCAAGAATTTTCAGGTTCAAACAACGGACATACAAATGACTTCGGGAATAAGCTTTTTTTTTTTTTTTTTTCTTGAACATGGGGTACTACCTGTCACCAAAAAGTTGTTGAACCCTAAGAGCAGGCAAGTCTTTTCTGATACCTGCTAGTTAATCATCATAAGCACGTAGGAAAGCAGCAAACCCCAGGCTCACTCTTTCAGCAGTGGAGGCTGTGAGCCTTGGCCACCATCTCATCTTTGATCCTTCCGTTTCAGCTGTACTTCTCACTCGGTTTCACAGTGACAGGGACTGCTGGCTAACTCGCTCTCTCCCTGGACATGTGTGCTTTGAGTCTGGCTAACTCTGCAGACTGAGAGATGTTCTGGAAGAGCCGAAGGATAGGAGGAGCCCTCCTCCAGCAGGAAGTCCTTAGGGTTGTCTTGGCAGCCCCACTCCCCCCCCCCCCCCCCCCCCCCCCCCCCCCGCAGCTCCAGAAAGCCTCTCTGGGGTAGTTAAATGGGCCTTCCATAGGAGCCCTGCAGGAATGCACATGTTAGCGAGCATTTAAGAGGAGGCTCAATGGACAGGCTTTTATGTTATTTTTAACGTCTGATTCATTCCCTTCAGGGATTCAGCCTTTCTTTGACTGTGAACTTGAAACATGAGAGACACAAATTTCCTAGGCTTCTGAAAAGTCATAATGCTTTCCAGAAACTGAGACTTCGCATGAAGTCTTCACAGAAATCCCTCTGTATTTCTGCTATTTAGATTCTGTTTTGCAGATAAAATAGCTTTTTGCTGTGTCTGTGTAGAGCATGGCAGAAAAGATCGGAAACTGAGAAAAAGTTCAAAGACCCATCTGTGTCACCTTCAAAATCTCCCTTTCCTCAAATGTCCTGAAACATGTCTGTCCTCTCTACTCCCCTAAACATTTTCTCTGCAGCTGACACTATTATGCCAATAATTTTCAGTAGCACCTGGGATCCTAATCAGTATAATTCAGAATCAGGCGCCAATTTCACACCTGTGTTTGGTCCACCTAAATATCCCATAGCTTCCTTGGATTTGGTTTCATTCTAGCTGAGGCTAACTTATTTTCTTTCCAATAAAATAAAATTGAAACAGCAAAGCAAGTGGCACCTGGGAGGCTCAGTCGGTTAAGCACTGGACTCTTGGTTTCCACTCAGGTCATGATCTTCTGGGTCCTGAGATCAACCCCGAGTCAGGCTCCACGCTGGGGGTAGGAATCAGCATGGGATTCTCTCTCTCCTCTCCCTCTGCCCCTTCCCATCCGCTGTCCATTCTCTGTCTCCCTGTCTCTCTGTCCATCCCTAAATATAAATAAATTTTGAAAAATGCTAAAAACAAATTTATAATTAAAAAATCTTTGTTCTTTCATTGCTAAGCCTAATGGCAGTAACTTCTCCCACTCAATGAAACCAGGAAACTCAAAGTCAAACTTGACTCTCCACTCAGACGCTATGGAAATTGTCAGTCATGAAGTTACTGCTTTGATGCTGTTCCAGCAAATTTTCCAATTTTTCCTAACCATCTGTATCTTGAAAAAGAATTACTTCCTGCCCACCATCAAAAGCTGACACTGCGGGGCTCACTGTTTGAGAGCAGACCACTGTTTCACCATTATTCCTCAGCTGACCCTGGAAATAAAACCCATTGTTCTGCCCAAGTCCTGCGGGCTCGATTCTGCCTTGTACTAAGATCTGACTCTGAATATCAGCCCGGTCACTTTCTGCCTACTTAAGGCTGGGTACGGTTTTGGAATAACTTGTGTCAATTTGTCTCTAATTGTCTCTAATCAGAGGGTGGTTCCAAGGGGTAAAAAAATACCAAGCGCCTGAAACATACCCATTAACATATCCCCCAGCAATTTAATTCTTTATCCCCTCTTTCTTTAAAGATTTATGTATGTATGTATTTATTTATTTATTTGACAGACAGATCACAAATAGAGAGGCAGGCAGAGAAAGAGAGAGAGAGAGAGAGAAGGAAGCAAACTTCCTGCTGAGCAGAGAGCCCGATGCTGGGCTCCATCCCAGGACCCTCAATTCCAGGATCCTGGGATCACGACCTGGCCCGAAGGCAGACGCTTTAACCCACTGAGCCATTCAGGTGCCCCATCCCCTTTCTTTCAAATGACCTCTCCCATCCCTCTCCTGGAAGGCAGACCTAATCTATTTTGCCATCTCCATGCTGAGAAACCAGAAGCCCCAACAGCTCTGTACCATCCACCTTACACAAACTTCATGGGGGAGGTCACACTATTTCCCCAGCTGAGTGTTTCCCAAAGGGAGTTCTGTGAGCAGTTTGGTCTGTGAGTCACTCTCAGAAAGAAGGTGCCATGGGAAATAAGAAATGCTCATTGTTGTAGCTTTATCTTGAGAAATTACAATATACACTAGCTCAGGAAAGCCCCTTGTGTAATACAGCTTTTTGTTGGCCTTACTCATCTCAACTCTCTCGCTCTCATTTAGCAATAGTTCTGATTTGGAAGTTTGAATTGGAGAAGTACATTCTAAGCTAATATAGAACAATCTGCCTTTACATGTCATGCACATGACACAGAAGTCTTATCTAGAAACAGGTTACCATAATAAGGCATGGTAAATGCACGGGGTACTAGAGACCCGTAGATTATCCCACTCTAGGGAGCTCCGTTACTGCCCCATTCCTCCTAAGGAGACATTTCTCTCTGCATCCAAACTCCGCTTTCTAGAACAGCTGATATTAACGAGACTGCTGCAGAAATAAACTGGATTTAAAAACACGCTAAACAAGTTTAGCGGAACGAACAGCAGCAAAGGACGAGGCTGCCCCCAAGTGGGGAACCCACAAAGAGCAGCGACGCTTCCAACGGGTTTACACATCAGGTTAAGCAACTGAAGGGGCTCTGCCTTTCCAGCTCCAAGGACTCCCCCAAGTTAGAGAGCCGCTGGTGAGGAAAGTGAGTGAGATTCTTTTACCACTACGAGGTGGTGTGCGGGGGGGGGGGGGGGGGGGGGGGGGGGGGGCTTTGAGAAAAAAAGAACAAGCGAACCCGGTGTTCCCCCAACCTCCCTACCCTATGTAACACCTGGTTAAATCCAGATTCCGGGTCCTCACTGCGGAGATTCTGATTCAGCAGGTCGGGAGTGGAGGCCTGGGGTCTGGGTTTCCAACCAGTGTGATTCTGAGTTGAGAAGCAACTTTCTGTTTCCAGTCCCTGGGAAAAGCCCAGCTCTCGAGGGTCAAAGGAAGTCAGTCGCTTTATTCCCTTGGCAGTTCCCCTGCAGCCACTGCCCTACCCTTCCACCTGCCGCGGATCAGCCCCTGGACCACCGCATTTCCATGGCGACCCAAGCCACGCCACTTGCGGCTTGCTTAAGACCCAGC
Organism: Meles meles; assembly: GCF_922984935.1. Taxonomy (NCBI): domain Eukaryota; kingdom Metazoa; phylum Chordata; class Mammalia; order Carnivora; family Mustelidae; genus Meles; species Meles meles. The sequence goes on from NC_060076.1 coordinate 71,619,867, forward strand.
CCGTTTCACCTGTCTGTCCCAGCGCCCACCACCCTACGGAGAAGGAGATTCGGGTCCAGGGCAGTCAGGCTAAGAAGTATCTTATTATTATTGCCACTACTATTATTATTGATTTGAGTATTTTTGTGCCTTGTTTAAAATAAGCTTTAAGAGTTTTTTGTTCTTGTTGGGGGGGGGGTGGGGGAGAAGAGGAATACAGGCTTTCCTAGTAGCTTTATGTAACATTTTACCTTCAGTTCAAATGCTTGGGACAGACTGACCCCTCCCCGTCCCCCCCCCCCCCCCAGCTGTGAGAATCTGGGATTTCTACTTGCCTTAGCGATTTACCTTTGCATGGTCTTCTTGTGATGCAGGAGGACACTCAGGCCTGTGGCTTATGCATTTGTGCCAGTAAGCGGCCACACCAAGGAGATTTCCAGAATCTGGACTTTTTGTCCCTTTCAGTCCTGCCTTTCTTTTCAAGGGCTGCTGCCTCAACTGAACCAGATGGAGGAGGTCGGTTTCTCAGGGCAGCAAAGTGGGAATGAAAACTGTGCGATCAGATACATCTGAGTTGAGCCTGGTAATTCTAATCAATGAGCCCCAGCTCATTCCAGTCAATTTCCTTTAGAAGAGGGCCATAGCCTCAAAAAGTGCTGAGTTTTCTGTTGTCAACCCTTAGGCCTGAGCAAACCCTTAAAATCTGCCAAAGTAGTTAGCTGATATGTGCATTTTAGCTAGTGGGTCCTACCCTCAGGCTGGGGGGTTGGGTGTCATCTCTAATTTTTGGTTATTGATAAAAACCATTGGACCACTTCTGAAATGCTTCTTTAGGGCAGTCCGAGGTGCCTGGAGACTACATGGAAATCTAGGCATCTCGGGAAACCAGTAGATTTATCCAGTAAGTGCCTCAGAGGAGAAGTGGGGAACTCTAGGAAGAAGTGTTGCTTTTTCCTTTTCTCAGTAACCCAGTGGGGAATTATTATCTCCGGTTTAGCAAAGAGAATAAGGGACAGGCAGGGCTATGTAGGAAGATAGGTGACTAGGGTCAAGCAGAGGGTAAGTAAACTGGCTCACAGAAATCCCAGATTTGGAGAAATGTTATAGACGAGATATTAACCAGAGAGAAGGGAACATAAGGTCTACTTTGTTTGTCCTTAATGTTATAGACAAGATATTTACCAAGTTCCTTGGTCCTTTTTCTACAAAAGACTGACCATAAAAACCCTTAGGGACAACCCATTTGGGATTCCTCTCACTCTAGAGACCTCCTTTCCTTTGAGTTATCTTCACTTAGTAAACTTTTACTCCACTTCATTCTTTTTTCCCCTGAGAATCATTCTTTAACTCCATGAGACAAGAACCCTGCAACAAAAGGGAGGCACAGAGAATTTCCGAAACTTGCCCAGTGGTGGAGTCCAGAATTAAATCTACTTGGGGTCTGGCTTATGAGCCCACACTCAGTACTCTAAATTTAAGTTCATTTTCTTTGGCCATAATGGAGCTTTGTTCAAGCCCCACCCCCTCATTAATTTAAGCAAATTCATCCACTCATTCAGCAGTGAGTTGTTTCATTGTTGTCTCCACCCCCTTCACTGTAGTTCTATGGGGACAGAGACAGCCACACCCTTTCTGTCCTACAGAAGTCTCCCAGGAAAGTTTGACAAATGAATAAACAAAAAAGAGAACAAGTGCTTCAGAATTTTTGCATTTGTTGTATAAATTAAGAGGAATAGGAAACACAACTGAGCTTTAAAATTACCTCTTCTGGACCAGGAATCTGGAGTAAATATCCCCTTTTATTTCTACACAATGAGATAGGGAGGTAACTGTTTTTCTACCCCCCCCCCCTTTTTTTTAATGAATGAAGAAACTAGGGCCAAGAGACACTGATCACTTGTGGAGCTAGAATTTAAACTATGGATTTTTTTGCCAGAATCCCAAATCCACAATTTCCTCACATACCACATTGCCTGCTAGAACATCTAGAATGATGTAGTAGTGGCTAAGGAGAAGGTAGAAATTTTTTTCTAAGTGACAACTGAAAAGTGAAAATTGGACTGTAATCGTGTTTTTCTTTAGCCAGTCAATAAGTACATGAATGCTGAGAGAGGGAAAACATGTAAATAAGAGCAACGTGCTGTGGCCAAGAGAGAGCCCCTCCTTGACTGTTGTTTCACTTGGGTCCGGGCTTAGAGAATCCTTCAACTTCCACATGAAAATGGGGGCAGGGAATAGAAGCGTTTTCTCGTTTTCTCTATCAGCTCCTTCCATCATAGGCTGGTCTGAGATGAAATTGCAGATTATTTTGTTTTATTTTAAACTAAGAAGATATTGTGTAAGCACAGAAACGGAACAATGGGTTCTGATGGATTTGTGGGGGAGACAGTTTGCTGTGGAGTCTATAGTGACTTTAAAGTTTGTGTTGTGTTTCCAGTTTTATCTTCCTGGAAGATTCTCTTGTGCGTTCTAATCATTTATCAGGGTACTCTTGGTTTGAGTTGAGGTGAAGCCAAACTCCATTTCCAGTCTGTAACTGATACCCTTTCTACTTTTCCCAACTGTTCATTTAATATGGTTAAAATTTTTGTTTTCTTCTCTCCCATTTGATTGCCGTTTCCTTTATTCCCTTCTGCTGGCTCTCTTAATGTTGCTAGTTTTTGTGCTAACCATCTCCTCCCTATCCTTGCCTTGATTTCCTTCCGCTCTGCCTCCTGGGGCTTTGGGGATGGCAGTCCGTTAAGCAATCCTGTTGGCTGCCTTGGAGAAAACCAGCATCCTCTTATGCCTGTAGATGGAACGTGCAGAGTGCAGTCCGTGGAAGGTCCGGGCAGTAGGGCTGAGTTCTTGGAAGAATTCAATGGATTGCAAGAAACAGAATTTAAACAATGAAGCACTGGGGTCTTGAAAGAAAGCTTGACATTTACCAAGGAATGAGAAACAGACCTATTAAGAAGATATCTATTATCTGTGTAGACTGCCACTGTGAGTTCTGCACCCTGCTCTGAAGTTATTGCCAGCTGTGATTTTAAAACATTTGTTTTTTTTTTTTTTTTTTTTTTTTTTTCAATTTGGCTTCAGATGTTTTCTTTTCCATGGGCAGTCAGGCCTGTTTGTATTTGAATTAGTCACTTGTCAATTTGGGCTATTCATTGGTTATGTCAGTGCAGAGCCAACTAAATAATTAAGTTATTATCCAAGAGTTAAGAGAAGAACTCTGACACTTCCACTTCTGAGCAGTGTGACCTTGGGCAATTTACTTGGCTTCTTTGTGCCTCTATTTTTTTTTTCTTCCCATTTTATTTATTTTTTTCAGCATAACAGTATTCATTGTTTTTGCACAACACCCAGTGCTCCATGCAAAACGTGCCCTCCCTATTACCCACCACCTGTTCCCCCAACCTCCCACCCCTGACCCTTCAAAACCCTCAGGTAGTTTTTCAGAGTCCATAGTCTCTTATGGTTCGCCTCCCCTCCCCAATGTCCATAGCCCCCTCCCCCTTCCCAATCCCACCTCCCCCCAGCAACCCCCAGTTTGTTTTGTGAGATTGAGTCATTTATGGTTTGTCTCCCTCCCAATCCCATCTTGTTTCATTTATTCTTCTCCTATCCCCCTAACCCCCCATGTTGCTTCTCCATGTCCTCATATCAGGGAGATCATATGATAGTTGTCTTTCTCCGATTGACTTATTTCACTAAGCATGATACGCTCTAGTTCCATCCACGTCGTCGCAAATGGCAAGATTTCATTTCTTTTGATGGCTGCATAGTATTCCATTGTGTATATATACCACCTCTTCTTTATCCATTCATCTGTTGATGGACATCTAGGTTCTTTCCATAGTTTGGCTATTGTAGACATTGCTGCTATAAACATTCGGGTACACGTGCCCCTTCGGATCACTACGTCTGTATCTTTAGGGTAAATACCCAGTAGTGCAATTGCTGGGTCATAGTGTAGTTCTATTTTCAACATTTTGAGGAACCTCCATGCTGTTTTCCAGAGTGGTTGCACCAGCTTGCATTCCCACCAACAGTGGAGGAGGGTTCCCCTTTCTCCGCATCCTCGCCAGCATCTGTCATTTCCTGATTTGTTAATTTTAGCCATTCTGACTGTGTGAGGTGATATCTCATTGTGGTTTTGATTTGTATTTCCCTGATGCCGAGTGACGTGGAGTACTTTTTCATGTGTCTGTTGGCCATCTGGATGTCTTCTTTGCAGAAATGTCTGTTCATGTCCTCTGCCCATTTCTTGATTGGATTGTTTGTTCTTTGGGTGTTGAGTTTGCTAAGTTCCTTATAGATTTTGGATACTAGCCCTTTATCTGATATGTCGTTTGCAAATATCTTCTCCCATTCTGTCAGTTGTCTTTTGGTTTTGTGAACTGTTTCCTTTGCTGTGCAAAAGCTTTTGATCTTGATGAAATCCCAACAGTTCATTTTTGCCCTTGTTTCCCTTGCCTTTGCCGTTGTTCCTAGGAAGATATTGCTATGGCTGAGGTCGAAGAGGTTGCTGCCTGCATTCTCCTCAAGGATTTTGATGGATTCCTTTCTCGCATTGAGGTCCTTCATCCATTTGGAGTCTATTTTCGTCTGTGGTGTAAGGAAGTGGTCCAATTTCATTTTTCTGCATGTGGCTGTCCAATTTTCCCAGCACCATTTATTGAAGAGGCTGTCTTTTTTTCCATTGGACATTCTTTCCTGCTTTGTCGAAGATTAGTTGACCATAGAGTTGAGGGTGGATTTCTGGGCTCTCTATTCTGTTCCACTGATCGATGTGTCTGTTTTTGTGCCAGTACCGTGTTGTCTTGATGATGACAGCTTTGTAATAGAGCTTGAAGTCCGGAATTGTGATGCCACCAACTTTGGCTTTCTTTTTCAATATTCCTTTGGCTATTCGAGGTCTTTTCTGGTTCCATATAAATTTGAGGATTAGTTGTTCCATTTCTTTGAAAAAAATGGATGGTATTTTGATAGGGATTGCATTAATTGTGTAGATTGCTTTAGGTAGCATGGACATTTTCACAATATTTATTCTTCCAATCCAGGAGCATGGAACATTTTTCCATTTCTTTGTGTCTTCCTCAATTTCTTTCATGAGTACTTTATAATTTTCTGTGTATAGATTCTTAGCCTCTTTGGTTAGGTTTATTCCTAGGTATCTTATAGTTTTGGGTACAATTGTAAATGGGATTGACTCCTTAATTTCTCTTTCTTCTGTCTTGTTGTTGGTGTACAGAAATGCAACTAATTTCTGTGCATTGATTTTATATCCTGACACTTTACTGAATTCCTGGACAAGTTCTAGCAGTTTTGGAGTGGAGTCTTTTGGGTTTTCCACATATAATATCATATCATCTGCGAAGAGTGATAGTTTGACTTCTTCTTTACCAATTTGGATGCCTTTAATTTCTTTTTGTTGTCTGATTGCTGAGGCTAGGACTTCTAGTACTATGTTGAATAGCAGTGGTGATAATGGACATCCCTGCCGTGTTCCTGACCTTAGCGGAAAAGCTTTCAGTTTTTCTCCATAGAGAATGATATTTGCGGTGGGTTTTTCATAGATGGCTTTGATAATATTGAGGTATGTGCCCTCTATCCCTACACTTTGAAGAGTTTTGATCAGGAAGGGATGCTGTACTTTGTCAAATGCTTTTTCAGCATCTATTGAGAGTATCATATGGTTCTTGTTCTTTCTTTTATTAATGTGTTGTATCACATTGATTGATTTGTGGATGTTGAACCAACCCTGCAGCCCTGGAATAAATCCCACTTGATCGAGTTGAATAATCCTTTTAATGTACTGTTGAATCCTATTGGCTAGTATTTTGGCGAGAATTTTTGCGTCTGTGTTCATCAAGGATATTGGTCTGTAGTTCTCTTTTTTGGTGGGATCCTTGTCTGGTTTTGGGATCAAGGTGATGCTGGCCTCATAGAATGAGTTTGGAAGTTTTCCTTCCATTTCTATTTTTTGGAACAGTTTCAGGAGAATAGGAATGAGTTCTTCTTTAAATGTTTGGTAGAATTCCCCTGGGAAGCCGTCTGGCCCTGGGCTTTTGTTTGTTTGGAGATTTTGGATGACTGTTTCAATCTCCTTACTGGTTATGGGCCTGTTCAGGTTTTCTCTTTCTTCCTGGTTCAGTTGTGGTAGTTTATATGTCTCTAGGAATGCATCCATTTCTTCCAGATTGTCAAATTTGTTGGCGTAGAGTTGCTCATAGTATGTTCTTATAATTGTCTGTATTTCTTTGGTGTTAGTTGTGATCTCTCCTCTTTCATTCATGATTTTATTTATTTGGGTCCTTTCTCTTTTCTTTTGGATGAGTCTGGCAGGGGTTTATCAATCTTATTGATTCTTTCAAAGAACCAGCTCCTAGTTTCATTGAGTTTTTCTATTGTTTTTTTGGTTTCTATTTCATTGATTTCTGCTCTGATCTTTATGATTTCTCTTCTCCTGCTGGGTTTAGGGTTTCTTTCTTGTTCTTTCTCCAGCTCCTTTAGGTGTAGGGTTAGGTTGTGTACTTGAGACCTTTCTTGTTTCTTGAGAAAGGCTTGTATCGCTATATATTTTCCTCTCAGGACTGCCTTTGCTGTGTCCCACAGATTTTGAACTGTTGTGTTTTCATTATCATTTGTTTCCATGAATTTTTTCAATTCTTTTTTAATTTCGTGGTTAACCCATTCATTCTTTAGAAGGATGCTGTTTAGTCTCCATGTATTTGGGTTCTTTCCAGCTTTCCTCTTGTGATTGAGTTCTAGCTTCAGAGCATTGTGGTCTGAAAATATGCAGGGAATGATCCTAATCTTTTGATACCGGCTGAGACCTGATTTGTGACCCAGGATGTGATCTATTCTGGAGAAGGTTCCATGTGCACTAGAGAAGAATGTGTATTCTGTTGCTTTGGGATGAAATGTTCTGAATATATCTGTGATGTCCATCAGGTCCAGTGTGTCATTTAAGGCCTTTATTTCCTTGTTGATCTTTTGCTTGGATGATCTGTCCATTTCAGTGAGGGGAGTGTTAAAGTCCCCTACTATTATTGTATTATTATTGATGTGTTTCTTTGATTTTGTTATTAATTGGTTGATATAGTTGGCTGATCCCACGTTAGGGGCATAGATATTTAAAATTGTTAGATCTTCTTGTTGGACAGACCCTTTGAGTAGGATATAGTGTCCTTCCTCATCTCTTATTATAGTCTTTGGCTTAAAATCTAATTGATCTGATGTAAGGATTGCCACCGCAGCTTTCTTCTGATGCCCATTAGCATGGTAAATTGTTTTCCACCCCCTCACTTTAAATCTGGAGGTGTCTTCGCGTATAAAATGAATTTCTTGTAGGCAACATACTGATGGGTTTTGTTTTTTTATCCATTCTGATACCCTGTGTCTTTTGATTGGGGCATTTAGCCCATTAACATTCAGGGTAACTATTGAGAGATATGAATTTAGTGCCATTATTAGCCTGTAAGATGACTGTTACTGTATATTGTCTCTGTACCTTTCTGATCTACTACTTTTAGGCTCTCTCTTTGCTTAGAGGCCCCCTTTCAATATTTCCTGTAGAGCTGGTTTGGTGTTTGCAAATTCTTTCAGTTTTTGTTTGTCCTGGAAGCTTTTGATCTCTCCTTCTATTTTCAATGATAGCCTAGCTGGATAGAGTATTCTTGGCTGCATGTTTTTCTCGTTTAGTGCTCTGAATATATCATGCCAGCTCTTCCTGGCCTGCCAGGTCTCTGTGGATAAGTCTGCTGCCAATCTAATATTTTTACCATTGTATGTTACAGACTTCTTTTCCCAGGCTGCTTTCAGGATTTTCTCTTTGTCACTAAGACTTGTAAATTTTACTATTAGGTGACGGGGTGTGGACCTATTCTTGTTGACTTTGAGGGGGGTTCTCTGCATCTCCTGGATTTTGATGCTTGTTCCCTTTGCCATATTAGGGAAATTCTCTCCAATAATTCTCTCCAATAGACCTTCTGCTCCCTTTTCTGTTTCTTCTTCTTCTGGAATCCCAATTATTCTAATGTTGTTTTGTCTTATGGTGTCACTTATCTCTCGAATTCTCCCCTCATGGTCCAGTAGCTGTTTGTCCCTCTTTTGTTCGGCTTCTTTATTCTCTGTCATTTGGTCTTCTATGTCACTAATTCTTTCTTCTGCCTCATTTATCCTAGCAGTGAGAGCCTCCATTTTTGATTGCACCTCATTAATAGCTTTTTTGATTTCAACTTGGTTAGATTTTAGTTCTTTAATTTCTCCAGAAAGGGCTTTAATATCTACAGAGAGGGTTTCTCTAATATCTTCCATGACTTTTTCGAGCCCGGCTAGAATGTTCAGAATCGTCATTCTGAACCCTTGATCTGACATATTACCAATGTCTGTGTTGATTAGGTCCCTAGCCTTCGGTACTGTCTCTTGTTCTTTTGTTTGTGGTGATTTTTTCCGCCTTGTCATTTTGTCCAGATAAGAGGACCTGCGCCCGCTTCACCCTGGGTTAGCCTCTGGAGCAATGTCCCTCAGCGGAACAGACTTTTAAAAGTCCTGATTTTGTGCTCCGTTCCTCCGCCGCTTGCCAGGAGCCGGCCCCTCCCTCCGCGGTCTATCTTCCCGTCATTTTAGATTCACTTCTCCGCCAGTCCTACCTTTCAGAAAGTGGTTGATTTTCTGTTTCTAGAGTTGCTGTTCTTCTTCTCTTCGCTCTCCCGTTTTGGATTTGTAGGTGTTTGCAATGTTTAGATAAGCTATTGAGCTGATCTCCTGCTACCTGATGTAGTTTCAGCCTGCTACTTCTCCGCCATCTTGACTCCTCCTGTGCCTCTATTTTTAAAACATTAAGTGCCCTGTGTTAGTAATTATTGTTATTGTGATTACGTGGTGGTCCATGATATAGGTATAGAGATAGACAGCTCACTCACCTAAGGGTTTGGGTTTTTTTTCCTTTTAAGTTACTGGGTTTGGGATTTCTGATATAATTGACATATAATTTCCTGACAGTGGTGTTCATGCCATCATTGTTTATGGTCAAAAACCTGTGGAAAGTGCACTGGGCTTCCAGAATCTACAGGTTCCCTTAAAACTCATCCACTACTGCTTGTGGGCATAGCTGTGGTCCTCCTCTGTCCAGATCTGAGTGTCCATCTCTAACAAGCAACAGGCACCATTGGCCTAGGCAAGAGCCAAGTCCTCTTACCCCACTGTGGCCCTAATAATGCTCAATGTGCATCACAGCAAAAATAAGGTCAATGCAAGGCAATACACAGGCTCATTTCCGTAGTCCCAGTATCTCACTCCTTGTTGGGTTAGTCCGGTGCTGCTAGGGCTTGTGGGGCCTGCCTAGAATGAGTATGTTCTTGACTTCTAAAGAGAATGGAGAGGGGTGAGGGACTGTGGAAGAGAGAGAGTCTTTCCATTCTTCAGCTCTGCTAGCATGGGACTAGCAGGCTTTGGGGGACTTTTGGTTGTTGCTGAGAACAACTAGGTCAGTACCCCAGTAGAATCATGGCTACCTTTACCTGCTCACTCCTGTTGGTTGATCAGTCATTTATGGGGCAACTTCCACGAGGATAAACATGTTCTTCATGCTCTACGCTTTCAGCATACAATGTGTGTCCCAAAGGAACTTGGACCCTAGCTTATCAGAGAAACCACCTGTGGCTATCTTACAACATCACTGAAGCCAAGGAGAGACTGAGGAACTGTTCCAGATTGAAGGGGACCAGAGAAACAGGAGAACTAAATGCAAAGTATGAATCAGAAGTGAATTTCTTTCTTAGAAAGGACAGTATTGGGACAGTTGCTACACATGAATGGAGTCTGGGAATAAGAGAGTCATAAGGTGTCAATGTTACTTTCCTGCCTTTGATGGTTGTAAGTTATGACAGAAAATGTTCTTGTGGAAAATCTACACTAAAGTATTCAGAGGTGGTGGAGTACCAGGTGGGCAACTTATGGCGGGGGTGTCTTTGAACTTGGAGTAACAGCCACTCTGGTGTGCTTGGGACAGTCCCAGTTTTGGCATTGACAGTCCTGTGTTTGGGAAACCTCTCTGTCCCAGGAAAATGATTGGTCACCCTGTTTTTACTGTGCCGGCAGGTGTTCTGGAAATTTCAGTTGTTTCAAAATAAATGTTTTGGTAAAAAGTAAAATAATTCAAGTAATAATAATTCAAGTGACTCCAGCAATCATGGCTAAAGAAGCAGCACGTGATTCGTTTCCAAGCAATAGGACAGATAGGAATCGGTGTAGTGGGCAGAAGTGATCACAGTTGGTGGGACCTGCCAGGGGCAGGTGAGGGCCCATGTGCGGTCTGTGAGCTCCTCACGGTGCACCCCCCCCCCATGCGCCATTGTGTGCGGTGGATCCTGCACCCCGTGGTCTGAATCCAGCTGACCTTGACCTTGTGGTTTAGTTATTCCATTCTTCAGTCTCCTCATCTGTAAAATAAGAATGCTGTAGAATGTGGGTTTCCAACATTCTGAGCGACAGAACCCTTTCCAGAAAGGCAGTCTTACTATTTCAGAGGCAATGGAACTGCTCTAGTTGAAGTGTATGACGCATGTGCCATCCTGCCCCACCACTGGCCTCACCCAAGCCTTCTACCTTGTCCTCTTATCTTCCCTGAAACCCTGGGGCTGGAGGAAATGTAATGGGAGGCACTAGGCCAGAAAATATTTCTTTGTTATTTATGATCACCTTTTTTTCCTCTTCACATAGTTACTATTTTGTATGTGTGTGTGTGTTTGTGTGTGTGGTAAGAATACTTAAGATCTACATTCTTAGCAAGTTGCAAGTATACAACTCAGTATTATTAATTATAGTCACTGTACTATAAATTAGATCTCTGGAATTTGTTAATCTTAAAACTGGAAGTTTCTACCCCTTGACTAATACCTCTCCATTTTCCTACCTCCCAGACCTTGGCAACCACAGCTCCTCTCTTTTTCTGTGAATTTGACTTTTTTGGATACCATGCCTAAGTGATTTCATTTGGTGTCTGTTTTTCTGTGTCTGTCTTATTTCACTCAACATCATGTCCTCTAGGTTCATCCATGTTGCAAATGGCAGGATCACCTTCTTTTTATGGCTGAATTATATATATATATGTATGTGTGTGTGTATGTGTGTGTGTGTGAATATATGAATATATATATGAATTTTATATATATATTTAAAAATTTTTTTTCTTATCCATTTATCCATCAACACCTAGGCTGTTTTCATATCCTGGCTATTGTGAATAAATACTGCAATGAACATGAGAGCACAGATATTTTTTTCAAGATACTGATTTCATTTCCTTTGGATTTAGACCCAGAAGTGGGATTACTGGAACCTACAGCTACAGCACTTTTACTTTTATTTTTTTGAGAGGAAACAAACAAACAAAAAAATGAAAAGGGAACCTATGGAGTGGGAGAAAATATTTGCAGACCATGTATCTGATTGAAGCTAATATCCAAAATATGTAAGGAATTCATATAAGTCAATAGCAAAAAATAAAATAAAAATAACCTTAAAAATGGACAGAAGGGGCACCTGGGTGGCTCAGTGGGTTAAAGCCTCTGCCTTCGGCTCAGGTCATCCCAGGGTCCCGGAATCAAGCCCTGCATTGGGCTCTCTGCTTGGCAGGGAGCCTGCTTCCCTTTCTCTCTCTCGGCCTACTTATGATCTCTGTCAAATAAATAAATAAAATCTTTAAAAAAAAATGGACAGAGGATCTGGATAGACATCTCTTCAAAGAAGACATAGAATGGCCAATATGTGAAAAGATACTCAACATCACTCATCAGCAGGGAAATGCAAATCAAAACCACAAGACATAACATCTCACAGCTGTTCAGATGGCAGTTATTAAAAAACAAAAGACAGAAGGTGTGAAGAAAAAAGAACCTTTGTGCACTGCTGGTGGGAATGTAAATTTGTGCAGCCACTATGGAAAATAGTAGGGAGGTTCCCTTGTCTCCTAAGATGGATGGGTCCCTTTTCCTTAGAAAATTCCATGATGCAACTGTCTGTTACTTTCAGGACAGACATGGTATCTTCAGGAATCATTTCTCAAAGTGCATACATGCATGTTTAAGAGAAAGTGTCCATTTAATACTATTTAGTATCAGCATTATTTGTATGACACTATAATTTGTCAGTTAGTAACAACTGGTAATGCATTTATTTATGAGACTGATTTTCTATTGGGTGGAGAGTCAGATCAGCCTGCAGGCACTTAATGGGGCTGGAGAAAGGGAGGGTAGAGTGAAGTCTAGTTCAATGGAACATGACTATTTGAATATAGGGTCCTGGTCCCAATCTGAAATTTTTTATTCCAAAAACAACCTGACAGTCATTATACTTTTAGGATAATGATTAAGAAAATTCACAATGTCAAAATAACTTCTCTGGGCTCAGAAATTTTTATGTGACCCTGAATTCCAGGGTCATTTGTTTATTGCCCAGGCCATTGTCACATAAGCTCTCATAAAGATTCTTCAACTACTTGTAGTAACTGATTCACCCCACTTCTGGGGTTCTGCAGCCTTCTGCTTGGGCCAAGAGTCTTCTGGCTAAATTTTCTCTTATCTGGAAGCCTCTCCACCTGCTGTTCTGTCGGCTTGGAACATTCTTCCCCCCGTTCTCTTGGCTGGGCTAACTTGGTACAATCTTCAGGTCTCAGCTGAGATATTATCTCTCCAGAAGTCTGTTGATATACCTCTCTAATGACACCCCAGCATCTTGAGCTCCTATGGTTATCTGGGATGATGTTCTGCATGGGAACAGAGGGAGAGGTAACCCCTATTGACTGGGAAATAGTCGTATTTAGACACCAGTGAGGATGAGACATTTCCTGAGAGGCCACAAGTCAGCCACACTTCTGAAGGAAGTAAGGTTTTAGAGGAAACCAGACAGAGCTCACCCAGAGTTACTTCTGGACTCCACTGACTGATAGCTCCAAGGAGGAATGTTTGGATGAACCTGGAGAAAGTAAAGGGACTTCTCGAATGTATGTTCTAGGCAGGCAGTATAGAGGGTTCTCAGAAATTGCCTTATCTCCCATGAGTGACTGCATACTAGTCTCGAGAACCATAGGGCTAAGTGGTTCCCCTGCCCTTGGGGGTGCAACCTGCAGGCTAAAGTCAGGAAGGAGTGCAGAGGACCAGAAGAGTCCCTTCTGAGGACTACCAAGGATGTCACAGTGCAATTCAAATCTGACAGTTCCAGAGGTGAAGAGCCCATCCAGAAACTTCCTGGGAGTCCCAGTATAACCCCAGTCACAGCTCCAGTGGAAAGAGGAAGGAATCAGATAATGTGGGGTTCACTTTAGGGTCCCCCAAACTGATATTAACCACAAAAATGAATGGAAACATGCCATGAGAGTAGAAGAAGACTACTGCCAAGAGGTGGTCAGAACAGAGGCATGCAGAGCTCTACTAAAAACCAAATCTATCCTTCTTTGATAACTCAGAAGCAATTTGATCTAACATATCCTGAAAGTTATTTGGACCCTGAAGTTGCCGGCCTTCCAGTGAATGTGGCAGAGGGCTCCTTGGAGAATGCTGCTTTTCATGGATGTTCAGGTGTCAATGTCTTCCGTGGGCCCAGCACAGATGCACATGGTGCCGATGGCAGCACTTGGTTTACCAACTGACACCCCCTAGGACAGAGGGCAGATCAGTACAGGTGCCCTGAGTGGTCACCAGACAAGGAGCTCATGAACGAATGGAAAAGATACTGCCTTCAACCTTACCCTATTTCCAGAGGTATTTCTATAACTGGTTTGAAAGGATCCTTTCCATTCCAAGATGATGGTGATGAGCAACTGTGTACACCAGAGCTAGAGGCCAATGTGCTGGAGACATATTTCTATTACTTACACATGTTGAACGAGATCAGGAATGTCTCTTCAGAAAAGAGGAACTTCTCTTTGCCTTTCCAGGGGCCTAGGATATATGAATCAGAGTCAGTAATCACACCTTCAGAAGGGAGGGGCAGGTCCAGAAGGGCCAGCCTGGACAGAAAGACCAAGGAGTGGAGAGATGGGAGTGATAGCATGCAGCTGCAGAAGGTGAGGGGGGCCTCATCCCTTAGGACAAGGCTGTGCCAAACAGGCAGCTCTGGAGATCTGGAAGAGAGAACCTCAAGGCATCTATGGTATGAAATCAAACTGGGGAAAGTGTTTCATGAGCATCAAATTTGTTGACACTTGTATCACCTATCATGTGGCTGCTGGGGATAAGCCACAAGCTTCTGGTTTCATCATGTGCTTGATGTATTAATGTATTAATTCTTTGCTTCATTTTCCATAGATATAAAATGAGGATTGTCTTGGTCCCTCTGGGCTGCTGTAACAAAAATTCCGTCGACTGTGGGGTTTAAACAACAAACATTTATCTCTCATAGTTCTGGAGGCTGGAAAGTCCCAAGACCAAGGTTTCAGCAAATCCAGTGTCTAGTGAGAGCCTTGCTCCTATATTTGTGCTATGTCCTCAACGTCGCAGAAGCAGACAGGGGAAACAAGCTCTCTCATGACTTCTCTAAGGGCACGAATCCCATCATGAACCCCCCATGACCTCATCTAACTCTAATGATCCCCATGACCTCATGTAACCCTAATGACCTCCCAAAGACCAACTTCCTGATACCATCACATGGCAGGTGGGTCTCAACATATGAACTTTGGGGGGACACAAGCTCTCAGTCCATACCAGGGATAACTCAAAGTATAAACTGTCGAGATATTATGCAAATACTAGCTTTATTTTGGCAGACCAAAACCATTAGCTAATTAAAAAATAATTTCAGAAAATAGTTATTTGGAAAGAGCAAAGCGACAGCATTCTTTTTGGCTGAAGAGATCTTTCTCTCAGGTGCCTGCATTTTTTATGAACAGCATGGTTCTATTCATTCTGCTGTCGAGTAGTTTGTGTGGAAATAAACATTTTATGCCTTTGATGTAAAATACATTTTAATAACCTAGCATTAGAAAATAGAATTTGCCTCTCCAATTTGAGGGCTGTGTAGACAGAAAATGATTAATGCATTTTCATTTCATAGAATAAGCTCAGATTAGGAATTCACAATTTGCTAGATCTTTATGCAAAAAAAAATTCTTATTAGAATTCATTCTTTTTTGTTTTTGTTTTTTTTGGAACAAGGTTACATGATTGGTTATAAACAGTAATAAAATAGAACACTCGAAAGCTATTTTGAGATACAGCTGAAATGGGAGAAGATACATATTAAAGTAGGCTTACAGTATTCTTATAAGACCTGGGAAGCTGAGTGGCATGACTTCCAGCGCTGCATATTCTAGAGGACACCTGAAAAATCCAATCTATGTGCTTAATATGAAATGTGATGGATTTGTAACTTTTTATTTTGTACTTTTGGGAAGGTTATGTTCTACTTCCCTCAAAATGACATCCAGAATGGTCAGCTATGAGGGAGATCAGGAATATTGCATGTTCAGCTCATAAATGTGGAGATGTGAAGCCAAGGTTTGACTTCCCTTCTCTCACATACTATTATCATTTTAAATAGCTAAGTATCAATACGGGCAATCTTCTGAGAAATTAGTTCATACTCTAGCTTATACAGTGCAGTAAAATCAGTTATGTATTGGCGGTCTACCATGGCAAGATACAGGGTGTTATAATGGACACAGAAGGGAAGAAGAGATAGTTACTGTAGAATATGAAGTTCTCTAAGAAAAGTGCAAATAAAATGCTTGGAGAGCAAAAGGAGAAGTTGTTATGCTGGTGGAATCAGAAAAGGCTTCATTTAGTTGATGGTAAGTGAGGTTTTGAAGGATGGGTAGGAGTTTAACAGGTAAGAAAAGGAATACCAGGAGTGCCTGGGTGGCTCAGTCAGTTAAGTGTCTGACTCTTGATTTTGGTCCAGGTCATGATCTCAGAGTTGTGAGATTGAAACCTGCATCCCCAGTGCAGAGTCTGCTTAAGATGCTCTTTCTCCCTCTCCCTCAGGCCCCTGCCCCCTCTTCTCTCCCTCTCTAAAAAGAAAAAAGAAAAGAAAGAAAGAAAAGGAAAGAAAGGAATATCATTTGGTGGAAATAGCATGACTATATAGTCAAAGATGTAAGATACTTGAGGATTTATTTTGAAGGAGCAGTGAGTTTTCTAATACATTGGCTATATTTGGATTATTTCATTTGCAAGTGATGGAGACACTGCTCAGACTACTGAAGTAACAAAAAAATGTATTGGTTTGCTTTTTGAAGATTTGTTATGGTTTCATCTAGCAATTCAATACAATGACATCAGCATTCAGCTTCTTTCCATTGCTAGGCTTTGCTTCCAAGATGGCAAGAGCCCTCATCCATCTTTCCTATTACATTTGGCTATGGGACAAAACTGTGTAGACATGTCTCCTAAAGCAGACTTCTCCAAAGAGTTCCTCACTTGTTTTGTGACCTTGAACCAGTGCCGGAATACAGAAGCTGAAGTCAAAGACTTGAGTAGAAACTATGGCCCTGACACTTCTTGACTGAGTGGCTTTAGTTGAGTTACTAAAACTGAGAGTCAGTTTCATCATTTGTAAAATGAGTATGATATTTATCTTGTCTACTTAAAGGGTTATTGTAAAAGTTAATTGAATAAAGTATATGGAAGTACTTTGAACATTACCGAGTGCTGTGTACATGTAAGATAGGATTAGTAAAAGTAATATTAATACTATGTGTATTTGATAAATCCCAACTTCTAGAACTGTCTTATCTTTTTAGTATATGTTTATACCCCTTTTATAAAATAGCCCCATGACTATCTTAACAGTCCTCCTCCTGAAAAGAGTGAATGTTTATAAAGTACTTATTTTGTATGTGCTAAGCATGTTTCATGCAGTGTTTCATTTGTTCCTTCCAGCAGTCCATTTTACAGAAGAGGTCACTGAGATTAGGGAGGTGAGGATCTCGTCCAGGTTCCCCTCGTTAATACGTGGCGGAGCCAGTGCCCAGCCCCATCTGAGAACTCTTGCTTTGAATCCCTCCAGTCTACTTTCTCTGCAGACTGATTTTCTATAGTCCTGTAGGTCATTAACACCACATTTCTTAACCGGTTCCTGTGTACGCCCATGCCACCACAGCTTTAAACTCCTGTGTGAAGGAGCCTGCAGTAATCTCTTCTGGTTTCCAGTTGTCCTGAATGCCACCCCTAGAATGTGACTGTGAACTTTTGGTTGAATATAATTTGATATGAAAGCAGCTGTATGTTGTGCCTATATGAAAGCAGCTGTATATTGATGTATCCTTATGTTAAATTGCAGCCACTGTTCTCCGTTAGATTATATGTTCCCGTGGTTGGTTTGAGCTTCCTGACGTGGAATCCATTTTTCTTGCTTCATCCTATATCTTTGGGGTGCAAGTGACTTAATTCCTGAAATCAAATGTATCAAAAGCACCCAAAAGTTTTCCCTTGGGAAGTTTGGTTCTTGCCAATAAAATCTGTTGTCCCCCTCAGCTCTTATGTTCCACAACCAGTGGGAGCACAGGGCTTGAACATTATATCTTACCCTCAGACCTGGTCTCTGGACTCCAGACACAGACCTACATCCTCCTGACTGACATGGCCACCCGAATATTTCACTGGAGCTCCATATTAGGCAAGTCTAAAACTACATCCATAGGTCCCTGTTCCCCATCCCATGATAGCCCTGCCCCTCTGTAGCGTCTTCCATTAGTGCCTGGCACCCCTGCACACCCAGCTGTCCACATCAGAACCCTGACGGCAGTCCTGACTCCGCCCCCTTCTTTACCTTCCATTGAGGTGCCTTCCAAATCCCGCAAGCCTTTGCCTCCTGAATATTGTTGATTCTGGCTATTCTTTCCGCTCATACTTTTACCCTCTGCTCTCCCTGGAGGACTATAGTAACCTCCTACCCTGTTCCCCATAAATACTCTGACTCTCACTTTGATATATTCCTCTTACTGCCGTCAGAGTGATTTTTTTTTTTTTTTCCAAACATCTTAAAAGGTCACTCTGCCATGGACTGCCATTGTCTTTAGAGTGAAGGTGACCTTCACTAACACATCCTCTGGGCTCAGCATGGCCCCACCCCTGCCTCTTGCCCTCTTCGCTGCAGCCACAGTGCGTGCTCGGTGCATTCAGTCCCTTGGCCACAGTGCTCTTCCACCCCCGCGCCTTTCCACTTCACTCCGCACTATGAGCAACTCACCTACTTACGTGATGACCACTCCAGAGC
Source organism: Meles meles (assembly GCF_922984935.1). NCBI lineage: Eukaryota > Metazoa > Chordata > Mammalia > Carnivora > Mustelidae > Meles > Meles meles. The sequence continues at coordinate 71,638,053 of NC_060076.1, forward strand.
TGAGCTTAACGCACCAGGACCGCTCCCCACCCCACCACCCTCAGACTAGTTCAGGTCTATTAGTCTCTTTGCTCTCAAGGCACCCTGTTTTCTTTTTTCTAGGAACTTATCTAAAATAGAATGAAATAGAATGTGAGGAGAGTCTACAAGGGCAAGGTCAAGTCTGTCCTCACTTGAAACTAGCACTGTGCTTAGCACTTCATAAGAGCTCAAGGAGTGCCTGGGTGGCTTAGTCAGTCAAGCATCTGACTCTTGATTTGGGCTCAGGTCTTGAACTCAGGGTGGTGAGTGCAAGCTTGGTGTTGGGCTCCGTGTTGGGCTCCATGTGAAGCCTGCTCAAATAATAACTAGGCGTGTGGGTAGCTCAGTGGGTTAAAGCCTCTGCCTTTGGCTCAGCTCATGACCCCAGCATCCTGGGATTGAGCCCTGCATCGGGCTCTCTGCTCAGGAGGGAGCCTGCTTCCCCTCTCTCTGCCTGCCTCTCTGCCTGCTTGTGATCTCTGTCTGTCAAATAAATAAATAAAATCTTTGGAAAAAAAATTTTTTTAAAAAAAGCTCAATATTTATTTATTGAATAAATGAGTAAATTAAAGTTTGTGGAAAGCTGACCTCATTTTTAGTGGATTGCTGTGATCTATCATCTCTAATATATCTATATAGCATATGTGTAATATATACACAGGACTATTATATGGTCTCTATATACATTTCCATTTTTGCTAGCTTAAAGAATTAAAAGTTGGGTCCTTTGAAGAAATAATCCAGATAAAAATATCTTTCTTTTTTAAATACTGCTTCTTTTTAAAGCAATTTCTGTTTAAAATGGGGAGAGTATGTGCTATGGTGAGTGCTGTGAAGTGTGTAAACCTGGCGATTCACAGATCTGTACCCCTGGGGATAAAAATACATTATATGTTTATTTAAAAAATAAGAAATAAATAAAAAATTTAAAAGTCAAAAAAAATTTTTTTTCTAAAATACATTACAAAAGTTCTCTGTCATTTCAACGTTTGCTGGTCATAGTTAAATACTGTCTTGACAATTAATCTTCATTATTACCTATGGTTCTGTTTGCCCTTTTATTGTTATCATCTTTCTCACCCCCGAATCATTTTAACAGTCTTACTATTATGTCTTTTTCCTAGCCTTATTTTCCTTCCATCTGCTTTAGATCTAGAAATAATTAAACATACTTGTTAAGCTTGTGCATTAAATAAGAGTTAATAAGGCTTTGAGTGAAAGCCTAAGGAGCAAAGTGCATGGTTCTATGCGGCAGAGTGATTTTAGCTTCCTTCGTGTATGTCCTGGGCTGGCTTTTGGATGCCCAGAATAGTCCGAGGTCTGATAATCTGGGAAGAGAGATATTACCATATTTATTCATGCATTTAGGAGCTAGAGTATTTAAAATAGAATGCAAATCACTTGATAAATAGAATTGAAGAGAACACTTACCAAGCATGAAATTGCACTAATTTTCCCTATCTACATACTAAGTAGAGCTAGATCTTCAGGAGGTAACTAATTTGTAGTTAGGAATGAGGAAGTAGAAAAAACATCCCATTAATATCTACAATTACCCAACTGCTATATGTTGGCCCACACGACAACTCACGTTTTATTCCAAAAACATTTCTCAGAATTCTATTTTTTAAAAATTATGAAATGGAGCTAGATTGCTTAAGGAATTGCCCCCACCCCGTCGCCCCGGAATGTGATTAGTAGTTGGAGGTGTCTCCCTTAGCAAGATCTCTGCAAAGAGAATACTCAAGCTATGATGATTTACAATTATTTCAGCAAGATACGATGCTAGGAAGATACATTCTTGTATGCTGTGAATCTTAAATGGGCCGTTTCTTAGCATTCTGCTACATCTTTTTGGTGCAGTTTGAGGCTGAAGGAAGTATGCTATGTGGAGAAGAACCTCATTCCAGACAGAGACCTGAGGCCCTTAAGTAACTTCCAGCTCTTCATACTAAAGGGAACATCAATAAGGGGAACATCTCGTCTTAACTAATTCATGTAACAAACACTGAGTCCCTGTTATGAGCAGACACTGCCTCAGGCACTGGGGACACACACACAACAAAACAGATAAAAACATCCCTCCCCTCATGAAGATGACAATCTAGGGAGTGAGGCAAATATAACACACACAAATAAGTAAATGAAATATGGCAGCTGACAGTAAGTGTTTGGGAGGAAAATAAAGCAGCAAAAGGGAATAGAGAGTGCTGGAGGGGTTGGGATTTTAAATATGGCAGGCAGGGGTGTCCTGCTGAGATGAGGATTGACTGAAGAACTGAGAGGAGGCTCTGGGGGAGGAGCTGAACAGGGGCAACCACAAGTGTGAAGGCCCTGATCGGGAACCTTCTTTTTGGTTCGGTGTGCGTGAACATATGTGTGCATGTTTGTATCCTTAACACATGTACACAAATGCCACCATTAAAGAGCATACTGTCTGCTATTTCTTTCTTTCTTTTTTTTTTTTTTTTGACAGATAGAGATTACAAGTAGGCAGAGAGGCAGGCAGAGAGAGAGAGAGAGGAGGAAGCAGGCTCCCAGCCAAGCAGAGAGCCCGATGCGGGGCTTGATCCCAGGACCCTGGGATCATGACCTGAGCCGAATGCAGAGGCTTTAACCCGCTGAGCCACCCAGGTGCCCCCTGTCTGCTATTTCTTACTTAAGCACATCTTAGAGGTCCTTCCATACCAACAGACAGGTATGGCTCAGTCTTTGGCGGCTCTACCGTGTTCCACGTGGCACGTGTGATATGTGTAGTTGATCAGTTCCCCATGGATGTACTAGGCTGGGTCTGGTTCCCAGCCCACCTCTGGGTCTGAGAACTAGAGAGCATTTTCCCTGCCCATTTCTTTGTTCTTTCCTGCCACCCCTACTGGCCATGTGGTGTATCTTGGCGTCTCTCTTACCAACCCTGGGGTCCTACCTGCTCTCATCCTTCCTTCTGACCTTCCGTTCAGGAAAGACCTGTCCTCCGTCCTGCTACCTCCTGGGTCCTTCATTCCGTGTCAGCTTTTGCTGACAGGTGTTGTCCTGTCAATGTCTCCTTTGCTCCCTGATTTAGACGTGGAAGGAGACTCTTTGAAAGAGGATTCAGAAATGCCTTGTGCCAACCTGTCACCTATGGCGGTGGGTGTCACTCTCTGACGTCTTGGGCTTCCATTTCTCCCTGAGTCTGTACTCACCCGAAATCTCAGTGGGGGCCTCAGCAGCATTGAACACAACAGTCTCATTCTGACCTCTAGTGGATGACGCTGTTTCAACAAGCAGCCTGCCCGTGTTGGTGAGCAATTTCCTGCTAGACAGCAGGCCTCAGTCAGTAGCTGTGTGCATGCTTGCTTTTGCTGAAAGTGCCTAACTCTCCCTCTCTCTTTTTTAAAGATATTGTTTATTTATTTATTTATTTGTCAGAGAGAGAGAGAGAGAGAGAGAGAGAGAGAGGCACAAGAAGGGGGAGCAGCAGAGGGAGAGGGAGAAGTATGCTCTCCTGTGAGCAAGGATCCCAATGCAGGACTTCAGGACCCTGGGATCATGATCTGAGCGGAAGGCATACACTCAATTGACTGAGCCATCCAGGTGCCCCAGTGCAGAACTCTCTAGAGCAGATCTCTAACAGGAAAATAAAATTGACTTTGCCCTAATATGTTTTCAGGGGTCAAGTGCTATTTTGTTTTGGGTTTTGTTTTTGTTTTGTTTTGTTTAATCTATCCAGGTGCCTCCAAAATGTATGGGGTGGGGGTGGGGGGGGATGATAACTTCCCAGCCCCCAACTCGCAAAACTGTAATCTGGTTTTGTTTCCTGACCTAAAATCCTGCCAAACTTTGGAAGAGGGTTGGATCTTTTTTCTCTTGCAAAGGTCTTGGAAATAGCTGGGGAGTCAGCAGGCAGGGTAATTTGAGATGAAAGCGTTTCAGGACTCAGACCAGGTGTCTGATGTTTGTAAATTTTGGATGAGTTCTTTGTGTGCTGACCCCTTTGTGTGGCAATCCTCTTTGCTTCTTTCATTGTCTAAATACTTTAGGTGTTTATTTCCTTGGCAAAGTGTTTTCTGTTTATCCCTTTCCTCTGCCTATCTGCAGGTTTTAAATTGTAGGGGAATAGAGAGCTACTCCTTCTGCCTTTTCTCATCCTTTGGACTTTGCTTTCTCCATCCCTGTCTACACAGGAGGCCACAGGGCCCCCAAACACATGTAACTACAGGGGGCTCAGGGAGGAGCATGCTGAGGGGGGCATGGCTTTAGCTCCCAGGCCTGGCGAGCAGGTTTACTCTGCCTGAGACACTGGATTGGGGTGGGTGGTGGGTAGTAGGAGCCTGACAGAACCTGAGATTCACTAATTGGTCTCCTGATCTCTATGTGTGTCACATTAACTGGTCCAGTGGGCTAATGAAATGGGGTCACTGTCTGGGGTCTGCCAGAGGGGTGCCTGGCGGGGGTCCATCCCCTATAAAAATGTGCAGGGTGTGGAAAGTGAAAACCTTCCAAATTTGCATAAGGAAAGAGCTTTCCCTATGCATTATAAAAGGAGCAGAAACTGTTGGCATTACATTTTTTAGACAGTAGAGAGGAAGGGATGAATTCCCTTACATTATCTTTTCCTAAATTGTGTATTAGGTTACCTGTTTGCTTTGAATATGTGTCATGTACTCATAGATTTCAGGTGGCTCCTTATTTCCAAATTATATCTCTGAGGGATTTAGCGAAGAATATATTTTCTGGGGAGTCCTGACATTACGTAGGAAAGGAATGATGAACTGTGATCACTTCATTATAAATAAATAAATAGGTCCAAGAGGTCATTTGTTCCTGGGACATCTAAGAGATGAGAGAGAGATTTTGTGAGGTGGGCGTGGGTGTGATGACTTCAAGGTGTACACGTGAACTTGCAAACTACAATTCTCTCTCATACATAAGAACAAAGCAGTGCCCCCATCAACTGGCTGAATTGTTTCCCTGTCCTTTTGTTGCTGAAGATCTCAAAGAATTTCCAGACCCAGCTGGGCTGAAGCAGAGGAGAGACTTTCCACCGGGACCCCCAGTGCTTCTGCTGTTGGTCGATGGCCAAGTAGTGAATATGCCAAGTGGTCAAATCTGCCAGATGGGAATAAAGAGAGAAATTGCATGTGCCAGACCCAATTAAAAAGGAAAACCTGAGGGGTGCCTGGGTGGCTCAGCGGTTTAAGCCTCTGCCTTCGGCTCAGGTCATGATCTCAGGGTCCTGGGATTGAGCCCCGCATCAGGCTCTCTGCTCAGTGGGGAGCCTGTTTCTCCCTCTCTCTCTGCCTGCCTCTCTGCCTACTGTGACCTCTCTCTGTCAAATAAATAAAAAAAATATATATATATATATATAAAAAGGAAAACCTGAGGGCACTGATAGGTAGGAGTGAAGAAAGGGGAGCTGGGTGCATGACATGAAAACTGTTCGCATGTTAGCATTGTGTTCAGAGAAGCACTCGTTAACTCTGTGGTCTCAAAAATAATTTCCAAAACTTTCCTTCAGAATTCCTTATTAGGGAATCACCATTCAACACCACCAGCATCACTTGGATACTCTCTGTCGCTTTTCTTCCTCTTGCCCCTACGTGAGGGAACAAAGGACAGGCTCAGCCCAGCTGCTCTGTGTGTCCATCAGAACCCTGGCAAAGACCCCTCTCCAGGTTGGTCTTTCTGTGGCTCCCAAGCGCTGTGTTTACGCAGTATCAGGAGATGCTTTGTGAAGAGATAGAGCGACACTTGTGACCAGGGAGTGCTGAGTCCCAGAGGCCAACTGGGGCCATTTCGCTCAGTTTTCAGTGACAGCCGTCACAGAACAGCAGCTCACCCCTTCCTGTCTGGGGAACGATCCGTTCTTCACCGGAGGAGCAGCTTTTAGGAATTTTCATCGTTCCAAGAACTGGTGAAGATTTAATTGATGTAGCAGGATTAGATTTCCAGGTCTGCGGTTCGCTTTTTGGCCTCTCAGCTACGATAAAGACTGATTAGCACGTATCACCACCTCAAGGAAACTCCCACTGGGATGTCAGAGACCCAGGGAGGTAATAGTTAACACCACTTTTCCCCCTTCCCAATTATGAGAGGACAGGAGTCAGCCAGAGAGAGATGAAAAAACTATCTTTATTATGCAGTAGCGCAGCTGTGGTTATGGGTACGAGCTGGCCTCAGACTCAAGACGCAGATAGGCTTTAATCCCATATTGCATTTAGGGGGCTTTACAGAAAGGTACAAAATGGGAGGTACAGGAGGTACAGCGTCTTCATGTTCTCAAGAGGCCGGCAGCAGGCCAAGAACTGCTTTCTTCCCTGTCTCCCACAGGACTTGTGTAAGGCTGACATGGACATGAATGGGAGCAGGGCGTGCAGGCTCACCTGGACCCACAGAAGCCAGAGTAACACTTTCTACACGTGACTTAGATCATTCTAGCTGTGCAGGCCGAGACTTACAGTCCGATCCACGTGCAGAGTCACAGGAGTGGGAAAGGAGTTCCCACTGATCGTAGCTGTTTGTAAGATAGTTCCGAGGGGGGCCACTTTCCGACACTGACGTTCATACTTTCTTCACCATTACTAATGGATCGTGTCTCTGATTGAACTCCTGATCCTCTCCACCCCAACTGATCCTGCACCCGTCCCCATCTCGGTCAAGTCCAATTCTGCCAGCCAGTGGTGCAGACCAAACACCTGGGAATCCATGGGTCCTTCTCTCTTCTGTGTGCGACTCCTTCTGCCACCACCCTGGTCCAAGCCATCATCATCTCTGGCCTTGGCGACTGTGGGAGCCCAGCTAGCCTTCCTGCTTTGCCCTTTACCTTCCTACTGCCCAAGACTCCTATCAATAGGCCACTTTAAACTTGACAGTCAGAGTGGTCCGTAAGAAAAAAGAGAAAGGAGACGAACTATTCCTCCCTTCAAAGCCCACTAATGAGCACCTCCTCATTCAGAGGGTCATCCTCTCCTGGACCCCCTTCCCTCCTTGCTGACTCTCTCTAGGTAGCCTGCTTTGTGTGTTTCTAGTGCTGCCAGCCCTCTGATCTTTATATATTGGTTCCTGCTTGTGATCCTTATTCTCCTACAAGTATGTTAGCTTGATGAGGGAAGGAAGTCTGGTTTTTGTGTGCCTGTTTTTCCACTGCTGTATCACCAGTGCCTGGAACAACTTGTATATGAGGTAAATACATACTTGTTACCCAAGGAACAAACGAATGCATGAATGACTGATTGACACGACTTAGCAGCATGGCCAGGGTGGGCCTCCTCATCCTCCAGCCCTATATCAGACCAGCTGTCCCCACCCCACACCCTCCTGAAGGCATCAGGGACTTCTATAAGACATGTTGGAAAGAGAGAGCCCTGACAGGGCTGAGGAAACTTAGTTCCCTTTTTCAAATCACCAGATAATTCATTCTGCCTCTGAGTGGTAAAATGAGTGGTTCAGGGTCCAGGCAAGCCCATACACCTTGGCCCTTACTCATGTCCAGGGCAGAAAAATTCCTCAAACTGAAGTCGCACCACACAGAAGTGTGAAGTCCCAGACATGGGACAACCATAATTCAGTAAGAAGATGCTGGTGGACCAAGTCCATGCTCCAGAGTAAGCCTCCAGGGGAGGCCAGGCCTGTCACAGATAGCTGGAGTGTGATCTCCGAGCACCCAACCAATGGGGAACACCAGTGCATGGCTCTTCTTGACACCGTTCTCTGATCAAAGGCAGCCAGTCTCCATGGAGAGATGACTGTTTGTAGGGCTGGGGCACAGAAGGGAAGGAGGGTCAGGAACATCCTGCAGCACCAGAGGGTAAGGAATTGTTCAAGAAACAAAAGGGTGGACACATTAAAGGAATGCAGGAGCATCCCACCAGAGCTGACCAAAGCGGGAACAATTTGAACATGAATATCAATAACCTAGAGTTAGAACTGAAAGTATAAAATATCCATGAGTCCATGCTGATAGAAATGAATGAATAAATCAATCAGTGGTGGAGAAGAGATTACATCTTCCTTACAGAAGGATTTCAAATAATTTAGGTATTAATAATTTATATAATATGTAGGTGGAGCGTAAGCTTCCCTCCCCCAATTCAATACTGGGCTATACTTAGTGACTTCAGAGTATGGAAGGGGTGGGGGGACGTAATCTTACGGTAGCGGAACTGGCAAGCTCGACCTTGACCAGGTGTTCAAGATCAGCATTATCAGTGATAAGTCATGGCGATAGCTGGTGGTCCACGGTGTTTAAGAAGGGCACGTCAGGGGCGCCTGGGTGGCTCAGTGGATTAAGCTGCTGCCTTCGGCTCAGGTCATGATCTCAGGGTCCTGGGATCGAGCTCCGCATCGGGCTCCCGCAGGGAGCCTGCTTCCTCCTCTCTCTCTGCCTGCCTCTCTGCCTACTTGTGATCTCTCTCTGTCAAATAAATAAATAAAATTAAAAAAAAAAAAAAAAAGGGCACTTCACTGGTGCGCCTGGGTGGCTCAGTCGGTTAAGCTTCTGACTCTTGATTTCAGCTCAGGCATGATTTCATGAGTCATGATATCAAGCCCAGAACTGGGCTCCGTGCTTAGCAGGAATCTGCTTGAAGATGCTCTCCCTTTGCCCATCCCCCACCTCAAATAAATAAATAAATCTTAAAAAAAAAAAAAAAGCCCTGCAACTCTATAGTCTTCTTCTCTAAAGGCCAGAAATTCAGGTTAACTGTGAGGAAAACATCAGATAAACGCAAATCAATGAACATTGTACAAAATGCTTGACCAGTTGTCCTTAAAACTGTCAAGGTCATGAACAAGGGAAGTCTGAGAATCACTCGATCCTTCGCAGATGAGAGGAGCCTAAGGAGATCTGATGACTGGATGTACTGTGGTGTCTTGGATGGGATCCTGCGACAGAAAAAGGGCCTTAGTGGAGAAACTTTTAAACTCAGAATCAAGTATGGAATTTATTTAATAATAATTTGTCATGTTGGTTTCTTACTAGTGACAAATATTCCATGGTAATTAAGACATTAACAGGCAAAACAAAGGGGGGATATAGGAACTAGAGAGTTCCTTGTTCCTTTTTTATTTTATTGCCTTTGTGGCTTTTCTGTACCTCTAAAACTATTCTAAAAAGCAATGAAGAGTTAGTAAGCACTTCTATCAGCTGCCACCCAAGCTCATGCAGCCTAGAGCCTCGTAGGCTGATCTTCCTTGATGCTTGGAGACGTGACTGAAGAGGCCAATATAAAATGCCTTTGATGCCATCAGGCTTCAGTATAATTGTTGCACCTGTTTATACACATGCGCTCTCCCTTTGACCCCCGGGGTGCTCTTCCGCCACCTCCTGCCTAATTTTTTTTTTTTTAAAGATTTATTTATTTGACAGAGAGAGATCACGAGTAAGCAGAGAGGCAGGCAGAGAGAGAGGAGGAAGCAGGCTCCCCGCCGAGCAGAGAGCCTGATGTGGGGCTCGATCCCAGGACCCTGAGATCATGACCCGAGCTGAAGGCAGAGGCTTTAACACACTGAGCCACCCAGGTGCCCCCTCCTGCCTAATTTACATTCTCTATCTTTATTTTTGATTTTTGATATGTAGGATTCTTCGTGTCTCATTTATCACATGCACTACCATCAAGAAATATCAATTTCGATTTTAACATATAATTCCATATGTATGAGACCAGTTAGGAGGAGGAAATTAGCATTTATTGGATACTTCTGAGGTACCAAGCACTGAGTTAGATTTGGTTTCATTCAAGCACAATAATGCAGGGGGTTTGCGTTCTGCCTACCTCAAGAATGGATTTTCTCTCTAGGGCTCATCGAAATGCTTAGAATTATTGGCATACAAATGTTGTGCGGAGAAGTCCGTTCATCATAGTGAGGGTGAAAGGAAGACATTCTATAGGGTGAGTGCCCGTAGTACTTGAATTTTCTCTCATCTTATATACCTGTAGGTATTTATACCGTAGACAAAGGAATAAACCCACTCTCCATTCTCTCTCAGCTTATAGCACCAGAGTGGGTTTCTGTTTTGCCCTCCTGTAGGTCTGGCTGTGGAGTGTGGTCCTGGGTTAAGGCACGTGGGGGCTACCCCCAGGGAGGTGGGAGCCCCATTTGATGGGTACACACATGGGTTTTAGCATTTCCTCTTTATCTCACTTTGCAGTGTTGTCCACTACTTCTGCTTGCACTTGGGTCCCAGCAGCAAAGAATCCCGCATCTCCGCTCAGCAAACACGTTCCATATTCTGTACTCTGCACCTCAAAAGGGCCTTGCATAGGGGTGGATGTGTCCATTTAACTGCGGGACATTATAACCTGTATCTTGCTAGGATCCTGGGCACATTATCCAATGCAGTTTCTTACGGGTTCTCAAAAGTAAAGACATTACATAAGAAATAGTCACGAGGGACGCCTGGGTGGCTCTGTTGGTTAAGCATCTTCCTTTGGCTCAGGACATGATCCCAGGTCCTGGGATCGAGCCCCATATCAGGCTCCAGACCCACACTGGGCTCCTTGCTCAATGAGGAGCCTGCTTCTCCCTCTGCCTCTGCTTGTGTTCTCTCTCTCTCTGACAAATAAATAAATAAGGCCAAAAAAAAAAAAAAAAGAAATAGGAATGAAACAGCTTGCATTTTTCGATGATGTCACTACTTACTCTTTCACGGTGATAAAATTGCACTCTTCATTGCTCCCGTTAACCTGGAACAATTGGCTTTACTTGCTCCAGATGTCGTCAGCTGTGTTTACCACTGTTGTCCTTATCTAACCCAGTCCCTTTTATTTTATTATTTATTTATTTTAAGTAGGCTCCATGCTGGGCATGGAGCTGGGCAAGTCCAGTGCAGGACTTGAACTCAGGACCCCAGGATCAAGACCTGAGCTGAGATGAAGAGTCAGACACTCAACCGACTTGGCCACCCAGTGGGCCCCTAACCCATTCCTCTTTGAATCCCTTTTTGTTTTGGAATAATTTTATATTTCCATAAAAGTTGCAAAGTACAAAGGTCTCATATACCATCCATCCAGCTTTCCCTAATGTTACCATCTCTGAATAATGTTTCAATCCAAGTCATTGCCAAAGAAAACATTTTTTCTGGATAGGAATGAGGGAGGGTGGGAAGAGGCAGATAAAGGTTTGATACTTTGAAGTCAGTAATTCATCAAAGAGGAAGAATGATCAAGCTTAAGTCTTCTCAGTATTGTGGGCTTCCAAGTGGAAGCTCCAATGGATAGTGTGTAAGGGTCTGAAGCCCTCACCCGCCATGGGGCTCTTTTCCATAGATTCCAAGTGTTAAAAAAAATGATGGCTGGGGGCACCTGGGTGGCTCAGTCGGTTAAGCCTCTGCCTTCGGCTCAGGTGATGATCCCAGGGTCCTGCGGTTGAGCCCTGCATCCGGCTCTGTGCTTGGCGGGGAGCCTGCTTCCTCCTCTCTCTCTGCCTCTCTGCCTACTTGTGATCTCTGTCAAATAAATAAATAAAATCTTTAAAAAAATGAAAAAAAAATGATGGCTGAAAATTGTTCAGATGCAATGAGTGAATCCAGCCGATGACCGGGCTGCTTTCCTCACTTGATAGTCTTTTAGTCTTAGCCTGTCAAGAAGTAATAAGTGGGAAGCTGTGACGTGAAAGGGGCTGTTTCCGCAGGGGCTTGTGGTTGGTGCCTGCCGGTACATCCCTCTGTAACACGAAAATACGATCAGACTAATGTGCCTCTGTCCAGGGAAAGACCTTCGTCATTCCTGGTTTCCTCCGATGGGTCTCACGTGCTAAATTTCTTTTCTTCAAGAATGTTGAAAAAGTCTTTTGTAAGACTGTGCCTTGAGGGGCGCCTGGGTGGCTCAGTGGGCTAAAGCTTCTGCCTTCAGCTCGGGTCATGATCCCAGGGTCCTGGGATCGAGCCCCGCATTGGGCTCTCTGCTCTGCGGAGAGCCTGCTTCCCCTTTTCTCTCTGCCTGCCTCCCTGCCTACTTGTGATCTGTCAAATAAATAAATAAATTCTTTAAAAAAAAAAAAGACTGTGCTTTGAGATGCGGAGACAGAAAACAAGGTAGCCAGCCTACGCACTGCACGAATGATCAACATGCTAGTCTCATTGTTACTTAAGGTCGAAAAACCCCAAATGGGACAAACCTTGCTCTAGTAGGACAGTCATTTGGTGACTAGATGGGAGTAGGCCACAGTGGATGGGAGAGGCTGATGAGGCTTAAATAATGGTTTTGCCTAAATCCAGGTGAGGGTTTCAGGCTTTTTCCCGACGATCATTGCTATAGCACAGTTGTGGCAATTCGAGTGAAAATGCCTTTCAATTTGGGTAGTCAGTAATTACGTGTCTTAACAAAGGAGTTAGTGAAGTGGGAACCTTGGCCAAGAACCAGTCCTTTTCCAGGTGTTCCTGTTCTCTTAGGCGTCTTTTCCCTGCCTAATATACAACATTGATGTCATTAAGCACAAGATAAAAAATGCAGCATTCACAGAATAAAAATATTGAGGGCTATGAAATCCACAATCATGAGTAAAATGAAAAGCTGAGAGTTAGTAACCTGAATCCTCAAAGACCTGATGTGTCCCATAAATGAGAGGCAAACTCATCAATGAACAGGTGTTTTTCTTTTGTGTTGTGTGTGTAGATAGATGCCTATTGTCCCATTTGAATTAGTGGGTAACTTACCATTCATTTTTATGATTGACAGATATATTATTTATTTATTTAAAGATTTTATTTACTTATTTGATGGAGACAGAGATCACAAGTAGGCAGAGAGGCAGGCAGAGAGAGAGGGGGGAAGCAAGCTCCCCGCTGACAGAGAGCCCGATGCGGGCCTTGATCCCAAGACTCTGAGATCATGACCTGAGCCGAAGGCAGAGGCTTTAACCCACTGAGCCACCCAGGCGCCCCCAGATATATTTTTTAAACATAGTTATTTAATAGAAGGTGGGAGGAAGAAGGACATTCTGAAGAGACTGAGTAGCAAAAAGAGAGCAAAGAGACATTGTAGCAGGTAGGATTCCATTTGGTGACTGGTTACAGAGACCTGCAGTAATGGTGGCTTAGACTTTCAGAAAGCATTTTATTTTTTCTCACGTGACATGAAATCTACATGTAGGTCTAGGATGGATTTAACTGTCCGGGGACATCATCAAAAAGCCAGATACCGGGGCGCCTGGTTGGCTCAGTGGGTTAAATCCTCTGCCTTTGGCTCAGGTCATGATCCCAGGGTCCTGGGATCGAGACCCGTATTGGGCTCTCTGCTCAGTGGGAAGCCTACTTCCTCCTCTCTCTCTGCCTGCCTCTCTGCCTACTTGAGATCTCTGTCTGTCAAATAGATAAATAAAATCTTAAAAAAAAAAAAAAAGAAGCCAGATACCTCCTTTTGTTCTGCCATCGGAGGGTAGCTGTTTGGAGGTGGAGGCTTGGGCGTTCACTGTGACTGAGTGTTCTGCTCTGAGGGACAGGGAGAATGTGGTGGCTTCCCTAACCCTCTTATCCCAGCTTCATTCCATCACTAGACAGACAGTGCTCGATGGTATCTTGAGAACGGCTCTCCGCAGTCTCGCTCTGTTGTTTCAAGGGTGGGGATGAGCTTCTAACAAGACACGGTGGGATTTGTGAAGAAGGAATTTCCTAACTTGGGTCACTTACTCAGTTGGGCTTGTGGTGTACTTTCCTGCTAAGCTTCAGGACAGTTCTAGGATTCCCCAAACCATGGAGTCATAAACTCTGGCCACCTGGTTTTGTAAATAAAATTATTTGGGAATGCACCCACGCCCATTTGCTCACACATCGCCTCTCTTGCTCTCTTGCTGTGATGGCGTGGGTGAGTAGATGCCACAAAGACCTTAAGACCCTCCAAGCCTAACATATTTATTATTTAGTTTCTTTAAAACTTTAAGAGGGAAACTTTGCTTCCTGCTGCCTAAAACATTTGATTCCACCTGATTCCTCTTTTCCCAGGATAATTTCTGTGGAGGGAAAAAAAAACTATGGATATTTTTGCTCTTGGGCCTGGGATTTAGGAGCTTACGTAGTACTTTTTATAAGGTTTAAGCTTTCTTGACAAAAGAGTTTTATTTATTTATTTATTTATTTATTTATTTATTTATAAAACCAAAAAAAAAAAAACCCCACATGAAAACAAAACAAAATAAAATAAAATTGCGTTCTATTTACCTGTTCTCCCATGGAATTCTGTAAATGATGTGGTTGGAGAAAACTATTAGAAATCAGTTAGGAGCCTCTGACAGGACTTTTCTTATGTTTCACATTGAATATGTATTTGTCATTGCAATCTCAAGTGTGACTACCAAGTCCTCAAATTTGAATTACCCTCCAGTAGAGCAAATAATAAAAACAAACCACTTAATTATTTTTGTGACTAATGTTAAGGAAAGGTCATTTGAAGATTAGGGTTTTAGGTGTGGTGCCTTTCAACATTGGGACAAAGGGTTAGAAGGAGGGTGGTAACAAGCAGGGTAGCTCATCTGTGGGTTTCCGGAGATCTTTGTTCCGCAAAAGGTTGTGAAGGCAGCCTGTCTAATTACCACTGTAGCTTCGCATTCACTAAGTTGAGGGGGGAGGAATTCAGGACTAAATAAGATCTCCCCCACCCAGGGCTTTCAGGTGGGCAAGGCTGCACCCCAGCACACAGCAGGCTGGGGGCTCCGTCCGTGGCCCACTGCTAACACATATAAAGGATGGGTGAGGGGGTACTGACTTTGCTGAGCAAGAACAGGTCTGGCTCTGGTAAGTTTTCCTATCCTGGCCTTCTCATCATATTATCCTTTGTTCCTACTTAAATTATCTTTATAATTTAAAATATAATTGTATAAAATCTAATTATGCATCTTATCATATATTATCTAATAATATATATTAGATAGAGTACATATTTAATTACATAAAACAGAATTATAAGATGGAATTTTATAATTTAAAATAGATTTTAAATTATACACAGTACTGTTTCCAAACCTTTATAAGCCAGCCGGACTTACTTTGGGATTCAAGCCTTGTAGAAAGCAGTGGTTCTCAAACTCAAGTGTGCCTCCAAATCACCTGAAGGTCTTGTTAAAATACAAGTGGCCGCCCTCCTCCCACAGTCAGTAACTGGTGGCTCTGGGCAGGGCTGAGTCTGTGATTTTTTAACACATTCCCAGTTGTTGATGCTGCTGGTCTAGGAACCATCTGTTGAGTACCGCCGTCATGGAGAAAACAATAAAAACAATTAATGTTGATGATTTAATATATTAGCAACCTGCCAATCAAGCAGTGAGGTTTTGGGGGGTTTGCGTGTGTTTTTTGTTTAATTTTTAATTCTTATGATGCAGCTGGCATTATACTAGGCTTTGTGCGATCCTGGTCCTTATCCTGAGGATAAGGATACATAGGAACAGGATAAAAGGGTAAGGTCTAGCCAAGTGTAGAGCAGGGGTGGGATCATTCAATGTGGAATTTCGTCTTTAGGAAGGAACATGGGGTGAAATAGAGCTTGAGCTGGTCTCTGAAGTGAGAATAGGGTTTGAGTGGGGGAATAAAGGGTGGGGGAGGGGGAATCTTGTCATTAAGGACCCACCAGCATGCGCAAAGGGCCAGTGTTGGAAAAGCTCCTATAAAATCACATCTGGTCGCATGACGCCAAACATAGGACCTCTGACCCCGAAAAGCAGTGTGCCTTGCTTGCTTGTGGAAGAGAACATACCCCACCAGCCGGCACCACCCTCCTGTCCCATCTCTCCCTACCTTCCATTTGATTAGAGCCCACACTGTTCTTGGAGGACTTTCTATACGTCCCGAGGCCGTTCCTGATCCTTTGTTCCTGATACCTCCTTCACCAAACATCTCCTTTTCTCCTATCTCTACCAGTCCCGTGCGGCACAGCTCCGATGCCGCCCATGACTCAAAATGTCCCTAGTCGCTCCCCAAACTCATTATAGTGACTAGTGAAAAACTTGAACTGATGAGGATATCGTTCCGTCCCCCACTTACTTGTGTCCAAGTTTTACTCATCATCTGTCCATTCTAGTTTCCCTCCTCTTCCTCTGGGATGACCCTTGTTCTCAAAGTGTTTCCCCCTTACCTGGGGACTTGGAAATGCAAATACCCCACCCCACCACAGGCCTTCTGGGAGGCTCTCCAGGGGATCCAGCGATCTGAGCTGTCGCAAGCCCACAGGTGATTCTGAGAAATTCTGCTTTGGGAGCAAAGCTAATTATTCAAAAGTGGCCCCGAATTCCTCCCAGAGAGCTATTTCCTCCCGGATGAAATCCCCACTCTCTAATTACTAACAGTCCATGTTAAGCATTGAGATTTTGCTTTTAAGATGAACAGTTTTAATTTCCTCAAGCACTTTACTTTAGAAATAAAATGAGAATGTTTTCTCCATAAGTTTAACATTTCACTGATTTTATTAGGTAGTACAAATGCCCTGACTGCTTTTTTTTAAATGATTATAATTCAACCATAGATAATGAATGCATTGGAGTCCTGTAACAAATTGGATAATAACAATGATTTAATAGAACTCAAGCTATCTAACAGTAAGAGAAAAACCCTGCTGATTAAATTCATTTTTAAAAAAATCATGTTCATTTAAAGTAAACTGTATTCATACCTAAAATCTTCAAGCGCCTTGCTTAATCTGTGTCTAGAATATATTCTTTCACACGGGAAGAATGGAAAAAAATAATGAGGAATCCTATCTAGAAACACTGCTAGATAATGTTCTGCTAAATGTTCAAGGATTCACAATATATTGCTTATTGCCAAGTGAAATTGTAACTGCATGAGTTTATAAGAATGCTTTTTCCATGCAAACACAAATTTGTGAATAGTCTAAGTATATCTAAGTGATCCAGGTGATGTTCCTTTTACAAGTTTTTTTTCTCTTTTAATGTTATTGAGGTACAATTCATGATATAAAACTCTACCCATTGAAAGTATACAATTTGATAAGTTTTGACAGTTACACTTACGAAATTGACACCACAGTCAAGATATAGAACATTTCCATTGCCTTTCAGATTTTCCTTGTGTACCCTTCCAATCTATCCCACCCTCAGGAGGAGGAGTGCCTGGCCTCAGACAACTTTTTGTTATAATGTATTAATTAGCATCTATATAAATAGAATCATACATATGTATTCTGTTTTTGTCTGGCTTCTTGAACTCAGTACAAGGATTTCGAGGTTCATCCCTGTTATTGCGTGTATAAGTAACCCACTCTTTTTTCATTACTGGGTAGTATTTCATAGTACGAATATGTCACATTTTGTTTATTCACTTGAACATTTTGAGCTTTTGGTGATTACGAAGTATTCGGCAATGAACATTCATGTACAAGCCTTTGTGTGGACATGTGTTTTTGTTTATCTTGGGTAGATGCCTAGTAAAGAAGGGCTGCGTAATATGCTACATGTTAAATGTTAACATTTTTTTTTTCAAAATGCTGATTTCCAAAACAGTTGTACAATTTTAGGTTCCCACCATCAGTGTATAAGACTTAGGGTCGTTGTACATCCTCACCAATAGTCGGTATCATGGGTCTTATTTTTGATCACTCTAATGTGTGTAGGGTGAGCGCTCGTTGTGTTTGAATCTGCATTTCCCTGATGACTAATGGTACCAATATTTTTAATGTGCTTATTGGCCATTTGTATATTTTCTTTTGTAAACTGTTCAAATAGCTTGCCTTTTTTTAAAGTTATTTTTCGTATTAAATTGTGAAAAGTCTTTATATATTTGGGATATAAGGCCTTTATCAGATATATGTATTTCTGTCTGTGACTTTCCCTTTTCTTAAAGGTGTCTTTCAAGCAGCAAATTTCATTCATATTGATAAAGCCCACTTTAACAACTTTTTCTATAGTATGTTCTTTTTATATCCTATCTAAGAAATTGTTGCCTATCACTAGGTCACAAACATTTTCTATGTTTCCTTATTGAATTTTTATCATTTTAGCTTTTAGATTTAGGTTTATCATTTTGTTTATCATTTTTGAATTACTATTTGAGTGATGTTTTTTCTTTTCCCATATGGATATCCGATTCCTCTAGTACCATGTGTTGAAAGGTTATCCTTGCCCTACTGATTAGCCTCGATATCTTTATAAAACTTCAATTGACTCTATAAAGTGTGTCTTTTTTACAATCTCTATTTTGTCCCATTGATCTATGTTTATCCTTATGCTAATACTATATTGTTTTCCGATCCATAAAGATGGTCTCTGTCTCCTTTTATTTCACTTATAAAAATAATATTATCTATGTCTTAGACATCTTATTGTAGAGGTTTGCATATTATTAAGTTTATTCTTAAGTATTTTCTGCTTTTTGATGCTACTGTAAATGAACTTATTTTTATATTTTATTTTTCTTTGTCTTTAGTATAAAATATAAAATTGAGTTTATTTTTATTTACTTATTTATTTTTAAAGATTTTATTTGTTTGACAGAGAGAGAGCACAGGTAGGCAGAACGGCAAGCAGAGGGAGAGGGAGGAGCAGGGTCTCTGCTGATGAGAGAGCCCAGTGCGGGACTCGATCCCAGAACCCTGGGATCATGACCCGAGCCGAAGACAGATGCTTAACCGACTGAGCCACCCAGGCACTCCTACAACTGTTTCTATATATCAACATTGTGGGGCACCTAGGTTGCTCAGTTAGTTAAGCAAAAGCTCATCTGCTTTTGGTTCTGAGGTTATGATCTTGGGGTCTTGGGATTGAACCCCACAGGGATCCTGGCTTTGGACTTCCTACTCAGCAGAAAGTCTGCTTCTCCTCTCCCTCTGACCCTCAACCCTCTTCTGCTTGTGCTCTCATTCCCTCAAATAAATAAATAAAATCTTTTAAAAATTATATATCTATTTGGGGGCGCCTGGGTGGCTCAAGGGGTTAAGCCTCTGCCTTCAGCTCAGGTCATGATCTCAGAGTCCTGGGATCAAGCCCTGCATTGGGATCTCTGCTCAGTGGGGAGCCTGCTTCCCCTCTCTCTACCTGCCTCTCTGCCTACTTGTGATGGCTCTCTCTCTCTATCAAATAAATAAATAAATAAATCTAAAAAAAAGAAAAATTATGTATCTATCTATCTCTCTATCTCAACATTGTGTCCCTTTAGCTTGCTAAGTTCAATTCTTATATTTAATATTTGCTTCTAGATTTATGAGGATATAAATAATAATGTTACTTGAATACAGAAACAGTTCTACATCTTCCTTTCCATTATTTTTCCCTTTTGTCTTCTGGTCTTCATATAGTGTCTAGGACCTGTAGGACGATGTTGGGCACAAATGATGAAGCAGTCATTCCTGCCTTTTTTCCCAGTCTTGGGGGAAGTAGTTTAATATTTCATCCTTGAGATTGATGTTGGTTATTGGTTTTAAGTAGATGACATTTATCAGATTGTGGATATTTTCTACTCCTAGTTTGCTGAGAGTTTTTGTCAGGAATTGATATTGCATTTGATCACATGTTTTTAATTTATTTAGTAAAATGATACACTTTTTCTCCTTTATTCTGTTAACATAATGAATTGCATTGATTGATTTTGGAATATTAAACCAATCCTTCATTTAAATATTAAACTCAAGCACATCATTGAGTGTTATCCTGTTAAGTTCTTAGATTTTTTTTCTTCTTATCTTTCAGTTCTAGAATCTCTCTTTCTTCATTAAACTTGCTACTATTTAAAGTTTGCAGATTCATTCTAAGATTTTATTTTCTAGAATATAGTAACTGCACTTGTTTTAAAGCCCATCTGTGGTAATTTATAGCCCTCTGAATCCCTTTCTGTTGTTTCTTATTTGTGCCTTGTTTTCCTTGATTATATATGGAACATTGTTTTTGAAAAGTTATTTGTGGGAAAATTTGAGCCCTAAGATGGTTTTACATTCCTCCAGAATTTGATTCTGCTTGGCCCCTGGGGGCACTATTAACATGGTTATCAGCTTTTTCCAGTTTTAGTGCTTGAGGTTTTCTTGACCTCCTGGGACAGTCTAGGTGCCAGGACTAGTTTAGTCTTCATTCATTCTTTTTTTTCTTTTTTAAAATTTTATTCATTTATTTGACAGACAGAGATCACAAGCAGGCAGAGAGAAGAGAGAGAGGAGGAGAAAGCAGGCTCCCCACTGAGCAGAGAGCCCGATGTGGGCTCGATCCCAGGACCCTGGGATCATGACCCGAGCCGAAGGCAGAGGCTTTAACCCACTGAGCCAACCAAGCACCTCAGTCTTCATTCATTCTTAATCCTAGGGCTTGGGTCAAACCCATGGGTGGTTGCCTTGTGTCCTTGGCCTTGCAGGGACTGGATTCTTTCTTTTGATACCCTCTATCACCAAAAGCCCTGTGAAAACCACTGTCTGGTCTCTCTGCTGCCTTTGTTAGAGAGGAACACATCCTAGGGAAAAGAGGGTTCTAGACTAACCATACAACTTTTCCAGGTTTTCAGCTAGGTTGTTCCTTACCACTTAGCTTTTTAGTACGTTCACGATGACTTTAAAAATAATTTTACATCAATTTCTTCAGTTGTCTTCAGTAGGAGATTTGGTTTGAATGACCCAAAGCAGATACCCTGATTTTGCCTCCATGAGCCCACTTCCCCCACTGATATTCATACAGTGGATTCCACATCTGTTCCCCAGATTGCATACCTTGACCTGCCATGATTTCCCAAGCATGTTTCTCTAGTTTGCTCACACACTTGTTTCAGCCAGCCTCCCACCTGTGGGCATTGTTTTCTTTAAATTCAGAGTTGAGTCAGATACAAGTCCATCCTGCACTGCACACTTCAGGAAGTACACACCAAGTTCCTTGAGAAGTCTTAGATGATCTGTCTCGAGGCTTCAGAGAAGGACCAAGTGCTACCCACTCGTGACTGTTACCCAGAGCACATCAATAGCGCTTTTTTTTTAAAAAAAGATTTTTATTTATTTATTTATTTATCAGAGAGAGAGAGAGAGAGACAGAGAGACAAAGATCACAAGTAGGCAGAGAGGTAGGCAGAGGCAGAAGGAGAAGCAGACTCCCTGCCGAGCAAGAAGCCCGATATGGGACTTGATCCCAGGACACTAAGATCATGACCTGAGCCGAAGGCAGCCGCTTAACCAACTGAGCCCCCCAGGAGTCCCTCAATAGCGCTTTCTAAAGAAATTCTCTCAACTCCAACTTCTAACCTCTCCAGCTTAAACCCTTTGATCCTGTCGAAGTAGAAGAGTGGCTAAGGGCTATAAAATTGGTTTCACAAACTCCCTGTATCAACATTTAGAATCCAGGTAATTGGCACACCTTGCCTTGGGTGCTAAAGTAGAAATGTTTCAGTGTCCTAGTATGTATCTTACAAAATGTTTCTCCAGTTTGTCATCTGCCTTTTTTCTATAGTCTTGTTTCGATGTGCCAGCGTGAAATGTTAATATAATGAAACATTTTTATGGTTTCTAATTTTGTGTTCTTTTTTTAAAAAACCCACACATTTATACTTTAGAGGTTGTTAAATATTATTCAAATTTTCTTCTGCTATTTTTATGAATTCCTCTCCTATATTTAAATATTTCACTCATCTGACATTTGGCAAGTTTTGGAATCTAAAGTTTTTTTTTTTTTTTTCTCAAATGATAAATTGCCCAAATACTTATATACTTACATTTTTTTTCCCCTAGGCTTTTATATTCTGTTCCATTTGGTCTATCTGACAATTCTGCTAATGATAATGTAATTGACTAATTGAACCCAAAATATGAGTTTATTTGCCTAAGTGTTTACACTAATCCTGATGATGTAATTCTTTATTAGAAACAATTATTTTTGAATTAAATAGCCTTACTGAAGATGATTCAAAGGAATTACATTTAAATTGGAATTTTAAACAATTGAATCACAGATTCGCTTTGATATACAGCATAAATCTTTGGTTGTCCAGTGACAGTCATGGTATAGGTGTAGGAAACTCCCACTTTCCATGATTTAGTCAACAGGAGCTTTAAGGCCATAAACAAATACATCTGAGAAGGTGCTGATGTCTATTGATTGGTCTGCTTTTCCCCTGCTACTAGTCAGAGATTTTGGCTTCTGTGACATTCTTACAGTACAACTTGAGGCTAATGGCAACTGGCAGTGTTAACAACACTGAATGGCTAGAAGCAGCAGACTCTCGGATCTTAGACACCATGGATTAGTGTTTTCGACATCAGGTGTGTTGGTTAAAGTGAGCAGGACTCCTGGGCAGGGATCCTGCAAATGAAGACGGATGTTTTGAGCTGTTGTGTGATTGTCGAGCAGCCAGGGGCAATGTGCACACATCTTTGAGCCACACCAGACTCCTTCATCTGAACTAGAGTCCAACTCGCTGTGAGTAAGATTGGACACTTACTCTGGAGAATGATCCAAACTGGTTGTGTTTTTTTGTTTCCAGGAGTGGATAAGTATAGAGAAAGAGTTAGCATAGTATTACCATGGAATTTTTATTTTTGTTTACCAAATTAGGTAAAAAAGTAGTTTTGTAGATAGTTAAAAACATTTGTCTTGTGTTATTATTTACCTGTGTACTCCATACTTTTTCCTAAAAGATTTTTGAGGTATTTAGAAAAAATGTCTAGTAATAATAAATATAAATTTCATTTTATAATGATATCAGGGCAAAACAAAAATAAGGGTCACATAAAAAATAAAGGCAAGGGGAAATAAATACATATAATTTGGTGCTCTTTTTAAATCTTTTCATAATTGTAAAGTCATTGCATAATCGACTCTCAGTTCCCCCCCGGCCTCGAACGAGGTGAGCATGAGGAATCACAAAATTCTCATTGCTCCAGAAAAGAAAAACAAGCCAGCTGCTCAGAGAAAAGGCTTTTCACAGGAATAAATTCTTAGTAGGAGAAATACTTCTGTAGTGTTGGGGTTTTTGTTTTTGTTTTTTTCTTTTTTAGGCAGTGATGTTTCATGTCACTTTTCTTGATGCTGTTTAGGTCCTGTGTTTTATAAATAAATTGTATCTTATGTGATGAATGCACCCAACAGCCAATTTCATAGACATTGTCTCCAATCCATATATGTTAATCAGTTATTTATGAAGTGCCTTTTATGGGCCTAGTATTGCTTGGTGCTAAGAGATGAAAAGATAACACCACTTACCACCCACAAGGAAAAGGAGCTGGGCAAACAGGCATTAACAGAGAACGATTTTAAGGTACAATTTCACTAGTACAACAGCAGGATTAGGCACAGGAAAAGGAGCAGAGGATTGAGCTTGAAATTGTAAGAAGCAGGTTTGCTGAGCTGTCCAGAGTAACATCTATGAGTTTAACAGCCCAAGAGGAAGGAGAGAGGCTTTCCAGGCAGAGGGACAGGATGAACTTTATAAAGCCCACCAGTGTAATTAATACTGGCAGTTCCAGCTGTCAATAATGAGAGCGTCGTGTCCACATATATGCCACCGGGTGGACCCAAGTTAGGCTGAATAACAAAGGACTAAGATAAAGATCCCTGGGTATTTGAATTCCCTGATCTCAGAATTCTGCCTTAGTGTTTATGCCCAGTGCTAGGGAGAGAAGCCAGGTTAACATCAGCCCAGTAATGGAAGCCCCCAGGTCCACGGGTCCCATTCTGTAGGGTCCGGGCAAGACTATGAAACAGAGCAAGTTTGCCAGATATAATCTTCTACCTTCTTCTACCTCTTTGCCTTCTCAAAAATACCCCAGGAAAATCTCTCTCACCCGTCATGGAACTATTATGTGTTGATGTGTTATTCTGCCAAGGGTATTCAATTTAAAGTCTTTCTAGAATTATGCAGTGAAAGATTTGGTATATGGTCCACATGTGTCTAGTTCATTTTTTGAGAGGGAGCCCTTTCCCCATCTCCTATCTAGGAAATGCTCACCTTGGGCCACTGCATTTACAAATACCACCAAGCACAGACTTCCCCTTCCCCTCATTTTAACTATCCCTACCCTTCTCCCCAAAGAAAAAACTCCCACCACCCTTCAAAGTTTTGTTTATGGCCACTTTGGCCTAGAAACAGATTTTAAAGATATCGATGGATTGCATACCAATTGTATTGATTGTGACTCACAGAAATACACTTTTAAAAAATTTTTATTTATTTATTTGACACAGAGAGAGAGAGAGAGAGACAGTGAGAGAGGGAACACAAGTGGGGGTTGGGGTGGGGGTGAGAGAGAGAGAAGCAGACTTCTGGCTGAGCAGGGAGCCCAATGCAGAACTCGATTCCAGGACCCTGGGGTCATGACCTGAGCCAAGGCAAATGCTTAAAGACTGAGCCACCCAGGTGCCCCTCAGAGAAATACATTTTATATCATTTCTCAGCAAACATGTATGACTGAATGAAGGTTTTTTGAAAAACAATACTTGGGGCACCTGGGTGGCTTAGTCAGTTAAGTATCTGCCTCCAGCTCAGGTCATGATCCCAGGGTCCTGGGATTAAGCCCCGTCAGGCTCTCTGTTCAGCGGGGAGTCTCCTTCTCCCTCTCCCTCTGTTCCTCCCGCTGCTTGTGTGTGTGCTCTCACTCTCTCAAGTAAATAAAATCTTAAAAAAAAAAAAAATACTTGGGGCACCTGGGTAGCTCAGCAGGTTAAGCCTCTGCCTTCAGCTCAGGTCATGATCTCAGGGTCCTGGGATCAAGTCCCGCATCGGGATCTCTGCTCGGCAGGGAGCCTGCTTCCACCTCTCTTTACCTGCCTGCCTCTCTGCCTACTTGTGATCTCTGTCAAATTAACTAATTAAAAAAAATACTTAACCTTGCTACATGTGATGTATTCTTATTTCTACTTTATTGTATTACATTCTGCTTCATTCCATTCCATTCCACTCAGTTCCATTCTGTTGCATTTGCTATTTTGGTAAAAAGTGGGTTGAGCAATTCCGCTGGTAGGTATCTATTCAACAAAATCATATACATATGTGATTCAAAAGAATTTTCATAGCAGCTTTATTTGTGATAGTCATAACTGAATATAATCTAAATGTCCATCAAGAGTAGCATGGATTAGTAAATTGTCAGTTGATACAATTCATTACTAAAATGGAAATGAAAGAAGTACTGCTATAAACAAAAACACAGATGGAACTCACAGTGTTAAACAGAAGAACTGAGACACATAAAGAGTATATATTGAGGGGCGCCTGGGTGGCTCAGTGGGTCAAAACCTCTGCCTTCGGCTCAGGTCATGATCTCACGGTCCTGGGATCAAGCCCCACATCAGGCTCTCTGCTCAGCAGGGAGCCTGCTTCCCTTCCTCTCTCTCTCTGCCTGCCTCTCTGCCTACTTGTGATCTCTGTCAAATAAATAAAATCTTAAAAAAAGAGTATATATTGAATGATTCCATTTATAAAAGGGACAAAAACACACAGATGGAAACTCAATATAGACTTGTTTAATAAAACTTTCTATAATCATGGAAATGCTCCGTATTTGTGCTGTATGGTAGCCACTAGCCACATATGACTATAAGCAAAAACACTGAAATGTGGGCGCCTGGGTGGCTCAGTGGGTTAAGCCGCTGCCTTCGGCTCAGGTCATGATCTCGGGGTCCTGGGATCGAGTCCCGCGTCGGGCTCTCTGCTCGGCAGAGAGCCTGCTTCCCTTCCTCTCTCTCTGCCTGCCTCTCTTGTGATTTCTCTCTGTCAAATAAATAAATAAAATCTTTAAAAAAAAAACCACTGAAATGTGATGAAATAAATACCCTTCTAATTTTTTTTTAAATTTTAATTAATTTAAATAGACTCATATGGTTGCTGGCTACCTTGCTGGACATAGGAGTCCTTCATGTGCCTATGCACAAATTCCTCAGACCAAGACACCACAAACATGAATGTGTCTAAGCAAGTGAAAAGGATTTTAAAGTTGAAGTTCAATTTCTAGTCAACAACAAGTCTTTGTTAACTGTGTTTTATAATAGGAGAGTGATGAAGAAGAATTGATAGGAATGTTGCCTTGTTTTATATTTAGTCAAATGGTGAGAGGGACGTGTGAACATCAGTCTTCTCACGTGACTTGGATTAAATAGCTTTTTAATTGGTGGTGGTTGGGCAGCAAATAATGGTGCTCTAATCTGAAATGGTTTGGAGGCACGTGCTATTTCTCATGGCCACATCTCTCTTCTGACCGGGAAATTACTGTGTTCAGGAAATTATCTTGCACGAGAAAATGACCACTGATAACCACACTGATGTCACACCTGAGGTAATAACTCTTTAAGGAAATGGTCTGTCAATCCTTCCATGACACCAGTGTCACAGGCTGGATCGCAAGGGTTCAGCTGGAGAGGATGCTTAGCTCCGGGGACCATTGCTGCCTCCTCCAAATCTTGTAATTACACAAAAATCCATCCCTTCTTCATCTGCTGCCTTATCCTAATTTTTCTTTTAGGTTTGATCATGTTTGGTCTTGAAGATCTGTGGTCTGATGGCAATCACATCATTATGTTCTTTGATGCTTGGGCACAAACCCTTCTCAGGAATCTGAGGCTCTCTCCCATTCTGGTTCTTCCATCCAGCTAGTGCTCAGAAATTTTTCTTATGTCAAGATAAAACCTACTCCCTGAAGCTCTGCTCATGGTACGAGCTGTTTTCTGGAATCACAAAAAACAATTCTATCCTAGCCCTTCTCTTTAAGTGGGTGTCCTTCAAATATTTGAAGTCAACTCTCATATCTCATAATAGCTTTCTCTTGGATAAACACCCCTGGTTTCTCCAGCACTTTCTTTTTTCTTTTCTTTTTTTTTTTCAGTTCAGACTTTCATCATTTTGAACACACATCACCTCCTGATGCTCTCTTATTTGCCAAGATCTAACATCGTCTTCTAATTTACTTCTCCATTATTGGGGGGCACATTTGAGAATAAAAGCGGTGCCTAATAATTACAGGGAAACAAAAGAATGTAAACAGGGACTGACTGTCCAGGGAAATCTGAGATGTATGGTCTTCTTAACAAAGTCTCACTTAAAAATGTATCACAAAACTAAGCAGATAAATTCTTTTTTTTTAAGATTTTATTTATTTATTTGACAGAGAGAGAGAGATTACAAGTAGGCAGAGAGGTAGGCAGAGAGGGGGAAGCAGGCTCCCCGCAGAGCAGATAAATTCCGACAGAACTCCACATGCATTTTCACATCCCGAGATCTGTGCTTTGCTTCTATTAGTGGTGTTAAGGCTACAACTTGTTGTAGGTGCATGTCCCTCTTGAATTTCTAGCTTCTATTTTCATTTTGGTAATGGCATCCCTGTTCCCTCTGGGGAAGCAGTCTTCCCTCAATTGCGTTCATCGTGATTTCCAAGAAGAACACAGGACCCAGATCTGGTCAATCAGAGCAACATGTCCCCGTAAGCATCCCTACAGCGATTATTTTAAACTGAGAAGAACTTTGGGTAAAACACCCACCACATTGCCTGATGCAGCAACACCCAATGATAGTAGTTCTCTTCTTTTCCTTAGATCTAATGATCTTCTTTTTCTTTCTTTCTTTCTTTTTTAAAGACTTTACTTATTTATTTGACAGATAGAGATCACAAGTAGGCAGAGAAGCAGGCAGAGAGAGAGGAGGAAGCAGGCTCCCTGCTGAGCAGAGTCTGATGTGGGGCTGGATCCCAGGACCCTGGGATCATGACCTGAGCCGCAGGTAGAGACTTAACCCACTGAGCCACCCAGGCACCCCTGATCTTCTTTTTCTTAGATCCACGTGTTCTAGATGTTTTACTGTGATTTGTGTCATATTTATTGATCAAATATTTCAAAAGGTTTCCCTTTCGCCATGTTTTGGAAACAAGAGTAACATTTATCCATTGGTTCATTCCTGGTTTCCTTATTCATAATTGGCAAAAATACTGACTTCTGTAAAATTACAGATTTTTTGGACCTTGACACCTGGTTGCATTTAAAGTGGCTGGCTATTTATTCTTCAGTATGTCTGCTTCATTCTCATAGGTTGAAATTTCTTCTTTAATCATGCTTGCT
The DNA here is from genome assembly GCF_922984935.1 of Meles meles. NCBI lineage: Eukaryota > Metazoa > Chordata > Mammalia > Carnivora > Mustelidae > Meles > Meles meles. Next base: position 71,665,995 of record NC_060076.1, read on the forward strand.
TTTCATTTTTTGTTTGCAAGATGCAAGTTAGTGTAATTTTTAACCATCCTTATACAGAGGTACCTGTGGTATGACTTTAAAAAATTTTCTCTTGGTTTGGATTCCTATATTTTGCACTTGGCGGAGGGTAAGTGCTATCGTGAGTGCTGTGAAGTGTGTAAACCTGGTGATTCACAGACCTGTACCCCTGGGGATGAAAATACATTATATGTTTATTAAAAAAAAAAATTTGGAAGGGGAGGCGAACCATAAGAGACTATGGACTCTGAAAAACAACCTGAGGGTTTTGAAGGGTCAGGGGTGGGAGGTTGGGGGAACAGGTGGTGGGTAATGGGGAGGGCACGTTTTGCATGGAGCACTGGGTGTTGTGCAAAAAGAATGAATACTATTACGCTGAAAAAATAAATAAAATGGGAAAAAAAATTTTCTTAAAGTAATACACATACCTATATTATAAAATTCAGGTGCCATCAAGTGGAATATAGTGAAAAAATTTTCATTCTCTATTTTTTAGTTTTTCGAGTTGGAACCAACCCTACCTTTTAACAGGTTGTCATTGCAGTCATTCATGGGTGTGTGTGTGTGTGTGTGTGTGTGCGTGCTTGCATGTGCACACATGCATGTGCATGTGTGATGCAAATGGTAACATAATATTCACACTATGCTCTCCTTGTTTATTTAGCAAAATATCAAGTTATTTGTTTTTTGATAAAATATGAACTTGTCAGAGAAATTTCTTTGCAGTTACAGTAGGTTTTTTAAGGTATATTTATTCAGGAAATATTCAGTAAGCACCTCCCACACTCTAGGTACTCTAGTGTTTGACAGGCTATGAATGACAGGTGGTAAATGAAAGAGACATGAAAGTTGCTTTGATGCAACTTATCTAATGGTTAACCTTTCTCATTGGACTGGGTTGGCACTGTAGATACTGAAGAAACAAAAACCACAATAATATTCATTCCTTGGAATAAGCCATCTTCTGCTTTACCCTTATCTGAAGTTTGAAAGTCTTTGCTTTCTGTATGGTGACAATGATTTTGCTCTAAGACTGGGTTTCTCAGTGGTAAGTGTATTAATGCTGTGAAACAAGAAGGTTTAAAGGCTACTTAGACAAGTATTTTTTGTTTTAATAGCTATGGATTTATTTTTCTAATTCTCTTTCTTATGACCCATGATCCCATGATATTGATTTTTCTAATATAAAGATGAAATTTCCTCTTGAAATAAATCTAGGCAAACAAATAATGATAAATATGCCATGCAAATAAATGATGACAACAATAATAGTTATGGCAAAAAATTGTGAAAGCCGTACTTAGATCACTGCAATTAGGGAACATGATTATAGACAATAGCAGTGGTAATAAAAATGTTTTGGCAAGGAATCACATAGTCAGATTTGTGATTTAGGAAGATCACCTTGGTTGCCATGTAGAGAATGGACTGGCAGTGGGGAAGAATGGAAGGTTATGCTAGGCTGGTTGGCAAACAAGAAAGCTTGAGTTAAGGCAGAGACTTTGTGAATAGCGAAACCAAGGGAGAAGAAAGTCTCCAGGAGGGAGTGAATAATGGTGCAGAAGGATGAGGCAAGAACTGCTTATAAGACTTGTTAACTAGCAAGGGCTTGAGTGGTGCCTCAGTGTAAGATATGGTTTTTTTTTAAGATTTATTTATTTCTTTTAGAGAGAGAGATAAAGAGAGAGAGTATATAGGGGAAGGGCAGAGGGAGAGAGAGAGAATCCCAAGCAGACTCCCTGCTGAGTGTGGAACCCAATGAGGGGCTCGATCCCACAACCCTGAGATTAAGGACCTGAGCTGAAACCAAGATGCCTAACTGACTGAGCCACCCAGGCACCCTGATATGGTGTTTTTTGTTTTGTTTTGTTTTGTTTTGTTTATTTTCAGCGTAACAGTGTTCATTGTTTTTGCACCACACCCAGTGCTCTATGCAGTACGTGCCCCCTATTACCCACCACCTGGTTCCTCAACCTCCCACCCCCCATCCCCCGCCCCTTCAAAACCCTCTGGTTGTTTTTCAGAGTCCATAGTCTCTCATGGTTCATCTCCCCTTCCAGTTTCCCTCAACTCCCTCTTCTCTCCATCTCCCCATGTCCACTGTGTTCTTTGTTATGCTCCACAAATAAGTGAGACCATATGATACTTGACTCTGTCTGCTTGACTTATTTCGCTCAGCATCAGACACTTCTCCAGTGAAGACATACAAATGGCTATCAGACACATGAAAAAATGCTCATCATCACTACCCATCAGGGAGATTCAAATTAAAATTACATTGAGATACCACCTGACACCAGTTAGAATGGCCAAAATTAGCAAGACAGGAAACAACGTGTGTTGGAGAGGATGTGGAGAAAGGGGAACCCTCTTACACTGTTGGTGGGAATGCAAGTTGGTGCAGCCACTTGGGAGAACAGTGTGGAGATTCCTCAAGAAATTAAGAATAGAGCTTCCCTATGACCCTGCAATTGCATTGCTGGGTATTTACCCCAAAGATACAGATGTAGTGAAAAGAAGAACCATCTGTACCCCAATGTTCATAGCAGCAATGGCTACGGTCGCCAAACTGTGGAAAGAACCAAGATGCCCTTCAACGGATGAATGGATAAGGAAGATGTGGTACATATACACAATGGAGTATTATGCCTCCATCAGAAAGGATGAATACCCAACTTTTGTAGCAACATGGACGGGACTGATATGGTGTTTTTTAACAGTAAAGTGGACTAATGGGGAGAAAAACATTTTCAAATTTAATGCCTTTGAAGAGGTGAACAATAAAGAACACAGGAGGGACTTCCACTTCTGCAATGACAGCATGAGGAGCTCTGAAGACTTACTCCCCAGTGAAACAACCACAGCTTGTAAAGATTATTTAAAAACAACCATTTAAAGTTCCTGGAAATTGTCACTACAGGGGTTCAGCAGTAGATTTGAACTGACAAAAGAACAAATTAACAAGCTTGAAGACAGAAATCATGAAACCAACAGAGAGAAAAAGGAGAGAATGAAGAAAACCAGTAAATACACCACCACACACATAATGAAAGTCCCCAATGGAGAAGAGAGAAAGAAAACTGATGAGAAAACAATGTACATCAAGAAGCTCAACAAACTCTATGTAGATAAATGCAAAGTCATCCACATGAGGACATGTTGTAGTAAAAATATTGAAAGCCAAAGATAAAGAGAAAATCTTGAAAGTGGCAAGAGAAGAATTACAAATGAAATATAAAGGAATTACAATAAGAGTAACATCTCACCTGAAACTTTTCACCAGAAACAATGGAGGCCAGAAGGCAGTTGGATGTCCTAGTCAAAATCTGAAAAGTAAACACACAAACAAGAAATTCTGTCAACCAAGAATCTTATATTTAGTGAAACCTTCTTTCAAAATGAAAATGATATGCAGACATTCCCAGATAAACAAAGATAAAGAATTTGTTGCCAGCCAACGCACCCTACAAGAAATACTAACAGAAGTTCTTCAAACCATTTAGACAGTAATTTAAATCCATACAGACAAAAACGAAGAACACTGGTAAAAGTTATTATGTTATTATAAAAGACAGAATGAATGCACATTTCTTCTTTCTTGTATTAATGGATTTAAAAAGCAACCATACAAAGTGATATGTATTTAATTGTACTGTGGATCTATCACATACAGAAACGTAATGTGTTTGCCAATAATGGTACAAAGGAGGTGGTGGGAATAAGGAATATTGGAGTAAGGGATTCGTGTCTAGAATATATAAAGAACTCCAACCATTCAATAATAGGAAGACAGATAACCCAATTAAAAATGAGCAAAGGATCTGAATAGACATTTCTCCAAAGAAGATACACAAATGGCCAAGAAGGACATTAAAAGATGCTCAACACCATTAGCCATCAGGGAAATGCAAGTCAAAGCCATGGTGAGATACCATTTCATCACACCTACTAAGATGGCTATAAAAAAAAGACATAATGACAAGTATTGACAGGGATGTACAGAAACTGGGAGGACTGCTGGAATAGGCTCTTTGGAAAACATTTAACTGTTCCTCAAAAAGTTAAGTATCAAATTAGCCATATAACCCAGCAATTTCACTTCTAGATACATGCCCAGGAGAACTGAAAATATAGGTCCACACAAAAATACATACTGGAATGTTCAGAGCAGCTTTAGTCATAATAGCCAAATAGTAGAAACAACCCAAATGGTCATCAATTGAGGATAATAAAATGTGATATATCTATATAATAGAGTATTATTCACCCATATAAAGGGATAAAGTACTAATACCACTTGGAAGAAACTTGAAAACACTATGTCACGTTAACGAACCCTAACACAAAGCACCATACATTATATTATTCAATTTATATGAATTATCCATAGTAGGCAAATTTATATAGATAGAAAGTAGATTAGCAGTTACCTAGCTCTGGGGGAGGGAGAGTGAGTAATGGGGGGGTGACTGCTGAAGCAGATGGGATTTCTTGTGGGGGATGTTAAAAATATTCTACAGTTGATTATAGTGATGGTTGCAAAACTGTGAAAATACAAAAAGTCTCCGAATTGCACACTTTAAATGGGTGAGTTGTATGGTATGTGAATTCTGTGTCAATAGAGCTGTTGCAAGAGAAAGAAAATGCAAGAGGCATATCCCCAGCATTTGTAGAATATGTATTTACAAAATGTTATTGTCTTGAACGTCTCCTAGGCTTCCACAGCAATCCCAGGAAGAGACTGGTATTGCCAGAAAATAAGCTCTAAAGACTCTAAGTGATTTACTAAGATATTTGCTAGTTTGTGGTCGAGCAAGGAGATGCCAGCCACCATCCCCGAGGCTAATTCCAGTGTTATTTCCATCACATGAGTTTTTTTTCCCAAGGTATTTTCTGCTTACTCCTTACTTATTTACCTCTTATTTAGGGACTCATAAATAAGTCTCATTTTTGTGCCTGGCACTGTTCTAAGACCCTCAACTATACTGACTAATTAAATCCTTCTTAGGACCTTCTGAAGAACCTGCTACTTTGACCCCATTTGCCGAATTAAGAAATAGAAGTATTGGGATGGGGGCGCCTCGGTGGCTCAGTGGTTTAAGTCTCTGCCTTCGGCTCAGGTCATGATCTCAGGGTCCTGGAATCGAGCCCCCCATTGGGCTCTCTGTTCAGTGGGGAGCCTGTTTCTCCCTCTCTCTCTGCCTGCCTCTCTGCCTACTTGTGACCTCTCTCTCTGTCAAATAAATAAATAAAATATTAAAAAAAAGAAAAGAAGTATTGGGATGAACTTCCCCAGACCACAAAGCTGGAAAGTGGCAAAACTGGGATTCGAACCCAGGGAGTCTGGCTCCAGGCCCTGTTGCTCTTGAACTTGTGTACCTGGCAGGGAGCTTCTCTTCTTTGGATGTTGGGATCTTGGACCGCAACCTCAATTGCAGGAAGAGGTGAAGAGAACCTGCTCTTCCTGTGTAGTTGTGCTGAGATCCAACGTGGTTTTGAGCTTCCAACATTGGAGCCCAAGGTGAATGGTATCAGGGAACTGATGACATCCAGGCTCAGAGCTCAGCTGGGAGCAGAGCTTGTTTTGCAGTAACTAGAGGAATCCTTCATCCATCAGGTGATCAGGCTGGAGTGGGGTGGGGTAAGGCAGGGGAGAGGAGGAGCTGCCCTTTGTTGTGACCTCAGGCCCATGCAAACCCGCCTGGAAACATAACACCACTAAAGAAGGATCCCAAACAAGAGCTGTGGGATTCCAGAAGACTCCCTGTGTGTACACACATCCACACACACAAGCATTGTGCGGATGGCCACACCACACTCCCCACAGCGTCTTACTGCTAACGTGGCCACAGGGTTGCCTGTTACTTTATACTGTGGCTCCCAGGGGTTTTGCGTCAATGGGCGTCCACAGCCAGTTCCTGGACTTGTCTTTCTGGTTGGTTGTTTAGAGAAGGCTAACGGGTACAACAGTGCTTTCCTTGTGACTTCCCGTCCCTATTTGCAACCGTGTGTGTCAAGTGTAATTAAGAGTTCCTACCAGGTCACGTAGGCTGCCCTCGCCAGAGGCGCGCCTGCCCTCGCCAGTGGCGTCTGTACCTGGCCACCTTGGGGGAGGTGTGGTCACTCTTGTATTTGCTCTGTGGACAAGGGCCAGGTTGCTTCGTTTCACAATTATGTTGAGCCGTTCCGAGAGTTCAACAGGCAGCTTTCGGGCTGGAGTAGAGGAATATGCAGTCTTCCTAGCGCTGACTTGGGAGGGGAGGGCTGCACCGACCTGACCTGTACCTCAAGCTGTCGTGTGTTGTTCACCCGTGGATAAATCAAGGGCTGTGCACTTTATTGTGGGAGAGGGGAGGGAGACAGTGTGTCACTGCGGGGAGGGGGAGGGATGACCCTGCATCTGCTAGGGACGACCCTTAGTTTGTTCATAATCTGGAGCTCCTGCAATTTATCCTCCCTTTAATATACTCAGGCATATCTTCCTCTCGATGTCTTATTTACTCTTTATTTCAAATACAACTTAAATCTAAATTATGATTTTATTTTAGGGAAAGGGTTTATAAATGCTTCTGTATTGGAAGTTGAAGAGCAGCTGAGACATGTTAGGATATTAGGACTATTCAGTTTGAGATGACTTCTAGTTTGTTCTGGTTAATACTGTCTAGTATTCTGGCTTCCACCACCCACAGGAACCCTCTCTCATTCCTAATTACCTACTAGCTAAGAGGTAGAGCAATAAGAGATAAAGTGACAGGGAAAAGAGCCAGTCTGTATAGGTTTTACCACACAGCTATTGTAAGAACTGTAGCTCTTAATCCTGAGGAAGAGGAGAAGGTACTGGAGTTCGTTGAGCAGACACTTAAAAAACACAGTTGCAATACCATTATGCCCCACACAATTAATAATAACATGCTAATATCATCACACACCCAACCAATATTTATCCTTCTATTTCTCCCCTAGATGTCATATTTTAGTCTTTTTTTTTTTTTTTAAAAAGCAGGATCCAAATAAGGGACACACGTTCAACTGGTTGAGGCATCTTTTAGTCTGTTTTAATCTGTAAGCTCTTTCCTCTCCCCTTAGTTTGTTTTTTTTTTTTTTAACTCTTTAGTTTATTTGTGGAAAAATCCAGATTACTGTTGCTCACGTTGTGGAGACTTCCACATTCTGGATTTGCTGATGGTATCTTTTGGAGCTCTCCAACATGTCTCTCTGCCCAGTACTTCCTATACATTATTAATTAGCCTTAGAGGCCTACTCAGATTCAGGTTTTATTTTTGTCAGATACCTTTTATTATACTTATTTTTTAAAAAAGATTTTTATTTATTTATTTGACAGAGATCACCAGTTGGCAGAGAGGCAGGCAGTAGGGGTGGGGGCGGAAGCAGGCTCCCCGCTAAGCAGAGAGCCCGACGCAGGACTCAATCCCAGGGCCCTGAGATCACGACCTGAGCCGAAGGCAGAGGGTTTAACCCACTGAGCCACACAGGCGCCCCTGTCAGATACCTTTCAAATGGCATTGTGTTCTTCCATCAAGAAGTAAAATGTCTAGATGTTGCTATTTCAGTGTGGCGTAAGCACCTGTTGATATTCAATGCTTACATTTATTAATCCCTTAGGTATTGCAAAGTGGTAACATTCAAATTCTACTACTTTATAAAAAAAAAAATATTTCACTCAGGCTTGAGAATAGCTTGGGGCAGATGAAGGAGGAGTTAATCATCCAAGTGAGTAGTCTTTTCAGATTGGCTTCAGTGACTTAGTAATATGCACCTAATGAGCTGGACAGCTCATTAATGTTTAATGTTTAATGCTCAATAATATCCCATTGTCTGGATACTACAGTTGGTCCATTCATCTCCTGGACGTTTTATTTGCTTCTGAGTTTGGGCAATTATGAACAGAGGTGAAGTGCGGTAAACCTCTCTGAGCAGGCTTTTGTATGGACATAAGTTTTTAACTCCTTAGGGTAGATACCAAGGAACTCTTCCAAAGTGATTGTACATTTCCACCAGCAGCCAGTGAGAGTCCCTGTTGTTCCACACCCTGGTCAGCCCTCGGTGTTGTCAGTGCTCCATTTTCGGCCATTCAGACAGGTGTGCAATGGTATCTCGTTGTTGTTTTAATTTTCATTTCCCTGATGACTTACGGTGTAGAGCATTTTTTCCATATGCTTGTTACCTGTATATCTTCTTGGGTGTGAGGTGCCTGTGAAGGTCTTTGACCCATTTTTTTAAGGCTGATGTTTGTTTTCTTGTTGAGTTTTAAGAATTTTTTGTATGTTTTGGATAACAGAACTCTATCAGATATAGCCTTTGCAAATATTTTCTCCCAGTCTGTGGCTTGTCTTCTTATTCTTTTGATAGGTCTTTTGCAGAGAAAATTTTTAAATTTGATGAAATACAACTTCTCAGTTATGCATTTCATGGATCCTGTCTTTGGTGTCGTATCTATAAAGGCAAAACCACACCCCAGGTCATCTAGGTTTTCTCCTATGTTATCTTCTAGAAGCTTTATACTTTGGCTTGTTACACTTCAGTTTGTGATGCATTCTTTTTTTTTTCCCATTTTATTTATTTTTTCAGCGTAACAGTATTCATTCTTTTTGCACAACACCCAGTGCTCCATGCAAAACGTGCCCTCCCCATTACCCACCACCTGTTCCCCCAACCTCCCACCCCTGACCCTTCAAAACCCTCAGGTTGCCCCAACCTCCCACCCCTGACCCTTCAAAACCCTCAGGTTGTTTTTCAGAGTCCATAGTCTCTTATACAATTTTTATCATGAAAATAAAACTGTTGTCAAGACAAGCTGAAGACTGAGCAATATTAATTTTTGCGAGATACATGGTGAGTTCCTTAGAGCTATCAACTGAGACTTTTTTTTAATCTTAGAAAGTTTTCCTTTTTAGACTATGCGTCTTAATTTTAAACATTATATGAAGACTTAAATTTCAGATGAAGTTGAAAAGCTCTTCAGTGTGGTTTCAATGTCATTATTCAGCCAAGATCTGCTCCTTGGTTTCAACTCTGGCCTCAGCCATTGAAAGTCCAATTACTAAATCATCACTTCAGTGGCATTTCTGGTGTCCTTGGACTTGTGCATGACCAAGTGATCACTTTGGTTACAACCATATGTAATCAGTGCAACAAAAAGGGAGATCACGTGGATTAGCTGTTAATATCTGAATATGCAGCTACAAATACTACACATGTAATTGAAGGTAGAAAAGCTCAGATATTTTATATGTTGAGATATAAGAGCATAATTTTTACTGCAAATGTTAAATGTTGCAATAGTGGATAGTTGGGGCCATAGTTTTATGTATAAAACTATTATTTTAAAATCTTAAAAAAGGAAAAGAAATTGAAAATTTATATATATATATATGTGTGTGTGTGTGTGTGTGTATAAAGATTTTATTTATTTATTTGACACAGAGAGAGATAGTGAGTGCAGGAACACAAACAGGGGGAGTGGGAGAGGGAGAAGCAGACTCCCCACCGAGCAGGGAACCCAATGTGGGGCTCGATCCCAGGACCCTGGGATCATGACCTGAGCTGAAGGCAGACGTTTAACGACTGAGCCACCCAGGTGCCCTGAAAGTTAATACATGTATTAAAGAGAGAATAAATTTGCTGAATAGTTTATGAAGAGTATTTTATCTTTTGGGGGCTTACAATTACTTATTAAATTAAAAAGTAATTAACTTATAGGGCGCCTGGGTGGCTCAGTGGGTTGAGCCGCTGCCTTCGGCTCAGGTCATGATCCCAGGGTGCTGGGATCAAGTCCCGCATCGGGCTCTCTGCTCAGCAGGGAGCCTGCTTCCCTCTCTCTCTCTCTCTGCCTGCCTCTCTATCTACTTGTGATCTCTCTCTGTCTAATAAATGAATAAAATCTTTAAAAAAAAGTAATTAACTTATAAAGTTAAGAAGGTATCACTTCTATGCTTTATAAAATTGTTTGGTATACCAACATTCATAATACTAAATAAAATAATCTTTAAGAATTGTAAAAAAATGGGGCACGTGGGTGGCTCAGTGGGTTAAAGCCTCTGCCTTCGGCTCAGGTCATGATCCCAAGATCCTGGGATCGAGCCCCGCATCGGGAGCTCTGCTCAGCAGGGAGCCTGCTTCCCCCTTCTCTCTCTCTCTGCCTGCCTCTCTGCCTACTTGTGATCTCTGTCTGTCAAATAAATAAAATCTTAAAAAAAAGAATTGTAAAAAAATGATAATAAAAACAAAATAAAAGTTTTAGTGGTGAATAAATGTCATAAAAAATTTATGCATGCTAAGAGTACAGTTCAGGGATTTTTGATTTCAGAACATTTTCATGATCCCAGACAGTTCCTACATGTACCCTTGTGGCTAATCTTTGCTCCTACTCCCCAGCCCTAGCCAATCCTGTGCCAGGAATGAGCTTGCTCCATCACGACCTCAACCTCAGGCAGTAGAGTGACTGCTCCCCCGACCCCCAATTCATTCAATCACCTCTTTCATCACTGTCATCAACAATGCCATTGGGCATGGGTGTCACTACTAGTCGCCTGTGGTACCTGGGTGGCTGTCAGTTAGGCATCTGCCTTCAGCTCAGGTCATGATCCTCGGGTCTTGGGATGGAGCCCCCCATGAAGCCCTGCACTGGGATCTGTGCTCAGTAGAAAGTCGGCTTCTCCTTCTCCCTCTCCCTGCTGCTTGTGCTCTCTCTCTCAAATAAGTAAAATCTTAAAAAACAAAGCAAAACAAAAAACAAAACCCAATGCCATTGGGTATGGAGGTCACCACCACCCCAAAGGGACTGAACCATCTTCCTGGAAGCACAGAGTGCACCCTGCTTGGCAGAGCCCCATGCCTACAGAGCTGGAAGAAGCTGGGGGAGTGATTGGGGCTGTCTCATGCAAGAATGTCTCAGACTCCCACTATTCCTTCTTGCAGTTCAGCTGATTCAGATCTCTGTGCTCTGTGATCTATTGCTTTCTGTTTGTCTAATCATTTTCATCTCTTTTTCCTTCTGGAGCTTTTCTAGTTGGTCTTTGGTCCCACCGTTTCTGTTTTGTAATTGGTGCCATCACACTAGTTCCGTTTTCTCTGTGCTGCCGCTGAGCTGTGTTTTAGTCAGCTACTGCCATATTCCTTCCTCTACATTTCTTACATGTCCTTGCGATTTACCTTTTTACAGGAGCCTTGTGTCTCAGTGAATTCTTTTTTCATCATTTTTTCTTAATTATTAAAATTTTTATCTGATTCCTCAGTACTAATAAGAATAATTTTTCCTGGAATACCTGAGTGGCTCAGTCGGTAAAGTGACCACCTTCAGTTCAGGTCATGATCCCGGGGTCCTGGGATCGAGTCCTGCATTGGTCTCCTTGCTCAGCAGGGGATCTGATTCTCCCTCTGCCTGCCGCTCCTCCTGCTTGTGCTCTCTCTCTCTCTGTTTAATAAAAAATAAAATCTTAAAAAAAAAATAATAATTTTCCCCTGCCCATGTGGAGCAATAATTAATTCTTCTTTGATCTTCAAAAACTACCTCTTACACTCTGAAAAACAACCAGAGGGTTTTGAAGGGGTGGGGGGGGTGGGAGGTTGAGGAACCAGGTGGTGGGTAATAGGGAGGGCACATACTGCATGGAGCACTGGGTGTGGTGCAAAAACAATGAACACTGTTACGCGGAAAATAAACAACAACAACAAAAAAACTACCTCTTACATACTTTTCTGATTTCTGAACTTTGAGTGAGGAAGATCGCTTCCGGTCTGATGTTTGGTAGCCGATAGGACTCCCATATTTTATTTGGATTCTTTCACTGTCTACCAACATCAGTCAGAATTCTCTTTCAGGATGTAAGCCGGAGGTCAAACAGAAGACATTTATCCTGCTCAGTATTACTTTACTGAGGCAGGTCACTTTTGTTCCTGTTACCTGGTTTTCTATGAGGCTGTGTATTTACTACTGAAAATTTTGAATCAGTGTGTAGCTCCTGCTTTGTTAGAGGTAGAACATGGGTAAGTTCAGTCTCCCAGGTGGGCTGCCTCCTTTTTATACCCCCAGTTACTCATCATGTGACAAGACGGGATGCAACGCCCTACTGCTGGACTCATGACCTCATGGCCAGGTTTACTTACTGGACATTTTAGACTCTAAAGTCAACCCAACAATGATGGACTGAGGAATTCCCAGGAAATAATTCTCTTAGGGAGGAAGAACTTTTCAGGAATTAGGTGTCTAGTATAATAATGAATTTTTATGGCTGTGTTGCATTCTTAGGAAACCCATACATAAGCTCACTGGCCATCATGTTTCAGTATGACCCATTTACACTGCAGTTAGGACTAATTCCTCCCAGTGATTGAAAAACATCATTAATATTATTGATTTATATCTTTAGTTTCCACCACTGTTGTAATTTCCCCAATATGTTGGTATTTTAAAGTGTGAAGAGGAAATTAGCAGCCTGTTACCATATGCTAAAAATATCCTAATATTGGCTACACTAATGAGATGTTTTCATGTTAAGTGGGGCTTTTATTTCTCTGACCCTTAAAATTTTTAGCCCAAATCCATTTATACACTCTACATTTTCTGTTCTAGTTTATACAATTTCTGCTCTAGTTTATATACCAAGAAATATTTTGGAGGTGTGTGTGCTAGAGCATCAATTTTTTTTTTAAATATACAGTGCTTCTAAAACTTGAACATGCACGTACACCCCTGGGGATCCAGTTAAAATGCAGATTCTGCACTTGTAACGATGTCCTGGGTAATGTCAACACTGCCGTTCAGAGCAGTAAGGTGCCAGACGAGCTGGTATGCTCATGATTTGGAGCCCACATCACTCATATTTTGATTACCATTCAGGAAGACACAAACAGGGACAATTCTGCAATGTCATATTCCAGACTCACTGAGGGCCTGGTGCTCTATGACCTTTGACCCTCCAAACGGAGGTTGTTACCAAGTAGTTGCTCTGTTAATAACTGTGTTCCATTTCATGTTCAAATACTCATGGCCTTTTTATCTGGGCAGAGACTGTTTGGAAAGGAGGTGGCCACCACAGATAAGTCTTATCATTTTCATGACATCATTCATACGTTTTTATTTTTTTTTAATTTTTTTTAAAGATTTTATTTATTTATTTGACAGAGAGAAATCACAACCAGGCAGAGAGGCAGGCAGAGAGAGAGAGAGAGAGGGAAGCAGGCTCCCCGCTGAGCAGAGAGCCCGACGCGGGACTCGATCCCAGGACCCCGAGATCATGACCCGAGCGGAAGGCAGCGGCTTAACCCACTGAGCCACCCAGGCGCCCATTAAAAAAGGGGGGGGGGCACCTAGGTGGCTCGGTGGGTTGAGCCTCTGCCTTCGGCTCAGGTCATGATCTCAGGGTCCTGGGATCGAGCCCCGCATTGGGTTCTCTGCTCATCGGGGAGTCTGCTTCCCTCTCTCTCTCTGCCTGCCTCTTTGCCTATTTGTGATCTCTGCCTGTCAAATAAATAAATAAAATCTTTAAAAAATAATAATAAAATAATTTTTAAAAGCTTCTAAGAGTTTGAATTAGGGTTTGTTGTGCAACAGTTGATGTCATAGAAATTCAGACCTTTCTTCAAGGCATGGATAGAGGTCACATAGCTCCGCAGGGGATTTTTGAAAGGAATGCAGTCTTCATAGAAAAATAGCCCAGGGTGTGTTTGGAGCAATGGGCAAAAGAGCCATGTTGAAAAAGTTGGCTCTACTCTAGAAGAATTGAGCTGTTCATCACGTTTAATGACAATAACCGCTCCTGTTGATCCAGAAGAAATGTGGGAGAACCTCCAGATAGATTCCACTGTGGTCCTTTGTCTGCCCCTTTGGACCTTTTTAGGGTGTCAAACCTAAATCGGAGTTAATTTTCAGGATACAACTGCTTTTTTCCCCGCTGTCTGCTTGACGTCCATTATTTTCCAGACTTCTCCCCTGACATTAAGTACTTCCTTATTCTTATATTTTCCTTAGAGGACCATCTTCACCATTGGCAGTTTATGGGTAATGCTGTCACTAAGAACTGCGAGGCACATAGCTATAAAGGCGTAACCGGCCCACTCGAGACCTAATGGAAAGGACCGATAGTGGTAGCATTTTCAAAGGTGGTGCCTTCTGAAACTAGCCCGCTGGGAGTGTTTGGTCAACAGACGCAGGTAGGAAAACAATGTGCCTGGGAAGCTTTGAGGGTCTTAGATGTTTGGAAAAACAGATTATGCAAGTACCACTGACCCCGGTTGTGTAGCTTTGAACAAATCACTGCTGGTACTATTTAATTTCTTATGCTGTGTGGTCTTTGTAAAGTAACTAACAATTAAATTGCATTTATATTTTCAAATAGGGCAGCTCCTTCCATGGGTAATGTTCAAGACAGTCTTTTAAGTATCTTTTATCTTTCTTTTTTAGAAATGCAACAGTGTGTTGCCAGTTTAACCTGCATCCATCCATCTGGCCCTTCCTTCCGCCTCCCTGGCCTCCCTCCCTGTCTCTTAGCGTTTTTTCTGCTCGATGTGCATTCCTTTTTATTCTCTTCATATATAAAAATCCCTTGTGGATGCTCCACGGCTGCCTCCTGAATTTCCAGCCTTCTCACCCTGCCTGGCTGCAAACTGTGCTTACATAAACTTTTCCTGCCTTTCCACAGCATTCAAATCAAGTGACATGCACTGGCCCCTTGCCCCAGGGGATCTAGCTTCTGACTTCAGTCAGCAAGCTTTGCGATATCTATCTGGACCACTCGCTTTTTCTTCTTCCCAGTGTGAGCCTGTCTGTTACTGTCTTGCTGCCTCTAGCTCTTTAATCCTTCTCGACATTCACCATTGTCCTGTTTTCTGTCTACTGAGTGATGTCCCACTGTTACAGGAAATGTCACTTCAACGCAGACCCAGCAGTAACATTCTTCAAGATTGACTTTTTAATACGAATGTTTCACCACACTTAACTCCCGACTCCAATTGGCCCCATTTTTATGATTCTAATCTTCATTATGTACTTACTATCTTATTAATTTTGCATCCAGGGACTATGTTCTTTTATCATGTGTACTTAGTCCATAAACCAACCATTCCCCAGACAGTATTTTGCTACAATGAAAATGGGACTATCAATGAACACAACCGATTAGAGAGCAACATAGGGTGATAGATACATGAATATATATGTGCCAAACTGTGCGTGTGTTTGAAAAGGTTAAGGAAGGGTTGTTTAATAGAGGGTATCATAGAAACAGGATAACATTTCAGGAAAATTAAGGTGAAGCCCTGCTTTATCGTGTTTCAAAATCAATCCATTCAGAATAAAAATATAAAAGTCATATCAGCGTATAATAAAAATTGACAAAGACTAGAACCTTTAGTCAGTAATATACAGCAGGGAACAACTTCATTTTTTAGGAGATAAATTGTAAAGGGATGATTGATAACTTCAACACTATTTAAAATTTCTATACCATTAAAAAAACCCAAAGGTGCTGATACATACCATATTTTTAAGAACTCATATTTATAAAGATGACATTCAAACTTCAGAGTTTCACTAAAGAGGATATGGATGCATTTCACTAGACTGCGAAGTCTGTAAGGAAAGGGACATTTCCATATATTACATTACACACCTAATACATATATGTCTTAAATATTGAATGAATAATTAATTAAAGGGGAACACATAAAATAGAAGAGCTCATCATTCCAGGAATAAATACTGAAATAAACAACTCTAGACAACTAAAACAGGCCAACTGAAATGTTTTTAAAAATTATACCATAGAGAGGCGCCTGGGTGGAGCCTTTGGCTCAGGCCATGATCTCAGGGTCCTGGGATTGAGTCCTGCATCGGGCTCCCTGCACAGTGGGGAGCCTGCTTGCCCCTCTCTCTCTGCCTGCCTCTCTGCCTACTTGTGATCTCTGTCTGTTGAATAAAGAAATGTCTTAAAAAAATTATACCATATAATATAAGCAATGTTATAGTAGAATTGGTACACATTCCTTGTAGTGGCTCTATAAATTGGTTACCTTATGAAAGGAAAATGATAATTTGTAATGAGAGCTAATCATCCACCATGCAGAAGTTTATCTTAATGAAGTACTCAAGGTTAAATAAGTCATATGTGTATATTAAATAGATACAACTATTTAGTATTTCCTTATTCATATGTATTTCTATATTAAAGGTGTTCACTCTAACTCTGTCATATTTAATATTAGGGATATGGCTATGCATTCTCACTTTGCACAAGTGTATGTTATGAAACCGTGCAAATAATAGTAAAGCTAAAGATGCATGGAGACTGTTTAAATAAAAAAGAAGTCATGTTATTATTATATTATGATTGCAATTATAAAATATCCTGTTAGAAAAAAAAAAATCCTGTTAGCCCATAGAAGACAATAGACATATATGGAGAAATAAAAGCAATTTCATGAGGGTGATGAACTTATGGTCTTATTATTGTTGTTTTAATGTATTTTTAATATTGTAGCTTTAATTAAAATATGTAAGATGATGTCTCTACTATTTATATTATATATGTAACATACATATAATTTACATTCTCATGAATGTAGTGAAGCTGTTGTTCTCCTAGGGAAATTATAATAATTACATATTGATCAAGGACTCTCCACTGAGTATTGATATACACTGATGAGCCAGGTATAGGGCAGTTTCAACTAAGTTTTGAGGGATACCTTGGAAGAAATATTCTTGAATCACTGTCTACCTTAACACATCTGTGAAATACAAATACAGGTAATGTTTCCTGCCTATAGAGAAAAAAGGCTTAGAGGCATTTGGGCTGTGTCTGCATTGATAATGGGGTTATTTTGGAGTAAACTCACTGGTGGATACTCACCAGGACATAACTTGCAACACTGAAAATATTAATTGTACTTATTTTTATGTCTTAGACTTATGCTTGTGTTTTAAAGGAATAACTGGTTTATTGAGATATGATTTACAAACCGTAAAATTCCCACCTTTAAAGCATACAATTCAATGGTTTTTAGTATATTCACTGAGTTGTACAACCATCACTGCTATGTAATTTAAGAATGCTTTCAGTACCCCCAAAAGAAATCCTGTACCCACTAGCAATCAATCCCCATTTCCCCTCCTCCAGCCTAGATCTAGCAATACTCATCTACCTTCCATGTCTATGAATTTCACTGTTCAGGATGTTTCATATAAATGGAATTAGAGGTGTGTTTTGTGTCTGGCTTCTTTCATATAACATGTTTTCAAGGTTTGTCTACATTACAGCATGCATTGTTATTTCATTCTTGTTTTATGGCTGAATAATTTCATTGTATTGATATATCACATTTTGTTTATCCATGGACATTTCGGTTGTTTCCACTTTTTTGCTACTATGAACAATGCTGCTATGAGCTTCATGTACAAGTTGTTGTGTAGGCATATATTTGTTTCCAATCCTTTTGTCTACATACCTAGGAAGGAAATTTCTGGGTCACATGGTAACTACATATTGGACATTTTGAGGTGCTGCCAAATGGTTTTCCAAAGCAGTTACAGTATTTTACAATCCTATGTGCAGGTTGCTTTTACTTTCTTCCTTCATTTACTTAGTCTTTTATAATGGGCATATATCACTTTAATAATAAGAAGCGAGTTATTTTTTAAAAATCTGAGTGCCAATCTGTGCACCACAGTCATTTTGCAACTTTTAATCCATTTGGGTACCATCTTTGTCTTTAAATTTAACAAAGACCTTATCTCCTATCTGTCTATCCATCCATCCACCCATCTATCCAAAGCTACTATGATCGAAGAGGAACAAATTCTTTTTTTTAAAGATTTTATTTATTTCATTTTTTGAAGATTTTATTTATTTGAGAGAGAGACAGTGAGAGAGAGCATGAGCAAGGAGAAGGTCAGAGGGAGAAGCAGACTCCCTGTGGAGCTGGGAGCCCGATGCAGGACTCAATCCCGGGACTCCAGGATCATGACCTGAGCTGAAGGCAGTTGTCCAACCAACTGAGCCACCCAGGTGTCCCAAAGATTTTATTTATTTATTCGACAGAGAGAGATCACAAGTAGGCAGTGAGGCAGGCAGAGAGAGAGAGAGGGGGAAAATAGTCTCCCTGCTGAGCAGAGAGCCCAATGCGGGGCTCTATCTGAGGACCCTGAGATCATGACCTGAGCTGAAGGCAGAGGCTTAACCCACTGAGCCACCCAGGCATCCCGAAAAGGAACAAATTCTTTGTTGGATGAAAGAATCTTCTCCCAATCAGTCTGACAAAGTGATAGACCTCTTCCCACTAGGAAGAGATGCAAACTGCATGTTCTTCACAGGATTTCTCTGTGTAAATCGTTGAGTTCCTATCCTGTGTGTTCTCTGTTACACTTACCTGTGAAAGTACAGTCAAGCCACCTTAGCTGATCAGGGGACTGAGAATAGGGAGGGGAGAAGAGGGATGAGAAAGCCTGTGTGTGATGGAAAAATCCATGTCAGTATGTTAGGAACACAGAGCTATATCTATATATCTGTACCTATATGTCTGTCTCTATATCCATATCTGTATCTATAGCTATTAAATTTGGCTATCAGAGTTTTGACTAGCACAGAGTCCCAAAGTAATTTGCTTAAATAAATAATATGCTCTGTATGTAAAATAGTGTTTCTCAGTTGCAGAGGGGAACCCAAAACAATGTTAAGTATTGATCACTATTCTGTCATACTTAGCATGTGTGATGAATCGGTGTTCAATTTATCTTACTTTTAAGGGCTTTGTAAAAGCACTGTATCTTGCCATATTGGAACTTGAGGCAAAAAGAAAAATCAGTAATATTGATCCTGCTTTTTTATGAGAAATTTTGACATTTGTTCATTATAGAATTCGTTTGCATTAATTTTGATAAAAACACTATTACACTAAATATTTTATGTGTCAATAACTGAGATTTTGAACACCTCCTTCAATTTTACATCCAAAGGGAGTGTCTCGTTGGCCTCATCTTTGTCTCAGCTGTAACTTTGACTCTATTTCGAGTTCCTTAGGTAAAAGAGCTTGAAAACTGAGTGGCAATTTAGTCATGGAGAAACTGAGTCAGGATTAGAGCATTTGATGTCATACATTGGCAGTCATATAAAGACTAACTGGGAATCATATGGGTAACTCCTACTCTTTTATCAAATCAGAAAGTGATACTCCCTTGTTATA
The DNA here is from genome assembly GCF_922984935.1 of Meles meles. NCBI lineage: Eukaryota > Metazoa > Chordata > Mammalia > Carnivora > Mustelidae > Meles > Meles meles. Next base: position 71,685,210 of record NC_060076.1, read on the forward strand.
TATTTATTAAGGTTCGATCCCTTTACCTTAATTCCCATTTCACATATTTGATTAGAAAAACGAACTTTTTCTAACTTTTTCAACATTGTCTCTCTAATTTTTAACACTTACAAAGTGGGCAGAAGTTTCTTGACAATCTCTAGCAGTTTAATCCTCATTCCTGGCCTTTTAGAATCTTCTGGACAGGAGAAGCACTCTGTCTTAAAGCCATGTGGGGAACTGAGTGGACTTTTCTGCATCTTCCTTCATTGCTCTCAAAGACATTTGGCACAAAATGCCTCTCTCTCTCTTTCTCTAACCAACACTTTAGAGCTTTTCAGTTTGAAAGTGAAAGAGTCAGAAGAGCCAGAGGGTTATGAGAATTTCAGCACACCAAAATGTTTGTTGAACCCGTTGGAAGGACAGTATATCCTGGAGCTATTATTGGCACAGCAAATAGTGAGTGACATTCAGAGTTCATACTGTTTGCTCTGTGACACTGTTGGAATGAGTTTACATCACACACAGGAGTTACCAAGAGGTGACTCCTTGTTGACTGCCAATAACCATTTCTTCCTCAATTTATTATCACAGTGAAATAAACTTATTATCAAGAGTTCAGATCACTGGGGGAAAGGAAAACCTACACGGGAGAAGAATGTATCATTTTAGCCCAGTGTTTCCCAAAGTTATCCCTTGAGTGTAGCTATAAAAACGGTTTCTTGGGGAAACAAAATAGGAAGTTCTGCACACTAAATGTCTGTCTTGGAGATGAACATGCTCATCTGCATATGAAGGCTCTGAGAAGTCCTGCAGGGAAAGTTAAAAACCTAGAGTCTTATTTAACCCAGCTTTGGCCAAATTTTGTGATGGAACCTCTTCCTCTTAGTACGAAACAAGTGCCCCCAAATTAAGAGACTCAAAACAATAAACATTTTATTACCTCCTGGTTTCTGTGGATTAGGAATTTGGGAAGGACTCACACCTGGAAGGTTCTGACTTGGGGGCTGTCGTGTAGTGTCATCAGGTGGTGGCTAGTGCTAGAGCAGCAGGTGGCAGGAGCAGCTGGGACATTTTTCTCTTTACATCACCTTGGAGTATCTCCTTGTGGTCTTGAGGAGGCTGGATTGCACTTCCTCACAGCATAGCTGCCCATGGTCTTAGGACTCTTTCATGGTAGCTCAGAGCTTCCAACCACAGGTGAAAGCTACGGTGATTTATAACCTTGGATATCAGGCAGCATGACTTTCACATGTAAGTGGATCCCAAGACCACAAAAGCAGGGGAATTCAATTCTACATCTTGATGAGAGAGTGGCAGAGTTCCATTAAGAGCATGTAGACAAGGAGGAGATGTTGTTGCTACCATCTTTGGAAAAGACATTCTAGCCCAGAACCCTCTTTTCCCCATGGAATCTGTTCAATGTCGGTTCCATGAAACATATACTTTGTGAATGTGGCTTTAGGCAGTTATCACCAGAGCGACTTCTAAGCAAAAAGGCAGACTGGTCAAAAAAGATGTCTTCACAGATTCTGCAGATGTCCAGATATGCACTGCACAAACAAATTATTTGTCCTGATGATGCTAAAAGGCACCATTATTTTATTTTTATTTTTTTTAAAGATTTTATTTATTTGATAGACAGAGATCACAAGTAGGCAGAGAGGCAGGCAGAGAGAGAGGAGGAAGCAGGCTCTTTGTGGAACAGAGAGCCCAACTCAGGACTCAATCCCAGGACCCTGGGATCATGACCTGAGCCGAAGGCAGAGGCTTTAACCCACTGAGCCACCCAGGTGCCCCAGGCACCATTATTTTAAATCCCATAGTCCTTGCTGTACCCACTTAGATGTTTCATTTTTATGGTTCAGAGAGGCATAAACGTGTAACCTTCCACCTCCGTGCCAATTATTGAATCAGAGTGTGTGGAATCTCTTGGCTTTCATGTATCTAGACTGGAGCAGGTCCAGAAGTGACCCACTGCAATCTAGAATGGTCCTCAGCCATCTTTCCAAGTATGTTGGGCCATTATCAACGCGAATGGCTTCCTGACAGTGAAGCTAAACCTGGTCTAAGGAAGATCCACATATTTAAAAAATAAGGAACAATCTTCTTTTTTTTATATTGTTATTGGGCACTTTATTTTATAAAATATATGGCATTTTTACTGTGGATTTAACAAATTCTCACATTCCCCTGAAGACATCAGATTTTTTTTTGTAAAAGTTTCTTGCATTTATCCTTTTTAAATTTTTTTTTATTTTTTATTTTTTTTATTCGTTTATTTGTTTATTTACAGCATAACAGTGTTCATTGTTTTGGCATCACACCCAGTGCTCCATGCAGTACGTGCCCTCCCTATTACCTACCACCTGGTTCCTCAACCTCCCCCCCCACCCCACCCCCACCCCCGCCCCTTCAAAACCCTCTGGTTGTTTTTCAGAGTCCATAGTCTCTCATGGTTCATCTCCCTTTCCAGTTTCCCTCAACTCCCTCTCCTCTCCATCTCCCCATGTCCTCCATGTTATTTGTTATGCTCCACAAATAAGTGAGACCATATGATACTTGACTCTCTCTGCTTGACTTATTTCGCTCAGCATAATTTCTTCCAGGAACAATCTTCTGCTTAATATCTCACTCTTACGTGAATTGTTGGTTTACCTGAGAAGAGGGTGCCTCTGCTCTTCGAGATAAATACTCCAGAGTAATAACAAAATATTTGAATTTGAAGCACTAGCTGTTAAATTTTAATTGACTTTAAATCAAGGTATTAAAATTCATTCCCACACTAGTGATGCATTTTTGTTGATTTTATCGCAGAGCTGTCTTGGCCCCAAAGGCACTATTTGAAATTCATCCAACAAGAGTTAATAGTATATAGTCTGTCACATAGAACATTACTGGATGTTGTTTCCTTGTTTTTGTTTAAAGATAACTGACATGTGTGGGGATAAAATCCATCGATTTGAATTATTTTTCTCTTTCTTTGCTCAGTGATTGACGAATACCAGAATATGGACTTACATAAACAAAATAATATGGAATAAAAACTAATAATATGGAATAAGAACTATTATATTGAAGCCATCATCACTGTTTTTAGAGTTTCAGAATTGCTGACATGCTTCGTAATGGAAACATGGTCTTTATATAAATTACGGAGTAGGAGAAGTGGAAATGTCAGAAATAATTCCATTAGTTTTTACAAAAAATCCCCTTTGTCGGAGTAGGCACTCCATCGGTTGAGTTTTAGGTCAATAAATAGGAACAAATATGAATTCATCCAATAAATATCGTGAGAAATATTGTCCATCACAAGCAGGGTTGATTTTTGTTGGAAGGCACAAAAAATTAGGGAAATCGTTTCTCAATTTGTTTTTCTGAGTCACAGCTATGGCAGACTCAGGGGTGTGCATTTCGGTAGGCTCGCTGGGCTTCCCACCTCCTTGCAGCAGGTGTCTGCTTTCAGGGCTGCTCACAGACAAAGGATCGCCTATGAAAGCGGTGACACCCCTGGATCAGGACAGCCCGTAACTCACCCCCACCTGTGGTGCCTGGGAAATGAAGCTCACTTTCTCCTTCCAGGCTCTCATTTCGTTTTTGTTCCTGCTTTTTGCTTCTCCACTGTTCCTGCCAACACACACACCAGCCTTTCATTCACGTTGCTGGAATTGTTCCATTCCAAATCTTAGTCTCTCAATCTCTCTCTTTGCTTTCTCCCGTGTCCTCCCTCTACCACGTTTCCTTTCCCAGTTTGTCAGGTTAAGTCTCAGTTAGCGACTCTTAACCTGGTAGCGGCTCTTAACCTGGGGCCCTTTTGACCTTGGAAATCCAAAGGGCTTGTGAACTTGGAAAAGAGATTACATGTCTACTTCCACTTCTACCCCTAGAAGGAGATTTAGCATCTCCTTCTGTTATGACTAATGATAACTAATCACCTAGTATTAGTAATACCTGTGACTTGGTCACCAGCAGAAGACATACTTATTTTCACTTTACATTAAAGTTACTGCAGAATCTCAAAATACAGTTTGTGTATGTCACTACTTCAAAATCATGGCCATTACTGGACCAGCGGCTACACCATACTATATGCTGTATTAATAAAGAAGCAAATGTGTTACTATATCACAAATTTTTAAAAAATTTTGCTACCTGTGTTTCTATATAATTCTATATATATAGAATATATATATCCTATATATAGAATATAATTCTATATAATAATCTATATAATAATCTATATAATAGTCTATATAATAATCTATATAATAATAAAATATAATTCTATATTTTATTCAGCCACTGAATTTATATTTTATTACAGCCACTATTCTGACACAGGTTCATAAGTTTGAATATATAATTCTATATAATTCTATATATATAGAATATATATATTTATATTTTGAATATAATTCTATATAATAATCTATATTCTATATAATAATCTATATAATAGTAAAATATAATTCTATATTTTATTCATTTACAGTCACTATTCTGACACAGGTTCATAAGTTTGCCAGTCTGTCAATGGAGTCCAGGGCACAAAAAGGGCGAAGACCCTTCTGTAAACAAATAGGCAGGGCTGGAAATCCAGGCCTGTTTCTTTGGTGTCCCAGGACAGCCCCAGTTATTTATTTTTTTGTAAGCACAATGTAGTACAAAATTAATTTTGATAATGTTTAATTAGAATAATGTTGCACATGATGCTTTTGGTGTAAATGGTGAATAAGAATCTCCATGCCAGAGAGGCCAGTGAGCCTTGGCTGGAGACTGAGCCAGTCCCACATTAGAAGTAAGACAGAGCAGGAGGAGGCTAGAAGGAAACAGGAAATAGCCTAGAGGTAAGAAGAGAACCTGGACAGTGTTGAGGCACAGAAGCCAACACAGAGTCTTCATGGTGGGAGTGGTCCCCAGGAAAGCCTGTGGAGAAAGGGAAAGTTAAGATAGGGAGGGCTAAGTGTCTGCAGGACAAAGGAAATACAAATGAAAGAGCCTGATCTTAGAGTTAAAGAAAACAGAGCGATGGACTGTCTTGCAATACAAGCTTTTGAGCCTTTAATAAGAGTTTCATGAAAGTGGAGCAATTAAAGGATTTTAAGGAGTAAGAAAAAAAAAAAAAGAATCTCCATGCCAACATCCCCCAGTGCGAATCACTGTTCTGAGCTGTCCACTAGCAATTAGTTTTGCCTTGCTGCAAAAAACTTTTAGGCTGCAAAATTAATATTTATTTATTTATAGATGTATTTATTTGTTAGAGAGAGAGAGTACAAGGGGAAGGGCAGAAGGAGAGGGAAAGAATCTCAGGCAGGCTCCCCGCTGAGTGCGGAGTCTGATGCGGGGCTCAATCCCACAACCCTGAGATCATGACATGAGTCCAAATCAAGAGTTAGATGCTTAACCAACTGAGCCATTCCAGGCACCCCGATCTATATTTACCAAAGAGCATTTTAAAATAATGTTTAAAGAACATAATGGAGATTATAAAATATATAAAACACTCTGTAGTTCTCATTTTCACTTAAACATTTTCTCAGTTGATTAAAAGCTCTTCATAAAAATAACTTTGAATGAATTTGAATGAGTTCCTGTCATCCCACCATGGCTCTTGAGTTCCTTCTGTCCTGTAGTGTAATCCTTTGCTATTAGAAAGAAGGCATGGCAGTTTCAGTACATGGACCTGCTGAAAGGCGGGCTGGCCAAAAGAGAAACATACTAGTTTTGTTTCTTAAAGATTTATTAATTTATTTTGGGGGGGAGGGGCAGAGGAAGAGAATCTCAAGTGGACTGCCTGCTGAGCACAGATCCTGACTTGGGGCTGGAACCCACGACCCTGAGATCATGACTTGAGCCAAAATCGAGAGCCAGATGCTTAACTGAGCCCCCCACCGGGTTCCCGGAAACATTCTAGTTTTGATTTCTTTCATCATATTCTCCTTCCCCCTTTGCCAAGCTGTTTCTACCTTAGCTGCTGGCTTCTATGGTGATTTCTCTCACTCCCTAACCCTTTCTGTTAGTTTCTGACATCTCTTTCGAATCATGCCCTGTTCTAAAGAGATTCTGAAACATTTCTAATGAATGCTCCCTTGGTTTTAATCATGCAGGAGCTGAATGTGAAAAGTTGCAGTGGTCCTGGGCTTATAGGAGACAAGGTCCTGCTCCACACAGGGACACTTTGCCACAGACTTACAGCTGTGGATGTAAATTGGCTCTGAGCCACAGATGTGGGCGTGATGACTTGCACACAAGCAGCTTCAAGGTAACACACCAACAATTCCCCTGCCGTTCCTCCAATTAATTCATTGATAATACGTTTTTTGAAATAACATTTCTTGTTCTTATTATATGCAAGCCACTGTTCTAAGTGCTATTTATGCATTATATTAATCCCTATGAGGTAGGAATTCTTATTATTTTCTTCATTTTGCTGAGGAGTAAACTGAGGCACAGTGAGATTCAGTAACTGGTCTAACTTCACACATCTAGTAAGTAGTAGAGTCTGTTTTGGAACCCAGAGTCTCATTGCCCTCTGCCTTCTGTTTCCTGCAGAAAGAAACAGTGAGGATTTTTTTTTTCTGGGTTTAATGTTTGGCTCTAATCGAGCAATGATTTTTGTAGAGTCAGACTTGCTAGTCTCAGTTCACAGTCAGGAATGCCTGATTGTAGACGGAGCAGAGTCCAGAGCAGGAATCAGAAGACTTTCTCTTTCAAGTGGGTAATTTATATTTTATAAAGGTAGTTTATATTTTAGGCTTGCAGGCCATATAGTCTATCATAACTACTCAACTCTCCCTTTGTGGCAGTCATAGATAATATGTAAGTAAATGAACCTAGCCATGTTCCAATAAAACTTCATTTACAAAATCAGGTGGCAGGCAACATTTGGCCTGTGGGCCATAGTTGTTGACCCCTAGTGTAGAGAAGTAGTTACAATGTTATAAGTAACAACTGCTTTGAGAATCAGATGAAAGCAATGGATTCCTCACCCATAATGAGTCACATAAACACATGCATCAAGCCTTTTGCATATATTGATAAGTATATTACATATACAAATACATGTCTGTCTTTGGTGTATATATGTATATTACCAACTGATGTACATATAAGCATGTTAGCTGGTATATTTACACCTATTGAAATATTGCCTTGAAATTTTATTCTCTTAGGAAAAATCAGAACATTATCTTTAAAAATAGTTTATCTCATAAATATTTTCATGCAAAAGTTAATTCCATCCCCAAGAAATTGAAATAGTTCCAAACTATATAATTAAAGCCTAATTAAAAATTAAATCTGCTCCAAAGCAACTCTAACATAAAGGCTTTTCCTGAATGCAAAGATCATCTTTAACATCCTAATGGTTGTGACTTTTTATTTTGATGGTAACAGAAGCTGAGAGTTGAGAGGCCTGACTTAGAGAGATGCATAAATGGAATCAGAACTCTAGAAGTTCTCTTTATCAGGTAATGGTTGATGGATATCAAGATCATGGCATTCTGGATTTCCCAGAGGCTCTTCAGCTGAATTGATATTGTATTCCCTCCTTTGCTCCTAAAGCAAGAGGTCACCCTGGTAAGCTTTTCATCACTGGTGCTGTTTATGACAGTGAGGAAAGGATTACAGATCTACATTTAAATTTTAAGGGTCATCTGAGTTTAAGAAACATGGAAAAGGGCTCTGCAGAGTTTCTGATTATTTGCAGAATTCTACTTGCTGAAATACTCTGGTGATAGAAAGTTGCCAGATTCCTTGAATCAGTCCTGAGAAAAATAGGTTACATTGTAACAAAGAACTTCTAGATCTCAGTAGCTTAAAACAGCAGAGGTTTATTTCTTGCTCAGGTCCATCTTGCATGGGTTGGAAGCTCCAGTCCACAGCTTCATCTGGCTCGGACCAGGGCCTGGGCTCAACGAGCGAGCACTGTGTGGAGTACTGGCAACTGTCAGAAGGAAAGGGAAGGTAGCGAAGCTTGCACTGGAACCTAAAGCAACTGATTCCATTTCATGGTCAAAGCAACAAGCTCCGCTGAATGGGGTGTTGTAATCCTAGCACCTTTCTAGAAGGAAAGAGAAAACAAGACAATTTCGCACAGCCATTCTGATATCATAATTGGTCTGCTCTTAATCTCTTTTTCTAGAGTAGAATTGTGACCAGAGTAGTTTTAGTTTTCCACCTGCCCCTTTAACCACCCAATCCCTAGCTGTAAAGAAGTTGACAAGTCTCCTAACAGTATGCAAGGCTTCTTTCAGAATTTTTAATAGAATCTTTGATGTCAGTCTATGTCAGATGCAGAAGGCAATGAAGCATTAATGGCTTTTCCATCCCAAGCAGCAAAATCAGGTGTGTTGTCAGTCATCACAAATATAATTTCTGTATACAGTGCCCATAAGAACTTTTGCAAAATACATTTTGTCATTTTGAAGTTATCATTGTCTTTACTGGTTTCCTAAAAGGGGAAGTAATACAGGAATCCACTGTTACATGTTTCCATATGTATATAACAGATAAAAACCAGGAAATGGCCGCACCGAGCAATATCGCTAATTTCTTCCAGTTGCCTATGTAGAGAAAATGGCGCAATTTTCAACTCCTTCATGACCTGCTTCAAAATTGCAGGTGGCATGCCTGATGGGGAGGGAAGTCTCCATCTCCATGGCTATTGCCTTAGTCTTCTTCTTTTGCTCCAAGTAATTATGTAAGATACACATTTCTATGACTTGCAACCTTAGTAAGGGTTCTTCAGTCATGCTTCTCAACATGAAAACTTTCCTTATAGGACATTTTAAGATAAGGACTTTATACTGAGCCTTGTTTTCATAAAGAATCCCTTCTGCTAGGGTAATCCAGTACCGGATATGCTCTTTTAGCTTTTTTGATTTTGTAAACCCAGTGGGAAGGAATGTGTCATATAAGCATTACTGTTGCTTTTATGTCCCATTATATATGGTGGTAAATCTAAAATCAAGGGCTATGTAAGACTCACTGTATTTCATTTCTTTGTTAATTTCTAGCTGAAGCCTGGCCTAGCGTTGAACATAGGGAAACTTTATCAGAATCATGATGTCATCGTATGCTTTCTTTAATTTATAGGAAATTATTCTTGGCTTAAGAGCATGGAGGTGATGATGGAAACTATGTTTTAAATGACCACACCCAGGAATATTCCATAACTTTTATACAACCCTGTTCCTTGGACGTAACTGAAACCTGGATAAAATAATTTGAAATGAAAATATATTTTCTATAAAGACAAAATTAGAGAAAAGAAATCCAAGAAATAAAGATAAATATTTGTGCCTGATTTATTGAGCTGTTCCCCAAAGTTGATAAACCAAAATTAAAGTGCACTTTTTACCAAAATTCCTCTTTGGATATTTTGAGGCTATTTGAAAAACTAAAGAACCACAAACTTTTGGCATGAAATTCCTAAAGATATTTATTTATTTATTTGTTTGACAAAGAGAGAGAGATCACAGTAGGCAGAGAGGCAGGCCCTGAGAGCATGACTGGAGCCAAAGGCAGAGGCTCAACCCACTGAGCCACGCAGGCAACCCTGAAATCCTTTTTTTAAAATAGAGATAGGGTGTCTGGGTGGCTCAGTTGGTTAAGCAATTGCCTTCAGCTTAGGTCATGATCCTGGAGTCCTGGGATCTACTCCTGCATTAGGCTCTCTGCTCAGCAGAGTCGGCTTCTCCCTCTGACCATCCTGTTCTTCTCTCTCTCATTATCTCTCTCTCAAATAAATAAATAACATCTTTTAAAAAATAAAATAGAGATATTATTAAGAGGTAATTCTTTTTTTTTTTTTTTTTTTTTTTTGGTAAACTTCCAGCTTTCAAGAACTCTCTGTCAATGGATGAGAGATTACAGATAAAGCCATTAAAGCTTTAGTTAAAAAGCATGGAAACACAGGTAAGAATGATAAGCTTCTCATTTACATATACCTTTCATTTATGTATCACCTATCAGTTTAGACAGTGCATTCTATGGTTTTTGTATTATGTTATTTGGTGTTTCATCAAGAACTCATTATCCAGGGCGCCTGGGTGGCTCAGTGGGTTAAGCCGCTGCCTTCGGCTCAGGTCATGATTTCAGGGTCCTGGGATCGAGTCCCGCCTCGGGCTCTCTGCTCAGCAGGGAGCCTGCTTCCCTCTCTCTCTGCCTGCCTCTCTATCTACTTGTGATCTCTGTCTGCCAAATAAATAAATAAAACATTAAAAAAAAAACCTCATTATCCACATGTGTCAGTTGAATAAACTGAAGCCCAGAGCCATTAAGTGACCTGCTAACTGGCACACAGTAAGTTATAGAAGCTAGACTTTCCAGTTTCAAGCATAGAATGTTCTGGCACAACTCAAGAAAAGAGGTGGAAAACATTTTCACTCACTCATTCAGAACCTCAAGGCCAATCACAAATAACTAGAGACTTTTCCCATCATGATTTGATGAAATCAAATGGAAAGAGTTAATACCATGCATTTATCCCACTATTCTGGAAAGATCAAATGACTATCTTTTCAGTAGCTGTCATTCTCTCACACTTCGGGGGAGGAACTACCCGCCTACCACGGTAGGATGACTGGTAGCCAATGGAGCTGCGGGAAGGTGCTCAGACTCACAGGATTCCATAAGGACAGAGGGGGTTTGACTTCAGTAATTTGAAGGCTCAAATTGGGGGAGAGGGGCAGGCTTCAGATACAGTGACTGTTCTCTCAGGGCAGCAGCTACTGCTTCCACACCCTATGGGAAACATTAAGAAAGAAGCTTCATGAGAGACTATGAACTCTGAAAAACAACCTGAGGGTTTTGAAGGGGCGGGGGGTGGGAGGTTGGGGAACCAGGTGGTGGGTAATAGGGAGGGCACGTATTGCATGGAGCACTGGGTGTGGTACAAAAACAATGAATACTGTTACGCTGAAAAGAAATGAATAAAAAGTGAAAAAAAAAAAAAAGAAAGAAGCTTCATGGAGAGCAGTGTTGGCCTATTTCTGAGGTCAGATGATTTGGAGGGTGACACATTTTTCTCCTCGAATCTGAGTCTGATTCTGATTTGTGGACATGCCAAGGGAGTCTGGCAAGTCTTGCCCAGTGTGGGGACCAGAGGGCACTGAAGTCCAGGCCTAAACAACTCCTGGATAAACAGGATTTTTATCACGACCACTCCCTGTGGAGAAAACCTGCTGCCTTTTCTTTAACTTTTTATTTTCTTTTTAAACAAAGTTTTCCATACACATTTAATATTAAAGTAGGTGGTTCTCTGAAGTTTAATAAAGGATTGTAGCTGGAAAATAAAATGGGAGGAAAAATCAAAATAAGAACAATTTATTGGGATAAATGCACATTTTATTAAATTTGTATTTCAGTGTCCATAAAAAAAATAAATTAAATTTCCCAATGTTACCAGCCTAGGCAAGTCTAATTGAATAGTACTTAGATGTGATAATGTATTAAAAACATGGCAAATGAGGAGTGCGATGTGAATTGGGAGTTTGATATTTTCTCAAGGATCTGTTTGAAACCTCATCACTTCAATTCACTCCCTTCCTTATAATTTCATAAACCACGAGGCATAGGAATCAGTTTAATATTGTGTCTTTAGAAAGAGTAATTGAGAAACTAGATATTTGCTTAATTAAAACTGCAGTTGTTTTTGATACCTTAGCCGTTCTACTTTATTTTTTTTAAAAGATTTTATTTATTTATTTGACAGAGAGAGATCACAAGTAGACAGAGAGGCAGGAACAGAGAGAGAGAGAGAGAAAGGGAAGCAGGCTCCCCGCTGAGCAGAGAGCCCAATGCGGGACTCGATCCCAGGACCCCGAGATCATGACCTGAGCCAAAGGCAGCGGTTTAACCCACTGAGCCACCCAGGCACCCGCCTTTCTACTTTATAAGGAGAAAAATATTCTACTAAATTGACTCTAGTCATGGATCAACTTATTGTGAGGAGGGAGCATTGGATGGATTATAATTTATTTACAGAGTATCTATCCTTTTACATATTGACATGTTATTCCCCCCCAAAGAAACTTTCTCTGTGAAGCATTCTTTAAGTAGCAGGAGAAAAAATGGAATCATATAAGCCTGCTCATTAGTTATGTGGATTTAGGAAAGTTATATATATTTTCTGAGCCCCAGTTACCTTACTTACAAAATATGGATCATAATGATTATCAGGGAGAGCTGTTATGAAAATTAAGAGAAAGTTTATTTTAAAAAAGCACAACTCTCAGTAACTGGTATTTAGTATGTGCTCAATAAATGCCACTTTGTTTCAGCCTACACCGATTATCCCCTTCTCTGAATGCCTGTAGCATATAGTGTTTATTTCCCAGTACTTCTACAATGATAACCCTGTCTCCATAAGCAACTTTTAAAGCAAGACTACCTTTTGCACTTGCAGGATAAGGCACAATACACAGAATAATTTGGGGAAATACCCTGAGTCCTCCCAAGGTCAACAGGCTGTGGATTGTGTAATAGCTTGTTTGGTAGAAAAACACACCAAGGAGCAGGCCCTTTGTGATTAAAAAAACAAATGGGGCGGGGGGGCACCTGGCTGGCTCAGTGGGTTAAAGCCTCTGCTTTCGGCTCAGGTCATGATCCCAGGGTCCAGAGTTCGAGTACCACATCGGGCTCTCTGCTTAGCAGGAAGCCTGCTTCCTCCTCTCTCTCTCTCTGCCTGCCTCTCTGCCTACTTGTGATCTCTGTCTGTCAAATAAATAAAATATTTAAAAACAAACAAACCTACAAACAAACAGGGGGAGGAGTCAAGATGGCGGAGAAGTAGCAGACTGAGACTACATCAGGTAGCAGGAGATCAGCTCGATAACTTATCTAAACATTGCAAACACCTACGAATCCAACGGGAGATCGAAGAGAAGAAGAACAGCAATTCTAGAAACAGAAAATCAACCACTTTCTGAAAGGTAGGACTGGCGGAGTAGTGAATCCAAAACGACGGGAAGATAGACCGCGGGGGGAGGGGCTGGCTCCCGGCAAGGGGCGGAGCAATGGAGCACAAAATCAGGACTTTTAAAAGTCTGTTCCACTGAGGGACATTGCTCCAGAGGTTAAACCAGGGTGAAGCCCATGCGGGGTCAGCGTGGCCCCAGGTCCCGCAGGGTCACAGAAGGATCGGGGGTATCTGAGTGTCGCAGAGCTTGCAGGTGTTAGAACGGAGAAGCTGGCTACAGAGACAGAGCCTAGGACTGAACTCTCAGCTCGGGGTTACCTTGAACCGGTCGTGGGCTGGGTGAGCTCGGAGTGCACCTGGAGGCCGGGGATATGGGAGTGATTGGGTGCTGTTCTCTGGGGGCACACTGAGGAGTGGGGTCCCAGGCTCTCAGCTCCTCTGGGCCAGAGACTAGGAGGCCGCCATTTTCATTCCCGTCCTCTGGAACTCTACAGAAAATGTTCAGGGAACAGAAGCTCCCAAAAGCGAACCCGAGCCGATTATTTAGTCCGGCCCTGGTAAGGGCGGTGCAATTCCACCTCGGGCAAAGACACTTGAGAGTCCCTACAACAGGGCCCTCCCCCAAAAGATCAACAAAATATCCAGCCAGGACGAAGTTCATCTATCAAGGAAAGCAGGTTCAATACCTAGGACAGCAGTGGAATTCCAGAGGAGGAGAAAGCAAACATGGAACTCATGGCTTTCTCCCCATGATTCTTTAGTCTTGTGGTTAATTCAATTTTTTTTCAATTTTTTTCTTTCTTTTCTCTTCTTCTGCTAAATTTTTTAAAACTTTTACCCTTTTCTTTTTTAACATTTTTTGACTAGTTTATCTAATATATATATTTTTTCTTTCTTTTTTATATTTTTTCTTTATTTGTTTTCTTTCTTAAATTTTTTTTCTTTTTTCTGAACCTCTTTTTATCCCCTTTCTCCCCCCCACAATTTAGGGTCTCTTCTGATTTGGTTAAAGCACATTTTTCTGGGGTCTTTGCCACCCCTTTATTATTTTACTTGCTCTTTCATACACTGTATGAAAGTTATCTGTTAAAATGTTATCTGGAAAAAATCTGGAAAAAATGAAAAGGTGGAAAAATTCACCACAAAAAAAGAGAACAAAAGGCAGTACTGAAGGCTAGAAACCTAATCAACACCGACATTGGTAATATGTCAGATCAAGAGTTCAGAATGATGATTCTGAATGTTCTAGCCGGGCTTGAAAAAGGCATGGGAAACCTAATCAACACTGACATTGGTAATATGTCAGATCAAGAGTTCAGAATGATGATTCTGAAGGTTCTAGCCGGGCTTGAAAAAGGCATGGAAGATATTAGAGAAACCATCACTGGAGATATAAAAGCCATTTCTGGAGAAATTAAAGAACTAAAATCGAACCAAGTTGAAATAAAAAAAGCTATTAATGAGGTACAATCGAAAATGGAGGCTCTCACTTCTAGGATAAATGAGGCAGAAGAAAGAACTAGTGATATAGAAGACCAAATGACAGAGAATAAAGAAGCTGAGCAAAAGAGGGACAAACAGCTACTGGACCACGAGGGGAGAATTTGAGAGATAAGTGACACCATAAGCCGAAACAACATTAGAATAATTGGAATTCCAGAAGAAGAAGAAAGAGAGAGGGGAGCAGAAGGTCTATTGGAGAGAATTATTGGAGAGAATTTCCCTAACATGGCAAAGGGAACAAGCATCAAAATCCAGGAGGTGCAGAGAACCCCACTCAAAGTCAACAAGAATAGGTCCACACCCTGTCACCTAATAGTAAAATTTACAAGTCTTAATGACAAAGAGAAAATCCTGAAAGCAGCCTTGGAAAAGAAGTCTGTAACATACAATGGTAAAAATATTAGATGGGCAGCAGACTTATCCACAGAGACCTGGCAGGCCAGAAAGAGCTGGCATGATATATTCAGAGCACTAAACGAGAAAAACTTGCAGCCAAGAATACTCTATCCAGCTAGGCTATCATTGAAAATAGAAGGAGAGATCAAAAGCTTCCAGGACAAACAAAAACTGAAAGAATTTGCAAACACCAAACCAGCTCTACAGGAAATATTGAAAGGGGGCCTCTAAGCAAAGAGAGAGCCTAAAAGTAGTAGATCAGAAAGGTACAGAGACAATATACAGTAACAGTCACCTTATAGGCTAATAATGGCACTAAATTCATATCTCTCAATAGTTACCCTGAATGCTAATGGGCTAAATGCCCCAATCAAAAGACACAGGATATCAGAATGGATAAATAAACAAAACCCATCTATATGTTGCCTACAAGAAACTCATTTTAGACGCGAAGACACCTCCAGATTTAAAGTGAGGGGGTGGAAAACAATTTACCATGCTAATGGGCATCAGAAGAAAGCTGGGGTGGCAAACCTTATATCAGATCAATTAGATTTTAAGCCAAAGACTATAGTAAGAGATGAGGAAGGACACTATATCCTACTCAAAGGGTCTGTCCAACAAGAAGATCTAACAATTTTCAATATCTATGCCCCTTACGTGGGAGCAGCCAACTATATCAACCAATTAATAACAAAATCAAATTATTATTGATTTTGTCAATAATAATACAATAATAATACAATAATAGTAGGGGAATTTAACACTCCCCTCACTGAAATGGACAGATCATCCAAGCAAAAGACCAACAAGGAAATAAAGGCCTTAAATGACACACTGGTCAGATGGACATCACAGATATATTCAGAACATCTCATCCGAAAGCAACAGAATACACATTCTTCTGTAGTGCACATGGAACATTCTCCAGAATAGATCACATACTGGGTCCTAAAGCAGGTATCAACCTAACCTGGAAGCTAAAGACAACCTTGCTTAAGAATGCTTGGATCAACCAGGAGATCAAAGATGAACTTAAACAATTCATGGAAACTAATGAGAATGAAGACACTTCGGCCCAAAACCTATGCGATACACAAAGGCGGTTCTAAGGGGGAAATACATAGCCATCCAAGCCTCCCTCAAAAACATTGAAAAATCCAGAATACACCAGCTGTCTCTACACCTTAAAGAACTGGAGAATCAACAACAAACCAAACCAACTCCACATGCAAGAAGGGAAATAATCAAGATTAGAGCAGAGATCAATGAGGTAGAAACGAGAGATACAGTAGAACGTATCAATGAAACTAGAAGCTGTTTTTTTGAAAGAATCAATAAGATCGATAAACCATTGGCCACACTAATCCAAAAGAAAAGAGAGAAAGCCCAAATTAATAAAATTATGAATGAAAAGGGAGAGATCACAACTAACACCAAGGAAATAGAAACAATCATCAGAAACTATTACCAACAGTTATATGCCAATGAGCTAAGCAACCTAGATGAAATGGATGCATTCCTGGAAAACTATAAATTCCCAAAATTGAACCAGGAAGAAATTGACAACCTGAATAGACCGATATCTAGTAATGAGATTGAAGCAGTGATCAAAAACCTCCCCCCCCCCAAAAAAAAGAGCCCAGGACCTGACGGATTCCCTGGGGAATTCTACCAAACTTTCAAAGAAGAAATGACACCAATTCTCCTGAAGCTGTTCCAAAAAATTGAAGCAGAAGGAAAACTTCCAGACTCTTTTTATGAAGCCAGCATTACCCTGATCCCCAAACCAGGCAAAGACCCTACCAAAAAGGAGAATTTCAGACCAATATCACTGATGAATGTGGATGCAAAGATTCTCAACAAGATCCTAGCAAACAGGATCCAGCAGCACATTCAAAAGATTATCCACCATGACCAGGTGGGATTCATCCCTGTGTTGCAAGTTTGGTTCAACATTCGCAAATCAATCAATGTGATAGAACAAATCAATAAGAGAAGAGAGAAGAACCACATGGTCCTCTCAATTGATGCAGAAAAAAGCATTTGACAAAATCCAGCATCCGTTCCTGATGAAAACGCTTCAAAGTATAGGGATAGAGGGAACATTCATAAAATGAACTTCATAAAATCTATCTATGAAAGACCCACAGCAGATATCATCCTCAATGGGAAAAAGCTTGCAGCCTTCCCGTTGAGATCAGGAACACGACAAGGATGCCCACTCTCACCACTCTTGTTCAACATAGTATTAGAAGTTCTAGCAACGGCAATCAGACAACAAAGAGAAATAAAAGGTATCCAAATTGGCAAGGAAGAAGTCAAATTCTCTCTCTTCGCAGATGACATGATTCTTTATATGGAAAACCCCAAAGACTCCACCCCCAAACTACTAGAACTCATACAACAATTTAGTAACGTGGTAGATACAAAGTCAATGTACAGAAATCAGTGGCTTTCTTATACACTAACAATGAAAATACAGAAAGGGATATTAGAGAATCGATTCCATTTACTATAGCACCAAGGACCATAAGATACCTGGGAATAAACCTAACCAAAGAGGTAAAGGACCTGTACTCGAGGAACTACAGAACACTCATGAAAGAAATTGAAGAAGACACAAAAAGATGGAAGACTGTTCCATGCTCTTGGATTGGAAGAATAAACATTGCTAAAATGTCTATACTGCCTAGAGCAATCTATACTTTTAATGCCATTCCGATCAAAATTCCACCAGTATTTTTCAAAGAGCTGGAGCAAATAATCCTAAAATTTGGATGGATTCAGAAGAGACCCCGAATTGCTAAGGAAATGTTGAAAAACAAAAACAAAACTGGCGGCATCACATTACCCGATTTCAAGCTTTACTACAAAGCTGTGATCACCAAGACAGCATGGTACTGGCATAAAAACAGACATATAGACCAGTGGAATAGAGTGGAGAGCCCAAATATGGACCCTCAACTCTATGGTGAAATAATCTTTGACAAAACAGGAAAAAACATTCAATGGAAAAAAGACAGTCTCTTCAATAAATGGTGCTAGGAAAACTGGACAGCGATATGTAGAAGAATGAAACTCGACCATTCTCTTACACCGTACACAAAGATAAACTCGAAATGGATAAAAGACCTCAACGTGAGACAGGAATCTATCAGAATCCTAGAGGAGAACATAGCCAGTAACCTCTTCGATATCAGCCACAGCAACTTCTTTCAAGATATGCCTCCAAAGGCCAAGGAAACAAAAGCAAAAATAAACTTTTGGGACTTCATCAAAATCAAAAGTTTCTGCACAGCAAAGGAAACAGTCAACAAAACAAAAAGGCAACCCACGGAATGGGAGAAGATATTTGCAAATGACAGTACAGACAAAAGGTTGATATCCAGGATCTATAAAGAACTTCTCAAACTCAACACACACAAAACAGATAATCATATCGAAAGATGGGCAGAAGATATGAACAGACACTTCTCCAATGAAGACATACAAATGGCTCTCAGACACATGAAAAAATGTTCATCATCACTAGCCATCAGGGAGATTCAAATTAAAACAACATTGAGATACCACCTGACACCAGTTAGAATGGCCAAAATTAGCAAGTCAGGAAACAATGTGTGTTGGAGAGGATGTGGAGAAAGGGGAACCCTCTTCCACTGTTGGTGGGAATGCAAGTTAGTGCAGCCACTTTGGAGAACAGTGTGGAGACTCCTGAAGAAATTAAGAATAGAGCTTCCCTATGACCCTGCAATTGCACTGCTGGGTATTTACCCCAGAGATACAGATGTAGTGAAAAGAAGGTCCATTTGTACCCCAATGTTTATTGCAGCAATGGCTACGGTCGCCAAACTGTGGAAAGAACCAAGATGCCCTTCAACGGATGAATGGATAAGGAATATGTGGTACATATACACGATGGAGTATTATGCCTCCATCAGAAAGGATGAATACCCAACTTTTGTAGCAACATGGACAGGACTGGAAGAGATTATGCTGAGTGAAGTAAGTCAAGCAGAGAGAGTCAAGTATCATATGGTCTCACTTATTTGTGGAGCATAACAAATAACATGGAGGACATGGGGAGATGGAGAGGAGAGGGATTTGAGGGAAACTGGAAGGGGAGATGAACCATGAGAGACTATGGACTCTGAAAAACAACCAGAGGGTTTTGAAGGGACGGGGTGGGGGGTGGGGGGGAGGTTGAGGAACCAGGTGGTGGGTAATAGGGAGGGCATGTACTGCATGGAGCACTGGGTGTGATGCAAAAACAATGAACACTGTTATGCTGTAAATAAACAAATAAACGAATTAAAAAAAAGAAATTAGAAATAAAATGATTTTATTCTTTTTCAAATTAAAAAAAAAAACCTGAAAAGATCATGAAGATCAGGAAATTAAAGAAGAAATTTAAAAGTGCATGGAAGCAACTGAAAATGAAAACATGGTAGTCTAAAACCATTGAGATGAAGCAAAAGCAGTCTTAAGAGGGAAGTAAATAGCAGTACAGGCCTACCTCAAGAAGCAAGAAAAGTTCCAAATACACAATCCAATCTTACTCCTAAAGGAGCTAGAAAAGGAACAGTAAATAAAGCCTAAATCCATAAGAAAAGGGGAAATAATAAAGATTAGAGCAGAAATAAACAATATGAAACAAACAAAAAACAATAGATCAATGAAACTAATAGCTAGTTCTTTGAAGGAATTACTAAAATTGATAAACTCCTATCCAGATTTATCAAAAAAAAGGAGAAAGGATAAATTAAATCATGAAAGATGAGAGATCACAACTAATACCACAGAAATAGAAATAATTATAAGACAATATTGTGTATTATATATTACATGCCAACAAATTGGGCAATCTCAAAGAAATGGATAAATTCCTAGAAACATACGAACTACCAAAACTGAAACAGGAAGAAATAGAAAATTTGAACAGACCCATAACCAGGAAAGAAATTGAATCAGTAATTAAAAACCTCCCAACAAGCACAAGCCCAGCGCCAGATGGCTTCCCAGAGAAAGGGTTTTGCCAGACGTTTAAAGAAGTGTTAATACCTATTCTTCTCAAACTGTTCTATAAAATAGAAATTGAAGAAAAACTCCAAACTAATTCTATATGACCAGTATTACCTTGATCCCCAAACCAGACAGAGACCCCACCCCAAAGAGAAGAATTACAGGCCAATCAATATCCCTGATGAATGCAGAGGTAAAACTTCTCAACAAGATACTAGCAAATTGAATACAACAGTACAGTAAAACAGTTTTTCACCATGATCAAGTGGGATTTATTCCTGGATTGCAGAGGTGGTTCAATATTCACAAATCAATCAGTTGATAAAAGAAAGGACAAGAATTATAGGATCCCCTCAATAGATGCCAAAAAAGCATTTGATAAAATACAGCACACATTCTTGTTAAAAACCCTCGATGAAGTAGGGATAGATGGAACATACCTCAACATCATAAAGGTCATATATGAAAGACCCACAGCTAATATCATCTTCACAGGGGAAAAACAGAGCTTCCCTCTATGGTCAGGTATCAGACAGGGATGCCTGCTCTCACAGTTGTTATTTAACATAGTACTGGAAGTCCTGGCCTCAGCAGTCAGACAACAAAAAGACAAGGCACCCAAATCAACAAGTAAGAAGTAAACTTTCACATTTGCAGATGACATGATACTTTAACCAAAAAAATTGCTAGAACCAGTAAGTGAATTCAGCAAAGTCACAGGATATAAAATCAATGTACAGAAATCTGTTGCATTTCTATACACCAATAATGAAGCAGCAGAAAGAGAAGTCAAGGGAGAGAGCCCATTTACAATT
Source organism: Meles meles (assembly GCF_922984935.1). Lineage (NCBI taxonomy): Eukaryota > Metazoa > Chordata > Mammalia > Carnivora > Mustelidae > Meles > Meles meles. The sequence goes on from NC_060076.1 coordinate 71,705,850, forward strand.
GTACCCAAACCGTAAGATACCTATGAATAAACCTAATCAAAGAGGTGAAAGATCTGTACTCTGAACACTATAGAACACTTACGAAATATATTGAAGAAGTCATAAAGAAATGGAAAAACATTCCATGCTCATGGATTGGAAGAACAAATATTGTTAAAATGTCTATGCTACGCAAAGCAATCTACACGTTCAGTACAATCCCTATCAAAATACCACCAGCATTTTTCACAGAACTAGAACAAACGGCCCTAAAATTTGTATGCAAAGAGAAAACACCTCAAATAGTCAAAAGTCTTGAAAAAGAAAAGCAAAGGGGTGCCTGGGTGGCTCAGTCAGTTAACTGTCTGGCTCAGCTCAGGTTATGATCCCAGGATCCTGGGATTGAGCCCTGGGTTGGGCTTCCTGCTCAGTGGAGAGTCCACATGCCCCCCTCCCTTTGCCCCTCCCCCACCACGCTCACATGATCTTTCTCACTTTTGTGCACTCTCTCAAATAAATAAACAAAATCTTAAAAAAAAAAACAACAACAGAAGAAGAAGAAAAAGAAAACCAAAGCTAAAGGCATCACAATTTTGGACTTCAAGCTCTATTACAAAGTTGTCATCATCAAGACAGTATGGTACTGGCACAAAAACAGATCCATAGATCAATGGAAAAGAATAGAAAATCCAGAAACAGACCCACAACTATGTGGTCGACTAATCTTTGACAAAGCAAGAAAGAATGCCCAATGGAAAAAAGTCTCTTCAACTAATGGTGTTGGGAAAACCGAACAGCTGCATGCCGAAGAATGAAACTAGACCATTTCCTTACACCACACACAAAAATAGACTCAAAATGGATGAAAGACCTGAATGCAAGATAGGAAATCATCAAAATCCTGGAGGAGAACACAGGGATAAACCTTTTAAACCTTAGCCATAGCAGCTTCTAACTAGACACATCTTCAGAAGCAAGAGAAACAAAAGCAAAAATGAACTATTGGGACTTCATCAAGATAAAAACTTCTACACAGCAAAGGAAACAGTCAACACAACTACTAAAAGGCAACTGACATAATGGGAGAAGATATTTGCAAATGACATACCTGATAAGGGATTAGTATCCAAAATCTATAAGGAACTTAATCAAACTCAACACCCGAAAATAAATAATCCAGTTAAGAAATGGGCAGAAGTCATGAATAGACATTTTTCCAAAGAAGATGTATAAAATGGCTAACAGACACATGAAAAGGTTCTCAAGATCATTTATTATCAGGGGATTTACAAATCAAAACCATGATAAGATACCACCTCACACCTGTCAGAATGGCTGAAACTAACAACACAGGAAACAAATGTTGGTGAGGATGTGGAGAAAGAGGAACCATCTTACACTGTTGCTGGGAATGCAAACTGGTACAGCCACTGTGAAAAACAGTATGGAGTTTCCTCAAAAAGTCACAACAGAATTACCCTGTGACCCAGCAATTACATTACTAGGTATTTACCTAAAGGATACAAGCTGATGAATGGAAAAAGAAAAGGAGGTATATATATACAACGAAATGTTGGCCATCAGAAGGAATGGAATCTTGTCATTTGCCGCAATGGTGATGGAACTAGAGTGTATTGTGCTAAGCAAAATAACTCAGAAAGACAAATACTGTATGATTTCACTCATATGTGGAATTTAAGAAACAAAAGAGAAGAACATAGGGGAAGAAAAACAATCAAAAGAGAGAGGAAAACAAATCATAAAAGACTCTTAACTACAGAGAGCAAACTGAGGGTTGATGGAGGGAAAACAGTGGGGAGTGAGCTAAATGGATGATGGGTATTAAGGAGGGCACTTGCTGTAAATAGCACTAGGTATTACATGTAAGTCATGAATCACTAAATTCTACTCCTGAAACCAATTTTACCATATATGTTTACTAACTAGAATTTAAATAAAAACTTGAAATCAACAAAAAAAAATAAAGAATAATGTTCTTAACTATCCTGGCAGTAGCAAAATGGTCAGGAAGGTTTATTACCAGGGCTTATTGGTGATCACTTTTAGGAAAATGCTATACAGGTATCAGATGTTTTTATTGTCACTGATTTGTAAAGTAACAAATGTTGATGGTTTGTAGACATGCAGGCAGCTCAGTTGCTCTGTTATTGAGAAAAAGACATTACTTTAAAAAAACTGTGTGGGTGCAGTGTGATTTTTCTGGACTGATATTTAAGACCAATTCTAAGCACATAGGGGAAAAGATCTATTACTGAAAATTATTTCAGAAATTTTACCGTGGTTCATTTTGGAAAAGATTACACACCATGAATAAGGCTCATTGGTACTGGATTAAGAACTCCTCAAGAGTAGGTTCTAAGGGACAAAGTCATCACACCCCAGTGGCTCAGAGGGACAGAACAAGTAGAACACTCTTGTTCTCATCATCCTGAATAATAACCAGTGGGCCACCAGGGTCTGGACTGATGTCCTCTTTGGAAGGTCATTATTTTAATATCAGAAGTTTAATATCAGAAGTTTTTGATGCTGATATAAAAACTTAAAAGCATGTTTTTAAATTTAATTTTATTGCTTTTGTGACCTTACTGGATTTTAACTTGTATGCTTGTTTTAGTTTTGTGTTTTTCTAAGATTTGTAACAAAAATATAGCTTGTTCTATATTTGTACTCTTGGGTCCGTTATCAAAGGAACGAGACTGAGACAAAATGAAAGTTATGCAAAGCCTTATTCTACGCCAAGCATTAGAAGTTAGACTGACCAGCCAGGGGCAGACTGACTGGCCAGGGCTGCCTCTGAAGAGAGGGACCACCCCTTGGTCTTATAGGCTACTTTTATAGGGCACAACTGCAGACCTCTACATATGTGACTTTGGCTGATTGGATGTTTCCTACCTGTGTGTTTTAATAACAGTTACCCGGAACCAATACTAGTAACTGCTGAGACATTTATTAAACAACAAAATGGCCTTGTTTTAGGTATGTGTTTTAGCAACGGTTACCCGGAACCGGTATCAGTAACTGCTGAGGCATTTATTCAACAACAAAATGGCTACGTAGGCAACATGGAGTCACTATGGCTAAGTAGACCCAGGCAGGCCCTAGGGATTTAACAGGTTTTAACGTGGAATTGGCCCCAACAGTACATACTTACTTATGAAAATATATTTTGGGCAGGTAGGAATACTTTACTTTTTTAAAGGGTATATATATGTTGACTTTGAAAAAATCTGATCTGTACCTATATTTTAAATTTAGAGTCTGGATATTGATGGAAGTGATTTCTCAATTCTGTATTTCACTTCTTCCCTTATCAAAAACCTGAGTGTTTTTTAAAAAAGATCTGATTAATAATGATATGGAGCTGAAGGAGTTTGTACTATATTATAATGAGAATGGTTTTTTTAGGTTTCTTATAATGTGGCTAAATGTTTTAGAAGGATAATTTCATAAACGATGAAACAACAAAAAAATGTACATATGCACACAGACACACAGAGCTATCTAGTTAACAATATGGTCTGAATATGTGCCCCCAGGATAAAGACTTTAATTAAGTAACATACTAAGTAACATAATTAATTAAGTAACATAAGTTAATTAAGTAACATATTTCGGGAGGGTTTGGTGGTTCTTACTTTTTTAGTTAATTTTAAGCATTTGCTAATGGTACTAAAATAGTTTTTTTAAAGATTTATTTATTTATTTTGGGGAGAGAGCACATGAGCGGGAAGGGAAGAGGGAGAGGGAGAGGGAGAGAGAGCTTCAAGATGACTCAGAGCTGAGCACGGAGCCCAACATGGGACTCCATCTCACAACACTGAGATCATGACGTGAACCAAAACCAAGAGTCCAACACTTAGCCGACTACGCTACCCAGGCACCCTGGCACCAAAATATTTTTGACTTCTCAGACTTATGTCACTTATACTTATTTATACTGAGATCACCCTCTGTTTTCTGAACATATTCATCTCTTACTGTTCTTATCTTTCTGGACTATATACTCTGCCCATTTCCTCATTCTGATGAGACAGTGTTTGCCAAGTGACCCAAGATGGTGTTCCAGTATAATGGAGACCAAACAGGCTGTGGCCCTTGTTTTTCTTTTCTTTTCTTTTTTCTTTCCCCTCCTCTCATCTTCTCTCCCCTTCCCTCTCCTTCCTTCCTTCTTTCCTGTTCTTGTTGTTCCTTCTCCTCCTCCTCCTCCTCCTCCTCCTCCTCCTCCTCCTGTTCCTCATGATGGGGGCGGCGCAGAGAGAGAGAATCTCAAGCCATCTCCACCCTGAGCACAGAGCCCGATGTGGGGTTCAATCTCAATGACCATGAGATCATGACCTGAGCCAAAATCAAGAGTCTGACACTTAACTGACTGAGCCATGCATGTGCCCCATTATTTCAGTATAAACAGGTTTTTGGGAAAATCAAATGGAAAAGCAAAAGTAAATAGGGAAATAATGCAGTTTCTTTTGACTCTTTTGTTGGATGTTAATTTCTCCCTCACTTATAAGATGTGAGAGAGTTTCACAAATGGAAACATCCATAGAAGCCAGGGGTTCCTGCCTTTATCCGGGAGACCTCCCTGTGAAACTTCTTCTTCAAGTGTCTTACTAGAGTATATATCAACACCTAGTGGCAGAAAAACCCCTGTGTCATATTCTGGTATCACACCTTTCTAATTGCCTGTCATTTTTACCATGTTGATTAGAAATATGACTCCTGGGATGCCTGGGGTGCTCAATGGGTTAAAGCCTCTGCCTTCAGTTCAGGTCATGATCCCAGAGTCCTGGGATCAAGCCCCGCATCGGGCTTTCTGCTCAGCAGGGAGTCTGCTTCCCTTCCTTTTTCTCTGCCTGCCTCTCAGCCTACTTGTGATCTCTCTCTCTCTGTCAAATAAATAAATAAATAAATAAAATCTTTAAAAAAAAGAAATATGACTCCTAGAAAAGCTTATCAGTTGGCCCTTATTTTGTCTTGTGCAACCTAAGAGAATGTATTCTTCATCTTCATGTCTCAGCTTCTCTGAGGATTTGAAGAGGGACACCAATAAGACTGAAGTTGAGCTCATGGAACAGTTTCTTGTGTCTGAGTGTTTTGAGTCTCACGGTCATCATGGTTACGTTTCCCATCTAGGTTGTCAGCATCCCTTTTCAAAAGCAGAGCTGTTATCCAGAAATGGATGAGCTATTTGGAGTATGGTATGACCACATTAGAGTAAAAAGGTTCACATCTCCTGCATACATTTTCTTAACTTGAGATTGCATTTATGCTCTGGACACTGCAATCCCTTTCTTATTAGGAAATACAGAATGTGATTTTTAAAAAGATTTATTTATTTATTTATTTGATAGAGATCACAAGTAGGCATAGAGGCAGTCAGAGAGAGAGGAAGAAGCAGGCTCCCTGCTGAGCAGAAAGCCAGATGTGGGGCTTGATTCTAGGACCCTGAGATCATGACCCGAGCTGAAGGCAGAGGCTTTAACCCACTGAGCCACCCAGACGCCCCCAGAATGTGATTTTTTAAAATGGCTTCATTTTTATTAAACATTAGACTTGAGTGTCTTTATCTTAATTGATTGTTGCATAGAATGAGCTGGTGTTGCTCTGAACATTTTGTTACACCTGATGCATAATCATGACTACATTGTGATTCTTGGCAAAAGGGAGAATTGTTGGTCTTCTTGAGTCCATTGCTGTGTAGCCTGAGCTTTGTGAACTCTTGGGTAGAGCTGTCTTCTCCTTTATCACCAGGTCATCCTGCTCCTCCTACATGGATGAGGACTGTGACTCATTGGCCCTCTGTGACCCTGTGCAGAGGATGAATTGTGAGGTGGACAGCCTTCCCGAGAGCTGCTTTGACAGTGGCTTGTCTACCCTGAGAGACTCCAACGAATATGACTCCGAGGTGGAATACAGGCACCAGAGGGCACTTCAGGGGTCACACGGCACGCAGGAGAGCTTTGGGGATGATGCTTCAGATGTAGACGTAAGCCCCAGAAATCACTGTCTCCTGAGCCATACCTTCGATGGAAATCTATCACCCTGTTTGACTTGTATCTGTCAGGGGAATACGACTTAAAGGTTATAAATATGAAACATAGTCAATAGAATGTATTTTTCTTCATCAGGGTAGGGAGAAATTTTCACAGATTGCCATTTGGGGTGACTCTGTTCCATAACAGAACTGACTATAGATTCATCTGTGTATTTTTCTTCTCTTTAATCCATAATATATATGTGTAATGAGAGACTTTGTTTTTTAATGGATGACTAAAAAAAAATAATAATAACAAAAACCAGGTTCCTGATATAAGGGATGAAGAGACGTTTGGTGCCGAAGGTGTGGCTGCCATCTTAGACTGGAAACCCCAGGGGTCCGCTAGTGAGGGCAGCGTCGTCTGTTCTTCAAGAAAGCCCATCTCAGCTCTGTCACCACAGGTAGGTAGTTTCTGGGATATTTTATTCATGAACACTGTGAATTTTCGGTGCCTTATAACTTATTAGGAAGACAACTGGCATGGCCTTTGTCACCCACTGTGGCTTTGTCCCCCTAGACAGACGTGGTGGATGGCGACCATAAATCTTCCAGCTCACAGAAGGCTTACAAGATTGTGCTTGCTGGGGATGCTGCAGTGGGGAAGTCTAGTTTCCTCATGAGGCTCTGCAAGAATGAATTTCGAGGAAATACAAATGCCACCCTGGGTATGGTTCCTTCTCCATTTGGTAATGGGGAAATGACCTACTTTTAGCTTAATTTTATTTTTCCATAGAAAGTATATACACAGGTCTCTCTGTATACATATATAATATATAGGTGTGTGTGTGTCTGTGTGTGTGTGTGTGTGTGTGTGTGTGTGTTTATCCTTATCTACAAAATGGTCTTCTGTTTTGGTGAAGGCCCAACTTTAGGAAAAGAAGACTGACAAAGGACAGAGGTATCCACTTAGCCAGTCAGAGCAGCCAGACCAAGCTTAGAGCCAGAGATGACAGATTCATTTATTCAGCAGACATTTCTTGAGTTCTCCTAGGAGCACGATACTGCTGTAAGTGCTGAGGACACACAAGGAACAGAGGCAGCTAAATCCCAGCCTGCAGGAAACTTCACCCCAAAGGACAGCAATGGGTGGAAAAAGATGAAGTTTGGAGAGAGGTGCAGTTTTACACAGGGTGACCAGGGAAAGCTTTTCTGATAAGCTGTCACTTGGCAAAATGACATTGTTGATGGCCATTTTGTCATGGTCAAAATCATAGCCAGGTGTAAGATCCCTTCCCCTCCTTTACAGCAGAATACATGAGTAAGCCGTTCTGAGAACAAGAGAGAAAGTGTCCTGATTTCCTAAATTTGCATACTAATCAGTAGAAGGAGTTGAAGGTTTGCAAATTATCATTTACCTTTCTTCTTTATCTAAAGAGTTCTTATTTTGATGATGAGAAATATTAGAACAGATTGATTATACCCTCTTCACAGTGGGCGTCTTTGTAAATTCATGGTTCTCCATCATACCCCTGAAGGTAACAAATCTGCAAGTTCACTTTGATTTGGTTCCTGAAAAGACCACCGCGTTTTGTTCGGTTGCTCAAGAGCATGGTGTATATGCACACCTCCCACGCATCCACACACAGATACATGCACACGTACACACGTCCACATGCACACAAGCACACACACATAAACACGCAGAGACATATCGACTTCATGTCATCACACGGACAAACAGAACGTAGATTTTCCTTTTGTCTGCAGCCGAAAGCCTTCCACAGCTCAGCCAACCTGCAGAGGGTGCCTCCATGCACATGTGTGTTCTGACTTGTAATTAGTGTTTGAAGATTGCTGTCCTTGAAGGCTACATTCATCCCTCTCTACCTCATTGAGCTATCAAGTGTTGCAGTTGGTTTAGAGTTGGGACACACACTCAGGGGTGTGCTCTTGCGCTAGCGAACCGGCCCATGTGCCGTGTGTGTAAAGCTGGCATGCTGTGGCACTCCGCATCGTTAGGCCCTCTTCCATGCCCCCCCAGTAACCCCTCCCCACCCCCCCAGACCACAGTTTTCTCTCTCGGGCCTCTCCTTCCCTCCTTCCCTGTGTCCCACACATGGGTTTGGGAGCTTGTTGCAGGGGCTGAAATTTTTAGAAGTTATACTCTCAGCCTTGTCCTGGTTATACTTTGGGTTTATAGATATTTTTGGAGAAATTGTTTGGCTCTCGTAGATCATACCCCCAAATTATTCTGTTTCCCTCCACTGAGTCGTTCCAGCCCTCAGAGGTGGCTCTGTCCCAGTGCAAGATTGCCATGAGATTCTTCTAAATGGAGGCTTATCTTAGAAAACGAGAAAAAAGTGAGAATGAAAGAGATGAAGAAGGGGTAGCACTTGACCAACAGACTGATTAGAACTGGTATTTACACGCTTTCCTCTTTGCCAGGTTTAGAAGTATCGCCAAGTCTTACTTCAGAAGAGCAGACGGCGTTCTGCTGTTGTATGATGTTACATGCGAGAAGAGCTTTCTCAATGTTCGAGAATGGGTGGACATGATCGAGGTAAGATATCAAAACACAGAAACAAACAAAAAACTACACGGGCGTCATGGGGTGATGGGGAGCATTTGCACCATGGCCCTGGCCTTTGCAAATTCTTGTTTAACCTCTCAGAAGTTCAGTGTTTTCGCTTGGTGATGGGAAGAAGTTTGGCTCTCTGTAGAGAGATTTTGAGGCTGGGAGATATGACCTCCAGGTCATGCAGAACCCACGGGGCAGTTGGAGAGTGGAAGCTGCTGTTGTCAGTGGAACTTGTTCAGTGTTTGATGAATGCACAGCATTTTTCCCCTGGCAGGATGCAACCCAGGAGAGTGTTCCTATCATGTTGGTAGGAAACAAGGCCGATCTCCGTGATGCTGCCGCAGCAGAGGAGCAGAAGTGCGTCCCAGGATACTTGGGAGAAAAACTGGCCATGGTAAGGGTGAAAGTGGGGCTGTTGGAATAGCTGTAGCCATTTGTGAGCTTTACAGTTGGCGACCCTTCACTCCTGTCTACGTTCACTTAACAAGGTTCTTTGACAGCCCTTCACCCCTTTCGATGGGACTTCTTACTCAGGCAGAACTCCCAGTGTCCCCCTGCCCTTTATTTTTTTATTTTTATTTTATTTTTTAAAATTTATTTATTTGAGAGTGAGAGAGAAAGAGCAGGCATGAGTATGAGCAGGGGTTGGGAGTGGAGGGGCAGAAGGAGAGGGAGAAACAGGCTCCTCACTGAATAGGAAGCCTGACATAGGGCTTGATCCCAGGACCTGAGCAAAGGCAGACACTTAACTGACTACGCCACCCAGGTGCCCTCCCGACCCCTACCCTCGCCACATACACTTTAATGAATGTTAAGTAATTGTACCAAGGATTAAACCTCTCATGGAGGTAAAATGATCACTTGGGCAATTTTTCCCATTGAAGAACTTTGACAAAGGAGCCAGAAGTATCCTGCCTTCCTCCTGACCCTCGGCCAGTTCCTGGACTCCTCCTAGTTCTGGAATCCACGTCAAGAAAAAAAATGGGTGTCCTGTTTAGAAAACATGGTTTAATTCCAGAAGGTTACTGTGCCAAAGGGCAGTGTGTTACCAGCTGGAAGAGAATTTGGAAAGTTGTTTTTTTTTTCTCTAAGATTTGTGCTTAGTTGAATAGTCTAAAATTATTTTTGGTTGTGGGCTTGTATAGAATGTGAGGCTCATTTTGATCCAGTTTATTACGGGGGGCAGCATTTATCTCCCGCTATTACCAGTGTGTGAGGCTGCTCCAGGGCCCCCTTAGGACCTGGCTTTCCCAAACAAGGCATCAGAGGCACCTGTGGGTGGCTAAGTCCACGCCATTGCAGTCTGGTTTGATACCACTGCCTCTGTGGTCTGCTTCAGCCCATGGACAGCCTGTGCTGTAGTATGGCACGTGGACTGTAAAAACAAGGGTCAATGCCACTGTTTTAAATTGGAAAATCTTTCTTGTTTTGAGTTTTAAAACTATGAACCAAACATGCTAAACATCAGAGCTAGGCAGCGAAGCACAGAAGAGATTCATTCAACACGTTTAATCACATGCACTTGATCATGTGTGGAGGAAAGACTGGAGCACACAACAGACAGTCCGTGTCTTCATGTAGTTCATTTCTGGGGGATACACAAGAAATGTATGTAATCCACGTGCAACATGGTTCCGCATGCCCCCTTAGAGAGCATGTGATTCCCCGCCACATGCCAGGTTTATCCCCTCCTCATGATTTCAGAGTTCCCAAGGTTTGCTCACTTTTGCATCTTGTGACCCCTACCCTCCTGTAGCCTCAGAGAGACCCTCCATGTCACCCCATAACATCCTAGCCATAAAATTTGGAAACAGTGCTACACATTTCCACTAGAAATTCATTCACATTCATTGTAGAATTTTTATAGTTTTTTTGTGGAATTTTTACAGATTTTCCCCAGGCTCATGGGTAAACGTCCCACTGTGGACTCTTACTCCCTCCTTTTGTTCTCTCTCTCCATGCTCCAGAGCAGCCATGACATCCTCCCCTTATCCCACACAGAATTGTGTCACCTACACCCAGGCCCAAGGCCCCTGCAATTCTCCTTCCTGAAAGGACATTGTCTCCAGGCAAAGATGCACAAAAATACCTTCATCAATTACAATTGTGGCAAGTGCAGCACAGAGAAAACACAGAGGGCTGTGAGGTTCCTAATAGCAAGACCTGACAGGGACATGCCAGGCTTAGACAACACTGAAACTTGATTTCATGGGAGGATTATGGAAAAATTCAAAAAGTAAATAGGAGTCAGCCTGGAGAAGGGGGTTGATGGGCGTAACCCAGGTAATGGGAACAGCAGGTGCAAAGACCGTGAGATAAGGGGGAATTTGGAACATTGGAGAAACAGAGGGAAGATTAGAGTAACCAGAGCATTGAGAGCGAGGGTGGAGGCTGGCGGGTAAAGCTAGGAGTTGGGCTGGGACTACATGGAGGCCTTGTCAGCGATGGGGAAGCATCTGAGCGTTACTTGAAGAGGAATGGGAAACACTGAAAGGTGTGAAGCAGGAGAGTGATATGATCTGTGGTCATACCCATAACCACTGGGAGATAGAATAATAGAGCCCTAGACAGCATCCATTGGGTTTAACAACACGGAGGTTGCTGAATCTTGAAGGCAAAGATGATAGTGTGAAGGGATGCGAGTTAGCTGCCGGCCCAAAGGAGACATACTTTTGATGGACATGTAATTCGTGAGTGGTTACCTTAAGCTACCATTTTTACCACTCTCAGATTATCTGATAGAGAACGTTTGTAGCAACTGGTAGGACCATGGAGAATAAGAACCTTAAAACATGAAATGGTGTATTGTGCTTGCTTTTAAGGCAAAATAAAAAGTCCCCTGACTCGGAGCTGTTGTGTCTGGAATAACTAGACCCAAATTCACTATTTTTAAAGTATCAAAACCATGAATCCTATTTCTTAGCTGTTAGAATACTCAACAGGACAATATGTTTATTTTATTTATTGGTTTCGAAAGCTAAAATTCCAGGAGCCTTAAGTAAAGGCTTCATTTAATTGTGTTTATTACTTTTCTACAGACTATGGGGCATTATTCTGTGAAACCAGCGCCAAAGACGGCTCCAATGTAGTGGAAGCTGTTCTCCATCTTGCTCGGTAAAATGTTGTCTTATATTTGGAAAACTGAACGCAGGATTGTATTTTCACGTAGTTGGTGCATATGCCCGATTTCTGGGTCATAATGTGAATATACATTGGAAAACACTGTCTCATATTTCAGTGGTGGTTAGAGAAACAATTGAACATGGATTTTAGAAAAACTAGTAGTGCTGCTTATTCACTGTGAACGTTGGCAAAATACCTTTACTGCCAAACAAAGCAGGTGCATCTGAGGTGTCGCTGACATTTCTGCAAAATGTCACCACAAAGCTAATAGTTGACTTGTATGAATCATTTCCAGGAACCAGATTTTAAACACAAGAGACTATTATGAAATTAGCTACCTATTATGACATTTTCTGGGATAAAGGAGAAAAAAGGCAACTCAACAAAGCAAATTGTGTATCATGCTAGTTGGAAGCACTTTATTAAAATAATTACTCAGGTAATTATTAAGCTCAGGCAGTGGTGTTAATAATAAATAACATTTTGGGATATGGATTAGAATGAAAATTACATCATTGAGGAACTTGGATATAAATGTGAGTGTTTTTTAATCCTTAGAGTAAATTTGAATTTTAAGAAATAACAACATTATCTTTTAGATTTATGTCTTCTGCCTGGTTTTCTGTCACAAATGAAAAGATGATTCTTTACTGTCCTGAAAAGATTAAATATCCAAAAGAAAAAAGAAAAGAAAAAAAGAAAAGAAAATGAGCATGAACAAAATCAGGCCAGTGATCTTTAATTGCTGATGAAGCAAAGCCATAATTTGGGGTGTGTAGTTTTTTTTCTGATCAGATGTGAAATTTTATAAGAATCTTAGCTTTAGTATGATAGATGGCTTCTTCTGCTCCTATCCAGTGACAAGTAAAACACATCGCAGTGTTCCAATGCTGCTTTTCTATTGATGACTCGGTGTTGATAATGCTTACCAGCTGTGGAGTCGGACGAGTCCCTCCTCCCTCTTGGCATCTCTCGTCTGTAAAATGAGGGATGGGGCTGGAGAAGCGACCCCAAAGGTCCTCTCTGATTCTGCCAGTCTGTAGTTCTACACAGAACCACCGGTATGCCACGGAATACTGATCGCTACTTCCTGCTGAGTTCATTGTCTTACAGGATCATATTACAGTTAAAGTGACTCCAGATTGCCGCGGTCACACCCAGATTGCGGCATCGATGCTCTTTATTGTATCACGATGGTGGGCGAGGCTGTGAGCCGCCTGTGCTTTCTCTGCAGCCACCACACAGCCTCGTGCTTTCTTACCCGGCACACCTGTGCGCAGAGGCCTTTTGATCACGAGGTCCCTCCTTGGGAATCACTCACCAGGGAGTTATTTTATTGTTGTTGTTGCATTATGGCCTGGTGTGAGGTCCCTGGTTTCATTATGTTAGCAATGTGTTAAATATGAAAATTATAAATAAAGCAAATATTTAAAAATTTTAATTTGCCTTATATCCTGCCTTCAGATTTGCTTATTAAAGTGCCTAAGTCTTACATGGAAATGGTAGAGTTGCCACTGGTGAAATGATCGTTTTTAAAGTTTTACATCCTGAGGCACCTGGGTGGCTCAGTCCGCTGAGGGTCTGCCTTCAGCTGAGGTCATGATCCAAGAGTCCTGGGATCAAGTCCCACATGGAGTTCCCTACTTAGTGGGGAGTCTGCTTCTCCCTCTCCCCACTGTTCGCATGCTCTCTCTTGCTATCTCTCTCTCTCAAATCAATAAATAAAATCATCTAAAAAAAGCTTTTACATCCTTTAGAAAGTTATGTATAATGTAAAATATGTTACATTCTCAATTTAGATCTTGCAGGACAGTTACCATCATGGCCGCTTTCATGCTGCCTCATGTCATAAAACGTGAGCTAGACGAGTTTATGGATTTGCACTGTCTGAAACAGAATTCTGTTTTGAGGGGAGGCCACGAATGTTTGGTTAACACTCTGAACTACTAGTATGGCTTTTTTCTGGAAACCTCTCAATCCCAGGAAAAGTGTTTCCTAGAAATGCAGTTTCCTCCCAGTACTGACAGGACATTTATCACAATCATTGTCCATTGGCAAGTGAACTTGCCAGCACCAAAACCACAGGCTTTGTACTTTGCAGTAGATTCAAGTTCCAAAGGGTTTAATTGATCAATGGTCTGAGATTTGAAAGGAAAAAAAAAACAATAAGTGCTCAGGCTGATATTTCCATTCAGCCCAGGAGCTGAGCCTGTTGGGAGAAAATCTGCCGATGAGACAGAGTCACCTTACATGCAGTTGTCAAGCATGTGGTAGTTTTTATGAGAGAGTGTAGTTTTCCCAGGCTTACACCTATTGTAGTTGTTTGGAATATCTGTCTGATTTCCTTGAAGTGGGAGGGACATGCCTGTACTTATGGTGGATTAGAGAAACCAAAGGCCAGATGGACCATGTGGGTACATATTTTTCCTCCCTAATACTCGCTTTCAGATTCAATAAGATATCTGCATTATTGTGAGCACTCAGTCTGTGGAGGCCCCGTACATGGTTCAGTACTGGTATTGAAGAAATAAATATTTGCAGGACATGCAGTGTAATGAGAGGGGAAAAAGAGAGAGAGAGAGAGAGAGAAAACATTTGACCAGACAGTCAGATGCTTGTAGCTGGTAGAGGCTATTGGACCGCCTAAAGGGAGAGATGAGTTTTCTTGTGAAGGTGCTATGACTAGTATACCCATTGCACAGATAAGAAAGTGGAGGACTAGAATGCATAATCAGCCTGCGCAAAGTGACACAGCTACTAAGTGGCAACACTGGGGCTTGTTGCCACCACCCTGGCGCATTGGCTTGTTGCTTCCCTGTTGGCAATCTCAGGATTGCATTCCATATTCTCTTCTTCTTTACTCTCTCTCTGCCTAATGTAGTCCATCCCCAGGGCTTTTAGAACTGTCTCTAGCTGGCGACTTTTCCAATTTCAATATTTTTAACCTCCGCCTCTTTTTAAAATTTCATAACCATATCCCCACCCACCACCCAGAGGAAATTCCAGAGGCGTGACTGTATCCAACATGTGCAAGCCCTCACAGCCTGGCCTCACCCACCTTTCTGGTTGCATCTCTTAATCTTCCTTCCCAAAGGAATGATAATCTGTAGACACAGCAAACTTAATTCTAGTTCTGGCCAAGCTCTTTTTTGTCTCCTTGCCTTTATGCATGCTGTTCCTTGCACCTAGAATCTCCATTCCTCATTAAGCGAAGGCCACTTCCTGTTCTTTCAAGAGGTCCCTCCAGTGTCAAAGTGTCCACACAGCTCCATCTCCATCTGCGGGTTTCCTTCCCCACAGACCAGCACAACTGGTGTACCGTGCATGTGTGTTAGCAGCGGTCTTGGGACCTGGGAATGAGTTGTTTAGCCTTCTCTCTCTCCTTCAGCGCTCACTAATAGAAGGTCCCAGTGTTTGGCATAAATTGAGCATTTGTTGAATGACCAAATGTCTGAGATGATGCACTTGGAAGTTGTATTAGTTCTCTGTTGTTGCTGTAACAAATTCCCACAAGTGTTGTTGCTTCAGCAATGCACGTGTATCACGTTCCAGTTCTGGAGGTCAGGGGTCTGAAAGGATTCTTATGGGGTGTTCTAGGTTGGATCGTGTACCTTCCTTCTTCTCCTGGGTCTTTGTTTCCTCGTCTGTGAAGTGAGGATAATAATGCTCACCTGTCACCTGTCAGGGATGCATGTGTGTTTGTGTTGTGTGATTGTTTATGTGCATTAAATAAGAAAAATGTGAAAACATATAGTATAGTGTTTATTAGCTGTCCTTCAGCAAGAATTAATTCCTCCCTCTTTCTTTTTTTTTTTTCCTTCTCCTGAGATATCTTGTTTCCAACTTAGTGTAATGGTTTTCAAAAGTTGACACATATCAGCACCTTCTGGAGTCCTGCTGACCAATTTCGCTGCCATGGACCACCTGAATGTGGCGAACCCAAATTGAGATGTGCTGTAGGTACTGAGTATGTACTAGATTTTGAAGACAGTATAAAAATCATAAAATACTTCATTATTATTATTATTGATAAAGTGATAATATATTTGCTATATTGAGTTAAAATATATTAATAAAATTAAGTTTACCTGTTTTTTACTCTTTTTAATATGGCTACTAAAAAATTCAAGTTTACACATGGATTGCATTATATTTTGATTGAACAGTGTTGCTGTACTAGGAATATGCCAGTTCTTAGTAGGTTCAGTTATCTGCTGCTGTGTAATAAACCAAAACGTGGTTGCCTGAAACAACTACCACTTTTTAGTTTCTTGAAATGATCAGATCTCAGCTGGAAGTTTCCTCTACTGTTCTTGCTTGGGGTGTCTCATGCATTTGCGGTCAGGTGGCCGTGGGGTAAAGCTGAGGCTGGGTGTCTGCCACCAGGGTCCTTGTCCTTCTGGCCACTCTGCTGGCCCTCTCCACTGAGGACCCCTGGAAGCTGAGAGCAACTAGGCCTTATTAATGCTTGGTTTGGAGTCCCAGCCCCCCATTCCCCCTGCATTCTGTTGATCTAAGCAGTCATAGAGCCAGTATTGTCAAGGGACAGCCCATGGTGGGAGCTCCTCAGGCTTGGTGGGGAAGGTGGGATTGTTTGGGGGCCTCCTGGGGAAGAGCTGTCACAGTCAGGAGTGCCATTCAGGGTCTGCATGTTTCATAGGCATCCCTGGGAACACGCTTGGAAGGATACTATCCCTAGGAGGTTTTCACTTGTGAAAGTGAAGATTGTTTGTCATTGTAGCCTCTAGCTGTTAATTCTAAAGGAAAGTTAGGAAGAGGCAGAAGGAAGATTTTTTCCTGGATTTTATGCATTCATCATTATCTCCATGATCCTGTATAATGAAAGAGTGGTTTTGAAGTCATCATTGCTTTTGTTAAGGTCAGCAACTACTGGTAGGCGATGGAAACCAGGTTCCAGAGTGCTAAGGAGGGAGGTGTGCATGTGGCAGACTGTAAAGCATGTGAGACCACAGGAGAGAGCAGTGGTAGGATGCATGTGTGTGTGTGTGTGTGTGTGTGTATGTGTGTGTGCATGCGTGTATGTGTGCGTGTTCCTGTGCATGTGTGTCTCATGTGTGCCTGCCTCTCACATGCGTGAGCATGGCCTGTGCTCAGAGTTCAGGCATGGTTCCAGGCCTGGCTCTGTGGCTTCTCCAGCCACGTGACCGAAGGGAAACCACTTCACCTTTCGTTCTTTGCCTTTGCTTCCGCACATATAAAATGGGGCCCAACAAATTCACATGGTCCTTGCGAGAACGGTGTCCGGATGACATACAGCAAGTGCTCAGCCGTCTTGTTTTTATTTCTATAGAACCATTTGTGGTTTAGTTTTGTACCTCAGTAATTCATTCTCTCTCTCTCTGTCTCTGTCTCTCTCTCTCCCTCTCTCCCCTGCCCCCTTCCCCCAGGGAAGTGAAAAAAAGGACCGATGAATATGAGAGCAAGTCCATTACCAATCTGACCGGGAGCAGTTCCAGAAAGTCAACGCAGATGAAGAACTGTTGCAATAGTTAAATCCCAAACATCCTTGGCCTGTCAGGTCTTTAGGCCCAGAGTCTCGGGTGTCTGTGACTTGATTGCTTCTCACAGAGGTGTGTGTGTCCTCCAGACACGGCCAGGTGGAAGCTGACAGTGTGGGCCTAGCAACTGTGCTCTTAGATCCTTCTGGAGCCCTGGCTCTTTGCTATGTTTCAGTGAATGATTGGGGCCCCGTGGTTGAAGGTACTTGTGTCCTTACAGAGTCTCAAAAGAGAACATGTAAAAAATGGTAAAAAAAAATCATATGCTCAGATCAAAGCTGTGGAAGGAACTTCCTGATGTAGATTCACGTGGTAGCTGACTTTGTAGACAACCTAAAACAACATTTTTTCCCCAATATCTGTTACTAGAATACTAGTAAAAGGGGAGTATCATCCTAGCTTTGCTGTTAACTAACCTGTGGTCTCAGACGTGTCAGTAGCCCACGATAGATCTGTTTCCTCACCTGCAAAACAAGCAGCTTGGCCTTGCAGGCCTTGGTCTCTCGGAATCTATGCAATGTAAGGAGTGGGAAGGAGACCACGATGACCCACAGTTAATAAGGACTCTGGTTAGTCGGACTTTTTAAATATTGGGGCATTGATTTTTCTCATTTCTGAAACAACAGAATTTAATTGAGAAAAAATAATATTGTAGGCTTCAG
The DNA here is from genome assembly GCF_922984935.1 of Meles meles. Classification (NCBI taxonomy): domain Eukaryota; kingdom Metazoa; phylum Chordata; class Mammalia; order Carnivora; family Mustelidae; genus Meles; species Meles meles. The sequence continues at coordinate 71,723,706 of NC_060076.1, forward strand.
TGGAGATGGAAAAATCTATTTTTATATACAGAGGAAAAAACATTTGTGTGACAAAAAGTTAGGAAAAAAAAAACAAGGTACTGACATCTCCACAAAGTCTGTGGTTTAAGTTTCATGTTAAAAATTCTTTTTTTTTTTTTTTTTTAATAGACAAATTCAGAGTTAATTTATTCATATGTTGAACAAGTTTCTTTTCTCATAATTGTGACCAGCTTCAAAAGTAGTAAATAGTTTCTTTCTTTGGTGCTAAATCCACTTGATTGTCAAAGGTGTCCTGAAATTTGTGTTAAGGTATCTATTGAGGCCTTATCTATCAAACAACACATGTCCAACATCAGGCATTGATCCCAGCCCCATTCCCCCAAATCTCTCATCAGTTTCATGTTAAAAATTCTAACGAAAATCATAGGAGGCCACATACTGGTAAAAGTACAATGCCCAGAAAAGTTGTCACTCTTCACTTAAAAATATATACCAGCCAGTCATGGCCATGGCTAGGTAAAGACAGGAGCTGGAGTGACTGCTAATGGGGATGTGGTTTCTTTGGGGAATAAGAATGTTCTGGAATATATACTTTGATAATGGCTGCTAACTTGGTAAATATGTGAAATAACACTGAATTGTTAAAAGGGGAAAGTTTATGGGACCAACTTATATCTCATTTAAAAAAAAAACCACTACCACTTTAACATTTTGCCCAAGGAAAATGTGCATGATTGTTTCAGACCTTCTCATGATTTACAAGCATAATCTCCAATGGTACAAATCTCTGAACTCTGTCAAGGCCAGCGTTCACTACCTGAAATAATGAACAGTGAAGAAAATGTTATGTATAGTTTTGGAAACTCATCTCTTCACAAGAGGTGCTGTCCTTAGGAATGGGAAGTCAGAGTCCTTTGTTTAATATGACTAGTGACCCCTCCTCACCAACAATGTGGTGGGTCTTGCTCTCCTTCTAGAACGTGCAGTGCCTCCCAGATTTCCCCTCTGAAAGGTCTCTAACAGCTGAGGGAGTCAACACCTGACCCTAGAGAAGCCTGGTTTTTGGTTTTTGGCTTTGGGTTCTCAGTGGCCTTGAACCAATTAAGTTATCCCCAACTAGAGGTTTGAACTTACCTTGGTTCATATAGTTCCAGCTTCCAAGTAGTCTGCTGGAAAAACCTTAAATAATAACTTATTGATTGTATTACATAAGCTAATAACACTCCTTTTAGTTGAATTAAAACAATTCCATGGAGCAGTTTTTCCCATTTATGATTTTTATGATCAAATCTTTAATTCCCCAGCTTCATTTTCCTTTAAGTGAAAACTGACCAGATATATTACACACCAAGCTTATAAAGAGCCACAGCATCCTCGAATTTGCAAGAGCATGCCTTCTCTCTATTGACATCTAGGTGATTTTAACCACAAAGTTTGATCTATTCCTGGCAACTCTACCATGCATTTTTGTTCAATGGCTTAGGTCGCACCAAGTTTACATTTTTGACCAGAAAGAGCACCTCACTGGTTGAACAGTGTCAAACTGAACAGTGAAGGAGGTGTTATTTCTGTGCCATCGTGAGATGCACGTTTTGCCACTGCTGGTTACCTCTGTGGCATCTTTGGAACCCGGGTTAGAAAGGATCTGTGTGTTGACATATGGGACCGTTGTTCAGGTGTTTGGTGAAATTGCACAAAACTCTGTGAGGATAGTTGTTACTGTGTTGCCTTTATTTCCCCCCAGCGTTGTCTCTTTGCATTTGTCTGACAGTTTGTACGTAGAGGAGTATATCTTTGATACGGAAGTATTGCCTTGGCTTTTGTTTCTGGCTTGTATGGCTAGTACACCCACATTGACTTGGACAGAGACAAAGCACTCATCTTTATTCGAACCTGGGTAAGTGTTTTGGCAACAAAATCCAAATCAGAAACTTAGAGCTCTGGTGAGCAATCTTCTTTAAAGAAAAGCTACTTAGAAGCTCTTTTAGCTGCATTAGTGGGAAATCATCATTATCACCATTTCATTTCAGGAAGGTGTTTTCAAAGTGTATTTTTTTTTTTAACAAGGAGTTGAAATTTTATTTTCTTTTTCTTTTTTTTAAATTTATTTTCAGCGTAACATTGTTCATGGTTTTTGCACCACACCCAGTGCTCCATGCAGTATGTGCCCTCCCTATTACCCACCACCTGGTTCCTCAACCTTCCAGCCCCCGCCCCTTCAAAACCCTCTGGTTGTTTTTCAGAGTCCATAGTCTCTCATGGTTCATCTCCCCTTCCAGTTTCCCTCAACTCCCTCTCCTCTCCATCTCCCCATGTCCACCGTGTTCTTTGTTATGCTCCATAAATAAGCGAGACCATGTGATGCTTGACTCTCTCTGCTTGACTTATTTCGCTTAGCATAATCTCTTCCAGTCCCGTCCATGTTGCTACAAAAGTTGGGTATTCATCCTTTCTGATGGAGGCATAATACTCCATTGTGTATATGGACCACATCTTCCTTATCCATTCATCCGTTGAAGGGCATCTTGGTTCTTTCCACAGTTTGGCGACCGTGGCCATTGCTGCAATAAACATTGGGGTACAGATGGCCCTTCTTTTCACTACATCTGTATCTTTGGGGTAAATACCCAGCATTGCAATTGCAGGGTCATAGGGAAGCTCTATTCTTAATTTCTTGAGGAATCTCCACACTGTTCTCCAAAGTGGCTGCACTAACTTGCATTCCCACCAACAGTGTAAGAGGGTTCTCCTTCCTCCACATCCTCTCCAACACACGTTGTTTCCTGTCTTGCTAATTTTGGCCATTCTAACTGGTGTCAGGTGGTATCTCAATGAGGGTTTAACTTGAATCTCCCTGATGGCTAGTGATGATGAACATTTTTTTCATGTATCTGATAGCCATTTGTATGTCTTCGTTGGAGAAGTGTCTGTTCATATCGTCTGCCCATTTTTCGATATGATTATCTGTTTTGTGTGTGTTGAGTTTGAGAAGTTCTTTATAGATCCTGGATATCAACCTTTTGTCTGTACTGTCATTTGCAAATATCTTCTCCCATTCCGTGGGTTGCCTTTTTGTTTTGTTGACTGTTTCCTTTGCTGTGCAGAAGCTTTTGATCTTGATGAAGTCCCAAAAGTTCATTTTCGCTTTTGTTTCCTTGGCCTTTGGAGACATATCTTGAAAGAAGTTGCTGTGGCTGATATCGAAGAGGTTACTGGCTATGTTCTCCTCTAGGATTCTGATGGAGTCCTTTCTCACGTTGAGGTCTTTTATCCATTTCGAGTTTATCTTTGTGTATGGTGTAAGAGAATGGTCGAGTTTCATTCTTCTACATATCGCTGTCCAGTTTTCCCAGCACCATTTATTGAAGAGACTGTCTTTTTTCCATTGTATATTTTTTCCTGTTTTGTCAAAGATTATTTGACCATAGAGTTGAGGGTCCATATCCGGGCTCTCCACTCTGTTCCACTGGTCTATGTGTCTATTTTTATGCCAGTACCATGCTGTCTTGGTGATCACAGCTTTGTAGTAAAGCTTGAAATCAGGTAACGTGATGCCGCCAGCTCATGAAAGAAATTGAAGAAGACACAAAAAGATGGAAGACTGTTCCATGCTCTTGGATTGGAAGAATAAACATTGTTAAAATGTCTATACTGCCTAGAGCAATCTATACTTTTAATGCCATTCCGATAAAAATTCCACCGGTATTTTTCAAAGAGCTGGAGCAAATAATCCTAAAATTTGTATGGAATCAGAAAAGACCCCGAATTGCTAAGGAAAAGTTGAAAATCAAAGTGTATTTTTTGATTCAAAAATAATGTTTTTAGCCTAGAATTAATGTGGCACATTCATATAGTCTTGTGCAACTAATTCATCTTGACTCAGTTTTTCCTTTGAGGGCTTTTAAAATCACAATTATGCACTGCTCCTTTTTTTTTTTAATGTATCCTGACACACTGGATAATATTTTAATTTCATCATGGAAAAGAATGTTGGATAATAGACATTTTTCACTGTTAACTTTTAGCCTCATGCATTTTCATAATTCATATTTTCCACTTGCTGCTTTATATGACATATGTGACATTTGATTATTTAATGCCAAATGTGATTTGCATAAACTCAAGTCACACAACCCTCTTGGTGAAGATAAAATTGAGGTTAAAAGATAAAGATTTATTTTCATATTTGTACAGTGATCAGCTTCAGAGTTAAGGCTTTTATTGTATATGTGTTTAAGAAATTTCATATGTATATATTAAGTAGGCCTCTGAGTATAGAATAATTGTTTCATGATTTTGATTTACATGGTTTACATTTTCATAGTATCGGCCATATTTCATTTATACTGTTTATTTCTCTTCAAACCATTAATAGTTATACCATAAAGTATAATTTTTATAGCAGTACGAATGTCTGAGGAGCTACAAATATGTTCTGCATTGTAAATTCAATAAAGCATGCTTCCTTTGGTCTTCAGGCTGTTCCCTTCAGCTTTACCACAGGCATCCCTGAAGTAACTTTATTTCTATGGTGTGCCTGCATGAAACCATGCCTTTAAAACAGCTGTCTTTTTGGGCCTGGGCAGCTGGCTAGTTGCAGAAAAGAATGAATATGTGGCATTTGGTGCTATGGCCCAGCCATGTCACCTTGGCCAGCGGGGCATCAGGTCAACCAGCTTGGTGTGTGACAGCTAGAAACAGTGAGGCTTTTGTAGAAAAATTTCAGGACGTGTCCTGGCCATCCTCAGGACCTCAGGGGTTAGTCTCTTTCTCTGCCACCCATTCTGCTCCTTCCATCCCCCACACGGCCCCAGCTCATGCTCATCCCCCTGTTTTAGCTGAAACATCACTTCCTTTAGGAAGTCTTCCCTCTCCACCCCACTAAACTAGGATGAGGCTGCCTGCTCTCACCTGTGCAGCACCCTCTTTAACTGAGCAGCGTCCTTACTGCCCTTGTACTTGCTGAACTAGACGTATGCCTAGAGCCCTGAGCCCTTGGTCCGCTGCTGCCTCCCTTCTGCTGTATGCAGTGCTGAAATGGCTAAGCAAATAATTAACTTTAAATAAGTCAGGCTTTGCAGAGAGTTTCTACAAACACACGGAGGCACATACGCAGTAGTCATGGATGGTGTAATAAGAGGCAGCATATTTTAATCGCCACAGGTCTGAGCTCTGCAGCCAGCCTGCCTGGGTATGAACCCAGCCTCATATTCCTACTACTGGGGTAACAGTGAACAAGGGGCTTACCCTCTGTGTACCCCAGGGTCTTCTTTGGTAAAATAGAGATTAACGTACCATTCTAATGGGGTGTATATGAAGGGTTTGGAATAGTACCTGGCACTTGGATCACTCTCAATTAAAAAAAGATGTTTTGGGGGCACCACGGTGGCCCAGTTGGTTAAGCATCTGCTTTCAGCTCAGGTCATGATCCCTGGGTCCTGGAATGAGCGCCACATTGGGGGGGGAGGGTCCCTGCTCAGCAGGGAGTACGCTTCTCCCTCTCCCTCTACCCCTCCTCCCACTCATGCTCTTTTTCTCTCTCAAATAAATAAATGAAAATTTCCTTCTTTTTTTAAAAGATATTTTGAAACACCATTGATTGCATTGATTTTGGTCGGGACCTTAGGAACCGCCATGGATGAGTAGCAGAACTCAAATTTACCAGATTACCTGGGGATGGGGCATTGTAGAAGATTCACTTTGACATAAGTTCATTGACTACTTCCCATATATATTCTTGATATTTTGATGGACATGAAGTTGGGTATCACATGGCATAAGATATTGTATTGATGGATTGAAAGAGGAGGAAATCATTGAGAGAAAAGTGAAGGTCTGAAAGTAAAAGGGGAAATCGTGAAGGGATTCCTCATGTGTAGGACTGCCATTTATTAAGGTCTAACTGGATCAAGTAGTTGAAGGAATGGAGAGAACACCAGAGCTCTGATTGAGAGAGTGCATGTAAATGACAGTAGACATGGTAGTGGGTAAGGGGGCTCTTGAACTAAATAAAATGTAACCTTTATGTTTATACCATGACAGGTAGCCTGTTGAGAAGGATCTCCAATGGGTATATCCAACCATCCACAAGAGGGCAATTAATTCCCAGGAAAGCATAAGCTTTAAAGTAAAAATTACATCTTTTCTTTCCAGATCTAGATATTATAATATGATTTCATAGCTGAAAATGGAAAGCAGGCAAAAATGCCTCCACTCAAAATTACAGGGTCAAGTGTATTTTCAAATGCAAAATTTTGCAAATAGTTAACCAATTTCCTTTATTTTTTTCTGCATCTGTATCAGGTTTATTTGTGAATTTACATTTCTTATATTTTAGTAGAAAGGGGTTTAGTTGTAATGTCCTTTAACTTGTGACCTCTCAGGCTGGCAGTTCATGAGCTATATTTCATAGCATTTGACATGTACATTTGTAGGGTTTCTCTGTACCTTTGGATTTTGGCTTTCTGAAAAAATTTCCATGCAGGTTTTCAGGCACTCCCATTGTTGTGCAGCAGCGCAGAACTTAAGAGCTGGATAAAGATCCCTTCAGGGGCATCTCATGAATAGTTCAAGTGTCATTTTAGGGGTTCCTTAATTCACCACAACTATTTTCTTTTCTTTTAATATTTTTTATTTATTTGACAGAGAAATCACAACTAGGCAGAGAGGCAGGCAGAGAGAGGAAGAAGCAGGCTCCCTGGGGAGCAGAGACCCCGATGTGGGGCTCGATCCCAGGACCCTGGGATCATGACCTGAGCCGAAGGCAGAGGCTTTAACCCACTGAGCCACCCAGGTGCCCCTATTTTCTTTTCTTGATCAGTCATTCCAGAAACAGATGTTTTCCGTCTTAGATGAAATCCCCAAACTTTCCATGATCTCTAAGGCCCTCTGTGATCTGGATCCTACCTGTTGCTCACAATGATTCTAGACACTGGGGATGGTAGGTGAATAAGGCAGTCTCTCAAGCAGATTATATTCTGGTGGGTGTTGACACCAAATTTGTGAACAAATAAAGAAGATTCACATTCTGCTTCCTCCTCCCCTTTCTCTACCTCAGAGTCTACATTTCACCTTGGGCAATCTGTTCTCAGATATGTCATACCCTCTCTCCCCTACCCTTTACACAGGCTTTGCTTTCTGCCTGGAGCACCGTCTGTCTGCTTGTGTCCATTTGCCTAACCAGTTCCTGTCCACCCTGTGTGTCTCGGTTCCTCCCAGCAGGTTCCTCAGATCCTGAAGTCTGAGCTAGAGCATCTCCTCCATGATGTCTCCCTATAGTGCCCATCATAACATTTCATCAGTGGTTGCAATGATCAGCTGACTTGTGCACTTGCCATACTAGATGATTTCTGCCTCCTGCAGCCCTTTAAACTTGACTGAGTGAAGTAAACTTTCTCCACCCTGGAGCATACTTCAGCAGGCTCATGACTCTTCTGAGTCCTCTGGGTCAGGGTCTCAGCTTTCTTACACCACAGACTCCTCTGAAGCCCAGGATCCCCTCAAATTAATGTTTCTAATAAAGGAAACCAGTATCGTTGAAAGACTATTCTCAAGATATTTCAAAACTTTTGCGATAATGTGGAATTTGTATTGTTTTATTGGCATAAGATCAGTTGATAGAGCTAATAAGCACAGTACTTATGATGTAGTCATGAATGTAAGCTGTATTTTGGGATGTCTACACCAATCTAGAGTAAATTATGAATATCCATGGTTTTGTTGATGGTATAGTCACAGGTACCAGTGGTATTACTGCATTTTGTTGCATTTTATATGAAATGAAATGCTAAATTTCAGTTAGAGTTTAGTTAGTGAATATAAACATGTAATTTTTGTCCCAAATTAGAAATATGGATTTCTACCCATAGTGGCAATGGGCCCACGACCCCGAGTAAGATCCTCTGGCCATGGGTAAGAAGGTATGCTCAATGAAAATTCCCATAAAGTAATCAGAACTCCAAGTTTGACTTAGTAGTGTTAGTCTCTCTGCTCCAGCTCAGGCCTGCTTCATCCTGGAAACCAGAAATGGGACAAGAGGCTTGGTTGTCCTGGTCTGTCCTGCATCCCTAATGCACTACTTACAACTGATACACTCTCCAAGGCTCCAGGCAAGGAAAGCATGGTGCTTACACCTTGGATACTGTTTTATGCATTAGCAAGATAAATATCACAGAAGAAAAGGGATGCATGTGGCCAGCCATTCTTGACCATCATGTGCACTGAAGTTGAAGAAAAAAATATAACCCTTGAAGAAATGTGTTGGAGCCCACCTCCTGCCTCAAAACTGCAGTTCTGAAACTTGCCTGATTTAATGATTCCTCTTATAGCCATGAATACCGGCTGAGGAAGTAAGGAATGTATAAAGCCCTTAAACCCTCAAAAGCAAAAATAAAATAAGTTGATGACAAAACCTCCCCAGGGTGGCACATGGTGCATAAGATTGAGGATAAAATTGGGTTAAGAATCAGAAATATTGAATGTTTTCTGGAGTAAGATAGCATTTAAATTTTTGTCTCTCTAAAATACCATTAAAACTAGAGTCATATAGATTTTCTTTTAGATAGTTAGACCAACAAGAACAGAAGACAATTACAACAAAATTGTGATGCTGCAAAGTAGAAGGAAAATTGGGAGCTGAATTAACAACCTAAGGAATCTGAATCCTAAACCAGGAATGGGAAAAAGCTGAGAATAATCTAGATTTACATTGTGAATTTCCCAAAAGGCTGAGGAACTAGGGAAGCATGTGCCTCTGTAACTGGTGCAAGGAGGGAGGGTGGGGTAAAAGCAGTTTGAGAAGCAGTTCTATCCTTAAGTATTTTTCTCCCAGGCTGTGCCACTACCATCCAGACCAAAGTCCAGAGACTTTGGCGTAAAACAGAGCTGCTAGATTGGGGGATGGATGCCAGACACAATTGAGTGTTGGTACTATTCAAAAAAATGAGGGAATTAAGTGATACTACATATTCTGGGTAGTTGGTGCCAAAAGCCAATATTCCCCACTCAGCTTTCAGGACAGTGACAACCTTTATCTTCCCAAGACTGAAAGACTTTTCCCTGGAGTATGACCAGCCACAGGGGAAGACCTTAAGATACTGACCTCAGACATCATTCCAGGAAATACAACCCTCCCCCATCACCCAACAGTAAAGTTCAAATTTGGCAAGTCACACCACACATTTTCCATCAGGATTTTAGCTCCCCTGAAAAATCCAAGCAAGGATCACTGGATATTTGTGGCAAGTCTCTAGCTTGGAAAATGGAGAACAAATAAGGCAGAAAAATAGTAATTTAGGGAAATGGAGCCAATGCAGAAAAAGAAAAAAAAATCATGAAAATATTTAAAGAAAGAGACAAAACTATTTGCAGCCATGAAACAAGAATAAGTTACTATCAATAAGGAACATTTCAAGAACAAAAGTAAGCTCTTCAAAATTAAAAACATGGGAGCAGAAGTATAAAAATGTACGTTATAGAGCTTGGAAGATAAATTTGAGGAGTCATTCAGAAAGAAACACACAGAAACCAGGAGTGGAAAGAAGTCCAATGTCCAAAAACAGCTATTCCACAAGGAGACATCAGAGAAAACAAGGTGACATGGTCAAATAATTCAAGACAAATTTCCAGAACTGAAAGGCATGACTTGCTAGATTGGAAAAGCCTATCTAAAACCCAGAAGAATTGGGGCGCCTGGGTGGCTCAGTGGGTTAAGCCACTGCCTTCGGCTCAGGTCATGATTCCAGGGTCCTGGGATCTAGCCCCACGTCAGGCTCTCTGCTCAGCGGGGAGCCTGCTTCCTCCTCTCTCTCTCTGCCTGCCTCTCTGCCTACTTGTGATCTCTGTCAAATAAATAAATAAAATCTTTAAAAAAATAAAATAAAATAAAATAAAATAAAACCCAGAAAAATGGATGGACGTAGAACAGGTTGCCATTAGGGTTCCTTGCCCAGTGAAAAAACTTTCCAAGTTTGCAGAGGAGAAAAAAAATAGGAAGCAGGAATTAGAATGGTTATGCATTTTTCAACAGAAATACCAGAAGCAAAATGATGATGTAGCAATACCTATAAGTTTCCAAAGGAAAATTATTTCCAAAGTGTAATTGTATACCTAGCTAAACTAGGTCAGTAATAATGACATTTTCAAGACATTCAAGGTCTCAAAAACCTTCTCTCTTATACACTATATACCTTTTCAAAGATACTTGAGGAGAACTTGCTCCAACCAAGGAAAAGTATGTGACGCAGAATACAAGAGTTAAGACATTCAGCATAGGATGGTATAAAGTCCAATACCCAGGGAGACAGTGAAGGAAGATCCCTGTCTGAGAGACATCACCAGTTGTAGAGGATACTGGTCCCGATTGGAACAGTGTGACTTAAGAGAGCTGTTACCACAGAGTGCCATTATATCATCTTTTTATCTCAGGACAGAATGACAGGGTAAATTCGGCCCTGATCCTGATCTGTGTACTCCTGTCCTTGCCTTATGCTGGTGAACTTCCTGCTTGCTGCTTCATTCCCTGTTGCTTGGACTAGATGCCCATTCCATAGGAGTGTTCTGTTTTTTCCTCTCTTGGGAGATGGTGGGAGGCCATAGGTAGTTAGGGAGGGGGGGAGGGAAGGAGGGAGAGAGAGAGAGAGAGAGTGTGTGCACAAGCTGTACACCCTCCCTGTGTATATTTGCTTTAGACATCCGGTACCCAGCTCACACTATATCCTCCCAGATTGCCAATATTTGGTAAACCCTCTTTCCAGAAACCAACTCATCAAATTTTCAAATGATATACCTAGAAGGTGGGAGGGATGGAGGTAAGAAGGATGGAAGGAGAGAGAAAAAGAGGAAAGAGGAATGTTATTGTAATATGGAACACAATTTTTTTTTTTTTTTTTTTTTTTTTTTTTTTTTTTTTGAGTGAACTCAGAAGCTTTATTCTTCAGCCTTGGTTGAGTCTTGAGATGACTGAAGCCTTGGTCTACAATTTGACTATAACCTTGTGATGGGTCTTGAGCCAGAACCATCCACCTAGGCTGTTCCAGAATTCCTGACTCAGAAATTATATGAGGTTATAGATATTTGTTATAAGTTGCTATCTTTGGAGATAATTTGTTACATAGTAGTAGATCGCTATGCATAACGCAATCATAATGTGCACTCACAGCAGGGCCCCATCACTTGGCCTTCCCTGGAACACAATTTTAAAACATTCTCTAATTTAAATATTTGAATTTCATTAAAAAGTTTTCAGTTACTTATTTATGTTTTTATAACTACAGACAAAGGGTCTTAACACTATTTTAATTTCTTGATTAAATGCTGTGCTGGATAATTCAGACGATCAGAAGCTGTGGTAGACATTTGTCTTTTCCTTTCCTACCAGCATCTGAACACCCTTCTTCTTTACCAGGAATCCCATACCATGTGAATGTTAGTGAGTAATAAAACCCCATGGATCCTGAGAGAAGCTGAAAGGAACAAATGTTCCCTCTCCCCATCACCTAAAACCCAGGGTTTTAGACTTCTCACGGTCTTCCCACTCAGCCCTGTGCTCTAAAGGAGTGACCTAGACCTGAGGGGTTTAAGAGACTCCTCACACCACAGTAATGGATCCCAGATCCTCTAGGGCATGGCCTTGGCCACAGTCCCCAGGGCCTAGCTACCCTTGGTTTCTGCTTATCATCTATAATCTCCACTGAGTTCTTGAGCCTTCTTATTGATTCTGTGTACCCATGACCTTTGGATAAGATCATTTCTGCTAAGTTTCAAAAATTAAAAAGAATATAAAATGCAATTAATTCATCAGTCTTTCTAGTTTGCTTACATGAGGCATCTCTAATTTTTTAAAAATATTTTATTTATTTATTTGACAGACAGAGATCACAAGTAGGCAGAGAGGCAGGCAGAGAGGGAGGAAGGGAAGCAGGCTCCCTGCTGAGCAGGGAACCTGATGTGGGGCTTGATCCCAGGA